>NC_080770.1:41513508-42117640 GCF_020826845.1 Diceros bicornis minor | reverse complement strand
ACACACCCATCCTACACCAGATCTCACAGGCTCTCCTCCTGGTCACTTCTACTGGGGGATTCAGGCACTGTGGCAGCAAGAGGAAGGGCCCTCCTGTCTTGATTTGAGGCCTCCAGCTGGGAGGACAGAGCCCTTACCCCTCAGGCACACTCACCTGCTGCTGCTGCTGCTTCTCCTGCACTCTCTGGGAGATGATTTGCGGGGGGGCAAACGTCGAGGACCCCTCCTGCCAGGGTCAAGGACAATGTCAGCGCGCCATCCTCCCCTCACCCCATTTCTCTCTGCACCACTGGCCTCCGACCCTGGACGTCTGACTCGAGTCAACTGGTTCCAATGCCACTCCATCCTCCAAGGTGTGATTCTAGAACAAGCTTAACTCCAACTCTCACTCTGAGTGTGAGCTTGGGCTTTCGGTCTGGCCTCCCCAAGCCTGTTTCCTCATCTGGAAGGTGTTAGAACTCCAGCTACCTCACAGGTTCCCCTGAGGACTCAGTGTCACATGACTGTCATCATTGTGCTCGCCCTCACCCCTCCAGGTGGAGCAGGCAGAAATCTCCCACATTCCTTTCCTCCCTCTTACCTCATCACCACCTTGTGAGGCCTGCAACTGAGGCTCAACTGGGGGAGGACTGGCCTACAAGTTCTCTCTCAGCCTTCAGGGTTCAGTTTGGACTGAGAGCCTGAGTTTCTTTATCTTGTTGGTCTGGGTACTCCCGTGCTTCTCTCCTCTATAGGGCTCCACATTGGGCAGCCCCACACACTGGTATTTGATTCCTCAGTTACAGGTATTCGACAGAGTGAGAGAGAGAGAGAGATGGAACATGAAAGAGGGAGTAAGAGGAAGTGAGAGACATTTTTAGTTAAAATTTAGACAAGACATCCCATCACTCTGGCTGTTATTATGTTAAGAAGCCAGTTACGAACTACTTAGTGGTTCCACTGGGATGGCTATACCATGGGTAGGGCTTACTGAGTACCACTGTGGAGGTTGCCCACCTCATAGGCCAAGACAAGGCACTTGGGTCTCATTTTCCATTAAACAGGAAACAATTGAATGGTTTTATGCCACAGGATGGCAGTATCCAAATTTCCATTAGTTTCAACCCCCTCATGATGCTGACCTGAAAATGAGGCCAAGTTGGAAGCGACAGTTCCAATATCACATTGCTAGAACCCAGGCCTGCTTTGAGTGGTGTTCTGTGTTACCTGTCACCCCTTCTTGTTGTTCTTCCATCTCTAAGTTTGTGCCTTAGGTACATGTGACACCAGCCCACAAGGGTAATAGATATTATGTCATATACACCGGGTGACATCCCTAGGATGTAGATTCTAGCCTGATCCTCATGGTGCAGGTTTGGAGACTGGGGAGGATCTGAGAGGCACAGGGACTTTCTCAGGATGCAGAACTGGTAAGAAAAAGGAGGTCTGCATTCACCTCTCTCTCCTCAAAGCTAGGACCCGACTTAGGTTTCCAGGGAGCTGTGGCTAGGGCTGTGTAGGCTCCTTGTGTACAGTTCAGGAGATGACATGTGGGAGGAGGGTGAGCAGCCCAGGCGCAGGGGGCAATTCTGGACAAGTCTGATTGAGGGAAGGGGCCCAGGTAAAAGAATCTTGAAAAATGACCTCACTTCCTTGGTCATAGACTTCAACAGATCTTAGAACTCTAGTAACCAGGCACCCACAGCCCCCCATCCAGCTCACTTGACTGGAGACAGTCAACAGGCAAAAATGTTTTGTCGTTGTATCCCAACTTTTGGAGGATCTGGGTTCAAAAAAGCCCAGAAAGGGAATCTTTTTGGTTTTTGCCGACGTTGGCTCAGCCCTCATCCCAGACACCTCTGGGCGTCTGGCAGAAGGCAGTGAAGAGTAACACAGGGCAGCCCAGGAAAGGCTAGTGCAGGCCACAACACAACTGTGATCTCACCTGATCAGCCGCACACCCCTTGCCCCTCGTCGTGTGTGTGTGTCTGTGTGTGTTTGTGTGGAGGGAAGAAGGCAGGGCATGAGGGACAGGTCATTCCCTGGCAGAAGCTTGTTGTTAGGTGTCAGAAGCATGGTGGGTCTGTCATGTTCATAGCGCAGGTCATGGCTGGCAGCATGAGAAGGTGAGCTCCTCTACTCTTATGCTACCGAGCCATAGAGGTTTCATCTCCTTCCCTCTCTGACCACAGTTCTTTGCAGGGATGTCCCTCTGTGCCTGAACTGAGGAGCAGATTTTCTCTTGGTGGTCGACCCCAGTGGCAGTGTGCAGGCAGCCCCTGATTCCTTCTGGCCCATCTTCCGAGCAGTCTTTGCAGAACTCCAGTCAGGAAGTCGTTGAGGAGCTGCCCAATGGTTTCAACTCCACCAACTCACTAGAGAAGAGACAGGTGCACCAGGCCACAAAAGACCATCCAGTGCTGCTCCGAGATGAGAGAAGGAGCAGAGGGTCTCCACACTCAGGACCTTGAGATGACGAGGTTGGACCAGAACTAGGGCAGGATCAGACTGGGGCTGTCCCCTTTTCAAGCTAAAGTGGATGTACACGCAAGTCTCCTTGCCTGGTTTGGAGCTGAGCTGCCGTGACCCTCTTACTCTTGCCCGGTGTGAGCTTCCGGAGGCCACTGAGGCAGAGCAAGAGTGTAAAGGAGACTGCAGGCTGGCTCCATGGAAGGGAAGTGGGATATTTCCTGTGTTTAGAAGGACACATGGAAAGTCAGCTATGTGGGTGAATCTTTCTCTTTATTCCTCTGCAGCACCAGCTGCACAGCTCCAGCCAGTGGCAGAAGTAGAGCAGTGGGCAGTGGTGGAGGTAGAGCTGGCTACAGCTCCGTTGACATCACCCCTTCTAGCATTGGAGCCAGCGTCCCCTCCATCAGCAGTGTTGGAGCTGGAGCAAGGGCCAACATCGGCTCCAGCAGGAGTGGGAGCTGCTGAGCTGGAGTCACCTGGACCATCATTTCTAGTGGGAAGTCCATCTCCACCTGTGGCTGTTAAGGAGCTGTGAGAAGAAGCCCAACCTCACGGCCTTCCCTTCTAAGCTGGTCATGGAACAGTTGACCGTGATGGATGCGATGAGCAGCTGGGATCTCAGGGCGGAGTGGAGCAGGCCTTCCTTCTGCCATCGTTGCCCCAGACCTGATCTGGACTCCTATGATCTGGGCCCAAATCCCGGCTCCACGCCTTGTCAACCATACGGCCTGGGCAA
Source organism: Diceros bicornis minor (assembly GCF_020826845.1). NCBI lineage: Eukaryota > Metazoa > Chordata > Mammalia > Perissodactyla > Rhinocerotidae > Diceros > Diceros bicornis. The sequence continues at coordinate 42,114,453 of NC_080770.1, read as the reverse complement.
CTTTCTGAACCCCCAAGCCTCTACTGTCCACCTCCAGATCATAGCGGTGGACATTAAGAGGACCTTCACAGAGTGGCTGTGCCGGATCCATAAGGTAGAAGAGATGGAAAGCTGGACAGGGTCTAGCCCATCAGTGGCGGAGGGGAACTCACTGTGTGCAGCCAGGTCCACGCTGGCCCAACCCTCTGCTCAAGAGGCTCAACAGCCTCAGGAATTGTTAGACACCTGATGTATATTTCCTACATGGGAGACAGAAAAGGCCCGTGGTTGTAACTGCCATGGGGGAATGTACATCAGAATGGGCAGTGAAACCAGAGGGCTGATCAGGGTGGTGGAAGATGCCCCCTTGGCATGAGCCGAGTTGAGCCACCGTCTGGAGCTTGGAGTTAGCCAGGACAGGCTGGGTGCAAATGCCCCTCTCCCTTCCCTGCCAGTATTGGGTCCTGGGTCATCCTGTGCTGGGTACCCTCGGTGGACAGAGAAGAAAACCCAGGGACTCTCATAAGGCTCAGACCACATCCTAAGCTTCCTGAGCTCCAGCTCTAAACTGTGATTCTTGTGTGGGGCTTTGGGTGCTATGGACACAGAACTGGGGTGTGGCAGAGCCAAGTGACACTCCCACTGTTCCCCAGGAACTCTTCTGGAAGGTTGTTCCCTCTCAGTGCCTGGGCTCCACCTGGGGCATGAAGAACAAGCCCGACAATGAGCACCTGGTACCCACCATCCAGGCCACTGTCGAGCACTCCAGAAGGGTGGCCAGCTTCGTCATCACCGCCTGCCTCGGGGATCTGAGCATGACGGCCCAGGACAGGGCGAGGGTGGTGGAGCACTGGATCCAGGTGGCCCAGGTGTGCTGTGGGAGGCCCTGTGGAGCACCTCTCTGGAGATTTGGGAACTGCCTCTCCACCTTTATCAGCTCCCAGCATTGAAGTGTGTGGTCTAAGCCCCTGCAAGTCCCTAGGCCCTTCCTACCAGGGGCCCGCTGACCTTGACTCCAGGTCCCAGTGGGAGGATGCTCACTTCCTACCTGGCTCCTTCCCTGGGTTGAGCTAAAATCCTCCTCCCTGTGAGTGTTACTCTTTGGGTCCTAAATGTGTCCTTCTGGGGCTCCCTGAGCATCAGTCTCATCCAGGAGGGGAGATTTAAATAGAAGGGGACTGAAGCTAGATCAAGTGGGGCTCCAGAACCCCATGTCACACCTCACTCTCTTCCCTTCCCCAAGAGTGTGAGCTCCTGAAGAACTTCTCCTCAACCCGCACTGTCATCTCTGTTCTGCAGAAAACCTCCACAAGCCACCTGAAGAACACATGGGGGAGGTTTCCTGGTGGGTAGGCCCCTCTCCATAGGAGGACCAAGATGGATGTGGGATCTCCTGTATGTCTGCCATTGGCACCTCAGTCAGCTGGGATCTCCTGGGAGGCAGCAAATGCTGGGGACATGATCTGGATCTCGGTGTGTTGTCTCTAAGACTTCTGGTGTCCTTAGTGCACCAGATCTGCTTCAGGACTCAGTTTCCCTAAATGTTAGGTACTGGGTTGAGCCACATTGGAGATTTCCAAGTGTTTATAGCAACAGAAGTCTATGCCCAGCTGAAACTCAAAGTGGTCAAAACAGAGCTGCTCTGTAGAGCTGGGGAGTGGAGACCCCACTGACCAACAGGAGAGCCGCCTCCAAGTCCCATCAGACCTTAGCACTCAGAGGAGCCCAGTGAGAACACTCCTCCAGGCAGGTTGAATCTCTTGGGTTGTCAAAGAAAAGGGATTTGCACTCAGACCCGTCACATTTTCCCTAAATTTATCCTTCCCTCTTTCCCCTCCTCTCAGGGAGAGCTCTGAAAAACTGAAGGAGCTCTATAACCAAGACGAGTCCTTGAGCAGAGAACTGATGACCAAGGTAGAGTGGAGGCTGGGGGTCTGGAAAGAGAGGAGGAGGGAGAGGGTCAGGGGGCCTGGGCAGGCTGTGAGTTTGACAGTTTCTCACTTTAACTTTCTCGGAAACATTCCCGTCTATCTTGTCCAGGTTAACAAGCAGAGGGATTTGTTAGGCCCATTGGCCAGTGGGGTGACATTTTTGGACAGGAAGCCCTGGTCATGGGACACAGTGGTGTTGGCTGGGCTGTTCCAGGAGGAGATGCTGAGCTGGTGCCATCAGCAGGTCTCTGGCTTCCATGCATGTCCATCTTGCTGGATGTAGCTTCTTCCAGGATGTTGGGTGATTGGGGTGCATTTAGCCCTCAGCCTAAACCTCTCCTCGGGAAAGGAGGCCCCTGCTGTTCCTTCTGTCTTCACCATGTCTCCAAGGGGAGGGAACCCTGCCTGCCACAGGGACGGGCATGGCAGAGGATTCTCATGGCCCAGGTGGACAAACAGGCTGCTCATCTTTGGGTCTGAATGGCTGGACCAGAGACAAATGTGTGTGCATTCTGGGACTCACCCCCGAACCCATAAAGCAGTCACTAGAGTCAACCACAGGCGTCTCACCTGAGTGCCTGGTTGTCAATGACATATGCCCCCGGTGGTTTATGAGAAGCATCTAGGCAACTGATGGATTCTTAGTGGATGCTGCTGAAAGGACGTTAGGAGCTTCATGTAAACGAGGAAGCAAAGAGTGCTGTCACCCGCTTCCCTGTGGATCAGAGGTGGCACCTTGGGTGTTCAGTTCCTGAGTGGATAAAGAAAGAGTTCAGTGCAGGGGAATGTCGTGGGGGGTTCCTTGGGGAGGAGAAGGCTTTGGCACGGCCTCTGTCCCAGCCTGGGTCCAGAAACTCCATGGGACTGAGGCAGGCAGGAACCACTCAACAAGACTCCAAAGACACCCCGTCCTCTCCATCCACAGCTCGGCCCAGGGCCAAGCTTTGAGAGCTCAGAGGACAGGACTCTTGTCTGTGGTGGGGCTGGGGGTTAGGGGAGGGTGTTGGAACAGACCCTCTGGCTGGGAGGGGTAAGCAGCCTCTCTTCTATGGGTCCCTGAGCAACTCACTGTACCTGTTTGGGCCTCTGTCTCCTCATCAGAAAAGGGAGGGATGGTGACTGTGTGGTGCAGGCTTCACAGGGTGGTGATGAGATAAGGGGGAGGAAAGGAATGTGGGAGCTTTCTGCCTGCTCCACCTGGAGGGGTGAGGGTGAGCACAATGATGACAGTCATGTGACACTGAGTCCTCAGGAGAACCTGTGAAGTAGCTGGAGTTCTCACACCTTCCAGATGAGGAAACAGGCTTGGGGAGGTCCGGCCACAAACCCAAGCTCACACCCACAGTGAGAGTTGGAGTTAGACTTGTTCTAGAGTCACAAAACCTTGGAGGATGTAGTGGCATTGGTACCAGTTGCTTAGAGTCAGATGTCCAGGGTTGGAGGCCAGTGGTGCTGGAGAGAAATGGGGTGAAGGGAGTATGGCCTGCTGACGCTGTCCTTGACCCTGGCAGGAGGGGGCCTCCACGTTTGCTCCCCCGGAGATCATCCCTCAGAGAGTACAGCAGAAGCAGCAGCAGCAGGTGAGTGTGCCTGAGGGGTAGGGGCTCTGTCCTCCCAGCTGGAGGCCTCACATCAAGAGAGGAGGGCCCTTCCTCTTGCTGCCGCAGTGCCTGAATCCCAAAATAGAAGTGACCAGGAGAAGGGCCTTGAAGAGCTGGTGCAGGATGGGTTTGTTGTGGGAAGGGCCAGGGACCGCACACCTTGTGATTTGCCAGAAGCCGGCCCTGGGAGGTGAGGAGGAGGAGTGTGGTGTTCTTGGGTGTGAAGGGAGGAGGAATTGAGGGGAGGCTGCTAAGGGTCCTAGGCTGCTCCCCGTGGGAAACTTGGGGTGGGCCAGGAGGCTGAGGGTGAGGACTTTTCAGAAGAAGGTCTGCCAGGGGCAGACTTGAGATAAAGGACTAATCCCACCCGCACCCCGGTGTCACAGGCTGTCATCCCCAATCTTCGCAATTTCCTCGGTGACCTGCTGATGCTGCACCTGCTGATGGGTGATAATCTCGAGGTGGGTGATCCTGAGGACCAGACAAGGAGGACCAGAATCCTGAGCCTTGGGATGCGGGACCCTGGAACTGAGCTCTGAGCTCTCAACACTTTACACATCTCTCATGAGAGACTCGCAGCCGCCCCTGGGAGCTGGGGCATCAGGCCCATCTTAGGGATGAGTGAACAGAGGCTCCACCTGAGACACCCATTCCAGTTCCCCAGGCTGGGGAAGCTCAGAGCTGCCTGATGACACAGCTGCATGAGGTTTTATCTGAGCTGGACTCAGCCTCTCACTCTCATGCTGCCCATGGAGGGAGAGAGAAGTCGGGCCCCTCCAAGTCAGGCAGCACATAAGTGGCTGAGCAGTCCCGTCTGCCTGAGGCCTCACCCTCCAAGTCTGTCATCAGAGTGGGTTGTGCTGCCACGTCCCTCAACCTCACCCTCATGTCCTCCTTCTCTGGAGCCCAGAGCCTGGCCTAGGTCCAAGTCCTGTTTTCTCTGCATGCCCGGCCCCCTCTGGGGACCTGGCAGTAGTGCAACATGAGAAGGGGTGGGCCTAGGGGTCTAGTCAGGCTAGGGGGCTCTGTCTGATGGACTCTGGCTGTCTGCCTTCCAGGGGAAGGACATCAACCTTGAGAAGAGGACTGAAGTGAACAGTTGCAGCATCCCCTGCAGGGGAGGGGAAGGAGGAGGAATTCAGAGACCCTCTGGGCAGAACTGTCCCTGGCTCCAGCCCCTGTATCTTACATTGAGAGGAAGTGTTTGATAACAGAGAAGTGGGAGACCCATCCAATTGGCAGGTGAGTTGAGGGGAGGATGGCATCATGGAAATATTCCTGGAGGAGGCGCTGATTATTCCCATTCTGCGAACAGGTAGAACCTGGATGGAACTGGAGGGAAGGAGGGTTCCCAGGACTGATCCCCTGCCCCACTCCTCACACCCCACAAGGCCCATGCAATATCCCCTACTCAGGCCCTGTCTGCATCTTCTCCTTCCCTCTGGTCCCAGGAATACCCAGTCATGAGGGAGATCCTGCTGCTCCAGGTGGCTGCAAAGAATTACAACCTAGAGCCTGAGGAGCGATTTGGGGCCTGGTTCCAGGACATGGAGCTGCTCAACGAGAATGATAGGTGAGGCCGGGCCGGAGTTGGGTGAGGGCAGTGGTGGACTCTCCCTGTTGGCCAGTCCACAGAGCCTGTCTCCGTGGTCCTCCGGTGAGCCCCAGGCCTTATTGCATGTTGACCTCTGGGACACCCAGACTCCTTCTGCTGGGCAGGCACCAGGGGGACACCTGACGTGTAGGTCCTGGTAGGCTCACAGGTGACTCTCTGTCCTGTAGCTACAGCCTGTCCTGCCAGCTGGAGCTCCAGACCTAGTTAGCCAGCAGAATACTCAAGGCCAAGAAGTTCCGGCCATCATCAAGTTCAGGTGTGAGTGAGTGTCTGGGCCGGGGTGACTGACTCCTAGGGGTTCTGTAAAGCTTTGGGTTAAGCGTGGCCTTTGGGAGTTGGACAGCTGGCACTGGGATCCCAGCTCCACTACTGAGCAGTCCTGTGACTAGGGTGACTCTCTTCAGCTTCCTGAGACTGTTTCCTCCTCTGTGAAATAGGTGATACTAAATGATCGCTCACGTGACAGGGATAAATGGGGTACTGGTGGCTGACAGCACTGAGCACAGACTCTGGAGCACCTAGGGCAGTGGGGACAGGGTGGAGGCCATGATTCTGAGGGAGGGCCCCCAAGATAACCCTACTTTTCTACTCAGTCCCCAGGCCCCAACACTGAGCCCCATACCAGTGGCCAATCACAACCCCATCTTCAGCAGCAGGGACACAGCTGGGAGGCTTGTGATGCACCAGGCTAGCTCCTCACACATGATGGGAAGGGGAGCATTGTAATCTGATCCCTGGGGTCCCTTGAAGCCCAAGAGAGAGGAGATGACCTCACCCCAGCTCCCTGATATCTCTACCCCAGCACCTATTCACCCATTGGGAAGGGACAATAATTATTTGTTGTAAATAATAAATGCCATATATGAATATTATATTAAAATCCTGTTCCCTTCACAGCCTGGGAGTTGTGGTGTGGTTCTGTCGCTTTCTGTAGGCATGTAAGTGAGACACAGAATCTCACATTTCTCCTTGAATCAAGAACTCTTCTGGGTCGTCAGCTTATTGTATGTGGGAGAAGGGAGAATAGCCAGCCCCTTCCCTGGCTAATGGGGACATTCCCAAGTCCCCCTAACTCCGAAGACCAGTTCATTTCAGTATCATTCAGCTCCTCCAGGAACAGACACGGCCCCCGCCCTTTCTCTTGGGATTTAAATGTTGAAGGTACTTTCACAGACAAAGCAACAACCACTGAAATGTGGGTGTCTTTAAAACAGCACTACCCAGGACCATGTCGTCCCATGGGCAGGGGCTGCCTTTCTACATTCTGGAGGAACAGGGAACGTTTTCTGCTTCTCTTGTTGAGATTTCTTTTGAGCAAATTTTAGCAACTTGTAGTTTTCTAGTTCAATCTCTGGAATTGCTTCAGCTCTAATTGGGGAAAACAATGTAAAAAGATCAAAACGTACACGTGGAGAGGACAAGGCCCAAGGAAGGTCATTTGCAAATGGACTAAAGGCAGGCAGGACTTTCCCTCCTGAGGCCCCTCTAGGGGCTCCATGTTCACCCTTGAACTGGATTTGAATCCTACTATGATCCTTGTCCAGGACTCTGAATTCCTTTTCCTGCTTGTTCTGTATCCAGGAGGAAAGATTTGTGACGCAGCTTTTAAGGCTACTGCTGGGCCTCGTTCCATAAACATGACTGTTCCCTGTGGACTAGGATTTTCAGCACCCCTGCCTGCCTTATGCAATTCCCTTTAAGGCAGAAATTCCCTAGATGGCCCCCAGGCTCCTCCCTGGCTTGGCCTGATGGACCGCTGGTGAGCTCTACTTTTCCAGTATAAGGGACCATAATCCTGGCCAGTGAATGACCCCACACTGTCCTTTGTTGTCCAAGGTGACTTCTGAGCCTGTGTCGTTCTGAGGTCCATGGTCTTGGACAATCTTCCAGTTTACACACTAAGTGTTGGTGTTACCAACTCATCCAAATGGGGCAAATGGGCCCGAGCCCTGAAACTGTGTCACCCCTGGTGGTTGTCTTTTTTTCCCCAGTCCTGTGCTGTGGTTACATTACCACCACTTGCTGGGGTGTGAACCCTGTTTGGAGCTTTGAAAGATGAGACGTGACAGGGGTGTGGGTGGTTCCAGCAGGGAATGCCACGGAACTGATGATCCATAGACGTGCATGAGCACAGCCTTTCCAATTAAAATACTGAAATACTTCACCTCTGGCGGTGAACAGTCACTGCTCTGAGCTCAAACCGAGAACCCACCTCATGACTATGAGCTTTCAAAGGGTAACCAAGTGGCATTTTGAACCTCATCCCTTGGGAACGCCCTGTAAGACAAGGGCCAGATGAATCACTTGGCACTTGTGAGTTATCACCTCCTTTCTGATGGGTGCAAGTGTCACCTAGACACACAGGCTGGACTCTGCCAGGGAAGCCTTGTCAGGACAGCCAGAAGCTGAGGATGAATCCTGGTTCCCGGCATCCCAAGCCCTTCCTGACATGGCACAGCCACCCAGGAAAGTGATTTGGTAATGGAAAGACTGGGAAGGCGGTACTTTCCCTCCAAAGAGAAAGAGAAGTGCCAACAGTGAAAGCTTGATGCCTCAAATAGTCAATTAAATCCCAACAAGCAGTAGGTTGTTGTCAGATTCCTGATGCTGAAAAGATGTCTTTTGATAATAGCACGATCCGAAATAAGTCAGCAGCAGAAGGTCAAATACCGTATGATTTCCTTCACTAAGTAATAGATAATAACAACAATAAACAAACACATAGAGACAGAGACTGGATTGGTGGTTAGCAGAGGGGAATGGGGGAGGGAGGAGGGCGAAAGGGATAATCCGGCACATGTGTGTGGTGATGGGTTGTAATTAGTATTTGGGTCGTGAACATGATGTAATCTATGCAGAAATAGAAGTATAATGATGTACACTTGAAATTTATACAATGTTATAAACCAATGTTACTGTAATAAACAAAAAATTAAAACAATAAAAAGATAATTGCACGATCCCCCAACTGCCATGTCCATCTTCATGGATCAAATTAGCAACACATATGGATCCCAAAAACTGAGGGAAATCTGATATTTCCTTAGGTGCAACTTTGAATTAGCATGCAACAAAGAACATAAAAATGGAGACCTAGAAGTAAATATCTAATTTGAGAACATAGACATAAAAGTGCTTTTGAAATAATATTTTGGAATATTACACAAAAAGAATAATCCACTTTAAGTAGGTTTTACTGTGACTGTGAGGGGAAAAACTGAATCACCCCGTGACTTTGATAACTCGCTGCTGATTTTAAAGTACAAATAAATAATGTACATAGTAAAGGAAAATGAGCGAATGGCATGAAAAAGGAAGATCTCCTTGTTCTCTTCACCTGAAACCCAACCTCTCACCTCAGAAGGAAACTGATGTCTATATTGTCTATGTCATACAGTGGAGTTTAATAAAAGAAAAGTATTCATATGTTTTAAAATTTCAAGAGCTCAAAGCAAGAAAACATTAGGGACGCTGCTAAAACACCTAACTGAGATGACTGCTCCGTTTCATCTGCTATCATTACGTCCTTCTTGACCCCTTACTTTCTCTGCCTCGCTAGCAAGTCTGTCCGCCATCAGTGCTATCACCAATGTCTCTCCTGTGCTCTTCACTGCCCTGTCCTCCTTCCTGATGCCTTCCTCAGTCACCAGAAATTGTTGGCAGTGGAGCTGTGGAATTCCCAGGTCAGCTCCTGGAATCATCCTTGCCAAATCTGAAGACCGGCAGGAGTGGGCATGACACCTGGAGTGCAGACCACCTGCGAGCACACCTGGCAGGGATTCACCTGTGTGACTAGGTGCAAGTTTTTGCAACGCTGTGGCAAGATTGAAAGGACTTACCAGTTGTCCTGCACTGCTGCAGACCTGGAGTCCTTGTGGTCTCTCGTGCCAGCAGACCTGGTGGGGCTGGTCCAAGGTGTCCTCCCAGAGATCCGTCATTGCCAGGATGGGATGGGATTCTAGTAACCAGCCTCTTGAATATGTCACTGGACATCCTCAAAGGGATGAAGATGCTTAAACCAGGCTTTGGTTTGGACTGGTTCCCACAGTCACGCTGCTTCCTCTGTGAAAACGTGACTGTCATCCTTCTTTTCCTCTTACTCTACAAAAATAAATCATGAAATTGGGTCAAATGATAAAGGAAGCCTGCCATTTTAGGACAATTATCCTGGCTGTTTTGTACTTCCACCCTCCCTCTATCCTCTGGGGTTAGATCTGACCTATGTCCTGGGATGTCATCAGGCAGATTTGCATCAAGAACAGAAAGCTCAAGGTCAAAGCTCAAGGCTTCTCCAGATCATTTCTCCTCCTCCATCCTGTTAACTCCTTCTTTGAGTGTGTTTCTATTTTCTTCTTGTCCTTGTCACTCTCAACCGCACAAGTCCTGGCATTCCCTCTCAGGACAGTCGGTCCCTAGTCGTTTACTAAATCCCAAATCCTACCATTTCTGTGTTTTCTGACTACTCATTTGCTTAATCCATTGACCATTTGGTGTTTATAGCTCCTTTAGAAGTTAAATCAATAGTGACATTATCAACCACCCCCTGTTAGTGACTTTCTCCCATATCCCAGATGTTCACATAATCCAAATGGTGATGTTCAAAAGTAAATAATTCAGTAAACATTCACCCACACAAATTCCTGATCTCTAATATTTTTATTCAAATACTCATACAGTAGATACCTGTCCCTCAAGATCAGAAGTAATGACAGATCACCAATCCTCACCTTAATTTCCTCCTACATCTATCAACACTAGATTCCATGGACTATGATCTCAATAATTTCCTTGGAATAATAAAAAATTCCTTACCACTCATTTATGTTATAAACCTCCAAACCCAGATGATTCTGATTATCTGCCATGCCGCAGCTACTGCTGGTCTTATAACAAGCTGAAGAAAATGCACGAAACATGACCTTTTGGTACCACTGTAAATACAAAACCATCTGCATCAACTGGGAAGAACCCATAATTCCTGGAAATTTTGTTCTCTTTTTTTGTGTTTACTCAATAGGAAAAAGACAAATCAATTTTAAAAATGGGCAAGGGACCAGAAAAGACTTTATCCAATGAAGGCATACAAGTGGCCAACAGGTGTACAAAAAGGTGTTCGGCATCACTGATCATCAGGGAATGCAAATCAAAACCACTGTGAGCTACCACTTCACACCTGTTAAGATGGCGATTATCAAAAAAACCTAAAGATGGCAAATGTTGGTGAGGATGTGGAGAAAAGGAACCCTTGTGGGAATGTAAACTAGTACAGCCATTATGGAAAACAGTATAGATGTTCCTCCAAAAATGAAAACTAGCATATGATCCAGCAATCCCACTACTGGTATCTACCCACAGGAATTGAAATCTGGGTCTCAAAGAGAGTACCTGCACTCTAATGTTCATTGCAGCTAATTCACAATAGCCAAGATACGGAAGTAACCTAAACATCACTGATGGATGAATAGATAAAGAAATGGAATATTAGTCAACCTTGAAAAAAGAAGGAATTGCTGCTATTTTTGACAACATGGGTGGACCTAGAAGACAGAGAAAGACAAATACTCGCTTATATGTGGAATCTAAAATAGTCAAACTCATATAAGCAGAGGTTAGAATGGTGGTTGCCAAGGGCTGGGGGCATGGAGAAATGGGGAGCTGATGGTCAAAGGATACAAAGTTTCAGTTATCAAGATAAATAAGTTCTGGAGTTCTAGGATACGGCATAGTGCCCACAGCTGACAAGACTATATTGCATATGTCACATTTGCTAATAGAGTAGATATTATGTTGTGTTCTTACCACAGAATAATAGTACAAAAGGAGATGAGCGAAAACTTTGGGACGTGATGGATATGTTTGTGGCCCTGATGGTTGTGACAGTCTCAAGGGTGTATACTTATGTCCAAATTCATCAAGCTGTATATGGAAAAGTATGACATCATCATTGATTCTTCTGCACCTTGAAACACGCCATGTCCTCGTCACAAGAGAAAAATATTTGTAACTATGTACGGGGAGGGATGTTAACTGGACGTATTGTGATCATTTCAACATATATGCAAATATTGAATCATTACATTGTACCCCTGACATACATTGTATGTCAACTTTACCTCAATTAAAAAAACACAACAGACAAAACCATTTTAATGTTGTAAATGAGTTCAGTGAATCCCTGAAACTGCCCCATTCCCATATGAGAGTTACAGGAAGCAGAGAGGATGAAGTAAGATGGAAGAAATTTGTACAAAACAGTATTCAAATTAAAATCATTTAAGTTGCTATCAGTTCCTTGTGGCAAATTTCTATGAGCACTGATCTTTCACATTTTTCTTGGAAAAGCATACCCTCAGATCCAACCCATAATTGTTTCCTCATTTTCTCTAATAAGAAAATTTCAACTTAATAAATAAAACCAAAAGCATTCCTTATGTATGAATAAAGTTAGTGAACTTTACAGAGAAAAGAGCATATTTGCACAATCTCAATAAAGGAAACAGAAGAGCTGAATGATGATTCATTCAAGTTTATCTTTGAAACCCAGTAAAACCAGGTTATCTTTTCAAGGATGTGTGTAGAACTGTCAGCCTTGGAAAATAGAAATAGTGGCCTCCTCTGGAGCAAAGGGCAGGCTTGCTTACTGCCCAGTATAATAAAAATAACACACACCCCCGAGGCAAACGTCAGCAGACTTCCTGCCCGTTATCAAAGATTTGAGTTTCTTAAGCTCTGAGCTCTTGCAACTCTCTGTGTCTCACCTGGCCCACTGTGTATCACCCTGTAGGAAGTGGGATTTAGTGAACCGGTGCAAATGCTGATACTCTGGTCACTGCTATTGTTGTGTCATTAAGTCCTTTGTCTCTTACGCATGGGTCTCGTGTTTTTTGCCAGCATCTGTAAGACCATGGTAGGCTAACTTATTGGTTTGCAGGTAAGGTAAAATATCAGACCTTTCACAGTTCCCGACAAACCCTTAAAGTAACTAGTAGTCTTAGGCACAGAGAGCTATCCAGAACAATATGCATGGATGGTCTCCATAGAAGACGTTACAAGTCTCCAAAACTACAGTAAGTCTCTCTGACCTCTTTTATTTCTACCCCAAGTAGAAGGAGAGGCACCAAGCTATTATAGACCTAGGGCTTGTGCAAGCCACTGGAGACCTAGTGACCAGAAGCTTTCCGTGGGGAACAAAGACAGACGGGCATATTTTCAAAATGGACCCATGTGCCTCCCGGTCATCAAAAAGACAGTACATTATCTTAATTTATGATGATTTGATTAATTAAAATCTTGTGTTGGGCCAAATAGACACTTCTTTTTTTTTAATTTTTGTTTATTGCAGTAACATTGGTTTATAACATTGTATAAATTTCAAGTGTACATCGTTTATACTTCTATTTCTGCATAGATTACATCATGTTCACCACTCAAATACCAATTACAACCCATCACCACACACATGTGCCGAATTATCTCTTTCACCCTCCTCCCTCCCTCCATCCCCTCTGGTAACCACCAATGCAATCTCTGTCTCCATGTGTTTGTTTATTGTTGTTTTATCTACTACTTAATGAAAGAAATCATGTGGTATTTGACCTTCTCCCTCTGACTTATTTCACTTTGCATAATTCCCTCAATGTCCATCCATGTTGTCACAGATGGCTGGATTTCATCGTTTCTTATGGCTGAGTAGTATTCCATTGTGTATATATACCACATCTTCTTTATCCATTCGTCCCTTGACGGGCATGAGGTGATATCTCATGTTAGTTTTGATTTGCATTTCCCTGATAGTTAATGTGTCTGTTGGCCATCTGTATATCTTCTTTGGAGAAATGTCTGTTCAGGTCTTTTGCCCATTTTTTAATTGGGTTGGTAGTTTTGTTGTTGAGATGCATGTGTTCTTTATATATTTTGGAGATTAACCCCTTATCAGATGTATGGTTTGCAAATATCTTCTCCCAATTGTTAGGTTGTCTTTTCGTCTTGTTGATGGTTTTCTTTGTTGTGCAGAAGCTTTTAGTTTGATGTAGTCCCATTTGTTTAATTTTTCTATTGTTTCTCTTGCCCGGTCAGACATGGTGTTTGAAAATATGTTGCTAAGAACAATGTCGAAGAGCGTACTGTCTATGTTTTCTTCTAGAATTTTCACAGTTTCAAGTCTTACATTCAAGTCTTTAACGCATTTGTAGTTAATTTTTGTGTATGGTGTAAGGTAAGGGTCTACTATAATTTTTTTTCATGTGGCTGTCCAGTTTTCCCAACACCGTTTGTTGAAGAGATTTTCTTTTCTCCATTGTATGTTCTTGGCTCCTTTGTCAAGGATTAGCTGTCCATAGATGTGTGGGTTTATTTCTGGAGAGAAGGAAGGGGAGAAATAGATAAAAGTTAGCTGCTCTGAAGCCACTCTTAAGACCCCTGGATCTACATGTAACCCAGAAGATAGAGGCAGACGGCTGTGTGCCTAGATCCTCCTGCACTGTGGTTCTCAGGGATGTCACAGGGCTGAAGCAGCTTCCTGAATCATGTTTACACGTCCATGTGTACAATACCCCTGACCATGGGGGTGAACCACTATTCAATCATCCCTTACACACCTCTAATTAACAATTAGATTTCAAAATCGTTGTATCATTACATGATAATTTATTCCTCAAACCTCTAGGATTCCAAGCTAAAAGAAAATCAAATTTCAATGGCTTATTTTCTTTGAAGGACCAAGATGTTCTTTCACACTTGGAATACGGATTAGAGGAAAAATCCATCAAATCAATGGAAACAAGTTAAGAAATGGACAGAGGGATATTTCATTCATATATACACAGTTTGCACTGTGGCAAAAATAGAGTTATATTTTTAAAAATTAGAAGTTTTTTAAATTTTATAGATATTAAAGTCTTTGTTCTGTTTGTACTGTCTTTGGTTTACCAAATCAGACTCACTCTTTAATGGGCATTTCTAGCATTGAGTGTCAATAACAGCAGCTTTTTTAAATTCTTATTTTTCCCATGTCAATGAAGAAGGGCAGATGTCATTGAGAGGTCAAGTCTAATCTACCTACGGATTTGGCAGCCTTAACTATGGATGTTCAAGTCAGACATTGCCAGCAGAGCCACATCTCATCACCCACAGGTGATTTTTTACTAGTAATCACAGATACTTGAGGATATAAAAGGAAATTCTTTATTAAGAACCAAACTTATAGATTCCTATCTTGGGTTCATTACTTTGATATTTTGACCCAAATCACATACATCGATTAGACCATGTTAAATTCTATGATCTTTAGAAGATGCAGCCTACAGCTGAAGAGAAATAGATACAACAGCAATATCTTATCCTCTCTGAAGTCCAACGGAGAGTCCCTGGATTCAAAAGTTTTCAAGACAAGAAAAAGTCATCCTTCTTCTGAACAGAGAGAGTAGAGGCTAGTCAAACATTCAACTTTAAATTGTTAACATGGGGGCCGGCCCCGTGGCTTAGCGGTTAAGTGTGCACGCTCTGCTACTGGTGGCCTGGGTTCAGATCCTGGGCGTGACCTGACGCACCGATACTCCAGCCATGCTGAGGCCGTGTCCCACATACAGCAACTAGAAGGATGTGCAACTATGACATACAACTATCTACTGGGGCTTTGGGGAAATAAAAGGAGGAGGATTGGCAATAGATGTTAACTCAAAGCCGGTCTTCCTTAGCAAAAAGAGGAGGATTATCATGGATGTTAACTCAGTGCTGATCTTCCTAAAAAAATAATAAATAAATAAATAAATTGTTAACATGACTTGTTAGAATGTGACGGAGCAAGCATAATACATTCTAAGTTTCATGATTTTTCTCCAGAATACTGAGATGAATTACCTTGAATGCCAGTTTACCCATAAATGTCTTTATTCAGTGATAAAATTAATTTCCCTATAAATTAATTCCCATAAAAATGTTGAAAATATCATAGTCTCTGACTAAATGGAAACAAAACAAATTGAGCAGTTGAATAGCAGTGTAATAAATTCCATACAAGGATCTTACTGCAGCATTATGTATAATAGTGAAACTGGATGTAATCCCAACTCTATCAAAGAAGAAATAAACAGATCATCGTGTTCCTGTTCTTTGCAATACCTCTAAAACATATAAAAAGCTAAGTTAGAGTGACATGCACTGATGAGGAGAGACATTTATGATATATGGTGTGAGAAACAGCAAATTGCAAAACGATATAGTTATGTAATTTATTTTAAAATAACTTTGTGTATTTATAAATTCATAGGAAATGTCCAGAAGAATAAGCCACAACCTCTTTACAATAGTTCCTTCCGACTAGCAGAGTGAGTTTTAGGGAAGGGGATGGAAGGGGAAGGTTTCACTTTTCTCTACATAGATCTGTGTAATTTGACCTTTTTAATAGTATGTATTTCTTTCATATTTAGAAAAATGAGTGATGTGAGCATTTGGTGCAGGGCAACAGTATTATGTTCACCAGTCTCTGTACTGTATGTTACTGCACAGCATGGACTGTAAGAGAAAGCCCAGAGGAGCAATGAAGACAAAGAATACATGACACCTGTAAAAAGTCAGTGGAATATTTCTCCATAACAAACCTTCCAGGTGAGTGACGGTCAGTATCTTCCACTGTTCCAGCTCTCAGAATAAACCTAGAACCTGCCCAGGGTAAGCCTGAGGACCACGCCCTGCTAGTCCACTCCCCGCCCAGGGCCTGTTTGTGCAGGGTGACTTGCATCAAGCAGACAATGGACTCAGGATGGGGCATGTGCCTTTGGGAATCCTGGCAGAGAGGAACAAAGTGAAACACCAGCTAAGTGCACACACCTGAGAGGCGGAGATCCAGGTGGAGGCTCAGAATGTACCAAGAAACTGTGTGAAGTGAACGAAGCTACTCGACCTCTCTGAGCCTCAGTGTCCCCCCGGGAAAATAGGGATCACAGGCCTACTTCACAGAGCTGTTGGGGAAGATACATAAAAGTGCTTGTGACAGCCAGTGTCCACATTATTAACAAAGTCATATCCGACTTCAAAATAATCGATGAAAAGAATAATGTTAATGAGACCAAAGACAAGATGCCCAGCTTCGTAACAGCCCCAGTAGCATGAGAATAAGAGGAGCTCCAAGTAAGCAGGGCTCTTCACAGATCCACTGGAGACGATGAACACTATACATCTGACCAGGATAAGTGGGTGTTGTGTAGTGACTCGTTTAGAGATCGTGGGTCCCTAAAGACACTGAAATACAGTTACATACAGTGGCTCCTAGGAGATAACTACAAAGCAACCAATGCAACAGATAGGAATGGGAAGGGGCCAAGCAGAAGATGGTCAGAGCCACAAAATCTGACAGAAGACACTGAAGCACAGGCGCCCAGCTCAGTCAACAGCTGCTGTGGTTGCGCCAGGGGATCAAACTTCTGAGGCAGCCATTGTGGGGACTCCTGGGAGCACAGTGGTCACTGCGGCCACACCCCAACAGCAGTGCATCAGAGCATACAGACCCCGATACTTTCCTCTCCATTAATCCCGGTTTCAAGATGATGAATATTGTCATGTTACAATGTCTTTTTCCAACCTTTGTGGATGAGGGTCATCAGAACACCCTGAGGAGGGCACAGGCCAGAGTAGTATGGAACACTGGGGGCTGGGGTGGCGGCGCTGCACCTGACTACATGGACTATCACCTGGGCCTATTGAACACGAGAGAAGAACCCGAGGATGTGGTCTAATGAGAATTCCCTGTCTTGTCACATTCAGTGACACTACAGTTTCTCATTCTTTCTCTACAAAAATGTTAAAGAATTCATGTGTCATTAATTCATAAAGAAGCAAATTCTTGACAAAGTGACAGGGTCCAGTTTCCATGACCAGGTTTTTCACTTGTTTTGATAATATCCCACATTGAGGAATCGGAAAGATAACCTATCGGGATGTGTACTATAAACAAGGACTTTTCTTCATGTAGATCGAAGCCCAGATTTTTAGGGATGACATAAATCATGAAAGCTGCTAACCATTCCTCCACAGGTTTCAATAAGACTTTTAATTTAATTTACTAATCTCAGGAAAAGAGAATTTGGCATTTCAAGTTTTTTGTTTCTGCATTCAAGTGTATGGTACAGGCAAGAGAATGACCAGAAAAAAGTTAACAGGCAGGTCTTGCTTGCATTTTATCTTCTGCAAATAAGCAGGATATTGTATGCTCTGTTCTTTTCACTGCTCTAATCAATTTTTAAAGAATACTATACATCTGACTATCCATAGGCGTGTTTATCTGGGAAACTTGCCGGAATCCAAAGCAGAGATGTTAAAGCTGACGGGTTTCAAATGCTGCCCAAGTGCTCTCTACCTTGAACATCCCTCTCCCAAAGCTGAACCACCGTTCTCTTCCTGAGGGATCTGAGTTGCCACCCGTGTCCCTAAGAGACTGGTCGGCCACTCAGGCCTGAGGTGAGATTAGGTGATCAACCTAAAGGGCAAAATGCTTAAGCTATTCTAATCTTAGGTTGCTGTTTCGGAGGCCTCTGCACTGGAATGGGTTGGTGAAAATGGCCTACTAGATACTTGCCTGGGAATTGGGTTTTTATCCTCCACTCTTAGCAGATCCCGGGGAAACCAATGATTAACTTCACAGATACCTCAACTTCCACATCTGCAAAAAAGGCAAGCAACAGCCAATGTTACCACCCTGCAAAGCTCCTAAGTTGTGCTTGCAAGAGGGACCACAAGGGCGAATGTCTCCCAAAAGCTGATGAAATGATGGTACTTTGGCTGGAGAAGGCAGAGGGCAGCAGGCAAAGTGGAAAGTTTCTGGGATGTCAAACCAGTTCCCATAAGCAGTTTAGAGAAACACCTGGCCCTGGACTAGGTAGGAGGCTGTGGAAAGACCCACAGGCACACAGGGGGGAGGAGGAATCAAGCAACGGAGGGAGGCGGTGGGGAAGAGGTACGAGTCCGGCTTCAATTTTGGACAAAAGTAGTTGCACACTGCAGGCCCGCAGCTGCCCATGCAGCCACCACACCTTCGTAACGCCGTGGTCCCTCTCGTCCCATCACATCCCTCTGGGACTCAGTCCACACGGAGCGGGTGCAGGACTAGAGTCCTGAGTCAACAGCGGTTTGGCCCTCGGCCAAGCTCACACCGCCCTGCTCCTCCCCCCAGGGCTAGGCATCATCCCGTGCCCAGAGCATCCTTTGAGTTGTAGTCCTGCAGCCATGCAGGCTGCCGGCTGGGAGCGGTTAAGAGACAAAAGCTCCCAACATGCACAGCTAGGGGCCCCAACTCCCGCCTTGTCCCTCTGCCCCTGGGCCCCGCCCCTCTGCTTCCATATCTCAAATAGAAATACCGGGTGCCTGGGATCCTGGAATTTGCCTTTTCAAGGCCACCTGTCCTACCATCCCCTCCATCCTTCTAGGCTGCCATGATCCTCCCTCTGGACCCCGTGGTCAGGGTCGCTGCAGAGACCCTCCCTTTGGACCCCGCCCACCTGAAGGCCCCATACCTTAGTCAGGCGTCTTAGAAGGGCTGCCTTGAGCCATGTCATTAAAAGGAGAAAACATCACAGTGGGCGGCCCCATTCCTGCATTATACAGACAGGAAAACCACGTGCACTGGTAAGTGACCCCTAAGCCACTTTGGGGCCCACACGCACGCCCATTCTCTGAGGCTGCACACAGGCTTGTTCACTGGACTTCCTTATCCCAGTCTGGACCTCTTGGCCACATTGACACAGGCAACAGCACTGAAACTTCCCCTTCGTCCTTCCCACAAAGTTAGGCAAGTTCGTCGAGGAATGTAATATGCAATTTCTGGCCTACTATAGGGCTGGCTCCTGGGAACCAGTTTTAATATCCCTTTTTAAATATACCCTCAGAATCACAAAATAATGAAGCAAAATAATTTGTTGCTGTGGGGGCTTATGGTGATAACTCTCTGAAGTCATTTTTCCATTTAGCTTCTCTCCAAAGACTACAAATACTACAGCACTACAAATACAAAGACTCCAAATACTACAGCACCACATGCTTCTCAGACTGGTGGATGCACAGCTCCACTTCTTTGCAGGGAGGACGCACAACAGCAGAATATACGTGGCCCGACTTTCTGGACCTTCAGTATTACTACAAGATTTGGAAGAAGCAAAGTTAGGTCATTTCCAAGGTAAGGAATTAAAAACTTAACACTAAGATGAGGTGGGAAAGTCATATGCCATTAATAATTGTCAGTAACCTGTGCCTGAAATGTCAGACTTCCTCTGAGAAAGAACCCTGAGATCCTATTTCCCATTGTTTTAAATAGGAAAAATTAGAAGTCATAGCAAATCTATTGAAAAACCCTACCAATTTCCTAAGTCACCTTATGGCACCTAGACATAAGTTAGGAACATCATTGCTCCTCGTTTTCTTCCTCATTCAACCCAGTCCCACAAGTCTTGACTTCATGCTGTGAACACGGCACTGTGCTAGGTGTCAAGGCCTTGGTGAGTATCATCATGAGGGTGGGCCTTGCTGGAAAAAGATTGCATCATAAAAACTCAAAGCCATGCCACTTGCCAAATTGAGGCAATAATGGAAAGACCCTAAGGGACGCACAAGGGTGAGGGCATTAATAGATACTTGGGAGTATGAAAATCCATCTAATGGTGTCATGAGTGAATGTGTTCCACTTTAAAACAAAACACTGCTGTTAGTCTGAGATAATGAGTTAGTATCTTTGTGCATATATGCAGGATTTAAAATGTTTATTGATGTATACCATGTGTACAGAAATATACGCAGAAGTCATCTATGTAAACCTCAAAGAATTATTACAAAGTGAACACACTTGTGTGACTAAGAACTAGCACCAGCTTCACTCAGGCCCCAACAATCCCTTTCTCCTTCCTTCCTCCCCAAATATAACCAGTATCTTACCAGTGAACACTGTATATCAGGTTTGTCTTCTTACACAAGTGTTTTATTACAGAACAATTTAAACAATATACAAAATAAACAAAATAGCATAGTAGGCCCATCACCCAGCTTCAACAACTGCTAATTATCTGCCATCTTTGTTTCATCCATGCTCCATCCCATTCCCACCTCACTTTATTATTCTTTTAGTCTTTTGTGTGTGGGGGTGGGGTAAGATGTATGCACACTGAAAGGCAGAAATAAGAACCGTATAGTTTTGGCAAATAAACATGCCCATATAACCTTCACCCCTTTAAGAATAGGAGATTTCCATCACCCCCAGAAAACTCCTTCCTGTTCCTTCCCAGGCAATTTTTTCGTTCATCTGAAGCAACCACTGTTCTGGTTTTTTCACCATAGGTTCATCTTGGCTGAAATCATCCCACGTGTATTGTTTTCTGTCCACCTTGCCTCCCTCGGCACGAGGTTGGTGAGACTCACACAGCATGTGTGTGTCAGCATTTGCTCCTCAGCACAGCTGAGGGCATTCTGTTCTGTGGATGCCCCGCAGTACGCTCATCTTCCTCCTGGGGAGGTGCAGCTTATCTCCTGTGAAAATTCTTGTATAAACGCTTTTTGTATGCCATTTAATTCCTTTATTAGCATTTAAGTGTCACACCTTTGCAGTTTTTAGTGGTTGGTCCAGATTACAATATGCATCTTTAACATATCACAGTCTACCTGGACTTAATAGTGCACCAATTTATTCAATGTAAAATATGGAAGTCTTGCTACAGGACAGTTGCATTTATCTCTGTCTGTCCTTTGTGCTATTGTTGTCATAAAATTTACATCTACCCATGTTATAAATCCCACAATACAGTGTTATAATTTTTGCTTTAAATAGTCATAAGTCTTTTAAGAATTTAAGAGAAAAAAGTTAAGTATTTGGAGGGAGATGCTTTGAGGCTCTGCAAAGGTACTGTTTCTTCTTTAAGTTTCACCCACAGTTTTTGCACTCATCAGTCAGTCATGCCCACATTAATTATTACTGTAGCGTTCTAGTGGCGATTTTCTATTTCATGCTATCCAGCCGCATTTATTATTTGGAATTCTGGGAGGAAGATTCCCCCCCCTTCCTTCTTCCTTTCTTTCTCTTTCTCTCAATCTTTTTTCCCCCTTTTATTCTTTCTTTCTTCCTTTCTTATTTAATCTTTTTTATATCAGTATAGACTCATGGATATTTATTTTATTCTCTGGGTATTAATCCAATGCTACTGTTATTTATTTTGTTGCTCACAGTTTTCTAGCTTGAGCCACTGGGATGTCTTTCAGATTGATTCCTTTTGACACATCTCATCATTTTCTGTGTTTTTTTAAAGCACTTTTTTACTTTCTGGCACTACATGATGCTCCAGGCTCACCTTGTATTTTCCATCTCCAGCCCTAGAATCAGCCATTTCTCCAAGAAAACCTGGTTCTTTTTATTGGAGAATGATATTTAGAAACCAAGATCAGGGAGCTAGGTATGCTCATTGATACTAGAGTGTCATTGCTTCTAGACTCTCTCAGCAGTGCTTGGAAATGTATGTATGAATATAAAATCAGGTATACACATCTATCTATAGATCTTTCAATCTATCTACCAATCTATCTTTCTATTTGGATAAATATATTAAAAGAGACATGGATTCATACTGATACTTCCAACTCCAATCCAGCACCACAGAATTTATTCTAGCCTTTTCCTTTTGTTTATTCGTCACTTCTTTCACCAACAGTGAGAAACTTAACTCCAGATATTTGCAATATTTACTAATGTGTCAATTAGTTTCAGAATTACTAATCCATACCCTTATGAAAAACAAATTTACCACCTAGAGTACAGTGTTTGTGTCCAGTACTTTAATTCTACAGTATCCCATCAAAACACTGTCTTCCAAAGTTACTTAGGTTAGGACCTTCCATCCCCAGCCCTTCAGTGTGGTTATGTCACATACTTGTAATACAGTGAGATTCATTTGTCACTGCATTCCATCTGAGTTCCTCAGCATCCTGATTGATTTGTAAAATTTGCAGAGTAAAATTCACTCTTTGTGGTGTACAGTTTTACGGGTTTTGACAAATTTATGGTCGTGTATCCACCTCCACAGTACCATACCGAGCTGTTTTTTTCACCCCCAAAATTCTTTCATACTGCCTCTTTGTAGTCAACCCCTTCCCCCACTCCATCTCTTGGCAACCACTGATCATTTTCCATCCCTTTAATTCTGACTTTTCTAGAAAGTCATGTAAATGGAATCATAGTACATAGCCTTTTGAATCTGGCCTCCTTCACTTAGAGAAATGCATCCAAGATTCATCCATCTTGTTGTGTGAATCAAGAGTTTATCCTTTTTATTGCCAAGTAGTATTCTAATGTCCCAGTGCAACACAGTTTCTTTCTCCATTCACCTAATGAAGGACATTTAGTTTATTTCCAGCTTTTGACAATTATGAATAAAATGGCTATCAATATTCACACAAAGATTTTTGTTTAAATATTAGTTTTCAATTTGCTTCAGTAAATCCCTAGGAGTGGGATATCTGAGTCACATAATAAGTGTAGGTTTAACTTTATAAGAACCTGCTAAATTGTTTTCCGAATGCAACTATCATGTTGCATTCCCAGTCCTAGTTGTTTCTAGTCCTCACCAGCACTTGGTATTTGCAATTTTATTGGTATTTGCAATTTTATTTTTTATTTTAGCCAACTAATATGTGCCCGGTATCTTATTGTGGCTTCTGCTTCCTTTTTGAAAATGAGTTCTGCTAAATATAGAATCCTGTGTTGACTTTTGGGTTTTCTTTCTGCACTCGAAAGATGTCATTTTGTTGTTGATTTGTCTCTTTTGTTTTTGATAATATATCATTCATCATTCACATTATTTCTCCCTGTATGTAATGTCTTCCCCAGTACTTCCTTGACTGCTTTCAAGTTTTTCTTTTTATCTTTGGATTTTAGCAGCTTGACTATCATGTGCCTATGTATGCTTTTATTTTGTATTTTATTTTGTGAGGTTGCTGACTTACTTCGATCTAAAATTTTAGATTTTCCACCAAATTTTGGAAGTTTTATGCTATTACTTGTTGATTTGCCTTTCTGCCTCATTTAATTTTTCTGTCTCTCCCCTCTGCCGGGGACTCAATCATCTCACAGGTAAGGCTCTCTTCATTTTTCTTCAAAATTTTTACATTCTTTTCTTCAGGTTGGATAATTTCTATTGCTCTATCTTCATGTTTCTTCTACTATTTCTAATCTACTGGTAAACTCAAAAGTATTTTTTTATTTCATCTTCCTATTTGGTTCTTTTTTGTAATTTCAATTTCTCTGCTGAGTTTCCACATCTGTTCATTCATTATGAGAATATTTTTCTTTACCACCATGATCATCTTTATAATCGCTGATTTCTTATCCTTGTCTGCTAATTGCAACACGTTTGGGATAGTTTCTAGTGCCTGCTTTTGGTCATATATGGATTACATTTTCCTATTTCTTCAAATCTCATGATTTTTTAAATTGTCTACTGGAAACCATGAGTCATAGTTATAGAGACTCTGGATTCTATTGTATTCCTTTGAAGAGTGTTGTTATTTTTCTAGCAGGGAGTTAACTTGGCTGGAGTGAAATTCCAATCTTCTCTCCTTTACAGTGGTCATAGCTGAAATCCTTATTCAGTTCTTTCATCTTCCAACTGCTGATTTTACACTAGGCCCTCTGGGGCCTACCCTGCATGTGTGTTGTTCAAAGATCTGCAAATTTGATGTCTGTGTGCGGGAGACTTACACACATATTTTGAGATTTTTCCTCTTTGTGGTTCCCTCCCTTCCAGAATTTCTCTCCTAACTTTCCAGCTACTCTTCCAGCCCCAAAATACATCCTCTAACATTACAAGTAAGACTGTAGTTTTTCCCCTATCTGGGCCACGTACAGATTTTGCAATGTTTTGAGGAAAAAGACTCAAGCTTGCAAATATCTCCTGGTGCAATTCTCATCCTTCAAGGGAAGACTCCCTCTCAGTTCTGCTTGCTTTTGGAAGAGATTTGTACATACACACGTATACACATTTATTGTATCTGTATTACATATAGATACATGATTCTATGTAAATATATATAATACTTTGTGCAGATTTTATCATTGTTATCTGTGAGAGTGTTAGTTCAACAACCTACTCAACCATTACTGGAAGCCAGATCTCAGTATTGTTTCTTTTTTGGATTTTATACAAATGGAATTATAAAATATATAGCTTTTTGAATATAATTTCTTTTATGCAGCATTATGGTTGTGATATTCATCGATGCTGTTGCATGTAGCTAGTGTTTGTTCATTTGTTGAAAATAATAGTTTTAATGGTCATAAAATATTCATAATATAAAATTGACCATTTTAACCATTTTTAAGTGTGCAGTTCAGTGACATTCAGTGCATTCACATTATTGTGTAACCATAACCTCCAACCATCCACAGAACTATTTTCACCTTGTACTGAAACTCTGTGCCCATTATGCAACAACTCCCTGTTGTCCCTCCCTCTTGCACCAGTCTCCTTTCTGTTCCTATAAATTTGACTACTCTAAGTACCTTATATGAGTGGAATCAAAATATTTTTACTTTTGTGACTGGCTTTATTTCACTTAGCATATAGTCCTCAAGGTTCATCCATGTCATAGCATGTGTCAGAATTCCTTCCTTTTTAAGGGTGAATGGTATTGCACTGTCTGTATACACCACATTTTTTTTTTTTTGTCAATTCATCTATTGATGGACACTTGGCTTGCTTCCAGCTTTTGGTTATTTTGAATAATGCTGTTAACAACACGGGTGTACATATGTCTTTCTACCTCTTTTTTCAATTCTTTTAGGTTTATACCCATAGATGGTGTTCTGAGATTCATTTTTTCACATGTGGGAGAGTTCTTCACACCTCCAACAAGCAATTCTTGGAATGCCAGCTGGTCAATAGATAATTCAACTCAATTTGATGTTGTCAACCCAGAGATACATCTGATTCCACAAGTTGAGGGCTCAGTCCCATAAGACTGCACACCCACCCCAAACTCACCTCAACTTCAGGTGCCAGTTACAAGCCCAGGCTGTTACCTGTACTTCTGACTGACTGGCTATAAACCAGAGGTTCCCACAACCTCCTCCTTGGGCTTGATTAATCTGCTAGAGTGGCACACAAAAGTCAGAGAAACATTTACTACATCACCAGTTTATTATAAAAGGATATAACTCAAGAACAGCCTGATGGAAGTGGTGCATAGGGAAAGATATGTGAGAAGGGGCACAGAGCATTCATGCCATCTCCAGGTTCACCACTCTCCAAGTACTCCCTGTCATGGCCAACCTGGAAGCTTTGTGAACTTCCTTCTATTGGGATTTTTTTTTTTTATTGATATTTTAATGGTTTCTAACATTGTGAAATTTTGGGTTGTACATTTTTGTTTGTCCATCACCCCATATATGACTCCCTTCGCCCCTTGTGCCCACCCCCCACCCCCACTTCCCGGGTAACCACAGTCCAGTTTTCTCTGTTCATGTGTTGGTTTATATTCCACATATGAGTGATATCATACAGTGTTTGTCTTTCTCTTTCTGGCTTATTTCACTTAACATAATACGCTCCAGGCCCATCCATGTTGTTGCAAATGGGACGATTTTGTCTTTTTTTATGGCTGAGTAGTATTCCATTGTATATATATACCACATTTTCTTAATCCAATCGTCAGTCGAGGGACACTTAGGTTGCTTCCACTTCTTGGCTATGGTGAATAATGCTGCAATGAACATAGGGGTGCATAAGCCTCTTTGGATTGTTGATTTCAGGTGCGTTGGATAGATTCCCAGTAGTGGGATGGCTGGATCATAGGGCATCTCTATTTTTAATTCTTTGAGGAATCTCCATACCGTTTTCCATAGAGGCTGCACCAATTTGCATTCCCACCAGCTGTGTATGAGGGTTCCTGTTTCTCCACATCCTCTCCAACATTTGTTGTTTTTTGTCTTGGTGATTATAGCCATTCTAACGGGCGTGAGGTGGTATCTTAGTGTTGTTTTGATTTGCATTTCCCTGATGATTAGTGATGTTGAGCATCTTTTCATGTGCCTATTGGCCATCTGTATATCTTCCTTGGAGAAGTGTCTGTTCATTTCCTCTGCCCATTTGTTGATCGGGTTGTTTGTTTTTTTGTTGTTCAATTGTGTGAGTTCTTTATATATTATGGAGATCAACCCCTTGTCAGATGTATGTTTTGCAAATATTCTCTCCCAGCTGGTTGGTTGTTTGTTCATCTTGATTCTGATTTCATTTGTCTTATAAAAGCTCTTTAGTCTGATAAAGTCCCACTTGTTTATTTTTTCTTTAGTTTCCCTAGTCTGGGTAGGCATGTCATCCGAAAAGATTCCTTTAAACCCAATGTCAAATAGTGTGTTGCCTATATTTTCTTCTATGAGTTTTATAGTTTCAGGTCTCACCTTCAGGTCTTTGATCCATTTTGAGTTAATTTTTGTGAATGGCGATAGCACATGGTCCACTTTCATTCTTTTGCATGTGGATGTCCAGTTTTCCCAACACCATTTATTGAAGAGACTTTCCTTTCTCCATTGCATGTCCTTAGCACCTTTGTCGAAAATTAGCTGTCCGTATATGTGTGGTTTTATTTCTGGGCTTTCAATTCTGTTCCATTGATCTGTGTGTCTGTTTTTGTACCAGTACCATGCTGTTTTGATTACTATTGCTTTGTAGTATGTTTTGAAGTCAGGAATTGTGATGCCTCCTGCTTTGTTCTTTTTCTTTAGGATTTCTTTAGCTATTCGGGGTCTTTTGTTGCCCCATATAAATTTTAGTATTCTTTTTTCTATTTCTGTGAAGAATGTCATTGGGATTCTGATTGGGATTGCATTGAATCTGTAGATTGCTTTAGGTAATATAGACATTTTAACTATGTTTATTCTTCCAATCCACGTGCATGGGATATCTTTCCATTTCTTTATGTCATCGTAGATTTCCCTCAATAATGTCTTGTAGTTCTCATTGTATAGGTCCTTCACCTCCTTGGTAAGATTTATTCCTAGGTATTTTATTCTTTTTGATGCAATTGTAAATGGTATTATCTTTTTGAGCTCTCTTTCTGTTAGTTCATTATTAGCATATAGAAATGCAACTGATTTTTGTAGATTGATTTTGTACCCTGCAACTTTGCTGTAGTTGTTGATTGTTTCTAACAGTTTTCCAACAGATTCTTTAGGGTTTTCTATATATACAATCATGTCATCTGCAAATAGTGAGAGTTTCACTTCTTCGTTACCTATTTGGATTCCTTTTATTCCTTTTTCTTGCCTAATTGCTCTGGCCAAAACCTCCAGTACTATGTTGAACAGGAGTGGTGAGAGTGGGCAGCCCTGCCTCGTTCCTGTTCTCAGAGGAATGGCTTTCAGTCTTTCCCCGTTGAGTATGATGTTAGCTGTGGGTTTGTCATATATGGCCTTTATTATGTTGAGGTACTTTCCTTCTATTCCCATTTTATTGAGAGTTTTTATCATAAATGGATGTTGTATCTTGTCAAATGCCTTCTCTGCGTCTATTGAGACGATCATGTGGTTTTTATTCTTTGTTTTGTTGATGTGATGTATCACGTTGATTGATTTGCGGATGTTGAACCATCCCTGCGTCTCTGGTATAAATCCCACTTGATCATGGTGTATGATCTTTTTAATATATTGTTGTATTCGGTTTGCCAATATTTTGTTGAGGATTTTTGCATCAATGTTCATCAGCGATATTGGCCTGTAATTTTCTTTCTTTGTATTGTCTTTGTCTGGTTTTGGTATCAGGGTGATGTTGGCCTCATAGAATGATTCAGGAAGTGTTCCATCTTCCTCTATTTTTTGGAATAGTTTGAGGAGGATGGGTATTAAATCTTCTTTGAATGTTTGGTAAAATTCACTGGAGAAGCCATCTGGTCCTGGACTTTTATTTTTTGGGAGGTTTTTGATTACTATTTCAATCTCTTTACTTGTGATTGGTCTATTCAGATTCTCCATTTCTTCTTGGTTCAATTTTGGGAGGTTGTATAAGTCTAAGAATTTATCCATTTCTTCTAGATTGTCCAATTTGTTGGCATATAATTTCTCATAGTATTCTCTTATAATCCTCTGTATTTCCATGGTATCCGTTGTAATTTCTCCTCTTTCATTTCTAATTTTATTTACTTGAGCCTTTTCTCTTTTTTTCTTAGTTAGCCTGGCTAAGGGTTTGTCTATTTTGTTTATCTTCTCGAAGAACCAACTCTTTGTTTCATTAATCCTTTCTACTGTTTTTTTGGTCTCAATATCATTTATTTCTGCTTTGATTTTTATTATTTCTCTCCTTCTGCTGGCTTTGGGCTTTGTTTGTTCTTCTTTTTCTAGTTCTGTTAGGTGTAATTTAAGGTTGCCTATTAGGGCTTTTTCTTGTTTGTTAAGGTGGGCTTGTATCGCTATGAGTTTCCCTCTCAGGACCGCTTTTGCTGCGTCCCATATGGTTTGATATGGCATGTTATCATTTTCGTTTGTTTCCAGATAGTTTTTGATTTCTCCTTTAATTTCATCAATGATCCATTGGTTGTTCAGTAGCATGTTGTTTAATCTCCACATTTTTGTCACTTTCCCAGTTTTTTTTTCCTGGTTCATTTCCAGTTTCATAGCCTTATGGTCTGAAAAGATGCTTGTTATGATTTCAATCTTCTTAAATTTATTGAGGCTTGCTTTGTTTCCCAACATATGGTCTATCCTAGAGAATGTTCCATGCGCGCTTGAGAAGAATGTGTAGTCAGCTGTTTTTGGGTGGAGTGCTCTGTATATGTCTACTAGGTCCATCTCGTCCAGTTTTTCATTTAAGTCTAATATTTCTTTATTAACTTTTTGTCTGGATGATCTATCCATTGCTGTAAGTGGGGTGTTAAGATCCCCTACTATTATTGTGTTGTTGTTGATTTCTCCTTTTAGGTTTGTTAATAGTTGTTTTATGTACATTGGTGCTCCTATGTTGGGTGCATATATATTTATAAGTGATATGTCTTCTTGATGGAGTGTCCCTTTTATCATTATATATTTCCCTTCTTTGTCTTTCTTAAGCTGTTTTATCTTGAAGTCTACTTTGTCTGATATGAGTATGGCAACACCTGCTTTCTTTTGTTTGCCATTAGCTTGGAGTATTGTCTTCCATCCTTTCACTCTGAGCCTGTGCTTGTCTTTAGTGCTAAGATGTGTTTCCTGAAGGCAGCATATTGTTGGGTCTTGCTTTTTAATCCATCCTGCCACTCTGTATCTTTTGATTGGAGAGTTCAATCCATTTACATTTAGGGTAATTATTGAAATATGAGGGTTGAATGTTGCTGTTTTGTCACTTATTTTCTGGTTCTTTTGCATTTCCTTTGTTTCTTGTCCCATTTGTTTTGGACTGCCAATTCAGTTTGGTTGTTCTGTCTTATGATTCTTCTAGTTTTCTCTTTGTTTATCATATGTGGTTTTAATTTGATTATTTGTTTAGTGGTTACCTTGAGGTTTGGGCGAAAAATCTTCTGTATGAGATAGTCCATTATCTGATAGCCTCCTATTTCCTTATACTAAGTCAATTCAGTCACTTTCCTCTTCCCCTTTTAAGTTGCTCTTGTTATACCTTATTCTATCTTGTGTTGTGGCTGTGTGTTTACAGTGATGAGGTTAAATTTATTTTTGGTGAATTTCTTCCTTTGATCTTTGAGTTTAGTATTTAAGTGGTTGCTAACCTATTCCGGTAAAGATCTACTATTTCTCTGATTTTGTCTACCTACTTTTCTCCTTACTCCAAGCTGTGTGTTCCCTTTCTCTTCTTGTTTTCAGGCCTGAGGGCCTTCTTGAGTATTTCTTGTAGTGGCGGTCTCGTGGCCATGAACTCCCTTAGCTTTTGTTTATCTGGGAGAGTTACTATTTCTCCATCATATTTGAAGGATATTTTTGCTGGATAGAGTATTCTTGGCTGAAAGTTTTTGTCTTTTAGTATTTTGAATATATCATTCCAGTCTCTTCTAGCCTGAAAAGTTTCTGTTGAGAAATCCGCTGAGAGCCTGATGGGAGTTCCTTTGTACGTTATTTTTTGTTTTTGTCTAGCTGCCCTTAATATTGTTTCTTTGTCGTTGACCCTGGCTAGCCTTACCACTAGGTGTCGTGGTGAAGGCCTTTGTCTGTTAATATATATAGGAGTCCTGTTGGCTTCGCTTACTGGTATTTCCTGCTCCTTCCCCAGATTTGGGAAATTTTCAGCTATTATTTCCTTGAATAGGCTCTCTGTTCCTCTTTCCCTCTCCTCTCCCTCAGGAATACCTATAATTCTTATGTTACATTTTCTAATAGAGTCCGATATTTCTCGGAGTCTTTCTTCATTTCTTTTTAGTCTTAGTTCTCTCTCTTCTTCCATCTGGAGTATATCTGTATTCCTATCCTCTAAAGTACTAATTCTTTCCTCCATATTGTCAGCTCTGTTCTTTAAAGATTCCAGATTCTCCTTTATCTCCTCCATTGTGTTCTTCATCTCCATCAGCCCTGATAGGTTTTTCTTTATGATTTCAATCTCTTTTGTGAAGAAACTCCTAATCTCATTTAATTGTTTGTCTGTGTTGTCTCGTATTTCGTTGAGTGTTTTTATGATAGCTATTTTGAAATCTCTGTCATTTAGTTTATGGATTTCTGTGTCTTCGGGGTTGATTTCTGGGTGCTTGTCATTTTGTTTCTGGTCTGGTGATTTCATATATTTTTGCATTGTGGTTCCTGTGTTGGTTTTGATTTTCCTCATCCTGGAAGTCTCTGGTTGCAACTTCCACCTGCCGCCACTGTGTGGTGGTAAAGGGCTGTGTAGTCTAAGCCCCCTGCGCTCTGCCCCAGTTTTTCTGCTGCGATGCGCAGTTTTGTTTTGTTTTGTTTTGTTTCTTTTCCCCACTGCGATCCACGGGTCCAGTCCAATTTATTGAGGTCTGCCTCGGACCGCTAGATCTGGTCGAGCTGCAGACTCCGGGTTGCGGGGAGGGGGGAGCTCTCTCTTTTGCCCTCTGGGTCCGTGACGTGGGAGGCTTCTCGTTTGCCCCTCTTATCCGCTCTCTGGGGTGCTCAGATGTTGATGGTAGCCCTGTGGCTCCTCTGAGCCCTCTGTGCGGGAGTTTCCCACTGGCTGAGAGCGCCCGACGAGCTACAGTTTCCCGCCGAGGGCCGCCCCTCCCCCCTCTCTGGGAGCCGCGCGGACCGGATCGCTGATCTGATGGGGAGGGAGCGGTGTTCTCCTTACCTCTCCCCACTTCCTCCAGGGGCCCAGCACGTTCCGCTCTCAGATGTGCGGCAGTGTGGATCCCTCCGCTCCAGCTTTTGACTGTCTGGGATTCCGTTGTTGGTCTGTGGCTGTTACTTTTGTTGTATTTTGTGGGGGAAGAATTCACGGGAAAGCTCACTCCGCCATGATGCTGACGTCACCCTAAAATTCTATTGGGATTTTTATGAAGGCTCCCTCACATAGGCATGATCAATTATTAACTCAGTTTCTAGCCCCTCTCCCCTCTGTGATGGATAAGGGGTAGGGCTAAAAATTTCAACCTTTTAATCAGGGCTTGGTCTTTCTGGTTACCAGCCCCCATCCAGGAGCCATCCAGGAGCCCACCCAGAGTTGCCTCAATAGAACAAATGATTCTCCTAGTGTTCTTATCACTTAGGAAATTACAAGGGTTTTAGGAGCTCTGTGTCAGGGATGGAGTCAAAGACAAACATTAGAACAAGAGATGCTCCTAGTGTCCTTATCGTTTAGGAAAGTACAAGGGTTTTAGTAGCTCTATGCCAGGAATTGGAGGCAGAGACCAATAAATATATTTTATATTATTTCAGAACCCATAAGTGGAATTGCTATATCATATGGTAATTCTATTTTTAATTTTTGAAGAAACTGTCATACTGTTTTCCACAGTTTTATGTTCTCACCATCAGAGCACAAGCGTACGAATTTCTCAACATCCTTGCCAATCCTTGTTATTTTCTGATTTTGTGATAGTAACTATCCTAATGGATGTGAAGAGGTATCTCATTGTGGTTTTATTTTGCATTTTCCTGATACTTAGTGATGTTGAGCATCTTTTCATGTGTGTACTGGCCATTTTATATCTTCTTTGGAGAAATGGCTATTCAAGTCCTTTTTGCATTTTTAAATTGTGTTTTTTTTAATTGTTGGGTTGTAGGAGTTCTTTATATATTCTAGCTATTA
Source organism: Diceros bicornis minor (assembly GCF_020826845.1). NCBI lineage: Eukaryota > Metazoa > Chordata > Mammalia > Perissodactyla > Rhinocerotidae > Diceros > Diceros bicornis. Next base: position 42,082,127 of record NC_080770.1, on the reverse strand, counting down.
ATCCCTTATCAGATATGTGATTTGCAAATATTTTCAACTGTTCTGTGGGTGACCTTTTTACTCTGTTGATAGTATCTTGTGATACAGAAAACTTTTGTATTTTGATGAAGTCCAATTTGTTATTTTGTTGTTGTTGTTGCTTATGGCTTTGGTGTCAGATGAAAGAAATCATTGTTGGCAATGTCTTTTGGACCCAATGACATGCAGCTTATACCCTGTGTTTTCTTCTAATGATTTATAGCTTCAACTCTAACATTTAGATCTTTGATCCATTTTGAGTTAATTTTTGTATGTGGTGTAGGGTAAGAGTCCAACCTCATTCTTTTGCACGTGGGTATCCAGTTTTCCCAGCACCATATTTGGAAAAACTTATCCTTTATCCAACGAATTGTCTTTGCACCCTTGTCATAATTCATTTGACCATATATGCAAAGGTTTATTTCAGGGCTTTCTATGCTATTTCATTAGTATATTGTGTGTATTTATGCCAGCACTGCACTGTTTTGTTTACTTTGTAGTATGTTTTGAAATCAGAAAGTGTGAGTTCTCCAACTTTCTTCTTCTTTTTCTAGATTGTTTTGGCTATTCAGGGTCCCTTGAGAGGTCATATGAATTTAAGGATATATTTTTCTATTTTTGCAAAAAACATCATTGGACTTTTTAGCTCCTTGACTAAGTTGGTTCTTAAGTATTTTACTCTTTTTGATGCTACTGTAAATAAAAATATAAAGTTTTTAAATTTCTTTTTCAGATTACTTATTATTAATGTATGGAAGAACAACTAATTTTTGCATATTTATTTTGTGTCCCACTACTCTGCAGAATTTATTAGTTCTAACAATTTCTTTGTGGAATTTTTAAGGGTTTCAACATATAAGATATTATGTGTGAAAAAATACAATGTTATTTCTTCCTTTCCAATTTGGATGTTATTTCTTTCTTTTTCTTGCCTAATTGCTTTGGCTAGATCTTCTAATACCATGTTGAATAGAAGTGGTTAAAGTGGACCTTCTTGCCTTGTTCCTGATCTTAGAGGAAATACTTTCACTTTCACACTTGAATACATTGTTCTCTGTGGATTTCTGTATATGGCTTTTATTATGTTGAAGTAGTTTCCTTTTACTATGAGGGTTTTTTGGTGTTTTTAACATGAAAGCATGTTTACTTTTGTCAATCACTTTTTCTGCATCCATTGAGATGATCATGTGTTTTTTTCCTTCATCCTGTTAATGTGGTTTATTACATTGATTCATTTTCATATATTGAAACACGTTGAATTCCAGGAATAAATCCCACTTAAAACGGGCCGGCTCCATGGCTTAGTGGTTAAGTGCACGTACTCCAGTGCTAACGGCCCAGGTTTGGATCCTGGGTGCGCACCGACGCACCGCTTCTCCAGCCATGCTGAGGCCACGTCCCACATACAACAACTAGAAGAATGTGCAGCTATGACATACAACTATCTACTGGGGTTTTGGGGGGAAAAATTAAGTAAATAAATAAAATTATTTTAGAAAAATAATGCATAATCCTTTTAATATGCTGCTTAATTTGGTTTGTTATTATTTTATTGAGGATTTTTGTATCACTCTTCATCAAAGATATTGACCTGTAGTTTTCTTTTCTTTTAATCGATTTGGCTTTGATATCAGGGTAGTGCTAACCTCACAGGATGACTTTAGAAGTATTCTCTCCTCTTCAACTTTTGGAAAGCGTTTGAAAAGAATTGGTGTTTGTTAATTAAAAAAAAGTCTTTGGGCCCAGGAATAAATTCAGAATAAAATAAATACAAATAAATATTTTTTTTAAATGTGAAAATGTTATTTCCTAAAAAAATTAAAAATTAAGCAAGTATATCACTTATCACTTTATTTCTAGAAAATTTTTTTAACCTAATAGTAAGCATAAACAAATTGTTAGAATTAAAATGACTCAAGTGTTAATTTTCTTCATTGCAAATTTTCTGACAGAGGTATATGATGCCATCATGTATGACATCTTTTATGAAAAAATGGTCATTTTTTGTAGTATTTGAGAACATTATGAATTTTCCCAGTGGCATCTGACAATACTCTGATATGCAAAGTTATCTTTTCAACATATATGTCTTTACCAAATTAACAAACTCTGTCAGGTGCTAATTAATCAACTACTTTTCATATAATTGAGGCTCTCCACCATCAACTTCCTTAACCATCAAGAAATTCTACAAATTCTGCAAGATTAACCATTTTACTTTACACTGTACTTATCTCATGTGGTTTAAAGCATCCAAAAATCATTGATAAACTGGTCCTGCCTGAACTAAATCATGGTGAATTATAAAAGATTGTCTCTGTTAAGTGGGGAGGGATTTCAGGTTGAACTTAATTTTATAAGTGGTCAATTTATTACAGTGTATTGTTCTGTTATGTATTTCACTTCTTTTTTAAAAAAGTGATAATTGAGGGCACTTAGATAATAAAAAGTTGAGAAAATAAGGAACTGATATACTCTGTAAGCTTCAAATGTTTTGAAGCATAAGATACAATAAGAACTAAAAGTAACAGTTGGGAAGGGGGGAGGGAGGAGGGCGAAAAGGATAATTCAGCACATGTGTGTGGTGATGGATTGTAATTAGTATTTGGGTGGTGAACATGATGCAATCTATGCAGAAATAAATGTATAATGATGTACAACTGAAATTTATACAATGTTATAAACCAATGTTACTGCAATAAACAAAAAATTTTAAAAAAATGAACTAAAACTAAGAAATGGCAGAGGAAATAGAGATAAGAGGATGAAATTGCAAAACTGAATCTATAGTAATATCTCAGTGGCTAGCGTTGTGGTGCCAAGAAGGTGGTGAAGTCAAAGAATTCATAAAGATGATAATAAATAGACTGCAAAGAAAAAATACTGAAATTTTTATAGAGAGAATTTTTACAGTGATATTACAAATAGAGAAAAGGGAAGAGAAGTTGAAGAAAGAGACTATTTGCTGAAATATTTATTCCCCTCTATGACCCTATCTTTACCTGCAAAATCTCGTCCCTAAGCCACATTTTCCATACTTGGGGAAGAGAGCAATTAAGCTCATCTGAAACCTCAACTGCCCAGCCTGTGAAATAAGGCCGGCCATCCATTCTCACAAAGGAGCCAACTGGAGGTAGGATTTTTGGTTCTGAATTCAGCTAAACATCTTCAAAGAATGTATCTGACCTTCTTTATCCAGGGCTATCAGTGAAGGGCTGGCTGGCTTTCAGAGAAGAGCAATTCACAGTCAGCGGAGACATTTTCTGTTGAGCTCTCTAGAGAAGGCTGTGGGGCTTGTCAGTAAGAGTTGATTGCTATACGGGTTACATTTTTTAATTTTATTCAGAGATTTATAAAGAAATTTACATGATAAATATTACTTATTATCAAGAAAAAAGGTTGTCTATTCTCTGGTCATTTAAGCAAAATTCTCCTCTCAGGGCCCACCAATGGACAAAGCCCAGATTTAATCTCCAAGAGTCTGCCAGGCACTCTGTGGTCTGTGGGAAACCCTCAAGTTGGCAGCCTGTTCCCTTGTGTCTTGTGCTGGTACTTAATCTTCCATCTCTTCAGAGTACAACTAGACAGAAGCTCAAAGGACTTGACATTGGAGAAATGTACTTTTCATTATCTTTAGACTTCTACACTTTTCCAAAAGACTCTCAGCATTTCCAGTAATTGTGCAGCAATTTACCCAACACTAAGGTTCTCACTATTAAAAATTAAAATAAATAAATTTTGAAAATGGAAAAAGTGATCTTTGCAATTTTGTACAGAATCTATATAATTGGTGCATCCTTAAAAAATGGAGGAAAGATAGCAAATTTAACTGTTTTGGTTAGTTAACACAGTAAGTAATATATTGTATATATTATCAATTTTGAGATTATTTGTATTTAAAAATACTGCTTCAAACCCTTAAATCATTGTATGTGGTAGAGTCTGCCGTCTGCTTTGACTGAACAATTAAATACAAGTCAGCCAAAATTCTTCCATTCCTGTATAATCTTATATGTGAGTGGTAATGGTTAGTTCTTATAGATTGTTTGAAGACGTGCATATCACAAAATACAAGTGGCCATTAAAAATTAAAATATTCACCAAATACAAGATCATCTGATTCCCAGAAAAAGAAAAGGTTAATGTAACATTAAGGCTACAACTGTCAAAAAGGAAGCCAAGATACACTCAAGTCAAGCTTTTGTTCAAAAGTTAATTGGCTCATCTTTGAAACTTTATCATGTTTATTATGTAAGCAAGATACTTTCAGAGCCTAGAATATGGAAAGTGCTTATTGGTAAGTTAACATTCTGATCATTTATTTTGTAAATGTTAATATGAGGTATATAAGTCATTTTCTACTATATTCAGATTTTCAAGTTCTGCTAAATCTAGGACCACATTACTGGCAAGTTGGGAATATCTCTAGACATATGAAAAATATGAGTCCTACACAAAAGCTTATACATTCTCTATTCATCAGGTTCTAAATTCTAAAACTTTCTAAAGTTTTGGAACAAACCAATGGCATTCCAAATTGACAGTAAGGTTGCATGTGCCATACAGATCCTATAGGAAGAGAAATCCAGATTTTAAATAGAGGAGATTATGCACAAGAATACGTATTCAAGTCTGAAAGGGGATTTCAAGAAAGAAGGGATTCTCAGAACATGTGGTAAGTGATAAATAACTTACCAAGGGCTCTCTAGAGGAGAACATATTGTGGAAAAAAGAGCTTCACAGGTAGAGAGCTAAAATGGCATCTCTGGAAACCTTACGATGAAACAGATGCTGAACTACTTTTTCCTAAAATTTAAAATGCATCTTATCCTCCAAACAAATACCACCTCCCTGCCTTGTGGCTTACCTGGGCATGGTGAGGTGTTGGAATCATTTTTCTAATTCATTGGCTCTTAAACTTGATGGGCACTAGAAGCACCAGAAGCACCTGGGGGCCTTGTTGAAACCCAGATTGCCAGGCCCCACCACAGAGTTTCCAGTTCAGCAGGTCTGCAACAGCACCAGAGAATTTACATTTCTACCCAGTTCCCAGGTGCTGCTGATGTTGCTGGTCCAGGGACCCCACTTTGAGAACCACAGCCTGATTTATACCCTATATATGATTACAAAACCCATTATTTCATCCTTTGGCTGCTACTTTTCCTTTATCACATCAGCACCTTAGCTCTGAATCTCCTCAACTAGCAATGAGAATTCTTAGAGAGTTTCACAGCTGGTCCTCATTTCTGGTTCAGTTCTCCCTCTTCCTCTCAATACCACATTCTCTTGTCAGGTAATTGTTCCTTTAACATCAGTTCATCATAGATCTTCCTTGCTCAAAAACTCATGGCTAGGGGCCAGCCCCGTGGCGTACCAGTTAAGTGCTCACTCTCTGCTGCTGGTAGCCCAGGTTCGGATCCCAGGGGCGCACCAATGCACCGCTTGTCAGGCCATGCTGTGGCGGTGTCCCATATAAAATGGAGGAAGATAGGCACAGATGTTAGCCCAGGGACAGTCTTCCTCAGCAAAAAGAGGAGGATTGGCCATAGATGTTAGTTCAGGGCTGATCTTCCTCACTAAAAAAAAAAAAAAAATCATGGCTCTTATGCTGAGCACAAGATATTTTAAATTCTCTACTTGGTTAATAACGTCTGTAATAGCCTTACTTTAATAGCAAAATATGGACACCCTGTTCCTTACCCTACCTACTATAAAGGAGTATGTGAGGATTATATAAGATACAGCCAGTTCTAATTATGCACAGTGTGACATTCTATAAAGTCACTGTGAACACTGAATCAGTGAATATGACCCACTGCTCCTACGGGAAATGCAGTGTTAGGTTCCTGCAAGCCTTAGTCACATTTTCTTCAATTGATCAATACACAACCTTGTTCTCTGTGTTTCTCTTTAAAGTCACCTTATTTAATATATGTTGTTGATATATTAACATTGAACTCACACCAACAGCGCTGTAACTCGTGTCTGAAAGAAGCTTGTCGAACACGCATACTTTCTTTGTAAAGGCACGTCACAGCCTCTTGCCCTGAGGAACACCAGGAAGCATTGCAGCACTACACATGGGGGACATAATAAACAGGAAAGTCACCAACACAAGGCACAAAAAGATGAGAAATGTTGCACTAAATAGACTGCAAGAAGGACACTTGTTTACAGTATAGGCTCAACAAGAGGGCAGAGCGTCACCCGGTTCCCCCTCAGTTGGGAACGTGCACGTCGAGTGAATCAAATTTCTCACCACTTTGTGCATATCTGCAAAGGGACATGAAAGCCCTGAGAGTGTTCGTTTGGGGGCTGCCAGTACATTTTAGCTAGTGGGCAAGTGTGCAAACATGGAGTCCACAAATAATGAGGATCAACTATATTATGAAAGCATCTTTTCAAAACCAGAGTGTTGCTCAGAAATAAGAGCAATAATGATAACACAACAGCTAACATTTTAGTGCCTAATATGTGCCAGGAGCTCTTGTAAGCACTTTACATTAGTTAATGCATTTAAATCTCGCTAAAACCCTATGAGACAGGAGTTCTCAGTAGCCCCATTTTATAGATGTGGAAACTAAGGCTCAGAGAGTAAATATTTTGCACAGATTCCCCAGTTAAAAGTGGAATAACTGGGATTGGTGCCCAGACAAACTGGTCCAAAGCCCAGAGCTTCAACTACTATGGTAGGAATGTCAGCGAATTTTCTACCACTCCCCGAAAAGCCCCTTCTGCTCCAGTCAGTGTGGTCTCCCACATACTTATTCACTCTTCAAACATTTTCTGAGTGCACCAAAGGTGTCAAGTACTGTGTTTAGATACTGGAGGGACAAATAGAATGTCGACGCAAATAATCCATAACCAATCTATAAATGAAAATTGGGGTGAGTTTATTATGAATCAACCTTTGAGGACCATATAGCCCGGGAGAGTCCTTTCATGAAGAAATGGAGCACTCCAACGAAGTGAGGTGTACAGGGTCAGCCCCATGACTTAGCAGTTAAGTGTGCATGCTCCACTGCTGGTGGCTCAGGTTTGGAGTTTATTGAGTTTATTATGAATCAACCTTTGAGGACCATATAGCCCGGGAGAGTCCTTTCATGAAGAAATGGAGCACTCCAACGAAGTGAGGTGTACAGGGTCAGCCCCATGATTAGCAGTTAAGTGTGCATGCTCCGCTGCTGGTGGCTCAGGTTTGGATCCCGGGCACGCACCGACGCACAGCTTCTCTGGCCATGCTGAGGCTGCGTCCCACATGCAGCAACTGGAAGAATGTGCAGCTATGACATGCAACTATCTACTGTGGCTTTGGGGGAAAAAATAAATAAATAAATAAAATTATTTAAAAAAAAGAAGTGGGGTGTACAGAGTGGTTATATACCATCAAAGAGCATGTACCACATGTGATTGCAATGTCCTTTTTACAATAGCCACGACATTGACCTGTCGGCACATCAATTGTTGGACACGGTGGGTATCAGCTCTGCTGTTTCCATGGGCATGGCTGTTGTCTTGAGTTGGGTGGTCACAGGATGGGCACAGCAATCAAATCCTAGCCTAGGGAGAAATGCTTATCCTTAAGGAAATGCCACTGTGGGGGAAGTTGCATTTACATCTTAAGGGTATTGTTCTTGTCTTTGGGACATGTTAATTGCTTAAAATAGATATATAATGGATGAACAGAGGTTACAGGGCCCTTTTGGAAAAAAAATCTAGGTCGAGCCCAACTAGTTTTACACCAAATGGCTTCCTCATGTGCTCCAATATATCCTATTGCTTGCCATTTATTTATCATTTTCCCCCTTTTGATGTATAATCTTTTGATAGAAAACATTGATGATCAAAATATTGTCCCTCAGAGTCAGGGTGGTTGCTGCATGCCCTGGGTCTATCACGTCCCTCAGTGCCAGGCTTTTATCTCATCTATTTGCCCAGTTATTCACGTTGGGTGGAATTAGTCGGATATTGTGGACAAGCAAAGAGGTATATATATATAAACAGAGGAAGCATTTCATGGGTTTTGGATTAATTTTAGGTTGTTGCACAAACATTGTATATGTGCTTTTTTTTTAATATATATAGCCCCTTATGCTACATTGTGCACAATTATAGAACAAGTACGGTAACAATGATAATAATTAAACATTTTTTTAAAAGATTAGTTTAAAATGAGTTTTTAGGCATAGTCCTTATCAGAAAAGGAAATTTGTCCAGGGTTATAAGATTGATCGGCCATCTCAAGTCACCGAGCCACCATTACTCTAGTTTGCATGCCAGTCTTACAACACTAGGTAAAGAAAACAACAGTTTGAATATAATGATTAGTACAAGAATTCCAAGAAGTAATAGAAATAGGAATTGCAATCCAGATCGAAAAAGGGAACCAATACCAGAAGGGAGCCAACCAAACAAATCAAGGCTGGGTGTAGGATCACTTAAGGCATTCACCTGTTTTTCCATGTGCTTTAGTAGAGGTGACACATTGGAAGACTCGTCAGGTATAAACACACAGCATTCAGTTTGAATGATCGCACATGTACCACCTTGGGTTGCTGTAAGAATATCTAAGCCCATTCTATTTTGAAGGACAGCTTTTCTCATTAAAGACATTTCAGTATTTAAGAAAGCTATTCTTTCCTGACTATCGTTAAGGGCTTGTTGAGTAAATTTTGTCAGAGCCTCTATAGGTGATATGACATCTTCCAGCCCCAAGGAAGGAGCAAATATAGCTACTAGGTGGTCATACAAGTGTAACACTGAATGAGCCCATCTGGCCTTAAGGAGAGGCAGATTGGCAACAGATGTTAGCTCTGGACGACTCTTTCCCTGTATGCAAGAGAAGCCCAGAGTGCAGCGCCCTAGCCATCCTGGTGGCAGCCAAGGTCAGAGGTTTGTTCCACATAACCAGTGAGTTCCATTAGGAGCCATCCAATAGACGCCTGGTCTTCGAGACCAGTCTGTTCCAAACCAATCACTTTTTTATGTATAATAGTATTCTGACATGACTCAGTGGATATCCAGCCTATCTTTAGAGTGTAATTTGGTAGATTTTGTTTGGAATGATTTCTCTGTAACCAACATAAAGGTGCTGGTATGTTTAAAGATCCATGGCTAGGAGTAAGCCAAACATATCCATCCCAAATTTGTGTGAAACCTTCCATGGTTTTTACTGTAATGTCTGGTTTCTTTTGTTTATCTGCAATTTTTTGGGATAATTGGATGGTTTGAGTAATAGAAAAGAATAACCGTGTCCTGTATTACTAATAGTATGGGCTACTGACCATGTTTCAGGATCATAATTAGTAATATCAGACGAACTGTGAACATTAGAACTACATCTTCGTATCACAATAAATTGCTTTAGAGCTTTCCAATCTGTGCCTCGAAAGGGAAAGACGCACCAAGGGTCTTAGAAAGTGAAAGTTGGCCACATAACCAACAAGTAGACTGATTTTCATGTGTAGCAAAGGAATGTGCCCATTGCAGAAAAACATTGCCATCAGAGGTCCATTCAGATGTAGATTGGAAAAACAAACATAGCATTAGGGAAAACTTAAATGGCATTTTTTTTTTGTAATCAACAAATGGTTTTGTAATTAGGTTCTAATCTATCTTATAAAGTTGAAGTGTAAACATTGGTGTAGGAAAATGGTAAGGCAATCTAGAAATTGATTATTTTAGCAATTACATAAAGCTTAAACACTACAAGGGCTTAAATGAGGAGATGTAAGGTTAGGAATACAGGCCTGGTCCAGAGTCTCAGGACAGCTGCCTACAACAGATGTCGTCTTCTTCTCATCCTGATTTGGAGATATTCGTCTTGGTCTGTCAAAGTTGGGTGTCAGAGACTGGAGTTGAAGTCTATTCAGGTGGAGAAGTCTTTTTTAAATGAGAAATGTGAATTCATGAATTTATGCCTTTTAATTTTGCAGCACATGTATTGGTTAAAAGCACCTGATATGGTCCCTTCCAACGGGGCTGCAAAGAGTCCTTTATTAGGTATCTTTTCCAATAAACAAAATCTCCAGGTTGTAATCCATGATCCTTAAGGTCTTTGTCTCCTGGGAGCTTACTGCGAAAAGAATTAGCTACCAATTTCTCATTTCTCTTAAGAGCCTCAATGAGACCTTGACAATAATGTAAAATATCTCCTTTAAGTAAAGTTGGTTCCTACATTTCTTCATCTAATTGTATAGGTCGTCCAGTTATTATTTCGAAAGGAGACAGTCGATGTTTACCAAAGGATGTAGATCTAAGACTGAGGTGCATTAGTGGAAGAGCTTTTGGCCATGAGAGGCTAAATGCTTCTGAAAGCTTTGCCAACTGAATTTTGATTGAGCTATTAGTTCTTTCCACCGATCCTGAGGATTGGGGATGGTAAGCACAGTGGAAATGCTGCATTATTGGCCAAATACTACATATAGATTTAATTATTTGTCCGGTGAAATGAGTTCCCCGGTCACTATGTAACTCGGTAGGAATTCCCCAAGCAGGAATTATTCTCTCTAATAGTAATTTACCTACTGTTAGAGCCGTTGCTCTTCTGCAAGGAAGGGCCTCAACCCAATGTGAGGACATACAGATTATTACCAAGATATATTTATATCCTTGAGATGGTGGCATTTAGACCAAGTTCAATTGCCATTCCTCAAAGGGTCACTTAGGAGGGGGAAAGTGGCCTTGTGACCCATGAAGTGGTTTCCCTAGATTATACTTTGGGCATATAACACAACGAGTATAAGTTTTATGGGCCACTGTGGGAAAAAGTTTCCAAAAGTATTGTTTTTCCCATAAAATCACCTTTTCAGGTGCCCAGTGGGTTAGTTGGTGTATATGCTGGAGCAGGGGCAATTGTGCTCCAACAAGTACCATGGGTTTCCTATTGGGTCCAAACCACATCTGTGAGGGGGTGTCAAAAATTCCCCCTTTTGACTGTCATATGTGTTTTTCTTCTTCCATGGCCACTTCTTGGGCCTGTAGAAGGAAGTCTTTTACTGGGTTAGCAGAGTTAATAGGAAGCAGCAGTCATTCTCGAGGCTGGGTAGGGAAAGCTTTCAAGGCTGTTTGTTTAGCAGCTGCATCAGCAAGCTGGTTTCCTTTAGCTTCCAAAGTATCAGATTTTGAATGCCCTGGCATTTTAATAATCGCTAGTTGTCTCGATAGCTGTATAGAATATAATAATTCTGCAACCTGTTTCCCCTTCTTTATAGGCTGATCTGAAGAGGTTAAAAACCCTCGTTGTTTCCACAGCATTCCAAAGTCATGTGCTACTCCGAAAGGATAACGATTGTCAGTGTCTATATTTGCTATCTGGTCTCTGACCAATTGACAAGCTCAAGTTAAAGCAATTAACTCGGCTTGCTCTGCTGACTTTATGTCTGGTAAGTAAAAACTCTCGATTACGTCTATTGAGGACATTACTGCATATCCAGCTCGATAACATCCTTGTTCATCCTTTGAGTAAGATCCATCTGTAAACCAAATTAGATCAGCATTATCAATGGGAGTTTCTTGCAAATCATTCCTAGGAGTAAGTAGGTAATTAGTTAATAAATGTAGTCGTGGGCATCTTCTTCTTGTGATGCTAGAAGTAAAGTTGCAGGGATAAGATTATTACACAGGGCTAAGGTAATATTAGGAGCAGAGAACAACAGAACTTCATAGGAGGCTAGTCGGCTGACAGAGTAATGCTGAGTGTGATGAGAATTTAGGAGAGATTTGACTGAGTGAGGAACATAGATAGTCAAAAGAGACCCCATCAGCATTTCTTCACTGGTCTTGCATAAGAGCGCTGCTACTGAAATGGCTCTCATACAAGGCGGAAGCCCTTTTGCCACTGAGTCTAACTGCTGACTATAATAACCTATAGGTTGATGTCGACCTTCATGTTTTTGACTTAAGATACCTAAGGGATTTCCTCTATCTTCATGTATGAAGAGGAAAAATGGCAAGCTGTAATTAGGATTTCCTAAAGCTGGTACTTGGGCCAAAACAGACTTTAAGGTAGTTGCTGCCTTCTCTCCTTCTGGTGTCCATACAATTAAATCAGGCTGGTCAGAATTTAGTAATGTATATAAGGGCTGGGCAATAAGTGAAAAGTTAGGTACCCAGTTCCTGCAATATCCAGTTAGTCCTAGGAATCCTCTTAACTTTGTCTTAGGGAGAGAAAAAACCAGGATTCCTTTAATCATTTCAGAATCAATCCACAGTCCATCCTTAGATATCAAGTGTCCTAGATGTTTTACAACAGGCAGGCAAAAAATGTAATTTGTCCTTGGACAATTTATGCCCCTTAGATGCTAGCTGTTGCAACAGATAAATTGTGTCCTTCTGAGAATCCAACTTAGTGTTTGAATGCAAGAGAAATCATCCACATATTGAATTAAAGTGGAGTCATTAGGGAATTCTATATTCACTAAATCAGCCTTGAGTATCTGGGAAAAATAAGTGGGCGTCTCAGTATAGCCCTGTGGCATCACTGTCCAGGTATACTGGCGATCTTCTCACGTGAAGGCAAAAAGATATTGACTATTCTTTTCCACGGGAATGCTGAAGAAGACACTGCCCAAATCAGTGACTGAGAAATAGCAGCTGTTATTTGGAATGGCCGAGAGCAAAGTGTGTGGGTTAGGAACCACAGGATGTTGGGGAATCACGATGTTCTTTATAGGTCTCGGATCTTGAAAAAATCTCCCGCCTTTCCCATTCGACTTTTTTACAGGTAAGATAGGTGTATTACAGGGACTAGTACAAGGAATTATAAGTCTCTTTTCAAGAAATTCCTGAACGATAGGGCTTATCCCATTTAATGCCTCTGGTCTAAGTGGATATTGCCGAATATTAGATAGAGGCTTAGAGTTGTCAAAGTCACCTTAATAGGAGTGGCTGATTTAATTTTCCCAATATCTGAAGAGGATGATGACCATAATTCTCTAGGAACTTGTAATAACAGGTCATCAGTTTTCTCTTCTATTTGAGTCATTGATTTCACAATCATCAACCTTTCAGCAATTACAGTCTGGTCAACATCCCGATTTTCTGAATCTAGAAGCATTTCACCCTTTTGTGAAAAGGACGTTGTATGCTTCTAGAAGATCTCGTCCAATCAAATGAATTGGAGCACATTTAACCAGGAGAAACACATTTTTTCCTGTGATGGTTCTTAATTCAAAAATTACTGGTTCTGATTTAAAAACCTGCATTGGAAAATTCGAAACCCCTACCAATTGAACTATCTGTTTACTCCGAGGGAGAGGGCAATGAATAAGGGTAGGGTTGAGGACAGAAAAGGTAGCCCCGGCATCTACAAGGACCTTTAAAGTTTCCCCTCCAATAGTTATCTCAATTTCCCCTATGGCATTTGTGAGGAGGAGGGGAAATACCCTCTCGTAATCTTCTGAGCAGCCCTATTCCTGTTTATTGTTGTCACCCCCTAAATCCCATTTGAGTTTATGGCAGTCTTGTTTGAAATGACCAGGCTTTTTGCAATAGTAACAGAAACGGTGATTTCGTTTCTGGTTAGATTCTTTTTTTTTAATTTTTTGTTTATTGCAGTAACATTGGTTTATGACATTGTAAAAATTTCAGGTGTACATCATTGTATTTCTATTTCTGCATAGATTACATCATGTTCACCACCAAAATACTAATTACAACCCATCACCACACACATGTACCAAATTATCCCTTTCACCCTCCTCCCTCCCCCCTTCCCCTCTGGTAACCACCACTCCAATCTCTGTCCCTATGTGTTTGTTTATTGTTGTTATTATCTACTACTTAATGAAGGAAATCACACGGTATTTGACCTTCTCCCTCTGACTTATTTCACTTTGCATAATACCCTCAAGGATGGCGTTTGTTGGGCCACGAAGCTGTTGTAGCTGTATACTCATAAACTTAGTGGCCTTTTTTTTTCTGGAAGGTTTTAGATGGTTTATGTGTAATAGTGACAAGAGCCTATTAAAGTCCAATCCAGTTCATGTCTCTTAACTAACATTGCTAATTCCTCATCTAATCCTTCGAAGGAAATTGAATTGAAAACTGAATCATTTTATTGATCCTCAAAACATTCAGGAGCCATCCCAGAGTGCTGTTTGAAGGTTTTCTCAAGCCTTTCAAAATAATCAAAGATAGATTCCTCGGGTCTGTGCTTACATTGATGGACTTTAGACCAATCTATCTTCCTGGGAAAAACTACTGGAATGGCTTTGTGTAAGTTTTGAGCGATATCCCTACACTCTTTAAGGTCATGAGGCTCATGCCTATGGAAATCCTCCAGGAGGTCTCTCCAATCTGCCTCTTTTATCCATTCATTTGCTTTGTTCTCAGACACCAGCAAATGCACAAGCTGATATAAATCTGAATGTCCTGTGCATATGTTCTAACAATAAAATTAAATTCTTGAGCAAACCCTAAAGGATATTGCAAAGGGTCTGGGAAGTCCTTCATCAAATTCTTAAATTCACTTCTAGTCCAAGGAGTATACACAAGAGCAGGCTCACCTCACCCAGTAACAGGTTTCTCCTTAGAGGGAACCACTATAACTTTAGGACTTTCAGTATCTGCTCCCTGAGAGTTACTCCTTGTTTTCTCTAGAGGTGGAGGAGGAGGGGAAGGTTAAGGAGGAGGAGGAGGTGAAGGAGGAGGAGGAGGTGAGGGAGGAGGAGGAGGTGAGGGAGGAAGAGTTGAGAGAGGATGAGTTAAAGTGGATAGATCAGGGTACGGAAGCTCAGAAAGGAAAGGATACACGGGTGCTGAGGGAGAAGATGAGCTCTGAGGTGCTGAAAGCGGCGGCGGTGGAGGAGGTAGAGGAGGTGAAGGGGGTGGACAGCTTCTGACTTCTCTCTCTTTAATTCAGAAATGGTCTCAGTCAGTTTATGGTTAGTCTCCTTTAAAGAAGTCATTTTATCATTATTACTCTTTGAAGCCTCTAAATGCCAATCGTAATAAGCTTCCCCTTCTTTTGTTTTGGTTTTATTGCAGGCTTTTTCAACCTGTGTGTGCAAATACAGTAGTTTTCAGAAGTCAAACTTTCCCAATTTTGGCCATTTACGACCTAAGTCATCCTTAGTTAACCTTTCCCATTTAGTTAAATACTTGCAAGGATTGTTTCCATATGCAGTATACGTGAAACCAGCGGAAGTCCCCGTGGGGGGTTGTCCTTCTGGAAGCCAGCAGGCTTTTGAAGCATGGTTTCCCATTTTTGTTCTGTTTTTTTGTTTGTTTTTTTATAAAGTCTGAACAACTTCTAGGAACTGTGTAGTGGGTCACAAGTGTGCTGCTTTGAGTGTTATTCTCTAAAGGAATGTCGTAATCACTCTCTTACATGTCTCGATTTCTCCTGCTGGCAGTCTAGGACCACCGAGGGGGTTCAGAGTGCGGGTGACAAACCCTCATGTGCCAGTCCCCGGACGAAGCTATAATTAATTAACGTGAATGATAATGGAACGCCCTATAGGACCGCTATAGGTTGTGAAGTTCACCTCTGACACTCCTACTGAGGATTTTCTGTCACTTGTAAAACGCCTTTTCAATCGGCAGGAGCCATGTCTCTTTTCTTCATAGGTGAACAAGTTCAGACTCACATTTCTTTATCAAGCAGTTTTGTTCAGACCTTATAAACATAATTATTTCCAATTTTAAAGCCAAATTAAAAGGACAACCAACTCAGTTTGCTCCAAGCTTCCCCTAAGGTCCCTTGGCCTAGGAAATTCCCCCATGGTTTTTCTCCACCTAGGAAATGTACCGGTACCCTTCAAAGCCTCTAGTCTCAAGACCTTAAAACAGCTCATATAAACTCCTGAACCATCAACTTATTTTTTTTTATTATTTTTTTTGTGTGTGAGGAAGATCAGCCCTGAGCTAACTTCTGATGCCAATCTTCCTCGTTTTGCTGAGGAAGATTGGCCTTGGATTAAAATCTGTGCCCATCTTCCTCTACTTTATATGGGATGCTACCACAGCATGGTTTGACAAATGGTATGTCGGTGCGCACCAGGATCCAAACCTGTCAACCCGGGGCCGCCGCAGTGGAGCGTGCGCACTTAACCGCTGTGCCACAGGGGTGGCCCCTCTCTTTATTTCTAAAGCTGAAATATCTAAATCATTCTCTGGGCTAGTTGGAGTTTCCATAAAATGAAAATGTAAATTCCAGGAAAATCCTTAACTTTCCAGAATAATCCTTAATATAGTATGGTAAACACCTTTGCAAAATGTCACTGATTTTCAATGTCAGTGCCTCCACAAGGGTATCCTTGCATTGTCTTCCCTCCAACCACCTCTCACTTTGCCCCTCCCCAGGCTGATGGGCTCAAAGTGTTTACTGAGCAGTAAGAATGATCAGAGTCTGAAGGAGACTTCAAGGATGACTAAGCCATGTTTTCTGACCCCAACCATCACTCTCCATCTCTCCTTTAACTTCTATTTTTCTTATTCTGGTTTCTATTTTAGTTGTTTACTTGTCTTGTGAATTGTTGTTTAGTGGTTTATAATTACCATGTAAATTCATATTATTTTTTGCCTTAGAGTTTAGAAAGAACTTACATTAAACAAGGTGTTTTTCCCAGGCCTTTGATGTCTCTAATACCTTCCAATGCAATTCAAGTGGCTTCTTGTTTTTACTTCTCCATCATTATTCCTTCAGAATTATGTTCACCCAACACTTTTGATCTGACAAATGCTGCTTTACTCTTTAAACTTTTCTATGCCAAGACTCACGTGAGAAATCCCTCAAGCACCATCAGGAGGAGGAAGACAAGGCAGCACAGGCAGACTCTGAACTCACCTCCTCCCGCAGACACAGCCAATTTACAACTACTCGTGGAAAAATTACCACTGAGACAGAACTGAAAACAGGATAAGAGGAACCCCTGCAACAACAGACAATCCTAACTGAGGTAGACGAGGAAGAAACTCCCTTCTGGAGAGGAAAAATGCCACCTTCACAAGCCGCAGTGCCTCATGGCCATCCAGGAGTCACCCAAAGTTACGCAGCCCTCCCTGGAGGAGCGGGGCCCTGAGCCGGGAAGCACCCCCACTGTGGGCATGTTGTGGACCCAGTACCATCGAGACGAGTGGCAGAATAACTGACTTTGTCTGTTACTAAAACATTAGGGAGTACCCCCAGAAAAGCTGGTTCACAAACAAATTAGAAACCGGCTCTTAAAGGGCCCATGCACAAACTCACTCGTTTTAGAAAGCAACCAAAAATCACCAGAAAGAAAGGTGTACAGTGCTTTGGTGAAAAGAGATTCACCTAATAGGCCCTGTGTGCATCTCGGTGAGAGGTGAGACCTCTCCAGGGACTGGGACATTTGTGGCGAATATTGTTGTGGCCTGGTGTGGGCGTGCTGACATAGACGCCATTGGAGTTCTCCCTGAGGTCTGCTAGCCCAGGGTCTGTCCCACCCTCTAGAGCACCAATTTAATGCAGCTCAGCCAGGGCAGGCAGCCCACCCTAGAGACTGGCCCCACCCAACAACAAGCCCTCAGGCAACTTGTGGGCCTGCATAGATTGGTGACTATAATCTCTGCAGCCTATCAACTGAGACAACTTCATTGGGGCAGGGCGTGCACAAGGAGCAGGTGGAGAGTGTGGGGCAGTGGTGGAGTGTGTGGGGTTCCCACTGTGGAGAGACTGGGTCCGCTTTGGGAGGTTGGGGCACACACACGGGGCAGGACTGTGTTGACGGTGTGTGTGGACCTGTGGGCGGCAAGGCTTGTCAGCTGCAGAAGACTTGTGTTTCTCAAAGACCCACAAAGGGGGTTTGCCCCACCTTCCAAAGCCTGAAACAATTGAGTGCTCCCATACCTGAGGCCAGCCCCACCCAGCTGCAATCCTCAGAGAGCTGACAAGAGACCCAAAGGCTGTAGGCTTATAGCAATTGTAAGGCCCTGAGCCTAACAACCTGCCACACTGGGGGCCTACTCACTTAAAAGAAATACTGCAACACAAATGTGGTGTTAGAACTTGCAGCCAACTGTGCTGAGGCTCCCCACACCTCATAAAGAGACTGAAGGACCCACAACAACTACAAGCAGCTGAGCATTACAACAGCTGGCCAGGAGCATAACTCGGCCTCCCTGGGTGCCTACAGGGAGAGCAAACAGGCCACAACAGAAGGCCATGCATAGCCCACATAGTAGTCACCGCTGGAACATTGAGAACTGAGGGAAGCACACTGCAGGCCTCCTAAGCCATCACTTACATAAGGTCAGCTATCCAAGAGCAGGAGACGTAGCTGACCTACCTAATATGTAGACACAAACACAGGGAAAGAGGCAAAATGAGGAGGCAAAGGAATACATTCCAAGTAGGGGAACAGGACAAAACTCCAGAAAAGGTACTAAGTGAAATGGAAATGAGCAACCTACCTGACAGAGAGGTCAAACAAAGAGTGTTAAGGATGCTCACTGATCTGGGGAGAAGAATAGATGAACTCAGTGAGAATGCCAGCTAAGAAATGGAGGATATAAAAAGAACCAATCAGAAATGAAGAATACAATACTGGAAATGAAAAATTCACTAGAGGAACTCAAAAGCAGAGTAGAGGATACAGAAGAATGAATCTGTGAGATAGACAAAAGACTAGAAGACATTACCCAAGCTGAACAGGTAAAAGAGAAAAGAGTTAAGAAGAGTGAAGACAGTCTAAGGGACCTCTGCGATACCATCAAGCACACTAACGTCTGTGTGATAGGTGTCTTGGAAGGAGAAGAGCGAGAAAAAGGGGCAGAGAATCTATTTCAAGAAATAATAGATGAAAACTTCCCTAACCTAAGGGACAAAACAGACATCCAAGTACAGGAAGCACAGAGAGCTCCAAACACGATAAACCCAAAGAGACCCACACCAAGACACATCATAATCAAAATGTCCAGAATTAAAGATAAAGAGAGAATTCTAAAAGCTGCAAGAGAAAGACAAGTTACATACAAAGGAAACCCCATAAGGCTATCAGCTGAATTCTCAGCAAAAACCTTACAGGCTAGAAGAGAATGGCATGATATTTAAAGTGCTAAAAAGGAAAAAACTTACAGCCAAGAATACCCCACCCAGCAAGGTTATCATTCAAAATGGAAGGCGAGATCAAAAATTTCCCAGACAAGCAAAAATTAAAGGAGTTTATCACCAACAAACCAGTGTTACATGAAAAGTTAAAAGGACTGATTTAAGGGGAAAAGAGAAGAAAACAAATAGGAAAAATTATTTATTTCCATGATAAGAGGGTAATGGATACAGATGCAGAAAAAAGAAGTTAGATATGATATCAAAAACATAAAAGGAGGGAGGAGGGGAGTTAAAGAGTAGAGCTTTCAGACAGAGGTCAAACTAAAGAGACCATCAATTCTGTACAGAAGAAGAAAGGAACAGAGAAGGACTACTAAAACACTGAGAAAAAAAGTTAAAAAATGGCAGTAAGTACATACTTATCAATAGCTACTTTAAACGTCAATGGACTAAATGCTCCAATTAAAAGGCACAGGGTGGCTGACTGGATAAAAAAACAAAACCCATATATATACTGCATACAAGAGACACACTTCAGACCTAAAGACACTCACAAACTGAAAGTGAAGGGATGGAAAAAGATACTCCATGCAAATGGCAATGAAAAGAAAGCTGGGGTAGCAGTACTCATATCAGACAAAATAGACTTTAAAACAAAAACTGTAAAAAGAGACAAAGAAGGGCATTACATAATGATCAAGGGAACAATCCAACAAGAGGATATAACACTTGTAAATATCTACGCACCCAATGTAGGTGCACCTAAATATATAAAGCAATTATTAACAGACATAAAAGGAGAAATAGACATTAACACAATAATTCTAGGGGACTTTAACACTCCACTTACACCAACGGATAGATCATCCAAACAGAAGATCAATAAGGAAACATTGGCCTTAAATGATACACTAGAACAGATGGACCTAGTAGATATACACAGAGCATTCCATCCAAAAACCGAAGAATACACGTTCTTTTCAAATGCACATGGAACATTCTCCAGGATTGATCACATATTAGGCCACAAAACAAGTCTCCATAAATTTAAGAAGATTGAAATAATACCAAGCATCTTTTCTGACCACAACGGTATGAAACTAGAAATCAACTATAGGAAGAAACTCAGAAAAGCCACAAATACATGGAGATTAAAGAAAATGCTACTGAACAACGACCGGGTCAATGAAGAAATCAAAGAAGAAATAAAAAAATACCTGGAGACAAATGAAAATGAAAATACGACATACCAGAATTTATGGTATAGAGCAAAAGCAGTTCTGAGATGGATGTTTATAGTAATACAGGCCTATCTCAACAAACAAGAAAAATCTCAAATAAACAATATAACAATGCACCTAAAGGAACTGGAAAAAGAGGAAAAAACACAGCCCAAAATCAGTAGAAGAAAGGAAATAATAAAAATCAGAGCAGAAATAAATGAAATAGAGACCCAAAAAATCAATAGAAAAAATCAATAAAACCAAGAGTTGGTTCTTTGAAAAGATCAACAAAATTGACAAATCTTTAGCTAGACTCATCAAGAAAAAAGGAGAGAAGGCACAAATAAGTAAAATCAGAAATGAAAGAGGAGGGGCCGGCCCGGTGGTGCAAGCAGTTAAGTGCGCGCGCTCCGCTGCGGCGGCCCGGGGTTCGCTGGTTTGGATCCCGGGCGTGCACCGATGCACTGCTTGGTAAGCCATGCTGTGGCGGCGTCCCATATAAAGTGGAGGAAGATGGGCACCGATGTTAGCCCAGGGCCGTCTTCCTCAGCAGAAAAAAAGAGGAGGATTGGCGGATGTTAGCTCAGGGCTGATCTCCTCACAAAAAAAAAAAAAAAAAAGAAATGAAAGAGGAGAAATTACAACAGACACCTCAGAAATACCAAAGATTATAAGAGAATACTATGAAAAGTTATATGCCAACCAATTCGACAATCTGGAAGAAATGGATAAATACTTAGAATCATACAACCTTCCAAAACTGAATCAAAAAGAAGTAGAGAATTTGAATAGACCTATCACCAGTAAGGAGATCGAAACAGTAATCAAAAACCTCCCCAAAAATAAAAGTCCAGGACCAGATGGCTTCCCTGGTGAATTCTACCAAACATTCAAAGAAGACTTAATACCTATCCTTCTCAAACTCTTCCAAAAATTTGATGAGGGGGAGAAGCTCCCTAACTCATTCTACAAAGCCGACATTACCCTGATACCAAAACCAGAGGAGGACAACACAAAAAAAAGAAAATTACAAGCCAATATCACTGATGAACATCGATGCAAAAATCCTCAACAAAATACTAGCAAATCGCGTACAACAATACGTTAAAAAGATTATACACCATGATCAAGTGGGATTTATTCCAGGTATGCAGGGATGGTTTAACATTTGCAAATCAATCAATGTAATACACCAAATTAATATAATGAAGAATAAAAATCACATGATCATCTCAATTGTTGCAGAGAAAGCATTTGACAAGATACAGCATCCATTTATGATAAAAACTTTGAATAAAATGGGTATAGAAGGAAAGTACCTCAACATAATAGAGACCGTATATGACAAACCCACAGCTAATATCATCCTTAATGGTGAAAAACTGAAAGCTATCCCTCTAAGAACAGGAACCAGACAAAGATGCCCACTCTCACCACTCCTATTTAACATAGTACTGAAAGTCCTAGCCAGAGCAATCAGGCAAGAAAAAGAAATAAAAGGAATCCAAATTGGAAAGGAAGAAGTGAAACTGTCACTACTTGCAGATGACATGATTTTATATATAGAAAAACCTAAAGAATCCACCAGAAAACTTTTAGAACTAATAAACAAATATGATAAAGTTGCAAGATACAACATCAACCTACAATAATCAGTTGCATTTCTATATACTAACAACGAAGTAGCAGAAAGAGAAATTAAGAATATAACCCCAGGGCTGGCCTGGTGGTGCAAGTGGTTAAGTGCAGACACTCTGCTGCGGCAGCCCGGAGTTCGCCAGTTCAGATCCCAGGTGTGCAACGACGCACCACTTGTAAAGCCATGCTGTGGCGGCATCCCATATAAAGCGGAGCAAGATGGGCACGGATGTTAGCCTAGGGCCAGTTTTCCTCAGCAAAAAAAAAAAGGGGGGAGGATTGGCAGATGTTAGCACAGGGCTGATCTCCTCAAAAAAAAAAAAAGAATACAACCCCATTTACAAATGCAACAAAAAGAATAGAATATCTTTTACAATTGCAACAAAAAGAGTAGAATACCTAGGAATAAACTTAACCAAAGAGGTGAAAGAGCTGTACACGGAAAACTGTAAAACATTGCTGAAAGAAATTGAAGAAGACACAAAGAAATGGAAAGATATTCCGTCCTCTTGGATTGGAAGAATTAGCATAGTTAAGATGTCCGTACTTCCTAAAGCAATCTATAGATTCGATGCAATCCTTATCAAAGTTCCAACAACACTTTTCACAGAAATAGAACAAAGAATCCTAAAATTTATATGGAACAACAAAAGACCCCAAATAGCTAAAGGAATCCTGAGAAAAAAGAGCAAAGCTAGAGGTATCACACTCCCTGATTTCAAAATATACTACAAAGCTATAGTAACCAAAACAGCATGGTACTGGCACAAAAACAGACACACAGATCAATGGAATAGAATCGAAAGCCCAGAAATAAACCTACACATCTATGGACAGCTAATCTTTGACAAAGGAACCAACAACATACAATGGAGAAAAGAAAGTCTGTTCAACAAATGGTGTTGGGAAAACTGGATAGCCACATGCAAAAAAATGAATGTAGACCCTTACCGTACACCATACATAAAAATTAACTCCAAATGCGTTAAAGACTTGAATGTAAGACATGAAACTATGAAACTTCTAGAAGAAAATATAGGCAGTACACTCTTCGACATTGGTCTTAGCAACATATTTTCAAGCACCATGTCTGACCTGGCAAGAGGAACAATAGAAAAAATTAAAAAATGGGACTACATCAAACTAAAAAGCTTCTGCACAACAAAGGAAACCATCAACAAAATGAAAAGACAACCTAACAATTGGGAGAATATATTTGCAAACCATACATGTGATAAGGGCTTAATCTCCAAAATATATAAAGAACTCATGCATCTCAACAACAAAAAAACTACCAACCCAATTAAAAAATGAGCAAAAGACCTGAACAGACATTTCTCCAAAGAAGATATACAGATGGCCAACAGACACATGAAAAGATGTTCAAAATCATTAACTATCAGGGAAGTGCAAATTAAAACTACAATGAGATATCTCCTCACGCCCGTCAGAATGGCTATAATTAACAAGACAGGAAACAACATGTGTTGGAGAGGATGTGGAGAGAAGGGAAGTCTCATACACTGTTGGTGGGAGTGCAAACTGGTGCAACCACTATGGTGAACATGATGTAATCTATGCAGAAATAGAAGTATAATGATGTACACCTGAAATTTATACAATGTTATAAACCAATGTTACTGCAATAAACAAAACATTTGAAAAAAAAAGGCACCATCAACTAGGTGACCCTACATTCCTCACATCTGTTTCCTTGATTTGTTCCTAAATAAAGATGTTTCTTTTTTGTGTGTGTGAGGAAGATCAGCCCTGAGCTAACATCCATGCTAATCCTCCTCTTTTTCTTTGCTGAGGAAGACCAGCTCTGAGCTAACATCTATTGCCAATCCTCCTCCTTTTTTTTTCCCCACAGCCCCACTAGATAGTTGTATGTCATAGTTGCACATACTTCTAGGTGCTATACGTGGGATGCAGCCTCAGCATGGCCAGAGAAGCGGTACGTCAGTGCGCGCCCGAGATCCGAACTCAGGCTGCCAGTAGCGCCACACGCACACTTAACTGCTAAGCCACGAGGCGGGCCCAAGATGTTTCTGAAACGAATAATAAATTGTACCAAGTGGTCATTGTATAAAAAACACTATCACAGATATCTTAAAGAGAACAAATAGAAAAGAATATTCAATTCCTCAGATAGGTTTGCAATCAAATGAGGCATTGAGGGGACCAGGGGGCACTGATCAGAGCGGGATCCTAAGAGAAGAGTTTTAAGTCAATTTCAAATGAGGTTGAAACTGGAATGAGATAGTATTTTACCAGTTATCCGATATCATAAGCATTTTTCTGACCTTTGAGAGTTTATTTGCATATAAACTGTATGTGTGTGGTAGGAGAGTGCTGATATTGTTTAATTTCTTTTTATTATTCAGCACTTTGTAATAGATGTGGCTATTCACAATTAATAAAGATCATAACGTGGAGAGACCCAACTTTCAACTGCCTGATATTATCAATTCTTACACAAAGCTAGAGTTTTAAAGATCAAATTTCATTCTAGTTACCTTTCAACTAGTCCATTTATATCAGAAAGATGCTGAGTTTTAGGAAAATACTTCAAAACACAAATTTTATATGTAATTTCAAAAGCAAAAATTTAGTTAAAAACTGGGTGGTAACCCATTTTGATATCATATATTAATCTTTAACATGGGAACAAACTTTTTTTGAGAATATAATTGATATTTGCCTATTTATATATTGTAGAATGTTAAAGGATTTACAGTTTTAATAGTATTTCAAATACCAGAGAATAAAAAAGAGAATTGTTTCAGTTTTATGAAATAGTTTTTTAGACATAGCAGATTTTCACAGCATATTACTTGAAAATAAAATAATCAGTGAAGTTTAAGCCATGTGGTTTTATTTTAAACTTGCTCATTCCATAGGAGCATCACTAAAAGCCCTCCAGGAGTAGCTGACACTCTTTCCCTCTATATGAGCACCAGCTGCGTTTGCTTTAAGCATCAGACTCTCGGACAACACCATAGCCCTCAATTCCGTTTAGTTGAGAAAAGGCTTTATGTGTCATGTGTTTTTTCTAGGGGTATGGAGCTCCCAGACTTATTAACTACACAGAGAGAGGAAGAGTCAGAACACATTCAATAAACTCTAGTGTGCTCAGGTGAGATGGTAAGTGCCTGAACTCACATCTGAAGAAGAACTTAGAGGATGCTTTCTGACTCTGCTTCATGCCTGACTAAGCAGTCCTGGACATCCCCGTTATGGCCACAGAATAACACAGGCAGCCTTGATGGACCAGAAGTCCTCCTATGTCCATCATTTGTACAGAACAAACTGGCTTAAGACCTCTCATTTCCTGCTGCAGTGGTAATTTACAGAGATACAGAACTGCCATCTAGTGACTCAGAAGAAAACAGCAAGGTGCTTTACATGGAAAATGAAATTGTAAGTTTTTAAAAAAAGAACAGTGAAGCACTAAAGTTGGTAAAGTTGACACAAAGTTGACAGAATGTGGCACACGAATGTTATAGTAAAACTGGAAAATGTGTAGGTGAAGTAACCAGTTGTTCTCTATGCCTCTAAAATATGACTTGACATTTGACTCATAAATAGTATAATTTAAATATAATAGAATAACTTTGGAAATAAACTTCTCATCTCATCTCATCCAATGTTGTTGGCAGGAGCCGGTATTAAATAGCAAGATGGTGAGTACCCATGTGGAAGCACCATTTTTATCACAGTGGAGAGAATATGAGGCATAAAACCCAACAGACTGATGTTCAGATCTTCCCTTTTACCCTTGATCAATTTTGTAAACATGGTCTTTTTTTAATTTTTTTTTGTGAGGAAGATCAGCCCTGTGCTAACATCTGCCAATCCTCTTCTTTTTTTGCTGAGGGAGACTGACCCTGGGCTAACATCCGTGCCCATCTTCCTCCACTTTATACGGGACACCACCACAGCATGGCTTGCCAAGCGGTGCATTGGCACGTGCCCAGGATCAGAACCGGTGAACCCCGGGCTGGTGCAGTGGAATGAGCGCACTTAACTGCTTCTCCCACCAGGCAGGCCCCTAAAAATGGTTTTCTTTATCAGTTAAATATGAATTATAATAGTTACTTTAAAGGATTACTGTAAGAATTGCATGAGGTAATACAGTAAAGGAACCGGTGTAGAGTGATAGTTAATTCTCCTGCCCTGTCTCTCTTCTATGAAACATACACAAATCATCTAAGAATAGAACTCGTCTATACAATAAACTTATGACAAAGAGTCAATGGCTCCAGAAGTAAGGGCCACCATTGTTGAGGACTTAACCTCAATTGCTTCCAAATACTGTTAACTCTCAATTAATTTTATGTGTTTTCAGTCTTCCAGACACTTCACTGGCTACAAGGAAAGGAGAAGGTGTGAAATTTAAATTGATCTATTTCACCCTTGAATGGCCTAGCTGTAACATCAGGTGTTTTAAATCACCTAGTTCATCAGGTTTTCTGCTTATTACTATATATTTTACCATGGTTCACAGCCCGAGAAAAATAGAAAATCATTATAATTTTACACACATGAATATATATTTTGACTATTACAGCTGGAATCTTAATATATAGAGCAATGTTGTACATGTTTTGTCCTTGTTGATAGCACAGAATACTTTTGTCAAGGTTTTCTTTGGCATTATCATATTTAATGAAAAACTCAGTAATATATGCCCTGGAGATAAGGATTTAGAAAAATCTAACATAATATCCTAGTCATGCCTCAAAACAAAAGCTATAAAAATAATAAGAGGATATTTTGAAGGCACTATTTTTCTTAATTATTTCCAACTTTATGTCCCTTTACCTCATTTTAATCATTCTGCATCTTATTCGCTACTGGCTAATTAACTCACTGTAATTAAATAACCCTCAGCTGAGTCCCCCATGCCTCTTCAAGTGCCCCAGCCTGATGTAGGTCTCATCTCTGACAAAAAGAAGCTGGGAAAACCTGTTTTGTGACAGTATTCTTAAGGATATCTTTACTCTTACAATAATAGCTATATTTTTGAAAGGCACCAGTGGATTATAAAATAAAGTACTCGACCAATGTTGTATCCTCCTTTTCCCTCCAGGGGGAGCACAATATTCATGTGTAATGCAGGGCTGCTACTTTATTGTTTTTTCCTTTCAAGATATTACATGTAAAACATGTTGACGTAAATAATCTATAATCAATCTATAAATCAAAATTGGGGTGAGTTTATTATGAGCCAACTTTTGAGGACCATGGCCCAGGGCCTTCTTTCCCTAAAGAAGGAAGGGCACCAAAGAAGTGGAGTGTACAGAGTGGTTATATACCATCAAATACCATGTATCACATCAGATTGCAATGTCCCTTTCACAATAGCCACAAGATCGCCCTGCCAGATTGCTCTGCCAGAATAGCTATTGATGGACAGAGTGGGGAGGGTGTGGCTGGTGTCAGGTCTGTTGTCTAGAGCTGGGTGGTCACAGGATCAGTGCAGCAGTCAAATCCCAGCCTAGGGAGAAATGCTTATCCTTAAGGAAATGCCAAGGAGGTGGAAGTTGCATCCTTATCTTAAGGGAATTTATTCTTCTCTTTGGGACATGGCAAAGCAGATACACGATGCAGGTGACAGGCCCTTCTGGAAAAACAAACCCAGGCCGAATTAGTTTTACCCCAAATGGCTTCCTCATATGCTCCAATATATCCTATTGCTTGCCATTTATTTATCATTTTCTCCCTTTTGATCTATAATCTTTTGATAAAAAACATTGATGATCAAAATATTGTCTTTTGGCCCAGAGTGGTTGCTGCCTGCCCTGGGTCCCTCATGTCCCTCGGTGCCAGGCTTTTGTCTCATTTATTTGCCCAGTTGTCCACCTTGGGGGGAATTAATTGGATATAGTGGACAAGCAAAGAGGTATATATATATACTAATAGAGGAAGCATTTCATGGGTTTTGAATTAGTTTTAGGTTGTTGCACAAACATTGCATATGTGCTTTTTATGACTCCTGGTATTTATGCTATTCACAATTATAGAACAAGTACAGTAACAATGATAATAATTTAACTTCTTTGAAAAGATTAGTTTAAAATGAGTTCTTAGGCCTAGTCCTTATCAAAAAGGAGGTTTGTCCAAGGTTATAAGATCAATCGACCGCCTCAGCTTTCATTACTCCAGCTTACATGACAGTCTTACAGCACTGAGTAAAGAAAACAGCAACTAGTTTAAATATTATGATTATACAAGAATTCCAAGAAGTAATAGAAATAGGAATTACAATCCAGATCGAAAAAGGGAACCAATACCAGAAGGGAGCAAACCAAAAAACTCAAGACTGAATGCAGGATCTCTTATGGCATTCACCTGCTTTTTCATGTGCTTTAGCAGAGATGACACACTGGAAGACTCGGCAGGTATGAAAACACAACATTCAGTTTGAATGATTGTATGTGTACCACCTTGGGATATAGTTAAAATATCTAAGGTCATTCTATTTTGAAGGACAGTCTTTTTATTAAAGACAACTTAGTATTTAATAAGGCAATTCCTGCTTGACTGTCATTAAGGGCTTCTGTATGTGATGTGACATCATTTAGCCCTAAAAAAGGAACAAATATAGATAGCTGCTCGGTGGTGATACCAGGGGAACACTGAATGAGCCCATCTGGCCTTAAGCAGAGGAATGTTGGCAGCAGTTGTCACTGTGAATCCTTCCCTGCATTTAAGGGAAGATTGGGTGCAGTGTTTTAGCCATCAGGCCAGTAGTCAAGGCCAGAGATTTGTTCTATATAACCATTAAGTTATATTAGGAGCCTCCCGATAAATGCCTGGACTTTAAAACCAGTCTGTTCCAAATCAATCACTTTCCTTAAGTATGATAGTATTCTGAAAATCTTAACTGTAACAATTTGTTGGGGGAAGAGGGAGAATCTCCCTCTGCCCTTTTTCCTTAAGGTTCTTATGGCTGGTCAAATAATTAACAAGACAGGTTAGCAGGAGAAAATAATACCAAGTTTAATAACATGTATACATGGGAGAAACTCAGAAATGAGCATCTCGCCCCACTGTCTAAGCTGCTTGCTTAAGTATTGAAGCTAAAGGCGAGGAGCGTGTTGGGGGTGGGTAGTGGCCTGGGACTTCAGAGGGCAGGAAGACAATTCTTTTCAGGGTCAGCTATAGATAATGTGGTCAGGGAGAGACAGAGTTTTTGATAAAAGAGGCTTGGTGCCTTTCCTATTGTAACCTCTATCCTACATTATCATTACAGCCATCATAACAACTCTTTCTTGAAACAGATCTTTTGTTTTAAATTCTTTAGGCAGTTTGGGAGGGGAAACTCAAATATTCTTCCTGAGTTCTCTGAGTCCTTATTGTCTTCAGCTTGAAAGAATCCGCATACCAGAGTGGTGCCTCCTGGGGCAGCTTGCCCTGAGCACCATCAAATTATAAAATAGGTATACAGTTTAAGCATAACAAAGGTTTAAATGAGTGGATTTAAGGTTGAGAATACTGGCCTGGTCCGAAGTCTTGGGGCAGCTGTCCACAACTGATGTTGTCTTGTTCTCATCATAGTGTGTAGATATTTGTTCTCTTCCTATAAGGAGGAAGATACTAAACTTATTAGGCTTACTCAGTATGTTAAACTACATGGGAAGCATTGTCAGACAAGTGATGATAAACCTGCTTAAGTGGTATTTTGTGTGTAAATGTTATTGATATAGGCATTTTAAAATTGTATAACATTACTGAAATTCTGATCTGTCCTGGTTATCAATCATAATTCTGGTTATTATTATTTTAAAGTGTTGTAAGTCACAAAATTAACCAAATTTCTTAGTCAATTACCATTTTGAGGTCTTGTTTACAGACTTATTTCTTTGTTCTAATGCTTTTGCAAAATGTTTCAACTTCAGAAATATTTATGGAAAGGACTGTGACAGTTACACTGGAGTACAGGCTTCTGATAAACTTGCTGATCATAAAACTGAACTGGGTAAGAAATTACAGAAATCTGATGGAGAAACTGATGACTTCATGGAGCCACTAACAAAAAGATTGGGATCAAAAATCGATTACACAGGACTGAATGAACTGATAAGGATGATTATAATTTTTATGATTTTTCATTTGAAGTATTGCTGAATTTTTAATATTTTGTTTTTTCAGATTTAAGGAAAACTTTTTCTCTTTTCTCCTGAGCTAGCCATAACTTACAGAAATTTGGTAAATGATACTTTTGTAAGCAATATTAAAATATTTCTCTTTTTCTCTCTACCTGATCCCTCCAGAATTTAAAAACTCTTAGTAAGTGAGTATTGTTGTTTTCATGGCAATAGTTATTTGCATAAGTTCAATAAGAATCTGTTCTCCTTATAACAGGATACAATTGGAAACACTGGTTATATTACCAAGGTTGTGACTGGAACATCATATTTGCGATATAGCCATAAAGATTTGAGGAATGAAAATTGGACTTTATGGAATAAAGCCATGTAGAAATATTGGCCTGGTACCTTATGTTCAATGTTCCAAGCAGCATTTACTGGATAAGTAAAGAATGTCACTTATCTAGAAGGTACAAGGAACCTTGAAATATTTTGGGGGAACCTCAGAAGAGAGGAATTCACCCAAATCTGTAGGTATTGCAGGCGAAGTCAGATGACAAAATCCTTGGCTTGGCTTTCCTGGCCTGGAGAGGCCTTTAAAGTTCAATCTGAGATTCCTTATAAAAAGTTCCAGCAAAGCAGGTTTAAAAGAGCTTGTATGATCAATTGCTATTATTGATGTACTTATGTAAATAATTGGGCCAACTTTATTGGAACTAGACTTATTTTACAAACTAGTTAGTCTAAATTTGGCTATCTTTGATAAAAATGAGGGTGATTTTAGAAAGAAAAATTATATTTCAGTAAAAACTACAGTGTATATTTGCGGATATTAGATTCAAGTTTTGTTAATTGTCTTCTGAGGTTTTTGTTTTATATCTATTTACTGGACTGGATCCTGATTTCTTCTAGTCTCCTAAAATATCTGGCTACAGATCTCCAAACTAACGTTTTTCATTTTTTCCATCATGTTCATTTGGAATCACTGAGAATTAAACCTGCCCTTTTTCATGAAGCCTTACAAACTGAAGCCAATGGACTTGATATAAACTTGAGAGATGACCTGACGACATCATCAGAGACATTTTAAACTACTAAAGATGCTTTAATGCTGACATCTAAAAATTTTCTTAACTAGCTGTCCTGTAAACTCAGAAACTGCTTTACAACTTGCTCCAACCATTAACCTTGTTTTTCTTTTGTTTACATAGAAATGCTTCTATTAAATACTTGATTGTTTTCTTCCACAATATAGGCGTAACCTTGAGAGCCCACCTGCATCATCACCTTCTAAAATGAACTTAATTGAACTGATCTATTATCAAGACTATGAAATATGTTCAGTGAGATGAAACAATCTACTAACTCAGCTTCTGGACTATGAAACTTCATTAAGTTTCAAAAGGACTGTGAAAATTTTAGTTTCAAAGGTGGGACTGTGGGAGATCAAGATTTGGCCACCCTGAAATACATCTCTTTACCTTGATTGTTTTCTCTGAGGGACATTTGACCTCCCCCACTAATTGCCTAAAGAATTTGACATGGTGGCTCCTTCCAGGAACAGATCTTCTATCAAGATGGCTGTAATGATAATGTAAAATAGATCTTACAATGGGAGGAGCACCAAGCCCTTTTATCAAAAATCTCTATCTCTCCCTGACCACATTATCTATAGATGACCTTGAAAAGAATTGTCTTCTTGCGTTCTGAAGTCCCAGACTACTACCCACCTCCAACACCTTCCTCACCTTTAGCTACAATACTTAAGCAAGCAGCTTAGACAGAGGGACAAGTTGCTCATTTCTGAGTTTCTCCCATGTATACATGTTATTAAACTTGGTATTATTTTCTCCTGCTAACCTGTCTTGTTAATTATTTGGCCAGCCATAAGAAACTTAAGGGAAAGGGCAGAGGGGGATTTTCCCTGTCTCCCCACAGTACTATGGGTTTTTTTACTGGGTGCAAGCCACAGCTGTGAGGGGGTGATAAAAATTCCCCCTTTTGACTGCTATATCTGTTTCTCTTCTTCCGTGGCAATGTCTTTTATTGGGTTAGCAGAGTTATAGGAATTAGCAGGTGTGCGAGATCAGGATTTGGCCACCTTGAAATATATCTCTTTACCTCGATTGTTTTCTCTGATGGACATTTGACCTCCCCCACTAACTGCCTAAAGAATTTGACATAGTAACTCCTTCCTGCAACAAATCTTCTATCTGATGGCTGTAATATAATGTAAAATAGATGTTACAATAAGAAAGGCACCAACAAGCCCATCTTATCAGAAGTTCTGTCTCTCTGACCACATTCTCTGGATGGCCCTGTGAGGAGTTATCAGACAAACATTTATATTTATAAGCGAAATCTCCATTTGTAAAGGTATCTCTTTCTCTGTATTGGGAAGAGGGGGGATGACCTCATTTCTAGAAACTTATCAATGTGGAAGGTGAGGCCTTAAATCTGCATAATAGCCTTACTCTTGTTTACAGTGCTTTAGTGGTGATCTCCTGTACTGACACCCCCCACCCCCAACATCCTCCTCTGTCTTTACGTAAAGTCGGTATTTAAGATGAGAATTTCTGCTATTGTGTTGAGAAATGCAGCGTCCCTGGTTTCTCCCATGTATACACGTTATTATACTTGGTATTATTTTCTCCTGCTAACCTGTCTTGTTAATTATTTGGCCAGCCATAAGAACCTTAAGGGAAAGGGCAGAGGAGGATTCTCCTTCTTCCCCCACACAGGGATTCTCGAGGCTGGACAGCATAGCCAGCTTGGTAATATCTTGCTTATCATTTAAGTAAGACCCACCTGTAAACCAAATTAAATAGAATGCAGTTGTGGTCCTTCCTCTTGTAATGTTGGAAGCAAGATAGCAGGGTTAAAATAGTGGGTAATATTTACCTACGCATTGTAACCTAAGAAGTTTTATCATTTACTTGATAATGCTTCCCATGCAATTTAGCATACTTAACAAGCCTAATTAGTTTAGTATCTCCCTCTTTATAGGAAGAGATCAAATTTACTTGAGAATTGCCAGGGATCTTTGAAAATTATCAAACAAAAAAGTTATAAGAAAGACTTTATTTAGGATATAATTTTGGGGAGATTGTCAAAAATACAGAGAGGTTTTAAACACTTGGTCAGACAAGATCAAGGAGTTCCTGTTCTTGTCGCAGTGAAACCATGCTTAATTAACAAACAACATTTAAACAGTCAAAAAGAGCTTAATAGAGAAACCTCAGTCTTTTGAACATAGGGAATTACCTTAACAAAACAGATCTCTGTTCTTTAGATAAACTTAACTCAAATGTAAAGAAAAATCTTTTTACGTAATAACCTCTATCAAGAGAAGATTAAGAGTAGAATAGGGCCGGCCCCGTGGCTTAGCGGTTGGACGGGTGCCTTCTGCTGCTGGCGGCCCTGGGTTCCGATCCCAGGTGTGCACCGACGCACCACACTGCTTCTCTGGCCATGCTGATGCCACTTCCCACATACAGCAACTAGAAGGATGTGCAACTATGATGTACAACTATCTACTGGGGCTTTGGGGAAAAAAAAAGAGTAGAATAAAATTATCCTTTTAAAAGGAAGAAGACCAAATTTGAATTTTGTACTAGCTTACTTTTGATATTAAAAATCATTTACTTAGTTGGATTTAGTTTAATCTTAGCCAACTCAACCATGTATAAAACTCCTCAGGGTTTCTCTTCCACAAACCTTCTATAACTTTTTGTTTACATTCAGAATTTGTGCCATGTGTTCCTTTTTTTTCCTTCTAGTACTTTTCAGGGCAAATTTATCTTTCCTACCCAAACAAAAATATTTCCATTTTTTATATCTTCTTAATGAAAACACACATCTTACTCTCCTTGAATACAAACATATTTTTTTAAGTTTTTAGTAGCTTAATCACATATTAGAAATTTTTAACCCTTAGAAACCTTAATTTTTAAGTAAAAAACTAAGTAAGCAATTATAAAATTTCTTTTACATTAGCATTTCATGGCTTGACAAATTTATATGGACACTTTTTTTAATTTTGGAAACATGTTACTTTATAGTACAATCTTTTAAATAAAACACAAGACATGTTTACCAATAGACCCAAAACACCTTGTAGTTTTTCTGTAATAAGCCAAAAGTAGATAAACCTATATTTAGCAATGTCTAATATCTTATCTTATTTGGAAATGATTTAGATACTCAATGAATTTTTATCATAAAATTTAGCAAAATCCTAAATTTTTAAGTTACCAAAAAGAGTTTAGAAGCTATATACATTATAACATACGATTATTGTTTAAAGTTCACTTAATACTCACCTATTTATTTACCTGTTCTCAATAATTATTTATTTATTATGTTTTAAAGATTTTATTTATTTATTTTTTGCCCCCAAAGCCCCAGTAGATAGTTGTATGTCATAGCTGCACACCCTTCTAGTTGCTATATGTGGGACTCGGCCTCAGGATGGCCGGAGAGGTGGTGCCTCGGTGCGCGCCCTGGATCTGAACCTGGGCCACCAGCAGCGGAGCTCTTGCACTTAACCACCAAGCCATGGGGCCGGCCCCTCAATAATTATTTAGATTGCCTACAAGACTTTATGAGACATTAAATAATATTAGCCATCATTTATTTTTTTTGAGACCAGTTTTGTAGTAGAAATAACATCAGTTTATTTGACGAATAAAAGCTGCATATCTGCATTATATCCAATGCTGAAAACTAACAAGCTTAAATAAGCTTTTATTTACCAAAGATTATTTCATATCACGTTAACTGGAAAAACATTTGGATTTAGAACTAACTTTTGTGAGTGCTTATTTCAAGTTAATTGAATAGACCTCTTGATTTTGACCATAAACTCTGGAGGTAAAATACCGCGCACATATAACATACATGTAGAGACAGACACATAAAGAACAGACAGATGCAACAAAGATTTTATAGCTGCTGTTTTAGAAAATTTAGCAGTTTCCATCTGCAGAAAGCTTCCTTCTAATTTCTTTTTTCTTTCAGTCTTAGGCCCCCTGCTGTCTTAGCACTTGCGCAAGTCTCCTGAGTTCAGAGGCCAGTCAGCCCAGCCGGGAATGATCAAGCAAACTCAATTTCCCACTTTCCTTTTCTTTTATTTTGCTACAAAGTCTGAACAATTTCTAGGGACTGTGTAGTGGGTCAGGAGTGTGCTGCTTGTGAGTGTTACTCCCTAAAGAAAGGTCGTAATCACTCTCTTACATGCCTTGGTTTCTCCCACTCGCAGTCTAGGTACTGCAGTGGGGGTTTGGAGTGCGGGTGACTAACCCTCCTGTGCACGTTCCCGGACTAACCTGTGATAAATTAACATGAATGATAGTGGAGCTCGCTATAGGAAGGAGGGTTACAAGTCGTAGGGTTCCCCTCTGACACCCCCTGATGAGATTCTCAGTTGCTTGAGAATTCCCGAAAGGTCGGGAGGAGCAATGTCCCTTTTCTTTGGAGCTGAACAGATTCAGTCTCTCATTTCTCTATCAAGCAGTTTTTTTCATACTTTATAAACATAATTCTTCCCAATTTTAAGCCATATTAAAAAGTCGCCCTGCTCCATTCACTCCAAAATTTCCCCCTAGGCTCCTCTGGCCTAGGAAATTCTCTCTACATTTCTCTTTCCTAGGAATTCCTCCCTAGGTTCCTCTGACCTGGGGAATGTATCAGTACCCCCATAAGACACCTGGCCTTAAGCCTTGAAAACAGCTCAAATAAACTCTGGACCGTCGACTTAAAATAAAAAGGTCCAGGTTTCAGGAGAACTCACTCGGGTCACCTGAAGAATGCAGTGATCTGGGGAGCACAATGGGCTCCTATTGGTACCAAATGCCAGTTCAGTGTAGATTCCAGGTGGTCTCTGGTGGGTTTCTCTGAAATCTTGCCACGACTACACCAACAAATGTCCACATAAATAATCCATAACCAATGTATAAATGAAAATTGGGGTGAATTTATTATGAGCTAACTTTTGAGGACCATGGCCCTGGGCCTTCCTTTCATAAGGAAGGAAGGGCACCGAAGGAGTGGGGTGTACAGAGCGGTTATATACCGTCAAAGAGCAAGTATCACATAGGATTGTAATGTCCCTTTTACAATAGCCACAAGATCGCCCTGCTAGGTTGCCCTGCCAGAATAGCTATAGATGGAAACAGCGTGGAGCAGGTCTGTCATCTCATTGGTCATGGCTGGTGTCAGGTCTGTTGTCTGGAGCTGGGTGGTCACAGGATGAGTCCAGCAGTAAAATCCAAGCCTAGGGAGAAATGCTTATCCTTAAGGCAATGTCAATGAGGGGGAAGTTGCATCCTTATGTTAAGGGCATTTACTCTTCTCTTTGAGACACGGCAAAGCAGATACACAATGCAGGCGACAGGCCCTTTTGGAAAAACAAACGCAGTCCGAATTAGATTTACCCCAAATGACTTCCTCATATGCTCCAATATATCCTATTGTTTGCCATTTATTTATCAAGCTCAGGGTGTGTCTTTCAAACAGAAATCATCGAGAATAGCATGAAGTAGTCACTTACCAACAGATGTCACTGTGGCGACAGAATATTAACAAGTGGCCTTCAAATATAACCTTTTTCCCAAATACTATATTTCACTGAGTTAATCCAAAAGGGATTCTTCTCTCTTATACTGACAAATCTCCACTCTGAACTTAGCACTAGAGGTAGCCAATTTTGAATAAAGACATCAAAGCCAGCCAATAGATCCTATTAAAGCAAATCCAAACTCGGGAAAACTTTTGTTTTCAGTCACATGCAAACTCTCTCAAACTCAAGATAAAGTCCTGGTTTTGTGCAGATGGACAAAAGCTTCTCTTCCTCTTTTTCTATTCAGATAGTGCAGGGAAGAGCCCAAGGTGTCTCCTGGAAGAACACTAACAGTTCTTCACATTAGAAATGCATGCAGTGTTTCCTAGATTCTTTTCTATAGGCCGAGACCTGCTGACCTGATCAGAGAAGCAAACTTCTGGGCTCCAACAGTAAATAAGACTCTGTGCAGTTTACCACAACAATGAACTACAAAGATGTATCAGGAAATATTTTGAACACCCACACCTAAGCTCTCAGTTTCCCTCTGTCTAATTCCATGGCTACCTGAACTGAATTCATTCTCCATCCCCATCCCTTTCATGATAGTTTTTATCTCCTTGAATCATCATGTTATAACATCTAAGAGAAATTTATCAAAATACTCTCTTCAAAATGGCTAACTGAAGTATAAGAATTGTAGAGGGTCAAGATTTTAAGATGAAAGTGATGTACAGAGTAACTGTACTACAAAATAAAAAGAAAATGAATGAGAACAATAAGAAAGGAAGAAAAAAATGCTAAGGAGAAGGAATATAATAGAGTAAAAGTAAGAAAGAGAGAAAAAGAAGAAAGTAGGTGTAGGAAAGAGAAAGAGGCAGGAGAAGCATGAAAAATGACAAAAAGGGGCACGAGAAGAGGGAAGACACCATGCTCAGAGCGGATGACAAGTCAACTGGCTTCTGAGCAGGGCTCAGGTCTAGAGTCACTGGGCTGCTCTTGAAAACTCCACTCAGTTCTAACATCCAGAGAATGACTACTGCTCATCCAAACTCTGATGACACTGATTACCATCACTGTCCTCTCCCAGGACCTGCTGGAGCTTTGGGAACTGCTTCTCTCAGCAGCTTTGGGACTGACAGAGTCCCCATTAAATATTCATGAAGTAGGATTTTTTTTAATTACTTTTTTTAATTTTATTTATTTATTTGTTTTCCCCAAAAGTCCAGTAGATAGTTGTATGCCATAGCTGAACATCCTTCTAGTTGCTGTATGTAGGATGCGGCCTCAGCATGGCCGGAGAAGCCAGTCCGTCGGTTCGCGCCCGGGATCCGAACCAGGGCCACTAATAGTGGAGTGCGATCACCTAACTGCTAAGCCATAGGGCCTGCCCAGGATGGTTGTTTTGAAAGAGTAACTCAGAGAGAGATCTCTCAAGGGTACATATAATCCTGCCAACTCCTACACTCACCCATCTGAAGAATTAAGAAACTAAACTTTTTTTTTTTAATTACTGTGAAGAAAAGTAGGAAAAAACTTTCTTGGCAAAACTTTAAATGTTCCATCATTTTTGAAGTTATCTCACAAAATTCTGTGCATAATCTAAAATTCTGGGCTCCCTACAGTTCCAAATATGTTTCAGAAATGATCTCTTTATCATCACAATGTAAGCCTATGCCTTATAAAACAAAATAAACTTGGATGAGTTTTATCTTGGAGAGAGAGGGCAGCAAGAAAAAGAGTAGGATGTGCCTCTCTGCTATGAAGGAAAATAAATAAAATCACCAAAATATACAAAATA
Organism: Diceros bicornis minor; assembly: GCF_020826845.1. NCBI lineage: Eukaryota > Metazoa > Chordata > Mammalia > Perissodactyla > Rhinocerotidae > Diceros > Diceros bicornis. The sequence goes on along the minus strand of NC_080770.1, from coordinate 42,043,774 downwards.
TGCCTCTAAAACTGAATGAAGATGTCTCTAAAGAGTTTTACATTTTAAGTAAAAATGCACCTATATAAAATTACACATCAGTTTGACTAAAATCTGGTCAACTTAATAGAAGAAGAATTCATTCAGTTTCATTTAAATAGCATGACTTATGATTAGCTGCATAATAAATGGTAGATATTTTAATTCTGGTATACCATGTCCTTCCACCAATGAAGGTGGGCTTAAATCTGTCATTTTCCTAAAAAGGGCCAACCAGATGTTCTGCTTATTTGATTACTTAATAGTATGGATCTGCTCCTCATTGCCAACGAAGGATGTCTACAAACAGGCTTTATCTTGTATATGTAATGGGAAACGCAGGCTGAGTTTACAAAAAGAAAAATTGAAAATGGAGCATTGCCTTGAGGAGACGTGGTCAATCTGTTCAAGAACATTTTCTCACTTGGTCAAGTGAAAAGCTGAGAGAGAATGCTGTCGGCCTCTTCCTTGGCCCCTTATAGAATGTGTGCATTACCTCAATTGAACGTGTCCTAAAATGTTTGAACTAAACTTGGAAATGAGTTGATGATACCGCATTTGCATTATGTCACACAGAATCTCTTTCATTAGGCACCATTCAAAACACTTTTTGGGACGTTAGAGACCAGAAAAGTTTTGCTTCTCTGAGAGACTGTTGCTTTTAATCTCATGGACATGAGATGATAGAGAATTGTTCCCATTACCCTTTTTACTTTAAACCTGAGGGATACATTTCCGACTACCTTTAAAAACTGCAGGTTCTTCCGAGCCGGCCCCGTGACTTTGTGGTTAAGTGCATGCGCTCTGCTACTTGCGGCCCGGGTTCAGATCCCGGGCGCGCACCGATGCACCGCTTCTCCGGCCATGCTGGGGTCGCGTCCCATGTACAGCAACTAGAAGGATGTGCATCTATGACATACAATTATCTACTGGGGTGTTGGGGGAAAAAATAAATAAAAAGAAGGATAAAAAAAGAAAGAAAACTGCAGGTCCTTCCGAAACACCTTTCAGTGCTCTGGCTTACTTCAGCTTCATTTCATTGTTCCATCCTAAACGCCTTTCAGTTTGATCTATTTTCCTTTGTAATCCTTTTGTATACCTAGATATTTAAAAGCTGCTCAAATCTATATTGGAGAAAAGTTGGGTTACAGTACTTTCAGACAGCATGTAAACCCAATTTTTAGGGTTTATACACAAAACGTTTCTGCCATGTTTCTACCAACTCTCCTTCCATATATTTTCCTCCAGGACTTCCTGTGACCAAATTGCCTTTCTAAAAGCCAGTCCTCTGTTCATTCTCTTGGCCAGTGACATTTTCATAGAAACACAAAAGGACTGGATTTTCCAAAGATGCAACAAGAATGATCAAGTCCTGATTCACACCTAGATATCCTGCTCCTGTTGTCCATGAATTTTAAAACTAAAGTTAATTATCTCTTTCATTTTATCTAAATCTATTGAGTAACTTTGGCACTGAGTCCCTAAACTGATCCACAGTCTGCTTTAGCAGCCACAATACTCTCTCTCAAATGCTTGCATTCATGTGCTGAGTAGGTATTTTATTTATTTAGATCTTATTCAAAAAAAGAGCTTCATTTATTTACTCAAATACTTAAGTATATACTATGTGCCCAAAGGTCTTGCAATGTTGGCAGTCTGCAAGTAAGACAGATATGTATAAACAGATAAATTACACTACAGAAATAATTTGAATGAAAGAGATATGAATAAAATGCCATGGGACGCCAGGGAAAGAGCCACCATGGGTTGACATACAACTAAGATATATAACAATGTACTGGGGCTTTGAGGAAAAAAACAACCACCATGGGGGGTGGACAGGTTTTGTAACATCTAGGTAAAGGAAAAGGAAGGGAGAGAAGATAAAGAGAAAACAAGATAAACGGAAAGGTTTTCTTCTTCTTAATGTTTCTGCCACCAACTTTTGCAGTACACTGCTTGCAGATGTCCTTTCTAGCCAGTCTTATCTTTCAGCGGGCTTCTATAGACTTCAAAAATTTGATTGTACCAAGCTGAGCTCCTCCCTGGAGACAATGCCAACTATGTAGGGAGCCAGTAGGGGAGCAAAAGATTCACGGGAATCTGCAGCCCTTCTGCAATTCACTGGTGGGGAGGGGCACCAAGGCTTCACCTTGGCCTCTGTCTCCAAGTTCACATAAAGGAGGGTCGGTTCCTTCCTCGCTAGATGAGCGTGGAGAGAAACATCCTTCACAGAAGGGATTATGGAAAAATTAATGTGAGAGCCATGAAAAAGGCAGAGGAGGTAGCACCATGAATCTGAAGTAACTGGACATGTGAATTAGTAACCAGTAGGAAGAAGAGCTGAAGACAAAAAAATAAAGGCAAAAAACCAGTTCTCAATTTTCTAAGATGGAAATGCAAGTCTTTCTTCTTCAAAAAGAAAAATAAAATTGAAAGTGGTCACATGTTGCAAATAATGATTTTAACCACGATGTCACTACACAATAATGTGTAGCAATCAGTTGTTAAGTGCACTGCAAATAGTTCAAACTTAACAATTATGTTATCAAAGTTTGCAATTGATATATATATTTTAGTAAATAGTAGACTGTGTGCAAAGTTGTCACTATATTATTGACAATGTCACTCTTACTACTGAAAACATGACTAGGAGGGAGAAGATAGTGTGACCTCAGATTGCTAGAGTCACAGTAAGAAAAGTCAAGAAAGTGCCATCAGGTCATTTGGACAAAAGGATGCTATATGGCTGTTGGGTTTATAACAGATCAACTGGAGAAAAACAAGTCACTACATTAAACTATTTTCTACCTACCTCCATCAACCTCTCCAAGAACACATATTTTAAAATGAGACAAGTTATTATATTAAAAATTACTTGCTTTATCATTTTGAAAACTACATCAAAAAATGAAGAAAAAACTGGGTTACAACCATCCTGGTATCAATTCCAACTACCATCTTTCACCAAACTAAAATTCTAATTATCACTAATTAACTTGCAATCTAGTGCTCCTCCAATATACAATATCAACAACTTAAAATGTTTCATAACTTTTTTTAAATTACCCTAGAATTTTAGAGGATAATATAAATATATCTCTTGGAAAAATTGAGAAAGATGAAGACACTAGGACAGGAAACGATGAAAATATTACCCTAATCGATGATGTAAAACACAAGATATGAACAACTGTTAAAAAGAATTCTCTATGAAATCGATCAATTCTACTATCTCTACACGTGGCTATTTCCTATCAGTAATTTGATGCATAAACAAATAGAATAGTGTATTTAATGGGATCAATCCTTTTAGTTGTGTGCTTTTCCTTGTAAAACTACATATGCTTTTATGTTCTTCCTTTATTTTCAGGTGATGTCACATTAGAACACCCTCATCTCTGAAGATCTTTGCATTAAGGAACTCTACCTTGGCCCTTGATCAACTGGACTCTGCGTTATGATAAACTCAGAGACCTACATAGAACAATGTTTCCTACATCTTATCTCCCATGAGTTGCTCATGTCAGGGAGTATAGTCCACCAAGTAAACACTAAGCAGTGTTTCAAAAGCATCGGATAATAAAAGGAGGACATGCAGGGTTGGGTGTGGGCCCCCATTCAGTGCCTAGTGCAAAGAAGAAAGAGGTCAATGCATCCCTCCAGAGACTGGGATAAAACAGGAGGTTATAAGCACGAGGCTCCCTTTGCAGGCCTTTAAGCAGGGACCTAGAATAAAACAGTTGACACTGTGGATCATTGTTGGTTTGACAGGGAACTCATGAGGAAGATAAGGAGATGAAATAATGATAATTATAATAACAGCAGCAAACACTTCTACTGAACCAGGCACGGCAATCTGAATGTTAATTCTGTGCTTGAACATACATGAAGTCCTATATCCCTCAAAATATTCTGATGTAGTAGATGTTGTTCTTCTCACCATTTTACAGATGAAGAGACTGGGTAGAGTGGCTAGAAAACTCAGCCAGGTTACAAAGCGGATAAATGGCCGAGCCCAAGCTCAGTGCTCTTATGTTATGCTCTTTGACTACAACTCCAAGTTAAGTTTCTAATGACTATATTTCTCTCTATAATCTAATGGGGGAAAAATCAAAATTCTTAACTCTAACATCCATGCTACCATTTAGGAAAAGTCGGTGAGGGAGGGATTTCTGAATAGCAACAATGCCCTTCTATTAACTCTTCACTTATAGATCAGACATCAATAGTCCTGCTCAGTCCACCAAGAAGAAACTGGGACTTTATTATGCCAAAAAGAAGAAAAAACAAATAATAAAACAACCAAATTCCTTTATACATCATTACACAAATGTGATTCTTAATTCCGTGTGACAAATATAAAGTGTTTTCCTGGTTTACAGCTCCATATAAAGCTGATGTTAATCTCATGCTATCTTCCCAGCCAATAACACAAAATACTTTAAAACAACAAAAGGCACAAAGACAAAAAACAACCACAAAGAAAATTAAATATTACATCTGAACGCTGTACAATTTTTTAAAGATTACTTAAAAGTTAGATTTAGTAAAATTTGTATCTCTATCTTGCCTCTCCCAGTTATCTCTGAAGGTAAAGAAAAGGACTAAGAAAGGCACAAGGAAGCCAGTTAGGGAAGCGAGTCAGCGGGAAGAGGTAAGGTGGCCGCCCCTCTGCAGACGACAGACAGAAATCTTCCCTGGGAGTTGTCTCAGGCCTCACAAGATGTGGAGCTTTGACCTCGGGCAGTGGCTACACCTGGACGCCAGCAGCAGTGATTCTCAGACTTCAGTCTACACGGTAATAACTGGACAAGTCCAGTGTCCCCTTCCCTGGAATTCTAACTCAGCAAGTTTGAAGTTGGGACATGAGAATTTTCCATTTAACAAGCCTACCAGTGATTTTCCTTGAGTTATCTGCAGATTATGATCAAAGGCATACCTTGAAGAGAAGCACAAACTCACTACCCAGTATGCACTTCACAGATACTTTGTGTCACACACTCTCAGACCATTCCCTGGTCCAGGGGTCCCACATGCCTCAGCATCCTTGGGCCTGTGTTCTTCATCAGGAGGTTCCGATGGTGGCAAAACAGACAGGACTCACCTGAGAAACTGCCCCTCTGTGTAATTCAGTGAGTGTGTGGGCTGCCTGCAGCCCAGATGTAAAGTGGGTCTTGCTACATTTAAAAATAAATTTCTTTTTAATTTTATTGAGGTCATATAGCTTATAACTGTAAATTTCAGGTCTACATTACTATATTTCAGTTCTGTATAGACTGGATCATGTTCACCACCAATAGTCTTGTTTTCATCTATCACCATACATATGTGCCCCTTTACACCTTTCTCTCTTTCCCTCTGGTAACCACAACCTGTACTCCCTATCTATGTGTTTGTTTATTTTCCACATATGAGTGAAATCAATCAGTATTTTTCTTTCTCTATCTGACTTGTTTCGCTTAGTATAATACCGTCAATGTCCATCCATACTGTCACAAATGGCATGAGGTTGTCTTCTTTATGGCTGAGTAGTATTTCATGGTATATATGTATATATATCACATCTTTATTCTTTCATCCATTGATAAGTACTTGAGTTGCTACTCAGTGTTGGCTATTGTGAATAATGCTGTGAAGAACATAGGGGTGCATACATTTTTTTGAATTACTGACTTCATATTCTTTGGATAAATATGCAGAGGTAGAATAGCTGAATCTTATGGTATTTTTATTTTTAATTTTTTGAGAAATCTCCATCATTTTCCCCTAGTGGCTGCACCAGTTTGCGTTCCCACCAGCAATGTATGAGGGTTCCCTTTTCTCCACATCCTCTCCAACACTTATTATTTCTTGCCTTTTTAATAATAGCCATTCTGATGGGTGTGAGGTGATATCTCATTATAGTTTTGATTTGCATTTACTTAATAATTAGTGATGTTAAACATCTTTCATGTGCCTGTTGGCCCTCTGTATAACTTCTTTGGAAAAATATCTTTTCATATCCTCTGCCCATGTTTTGATCAGGTCGTTCATTTTTTTGTTGTGGAGTTGTATGAGTTCTTTATATATTTTGGAAATTAGCCCCTTGTCAGACATATGATTTGCAAATATTTTCTCCCAGTTGGTAGGTTGTCTTTTCATTTGGTTGACAGTTTCCTTTGCTGTGCAGAAACTTTCTAGTCTGATGTAGTCCTACTTGCTTATTTTTTCTTTTGTTTCCCTTGCCGGACAAGATACAAAGACAGACATTATATAAAGATAAAAGGGACATTCCACCAAGAAGACATAACACATTAGTATACATGCACCTAACACAGGAGCAACAAACTATATAAAGCAACTATTAACAGACTTAAAGGAAGAAATTGACAGCAACGCAATAATTTTAGGGGATTTCAACACCCCACCCACATCAATGGATTGATCATCCAGACAGAAAGCCAACAAGGAAACAGTGGCGTTAAATGAAACATCAGACAAGATGGTCTTAATAGATATATAGAGAACATTTCATCCCAAAACAGCAGAATACACATTCTTCTCAAGTTCGCATGGAACATTCTCAAAGATAGACATATGTTGGGAAACAAAGCAAGACAATAATTCTAAGAAGACTGAAATCATATCACGCATTTTTCTGACAACAATTGTGTGAAACTAGAAATCAACTACAAGAAACGGTTGGAAAAGTCACAAATATTTGGACACTAAACAACATGCTACTGAACAACTATTGGATCAATGAATAAAGCAAAGGAGAAAACAAAATATTACTAGAGAAAAATGAAAATAAAAAACAACATATGAAAACCTATGAGATGCAGCAAAAATAGTACTAAGAGTGAAATTTATAGCAATAGAAGCCTACGTCAAGGAACGAGAAAAATCCCAAATAAACAATCTAACACGGTACCTAAAAGAACTAGAAAAAGAAGAATAAACAAAGCCTAAAGTCAGTAGAAGGACAGAAATAACAAAAATCAGAGCAGAAATAGATGAAAGAGAGGCTAGAAAAAGAATAGAAATGTTCAATGAAACTAAGAGCTGTTTCTTTGAGAAGATAAGTCTCTTTCTTTAGAGGTAGAGATGGCATATGGGCAGAGATTATAAGATCAGAAAATCCAGACACTCAATCAGAGAAATCTCTGAAATTTAAGCATCTTTTAAGCAACTTTTTAGCATCTTTAATACGTTCGAATATGCTGTACTTTTAACATCTGTTTGAATATGTGTGGCAAAGTCAAAGGACAGCCTATACTAGGCACCACAGGATGATAATAGCTTCCCTGCCTTCAACAACAAAAGGTCCAGGAAACTGACTTATCTTGGGTCCAAGTTGGGAACTATTTGGGAGAAATAGAGTGAAAAAGTAAATAAACCAGACAAGAATAAAAGAATTAGACAGGGATCTGATGGCAAAGAATACTTTTCCCAGCTACAGACCAATAGAATCTGGACAGAATGAGAAGGCTCATAACTACACCTGGCACCAGGAAGTAAAGTGGAAATCTCACAAGGGAGGCCACTTTGAGGCCTATAAACACCTTGCAAAACTACTCATTAGGGTTTCAGAACAACAACATGTTTAGGATGTGTGTGTTCAATATATGCATGTCCTGCGTTCTCCTCATGATATTTTCCTTACTTATATGTATATTTCCCTAAACCTTTGTTGATTATAAAGCAAAGCGAAGAGAATAACTGTGCATCAGAGGTAAAGAGCAAATTAAAAACAAAAAACATACTGTAGTCACCGTGTTGAGACTGTAAAGTAAACTGAATTAACTGATGGACAGGAGATGCTCTTTCTGAAATTTTTTTAACAAATTAAAAAATTCATAAAATATTCTTCAGCATTGACGGTAATATACAATGCATAGATCAGTTAGTTCAAGCTTTACCTTCAGGGAGAGTCATTGACCATAATAGAGAATTCAGTTTCCAGGAGTCAGCTAGTCTTGCATCAGAAAGTGTCACATTTCAGACCTGGCTGTGCGTTTCAGCTATTCACGTCTCTTTAAGCTAGTCATATCTTGATAAGCACCACAGGCTTTGCTACTTAGCTTACTGAATATCAGAAATAACTTTTCACTGGTGAAATGAGTGGTTCGTTTAATTAGCATGAATTTAGAAAGGAGCTCTCATTGGTGAAACTGCAGGGATTCCATATATGTGGATTGGCCGAAACATCAGAGAATATCCTCATACTTAGAGGAAGAAGGTAAGAGTCGAGCAAGAAAGGATGTCAGGGGTGATGTCCTGACAGTGCTGCACCAGCTGCTGGTTTAGGAAAATGTCTCCTTGCCTGTTGCCAGCCTTTAGGCACAGGATCCTGCCTCCTTCACATCTGTATCATGTGAAACTTTCGTGGAAGGTGTAGCCGGGCATCTATCCAGGTAGAGAGCTGCACATCCCCCGATGAAGGGACTCTTGCCTAGACCGCTTCATCATCCTAACACAATGCCACTCAGTCTTGGACTTCACTGGCTCCATATAAAACAGGCAACACCAACAGCCAAAGGGATAAATGGTTTCACTTAGGATTCCATGTTCACCCCAATGCAATGTATGCTATAAGCACTCTATACAACCCCATATAAACTATATATATATGGAAAGTTCAGTTGGTCCTCCAGGCTTTCAGACACACCCCAGGACTCTCACATATTGCAGTGCTGTGATGTAATCTCAAAACCTTTCCTTCACCTCATGGATCCAGTAGCAGAAAATAAGGAAAACACATTATCTTTCATGGCTTTTTAGTGTCTACACATGTCATCTCTTCAACCAGACTATCACTTAAATTTTTCTATATGCCTCTCGTCCACCCCCCAAATTCGTCTCTCCCTGTTTCCTGAGTCAAGCTCCACTCCACTAGAAGGCCCTCCCTGGTCCTCCCCTCACGGAGTCTCATCAATCACTAAAGTCAATTTGAAGCCCCAGCTCACGTGGACCACTCCGGAATCAGCACACAGACACGGCACACCTGCACCCCTCGTTTTGACAATAATGTTGTGCTGTCTGGAAGGGTGGCGGCTTAACACTTTCCTGAGTGTATTTCATTTTCCCTCAAATGTATTTCAGCACAAGAAGTGTGCACACTTGCCCTGTCAATCCACCCACTCTTAACAATGTCATGATGACTGCATAACAGCCACTTAATGTCTATTGAATGAACACGCTTGTCAGGTAGAAAAATAATTGAAATGGTCAATACGAGCAGCAGCTGTAGTTGGTAATACCATTTTCCTCATTTGCTTAAAAGGTACCAAAAGACACCGACAAACTTTGTGGGTTTCATTTGAAATGCCAAGGTAACAAGTTATCAGTTATATGGAAACCTAGTGGCAATTACAGAAGATAAATAAAAATAGGGAGTAGACAAAAATCCTAGGATATCATCAATACTGGGGCCCAGACAGATGTCCTAACTTTACAAGTCCTCAGTGTTCTCACCAGGAAATCAGGAATGATACCCGCCTTGGCCCTGTTCATAGGGCAGGTGTGACGCAGGAGCAACTACTATGCGGAAAGAGCTAAGACAATGACAGCTGTTATTCAGAAATAACCTACCAGGAGTACCACTTGTTTTGAGATTTTAAAAATCTATGTTTAGTTAGAATAATCACACATTATTTCCTGTGTTTAAAAAATCCTCTTCAGGGCCGGCCCCGTGGCTTAGCGATTAAGTGCACGCACTCCACTACTGGCGGCCCGGGTTCGGATCCCGGGCGGGCACTGACGCACCGCTTCTCCGGCCATGCTGAGGCCACGTCCCACATACAGCATCTAGAAGGATGTGCAACTATGACATACAACTATCTATTGGGGTTTTGGGGGAAAAAAAGGAGGAGGATTGGCAATAGATGTTAGCTCAGAGCCGGTCTTCCTCAGCAAAAAGAGGAGGACTAGCATGGATATTAGCTCAGGGCTGATCTTCCTCACAAAAAAAAAAATTTTTTTAAATCCTTTTCAGAAGAATTCAACGTCATCACCATGTGTCCACATAAAGGTCTCTCTAGAACCAGTACTGAATCTTTCCTTTATTATGAGATGCTAGTTGAGCAAACTTGAGTCTCCAGAGCTTTCTTGGCATTTGTGCTGATTGTCGCTGTTTTGCATTCAATTAATAACTTTGCTGTGGTATTTCCTCGACCATCGAGGCATGTCTTTTTCTCTGCTGTATTTCTGTTTAGCATTTCAGAAATGTAGTTATTTTTCAAGTAGGGTTATATGCTCCCTGCCTCCAGGCACCATTGGTATTACCTCTGTTTTCCCCAGGATATTACATATTCTATATACATAACAGACACACGATGAGTACTAAGGAACTGATAAATAAATGGCAAGCAATAGGATATATTGGAACACATGAGGAAGCCATTTGGGGTAAAACTAATTTGGCCAGAGTTTGTTTTTCCAAAATGGCCTGTCTCCTGCATATCTGCTTTCCCGTGTCCCAAAGAGAAGAGTAAATGCCCTTAAGATAAGGATGCAACTTCCCCCTCATTGACATTACCTTAAGGATGAGTATTTCTCCCTAAGCTAGGATTTGGTTGCTGCAGTCATCCTGTGACCACCCAATTCGAGACAACAGACCTGACCCAGCCAAGCTCATCGAGATAGCAGACCTGCTCCCTGCTGTGTCCATCAATAGCTAGTCTAGCCAGGTAATCTGACAGGGTGATCTTGTCGCTATAGTAAAAGAGACATAACAAGCCTATGTGATACATGCTCTTTGACGGTATATAACCGCTCTGTACACCCCACTTCTTTGGTGCCCTTCCTTCCTTAGGGAAGGAAAGCCCAGGGGCACAGTCCTCAAAAGTTGGCTCATAATAAACTCACTCCAATTTTGATTTATAGATTGATTATGGATTATTGACGTAGACATTTGTTGGTGTAGTCATGGCAGGATTTCAGAGAAACCCACCAGAGACCACCTGGAATCTACACTGAACTGGCATTGGGTACCAATAGGGGCCCATTGTGCCCCCCAGATCACTGCATTCTTCAGGTGATCCCGGTGAGTTCTCCTGAAACCCGGATCTCCTTATTGTAAGTCAACAGTTCAGAGTTTATTTGAGCTGTTTTCAAGTCTTAAGGCTAGGTGTCTTAAGGGTGTACCGGTACATACCCTAGGTCAGAGGAACCTAGGGGAGCATTCCTAGGAAAGAGAAACCCAGGGGGTATTTCCTAGACCAGAGGAGCCAAGAGAGCACTTTTGGAGTGAATGGGGCGGGCTGACGTTTTTAATTTGGCTTAAAATTGGAAAGAATTGTGTTTATAAGTTCTGAACAAAACTGCTTGATAGAAAAATGAGAGACTGAATCTGTTCAGCTGCAAAAAAAAGGGACATTGCTCCTCCCGGCCTTTTGTGCATTCTCAGACATGAAGTTGTAAAACTTCTAGAAGAAAACATAGGGAAGAGGCTCCTCGACATTGGTCTTGGGAATGATTTTGTGGATATCCTACCAAAACCGCAAACAACAAAAGAAAAAATCAACAAATGGGACTACATCAAACTTAGAAGCTTCTGCCCAGCAAAAGAAACAACGAACAAAATCAAAAGGCTGGGAGAAAAGTTTTACAAACCACGTATCAGATAAAGGGTTAAATACCCAAAATTTATAAAAAACTTTTACAACCCATAAGAAAATTTATAAAGAACTCATACAACCCAATAAGAAAAAAGCAATCCAATCGAAAAATGGGCAAAAGACTAAGTAGACATTAGTCCAAAGAAGACATCCAAATGGCCAAAACACACATGAGAAGAAGATCAATGTCACTAATCATCAGGGAAATGCAAATCAAGACCACAAAGAGCTATCATCTCACACGTGTAAGGATGGTGATCATCAAAGAGACAAGAGATACTAAGTGTTGGCAAGGATGTGAAGAAAAGGGAACCCTTGTGTGCTGTTCATGGGAATTTAAATTGGTGCAGCCACGATGGAAAAGACAGTGGAGGTTCCTGAAAAAATTAAAAATAGATACACTTCAGTGTATTTATCCGAAGAAAATGAAAACACTAACTTGAAAAGATATATGCACTCCTGTGATTATTACAGCATTATTTATATAGCTAAGATATGGAAACAACATAAATGTCCATCAATAGATGAGTGGATAAAGAAAATGTAGTATGGGCCGGCCTGGTGGCGTAGTGGTTAAGTGCATGTGTTCTGCTGTGGTAGCCTGGGGTTCAGATCCTGGGAGCGCACTGCCTCACCACTTGTCAGACCATGTTGTGATGGAGTCCCATATAAAGTGGAGGAAGATGGGCACGGATGTTAGCCCAGGGCCAGTCTTCCTCAGCAAAAAGAGGAGGATTGGCACATGTTAGCACAGGGCTGATCTTCCTTACAAACAAAGGAAAGAGAATGTGGTACATATTTACAAAGGAATATTATTCAGCAATAAGAAAGAAAAAATCTTGCCATTTGCAATGTCATGTATGGACCTTGAGGTCATTATGCTAAGTGAAATTACTGAGACAGAGAAAGACAAATACCACTTGAGCTCAGTTATACATACAATCTGGCTCTTCAGTTTCTCACCAAACTGCCACTGGCAGGCCGAGTTGAGTACCGGTTTTCTTTTTCTTTTTTTTTTTGTGAGGGAGATCAGCCCTGAGCTAACATCCGTGCTAATCCTCCTCTTTTTGCTGAGGAAGACCAGCTCTGAGCTAACATCTATTGCCATTCCTCCTCCTTTTTTTCTTCCCCAAAGCTCCCAGTAGATAGTTGTATGTCATAATTGCACATGCTTCTAGTTGCTGTATGTGGGACGCGGCTTCAGCATGTCCAGAGAAGCGGTGCGTCAGTGTCCGCCCGAGATATGAACCCGGGCTGCCAGTAGCGGAGCTTGCGCACTTACCCACTAAGCCACAGGGTCAGCCCCAACATCTGCGTCTTCTTTATATGTGTCTGTCTACATGTATGTTATACGTGCACGGTATTTTACCTTTGGAGGGTATGGTCAAAATTAAGAGCTCTATTCAATTAACTTGAAGTAAGTGCTTAGAAAAGTTATTTCTAAATCCAAATGTTTTTCCAGTTAACATGATATGAAATAATATTTGGTAAATAAAAGCTTATTTAAGCTTGTTAGTTTTCAACATTGGATATAACACAGACATACAGACTTTCTTTGTCAGATAGACAATCCTGATGAAGAACTAATTGATGAACTCATACTTCTCAATTTCAAGATTAATTACAAAGTCAAGAGACTGTGATATTTTACAATACTACAATAATCAAGAGACCGTGATATTTTAAAATGAATAGACACAGAGGTAAATGAAAAAACATGGAAAGTCCACACATAGACCTCTGCAAGTACAGACAACTTGATCTTGGTCATGACAATAAATGCACTCCAACATAAAACATAATAGATTTTTAGTCTCTAGTCATCATCAACCATGGTGATGATACAAAAGGACGACCCTATGGAAATAAATGAACAAAGACACAAATTTTGCACCTTAGAAATAAATGTACTCAAAATCACACATCAACTAAAATATAAAATACAAAACTGTAAAAATCATACTGGGAAATAAGAGAAAATCTTCATGATTTATAGTTTGATGATTTGTTTTCATATACAACACAAAAAGCACAATCCATGAAGAAAAGAATTGATCATGTGGACTTGGTTAAATTTAAATTCTCCAATCTGGGAAAGACAGCATTCACAGATTGGAAATACAAACTCCTGACTAAGATAATACATTTGTAAAACACATATCTGCAGAAAGACTTGTATGCAAATTATTCAAAGAACCAGTCAAACGCAGCAACAAGAAAACAAACTCCCCAAATTAAAATAAATAGACCAAAATATGAATAGACAAGTTACCAAAAATATATATATACACATGGGAAATAAGCAAATATAAATTGCTCAACAACAAGGAATTATTGGAAAATAAAATCCATTGTGCATTAAGAAAAAGCAAATTAAAACACCAATGAGATACTCTACTCTTCTAGTAGAATAGCTAAAAACCAAAAACTGACAATACCAATTACTGGTGAGGATGTGGGACAATAGGAAATCTCATTCATTGCTGATGGGAATACACATATTATAACCTCTTAAGAAGACATCTTGCTAATTCTTGTGAAGCTAAGTATAGTGTTACTCTATGATGCACCAATTGTGCACCAGTGTATTTCTCCAACTACCGTGAAAATATACATCCACACACAGACTCCTAAGAACATCTAAAAAGCAACTTTATTCACAATGACCAAAACCTAGAAGGAACCATGATATCCTTTAACAGGTGAATGACACCCAAGTGTGGGACACTGGGTGAAGATACTTGAGGAACACTTGGGCTACAGGCACAGGGTAAGGAAACACACGAGTTCAGACAAGGCCTAGAGGAACAGTAGATGAAAACACTGGTTGTCTAGATGGGCTGGAGGCATAGAGAACGTAGACAAACACGAGCTGGCATGGGCCGGAGCACAGCTGACAGGCACACTCAGGGATGGAAAGGGATGCAGACACATGGAGTGAGAGAGACATGTGAGGTCTGATATCAAATGTGGGCACAGGAGATAGAGACACTCGAGGAAAGATACCTGCTGCAAGTACGTGAGAGAATGAAATTAGGTGTCTGACATGGGTTTTAGAGAGATGGAATGGAGACTTACATGAGTTGACATGGGCTACAGGAACAAGGAATGGAGACTTTTGAGAGGTGGTATGGACAGAGGGGAGAGAAAACCTTGACAACACAAAAGGTCAGACGTAGGCTGCAATCATATGAGATGGTGACACTGGACAGAAGATATCAGCTTCAGGTAGAGGGATGGAGACACACGAAGGCTGGCATTGTTGCAGGCTCATGGGCTGGAGATCCTATGGGACAGACATGGGTTGCAGCACAGAGTTTAGAAATACACTAGAGAAGACAAGAGATACCAGCTACATCTGTGCTTAGAATGCAAAGGTGTGTAGCCTTAAATGAATGTATGAATATGGAAGAAAGACAGGAAATCCATAATCTCAGCTTCTGTCTTAAGAATTAAAAGAGAATCACACTGGAAAAAGTACAGAATGGAAACAATAATAAAGATAAGAATCAATGAAATAGAAAAATACTAAAGAAACAAATCAAGCTAAAAGTTATTTTTAAAAATATTAATAAAGTTAATAAACCACTAACAAAACTGATTAAGAAAAAAAAAAAGAAATGAAACACAAATCACCAGTATCAGAAATCAAATAGGAGTTTTTGCGCCCAAGGTGGGGCTACACTGGCTGGCAAGTTGCGTTCTCTGTGTGGAAGAACTGCCTTCTCCCTGGATTACTGCAGCGGATGAAATTCGTGAACCCCTGACGAAAGCCGGCAAAACGTAAGACTTCTTACCACGTTAGCCTCCCGGAATCTCTACCTGTGGAGTCCGGTGGAAGGAAGTGGTGAGAAATTTTTTCTCTTTCTAAATTTAGATTGGCAGGAGAAAATATTTGGGAAACTAGTTTCTTGTGCTTTTAGTGACTCTGGTAAATTTGATAGAGTACTCTTGGTTTTGATCTTGATCCCTTTTCCTCCCAGAGGTAGTCTCTGTTTTTCTCTTTTGTCTGTGTCTTTTGTCATAAGAAGGAAATACCATAGGGTAGGAAGCAGGCATAGACCCTATAAGCCTGCTGTCCAGGCCGGCCCCACAGACTGGTGAGTTTGTGGGTCTCACCAGACTGGTGTCTATTTAGAAAAACTTTGCTGTGGGTTAATATGCACATGAAGTGAAGGCCATTGCCAAGGGCATCTTGGAAGCCAAAAAGGCCGCAGATTTTGTGGGCACGGGTCGAGCAGTTAAGAGCCATTAGGGCGCTCGCCACTTTCAGGAGACTCCTGTGACACGATAAGTTGGTCACTGAACTGGGTAGATGACACAGGTTCCCTGTCAACTGCAAGAAAATGTCCGTGCAACGACGAGGTACTCTGTAAAGCACACAGTCCCCAACCCCGTGGCACTCCCCCCCCAGGTATTATTCTGACTCCAAGAGACCTAAGGCGTGGCTAAAGTTGTCATTGTGCACATAAGAACAAAACCGGATGAGGTTTTTCCTTCTGTCTTGTTCTGTGTCCTGAGACAACTTGGCTTTGTGACCAGTGAGAATATTCTCCTTGGTCTCCACCATACGGAAGGTGCATTTACCGGGGTGACCCTTGGAGGCCAGTCGAGTAGACTGGGGTTCTGAACTGTCTCTTTGTCGGCTGTGCCAAGCTCTCAGGGGAGTTTGTCATAAAGGACCCAGTCCATAAGGGCTTTTGTCGTCTTAACCACCGTTGCTTGTTAGTGCTGAAAAAATCCCATTTCAGTATCACCTGCCCGGTGTCACAGATTAGCGGGTCTGTGACTGGAGGCGTCCCACACTATTGTGGGAGACCAGAGACACCGTTTTCACTACACCATCCTTACCGCCTGTGCAACGAAGGTCTTTACTTTTTCTGAATATCTTTGAGAATAAATTCTGTGGATCATGGGGGCTACATCATCTACGCCCTCACCAGGGACGCCTCTTGCGTCCATGATAGATTTATTCTAAGCGTGAAAAGTTACCTCCGGGTCTTTCCTTAAAAATGCTTACTAGTTCGAGTCACTATTAGAATAAATATACAAATGAAGATCCTACTCGTCAATGGCCAGACGACGGATCCTTTAAATTAGAAAAACTTCTAAATTGAGAAAAAAAAAATGTTTTGAGAGCTCTCAAAAATGTGAGAGCTCTCACATAATTATTTATTTGGTACCTAAGAAAAGGCCAAAAAAAAGGAAGAGAAAAATTTGACTAGCCTTAAGACCTTGACTCAGGTTACAAATAAATTGAAAACATGTAAAAGTGTAAGTGTTGATAAGATTATAAAGGTTAGAATGTTTGAGCTATTTTTATATAAAAAAGTTACATCAACTTTGCCTGAATATGTTTTAAAATGTCTGACTGAAAATGCTTCCCTTGTCCAAAATTAAAAAAACAAGACCTATTGATAAAAATCTTAATAATAACTATGTTTAAAGGTACAAGAAGTGATAAAATTGACATAAAATTTTGTAGAAAAAAACTGATGTTATTTCTATTACAGAACTGGTTAACAAAAATAATAATTTAAATGATGGCTAATTTTATCTGAAGTCTTATAAAGTCTTATAGACAATCTAAATAATTATTGAAAACAAATAAATAGTTGTGAAAAAAATAAATGTTAGATAAACTTTAAACAATAATTATGTGTTATGGTAGTTACTGCTTCCAAACTCTTTTTAGTGACTTAAAGCTTTAGAGTTTTGCTAAATTTTATAAAAAAAATTTCACTGAGTATCATCATTTCCAAATAACATAAGATATTAGACATTGCTAAATGTACGTTTGTCTACCTTTGGCTTTTCATTACAGGAAAACTAAAAGGTGTTTTGGGTCTATTGGTAAACATGTGTTTTATTAAAGATTATACTATAAAGTAACATGTTTCTAGAAGTTATAAAGTGTTTATAAATTTTCCAATCCACAAGATACTAATGTAAAAAAAAGTTTATAATTGTTTAGTTTTTACTTACAAATTGAAGTTTCTAAAGGTTAAAATTTCTAATTAGTATATGTGATTAAAAATTAAGAAGAATATGTCTGTGTACAAGGAAAATAAGATATATAAAAAAAGAACAAAGAATAGAAATATTTTGTTTGTTTGATTAAAAAGGATAAATTTGTCCTCAAACACTAGAAAAAAAAAAGACATGAGACAAATTCTAAATATAAAAAAAAAGTTATAAAAAGTTTGTAAAAGAAAAATTCTGGAAAAAGAGTTTTTGCATGGTCAAGTTGGCTAAGATTAAAATAAATTTAATTAAGTAAATGAGTTTTAATAGCAGAAGTAAGCTGGTGCAAAATTAAAATTTCTCGTAAAAAGATAATTTGCTTACACTTGATAAAGAGGTTATAAAAGATTTTTCTTTACCTTTGAGTAAGTCTACCTAAAAAAAAAAAAAGCTGTTAAAATAATTTCCTGTGTTCAAAAGACTGAGGTCTCTCTATTAAGGCTTTTTAGACTGTTAATGCTATGTTTGCTTTGACTTTTTATATTTTTGACAAGCTCTCCAAAATTCATATCTTAAAATAAGTCTTTTTTTCTTTAAAAATTTTCAAAGGGCCCTGGAACTTCTCAAAAAAATTTGCTCTCTTCCTATAAGAGAAAAGATACTAAACTTATTAGACTTATTCAGTATGTTAAATTACATAGAAAACATTGTCAGACAAGTGATGATAAGCCTGCTTAAGTGGTATTTTGTGGGTTAATGTTAATGATATAGGCGTTTTAAAATTGTATAACATTACTAAAATTCTGATCTGTCCTGGTTATCAGTCATATTTCTGGTTATTATTATTTTAAAATGTTGTACGTCACAAAATTAACCAAATTTCTCTGTCAGTTGCCATTTTGAGGTCTTGTTGTTTACAGATTCATTTCTTTGCTCTAATGTTTTTGCAAAATATGTTTCAACTTCAGAAAAATTCATAAAAAAGACTCTGATATTTACACTAGAATACAGGTTTCTGACAAACTTTCTGATCATAAAACTGAACTTGGTAAAAAATTACAGAAATCTGATAGAGAAATTGACTTCATGAAGCTGCTAACAAAAAGACTGGGATCGAAAATGGATTACACAGGACTGAAGGAACTGATAAAGATGATTATAATTTTTATGATTTTTCATTTAAAATATTGCTGAATTTTTAATGTTTTGTTTTTTCAGATTAAAAAAAAAACTTTTTCTCTTTTCTCCCGAGATAGCTATGACTTACAGCAATTTAATAAATGATATTTTTATAAGTAAAATTAAAATATTTATCTTTTTCTCTCTATCTTATCCCTCGAATTTAGAAACTCTTAGTGAATAAATATTGTTGTTTTCATGACAATATAGTTATTTACATAAGTTCAATAAAAATCTGTTCTCCTTATAACAAGACACAATTAAAAACACTAGTTATATTACCAAGGTTGTGACTGGAACATCATATTTGCGATATAACCATACAGCTTTAGAAAAATAAAGATTAGACTTTACAAAATAAAGCCACGTGAAAATATTGGCCTGGTACCTTATGTTCCAAGCAGCACTTAACAAGATAAGTAAAGAATGTCACTTATCTGACAGGTACAAAAAACCTCAAAATATTTTGAGAAAACCTCGAAAGAAAAAAATTCACCCAAATCTGTAGATATTACAGGCAAAGTCTGATGACAAAATCCTTGGCTTGGCTTTCCTGGCCTCGAGAGGCCTTTAAAGTTCAATCTGAGATTCCTTATAAAAAGTTCCAGCAAAGCAGATTTAAAAGAGCCTATGTGATCAATTGCTATTCTTGCTGTACTTATGTAAATAATTGGGCCAACTCTATTGGAACTAGACTTATTTTGCAAACTAGTTAGTTTTAATTTGGCTATCTTTGATAAAAATGAGGGTGATTTTAGAAAAAGAAATTATATTTCAGTAAAAACTATAGTATACATTTGTGGATATTAGATCCTAGTTTTGTTAATTGTCTTTTAAGATTTTTGTTTTATATCTGTTGACTAGACTAGATCCTGATTTCTTCTAGTCTCCTAAAATATCTGGCTACAGATATCCAAACTAACGTTTTTGATTTTTTTCCATCATTTTCATTTGAAATCACTAAAAACTGAACCTGCCCTTTTTCCTGAAGCCTTACAAACTGAAGCTGATATACTTGATATAAACTTGAGATGACCTGACGACACCATCCAAGACATTTTAAACTGCAAAAGATGCTTTGACGCTGACATCTAAAATTCTTCTTCACTGGCTGTCCTCTAAACTCAAAAACTGCTTTACAACTTGCTCTAACCATTAACCTTGTTTTTCTTTCGTTTACACAAAAATGCTTCTTATTAAATACTTGATTGCTTGCTTCCACAATATAGGCATAACCTTGAGAGTCCACCTACATCACCACCTTCCAAAAAAACTTAATTAAACTGATCTATTATCAGGACTAAAAAATGGGTTCAGTGAGATAAAACAATCTACCAACTCAGCTTCTGGACTATAAAACTTCTTTAAGTTTCAAAAAGACTGTGAAACTTTTAGTTTCAAAGGTGGGACTGTGGGAGATCAAGATTTGGCCACTCTGAAATCTATCTCTTTACCTTGGTTGTTTTCTCTAGGGACATTTGACCTCCCCCACTAACTGCCTAAAAAATTTGACATGGTAGCTCCTTCCTGAAACAGATCTATCATCATGGCTGTAAAGATAACGTAGGGTAAATGTTACAATAGGAAAGGCACCAACAAGCCCCTCTTATCAGAAGTTCTGTCTCTCTGGCCACATTCTCTGGATGACCCTGTAAAGAGTTGCCAGACAATCATTTACATTTATAAGGAAAATCTCCATTTGTAAAAGTATCTCCCTCTCTGTTTGGAGAAAAGAGGGAGATGAGCTCATTTCTAGTGACTTGTCAATGTGGAAGGTGAGGCCTTGAGCTACATAATAAACCTTACTCTTGTTTACTGTGCTTTAGTGGTAATCTCCTGTAACTGACTCCCCCCACCCCCAAAATCCTCCTTTGTCATTGGCTGAAAATGATATTTAAGATGAGAATTTCTGCTATTGTGTTGAAAAACACAGTGTCCCTGCTTTCTCCCATGTATACATGTTATTAAACTTGGTATTATTTTCTCCTGCTAACCTGTCTTGTTGATTATTTGGCTAGCCAGAAGAACCTTAAGAGAAAGGGCAGAGAAAGATTCTCCCTCTCCCCCGACATAGGCAATCTAAATAATTATTGGGACCAAGTAACTAAATAGTTGTGAAAAAGATGAATGCTGGGTGAACTTTAAATAATAATTATGTGTTATGGTGGTTACAGCTTCCAAACTCTTTTTGGTGACTTAAAACTTTAGAGTTTTGTTAAATTTTGTGATAAAAATTCACTGAGTATCATCATTTCCAAATAAGATAAGATATTAGACATTGATTGCTAAATGTACGATTGTCTACTTTTGTCTTTTGGTTACAGGAAAACTAAAAGGTGTTTTGGGTCTATTGGTAAACGTGTTTTATTTAAAGATTGTACTATAAAGGAACATATTTCTAGAAGTTATGAAGTCTTTATAAATTTTCCAAGCCACGATATACTAATGTAAAAGAAAGTTTATATTGGTTTCCTTAGTTTTTACTTACAAATTGTGGTTTCTAAGAGTTAAAATTTCTAATTAGTATATGTGATTGAAACTACTAAATATTAAGAAAAAATATGTCTGTGTACAAGGAAAGTAAGATGTATAAAGAAGGAACAAAGAATGGAAATATTTTATTTGATTGATTAAGAAAGATAAATTTGTCTTCAAGTACTAGGAGGGAAAAGAAAGACATGGGACAAATCTGAATGTAAAAAGAAAGTTATAGGTTTGTGGAAGAGGAATTCTGGAAAAGGAGTTTTTGTATGGTCAAGTTGGCTAAGATTGAAATGAATTTAATTAAGTAAATGAATTTTAATATCAGAAGGAAGCTGGTACAAAATTATGATTTGGTTTCTTTCTCTTAAAAGGATAATTTTCTTGAACTTGATAAAGAGGTTATAAAAGATTTTTCTTTACCTTTGGGTAAGTCTACCTAAAAGACAGAAAAAAAAAAACTGTTAAAATAATTTCCTGTGTTTAAAAGACTGAAGTCTCTCTATTAAGGTTTTCGGACTGTTAAAGCTCTTTTTGCCTTAACGTTTTCTATTTTTGACAAGCTCCCCAAAATTCATATCTTAAATAAAGTCTTTTTTTTTACTTTTTTACTTTGAGAATTTTCAAAGGGCCCTGGAACTTCTCAAAGAAATTTGCTCTCTTCCTATAAGGAGGAAGACAAAGAAATTTGCTCTCTACCTATAAGGAGGAAGATACTAAACTTATTAGGCTTATTCAGTATGTTAAATTACATGGAAAGCATTGTCAGACAAGTGATGATAAGTCTGCTTAGGTGTTATTATGTGGGCAAATGTTATTGACATAGGCGTTTTAAAATTGTATAACATTACTGAAATTCTGATCTGTCCTGATTATCAGCATAATTCTGGTTATTATTAAAGTGTTGTATGTCACAAAATTAACCAAATTTCTCTGTCAATTGCCATTTTGAGGTCTTGTTGTTTACAGACTTATTTCTTTGCTCTAATGCTTTTGCAAAATATTTCAACTTCAGAAAAATTCATGGAAAGGACTCTGACATTTACACTGGAGTACAGGTTTCTGACAAACTTTCTGATCATAAAACTGAACTTGGTAAGAAATTACAGAAATCTGATGGAAAGACTGATAACTTCATGAAGCTGCTAACAGAAAGATTGGGATCAAGAATGGATTACACAGGACTGAATGAACTGATAAGGATAATTATAACTTTTATGATTTTTCATTTGATGTATTGCTGAGTTTTTAATGTTTTGTCTTTTCAGAGTTAAGGAAAACTTTTTCTCTTTTCTCCTGAGCTAGCTATGACTTATAACAATTTGGTAAATGATATTTTTGTAAGTAAAATTGAAATATTTCTCTTTTTCTCTCTATCTGATCCCTCGAATTTGGAAACCCTTAGTAAGTGAGTATTGTTGTTTTCATGGCAATATAGTTATTTGCATAAGTTCAATAAGAATCTGTTCTCCTTATAACAGGACACAATTGGAAACACTGGTTATATTACCAAGGCTGTGACTGGAACATCATATTTGCGATATAACCATACAGCTTTTGAGGAATGAAGATTGGACTTTATGGAATAAAGCCAAGTGGAAATATTGGCCTGGTACCTTATGTTCCAAGCAGCACTTACCAAGATAAGTAAAGAATGTCACTTATCTGGCAAACACAAGGAACCTCGAAATATTTCGGGGGAACCTCGGAGGAGAGGAATTCACCCAAATCTGTAGGTATTGCAGGCAAAGTGATGACAAAATCCTTGGCTTGGCTTTCCTGGCCTCGAGAGGCCTTTAAAGTTCAATCTGAGATTCCTTATAAAAAGTTCCAGCACAGCAGACTTAAAAGGACCTATGTGATCAATTCCTATTCTTGCCGTACTTATGTAAATAATTGGGCCAACACTATTGGAACTAGACTTATTTTGCAAACTAGTTAGCTTTAATTTGTCTATCTTTGATAAAAATGAGGGTGATCTTAGAAAGAAAAATTATATTTCAGTAAAAACTATAGTGTACATTTGCGGATATTAGATCCTAGTTTTGTTAATTGTCTCTTAAGTTTTTTGTTCTATATCTGTTGACTGGACTGGATCCTGATTTCTTCTAGTCTCCTAAAATATCTGGCTACAGATCTCCAAACTAACGTTTTTCATTTTTTCCATCATTTTCATTTGGAATCACTAAAAACTGAACCTGCCCTTTTTCCTGAAGCCTTACAAACTGAAGCTGACGGACTTGATATAAACTTAAGAGATTACCCGATGACATCATCAGAGACATTTTAAACTGCAAAAGATGCTTTGAAGCTGACATCTAAAAATCTTCTTTACTAGCTGTCCCCTATACTCAGAAACTGCTTTACAACTTGCTCCAACCATTAACCTTGTTTTTCTTTCGTTTACATAGAAATGCTTCCATTAAATACTTGATTGCTTGCTTCCACAATATAGGCGTAACCTTGAGAGCCCACCTGCATCACCACCTTCTAAAATGAACTTAATTGAACTGATCTATTATCAGGACTAAGAAATCTGTTCAGTGAGATGAAACAATCTACCAACTCAGCTTCTGGACTATGAAACTACTTTAATTTTCAAAAGGACTGTGAAACTTCTAGGGAAGTTTCAGAGGAGGGAACTAATGGTGCTCAGGGCAAGCTACCCCAGGAGGCACCACTGTGGTATGCAGATTATTTCGAGCTGAAGACAATAAGGACTCAGAGAACTCATGAAGAATATTTGAGTTTCCCCTTCCAAACTGCCTAAAGAATTTAAAACAAAAGATCTGTTTCAGGAAGGAGTTATTATCATGATGGCTGTAAAGATAATGTAGGATAACGGTTACAACAGGAAAGGCACCAAGCACCTTTTATCAAAAACTTTCTCTCTCCCTGGCCACATTATCTATTGATGACCCTGAGAAGAGTTGCCATGCAAACATTTGCATTTCTATCTCCATGGGAGTTGCCTCTTGCCCTCTGAGGTCCAAGACCACTACCCACCCCCAACACCTTCCTCGCCTTTAACTGCAATACTTTAGGGGACAGCTTAGACAGAGGGAAGAGTTGCTCATTTCTGAGTTTCTCCCAAGTATACCTGTTATTAAACTTGGTATTATTTTCTCCTGTTTAAAAAAAAAAAGAAATCAAATAAGAAGTATTCTCTAGAGAGTGCTTAGATCTTAACACGATACACCATTTTGTGAAATACTTAGGACTGCGAATTAGACAACAAACATCAAAATTCACTTTATAAAAAAACAATATACTGAAACTGACACAAAAAATAACATAAAATAGGAAAACTCACATGTCTACTAAATAAATTGAATTGTTAAAACGTCAAGCCAACTAACCAACAAAAACCACAAACACTTTCCACAAGCAAAACTCTAAGTCTGGGACTATTAACTATTGCAGACAATAGAGGGAGGAAGGAAGGAAAGGTTCAGATTCCAGATTAGGTTGAACACAAAACTAATAGAGATTTTATTCACATTGAATACAATACAAAGAAGATTCTTTACCACACAGGACCTCTGAAGTCATCTTTCCACTATACTACCCAATAAGTTGAACCTAGAGAAGAACTGGAGAAAAAAAGAACTACACTTATTAAATATTTTTAACACAGTAAAGAAACTGAGGTTATCTAAATTGAAGAGGAAAATGCTAATAGGTGACAATTACCATCTTCAATGTATGAGGAAGTCCAGAGAAGGCTAAATTTAAAAAGTGGATATAAAGTGAAAATTATTTAAATAACACAAAGAAAAATTTTATTATATGGCAAAGTAATATAGCAGACAATCAACCAATAAATAAAAAACAATTAATGTATATCATTGATTAGAGATATTAATAATCAACAGAACTGGTTTCTGGAGGTTGTGGAGTCTTTGTCCCTGGAAACTTCTCAGAAACAAACATTAAGCCATTTGTCCTGGATAGACTTTAGACCTTCTCCTGCTGGGGCTCAAGATCCCTTCAAGTTTCTTCTGTAATTTTAATCTACTGCTAAATTAAATGAGAGAAGGCATGGTGAGGTCAATTATGAGTGTGCTCTGGGGGGGTTCCTTAGAGGAGTTGTGGAGAAAGAGTAAACACACCTGGGATCCCGTAGGGTTCTGAGAAGCTGAGAAATAAAAGTATGTAAAGGGCTTGAGACATATTGGGACCTTAGTAAATAACCATTGTTATCAGTAATAATTCGTTTCCAATAGTGTAGATAAAGTTGGCTATTCTGTCTAAAAAACCTCATTCAAAACTTAGTTGACTGAGGATTAAATAATCAAAGCTGGCTTTGTTTTTAATATTCTTTCCTAGCCAGGTAGGGCTCAAGGGAAGCAAGCAAAGGAATTGAGTGACACTTAGGAGAGTCACAAACCCTGAACTCAGAGTAATGTTTGCTTTAGCCCCTGAAAATTCAGGAGCCTCTATATCCAAATGCCAACACATTCAAGTTGTTGGTGAATCTTGGTTACAATTTTGATACTTTTGGCTGTCTGCTCAAGCAAAGTATCCTTTGAAACCTAGGGTTTCTAAGCCGGTGGTTCTCAATGTGTGGCTGGTCAGCAGCATCACCTGGGAAACGGTCAGAGACGTAAATTCTCGTGTCCCCCCATCCTGCTGGATCACAAACTCTGGGATGGGCTCAGCACTCTGTGTTGTAGGGGACCTCCACACGGTTCTAATGCACACTGGAGTTCAGGAACCACTCTCTTAGGAGAAGCCAGTCCTAGGTACAACATAGGGTTAGCAAAGATTCCTCCCTCACGAGGGCTTCTCCTGAGGCCCTATGGCCAAAATAAGGATTCCCCATTATGGCCATAAGAAGAACTCCTATGGCTCAACTCCAGGCAGCCGTCCTCAGGAATTTTTCCAATATGACCAGGAGCTCTGAAATTTGAATTCAAAAAAGAAAAACATATAAAAAATTGATTCAACATTCAAGAAATTTTCCTGCTTCAGATTGAGGGTGAAGTAGCTGAAATAGAGAAATTTTTCCCAGAACACTGATCTGTCATTTCTTCATGGAAACTACTGAGATCTTTCAGTGAAACTAAACAATGACTAGGAAGGTTATGGTTAGTCTGATGTGTAAGAGGAGAAAGAAAACACAAAGATAAAGAAAACAAACAAACAAACAGGAGAGAGGGAGAGTGAGGAAGGCAGATAGAAACACGGACCATCAGTCAGAGGTAGTGAGAGAAGGGGAAAGGAATAGAAGATGCAGAGGGAGAGAAGCAGGTGCCGCTCGGTAGGAAACATACCTGTGGACACTGTGCACGTGTGGCTTTCATAGAAAGGTGTAAGGTTTCTAAAAAGCAAAGAAAATAAAAACAAATCCAACCAATTTAGTAATTTGTCCTAAATTTAATTGATCAGGTCTGATCTCTCTGATGTCTTCCTTCTCCTTTATTTCATCCATGTCTCAAATTCTATGTCCTGCCCTTGTCTAAGGCTTCAGAAACACACCACAATTCAAACCTTCACAAGGTGAACTTTTTAAATCATTTCAACTTCTTCCTTGCCCTTCTGCACAAAATAGATGCCCTACAGTGTTAGCTTACCTTTTGGTGCCTTTCAAAAAAACTTTAAAACACTTTATTCTTAAAAGTACAGTTTTAGATTTACAGATAATTGAACAGATAGTACATAGAGCTCCATACATCCACTACACTGCATCTCTCCTCTCTCCCAAGCCCCGTTTCCCCTATTATTAACACCTTGCATTAGTGTGATACGTTTGTTATAATGAATGAACAATATTGAAACGTTGTTATGAACTACAGTCTCTAGTTTAAGGGTCACACTTTGTGTTGTACAGTTCCATGGGTTTTGACACACATATAGTGACATGTAGCCACCATTATGCACAGAACAGTCTCACTACCCTAAAAATCCTCTGAGCATCAGATTAGCTCTTAGTGGCTTTTTAATATATTAACAATTGTCAGAATAACGTAAATTTTTATGATGAAAAATGTTCCACAAGTGCTAAGTTTTGTTAGTCTCACTATTATGATCACTATTAGAAATAATGAAAAAAATGAACCCCTATGTAAATAGAAAAATGGTAGAATTTTAAAGATAAAAAAGATCTGGAAGATTAGGAAATCCCACATTCTTCAAGACTCTGCCCTTCAGTCTCTCAGCTTTCTGTGTCATCTATCTGCTGACTCCGCTGAGGAGAAAGAAAGAAATCGATAAAGAAAAACAAAGCAAAGAACAAATTTGGGTTCTAAGTAGTCCTCTTGAGCCAAATTTAATCACGCATGGATTCTTCTTTATTGCATATTTGCATCAGGAACATAATTACTAGCTAGAGCCTAATTTGAGAATATTCATTACGAATGAAAGATGTCATATCTAAGAACAGAACGGAATTTACTGAGGTTTTACTCTTGGGACATTTGTAGGATTAAGTCAGGACATGCTGTGAGAGTGATAAATAAGTTCTATATATTTTTATTCTCCAAGACCATGAATTTCAGCCACACTTTATACCCATGTACTTTGCAACAATGAAAAACAATTAAACACTGACCTTGAATATTTTGCCCTCAGATTCATTAGTCTTTAAAATATAAATTGAGCAATTTTAATCTAGATGAGTGAAAGACTATGGAGACTTCTAGAATGTCACGTTAGGTCCTTTGGAAGTGAAGAATTGACTTTATAAAGCATTTCTATACCTTCTCATACCTTGACAATAGTGCTACTGTGACTCTCTTTTAAAGAGGATAATGGCAGGCTTTACTTTGATTTGCACCCTTTTGTTTTTAGTACATTTACTTAATATTTCTCAGTCTTTTGAAAACTTTTATCATTAAGCTAAACCTTCATTTAAATCATCAGACCTATTTGATGAAGGCGACATGAACATTTACTTGCAAACTCCTCAGAAAATTACTAATTTAACCTTCAGATGATCCATTGTAGAACTCAAACTGGATTTCCCAGGCCCCTCAAAATGGCTCATAACTATGTGTTTGTACATTTATCTGGGAAGATATTATCTAAGGGTAATTGTTCTTCCCAAATGCTTTCTTTACCTCAAACAGCGATATTCCCAAAGTTTTAATGAAAATGTGGCCAATTTGGTGAAAACCAAGTGACTTGTTTGTTTTAGCATGCCAATGAGATTAAGAAAATAAGTAATTTAATTATTGTTATTGATTATAAAAATCAAAAATTAAGCAAGCTTCTTTGTCCAAAGACATTTCTGCAAGTGAAATCGTCGGAAAAACTGACAGCTAGCTTCCCGTTTTAACCACTAAATCATAAGAAATGTAATACCAGGGGCAAACACTTGAACGTTGTCACCTGCACGAGTCCCCAACGGTATAGTCCCATCAGGGCCACAAATCAGGGGAAGGAACCGGAAGAGGGGAGACAGCTGTGCCCTCAGCATCCTTCCTTCCTGGGTCAGAACACGGTCCCAGCTGCTCACTGTCTAGTTTTCTGGGGAAGCAGAGAATTCTTCTGGGGACACGACACATCAGGTGTTAAGGATGTCATCGTTCTTTTTGAAACAAATGTTAGTTCATGTGATGCACTTCTCAGGACAGGAGGAGCCGCCTCAAGGGAAGGCAGATCTTCTCCAGGAGCTGACGGTCATCCAGGGAGAGCAGAGTCAAGAGCTGCAGAGGGACAGCCAGCTCCCGCTCTCCCTCTCAGGAACATCTCAGTCCCCAACCCCTCCCGCGCGCACCCCAGCGGTTCCCATTGTATCCTCGGAGACGCCCGAGCATGCGCAGGACGGGCGCTCAAAGCAGCAGAGGGGCCGGCGAGCTGGAGAGCCCCGGAGCGTGTGCACTGGAGGTGGGGTCCCTGGTGTGGACGTGGCTGCCTCGGAGGTTTGTGTGGGGGGATTGGCGATTTCTGGATCCTTCCTCCAGGATTTTCAGCACTGGGGAGCTCTCCTTTCTGTAGTGTGGAGGAGCGCTGGGCAGGAGCGGCGCCGAGGTAGGCAGTGGGCAGCGGGCTTGGCGTGGAGATCTCCGCTGCAGATGGCGGGAGCACAGTGTCAGGGGCGGGGACCGGGGCTGTTGGTGGGCTGCTCCAGGCGGAGGAGCCCAACTTTGTCCCTTGGAGGAGCAGAGGAGTGCTGCCTGGCAGGCCGGTCCCTCTGTCTTGGCGGGGCCCCACCACAGGGGGCCTCCTGCCCACCCAGCGGAGGTGCAGGAGGCGGCAGGGAGTCGCCTGCTCTCTGCATGAGCCCTTGAGTTCGTGCCACCCGGGACTCCGTCTAGGCCAGGTCGGGATATCTCCCAGTGAACAAGGCCCTTCATAAGATGGCCTGTGGTCAGCGCTCCTCTGTCTGACTCTGTTCAGGCTATTGGGCTTCTCATTGCGTTCTTTAAACAAATAAATATTCCTACTTCCTTGGGACCACTTTTATAGAAAAGCCTAATCCCATTAATAGTTTCTGATAATTGACTGTATATTTGCAAGGCGAACTTTGAAGCCTGTGAATTATTGTAAACTGCATTTAATGAAAGGAGCTTTAAACAATCTTTGATGCAAATTATGTAGCTTCCTAATAATAACTCACGTTCTGTTAACATAGACTGATGACTGATCAATTGATGATTGACATACTGTGTAGGGAATTTTGGTATCAGTGGAAAGATTTTTCTTGGCAGTTGGTGATAGAATTAAAATCGGATAAGGAGGAGGTTTTTAGAAGTAGTATGTAGTGTGTGTTTTGTCTCCATATTCATTTACAATTGTAAGAATTTAGATTTGGAAAGCTCATAGAACAGGAATTTTCAAATTTTGATTTGACTGATAGGGTGAAAAGTCAAAAGGCCAAATACGGTAGGATTTCATTTATATGATATTCTAGAAAAGGTAAACCATAGGGAAAGAAAACAGGTCGTTAGTTGCCATTAGTTTTAATATTTAGTTAATCATTTAGTTTAATCATTAGTTTTAATATTTCTGATTAAAAAAATACATTTTAATGATAGCATCATAATTATGCTTTTGGATGATAAAGAATTTAACAACCTATTAAATTCTGCAATAGGAACAAATGATATGTTGGTTATTAGTGTCTTTGAAGTGTAAGTATTGTTGGTAATGAATATAAATGAGATTTTCGGATTGTGAACTACTGATTTTTTTACTACATCCTGTTGGACATGGCATATTACAAGCTTCAAAAGGCTCTTTAAATTATTGTACCAGGCTGAAGCTATTAAATTGTAATGTAAGATCTTTATAGATGAAACAGGCAAAAATACAAAAAGCCATTCATCATTTTATCTTTGTTAAAAAAATAAAGTAAATCTTACCATATACATGAATGACTTTTGGCTAGATAGACCTGAACTTGACAAGATGGACTCATTAGTGTCGGGGGAAGAGGGAGAATCTCCCTCGGCCCTTTTTTTTAAGGTTCTTATGGATGGGCAAATAATTAACAAGACAGGTTAGCAGGAGAAAATAATATCAAGTTTAATAACATGTATACATGGGAGAAAGCAGGGACACTGCGTTTTTTAACACAATAGCAGAAATTTTCGTCTTAAATACCATGTTCAGCCAATGACAAAGGAGGATGTTGGGGGTGGGGGGAGTAAGTTATAGGAGATTACCACTAAAGCACAGTAAACAAGAGTAAGGTTATTATGTAGATTTAAGGCCTCACCTTCTACATTGATAAGCCTCTAGAAATGAGGCCATCCCCCCCTCTTTCTAAAAGAAAGAGGTATATACCTTTATAAATGGAGATTTTCCTTATAAATGTAAATGATTGTCTGGCAACTCCTGGCAGGGCCATCTAGAGAATGTGGCCAGAGAGACAGAACTTCTGATAAGAGGGGCTTGTTGGTGCCTTTTTTATTGTAACCTCTATCTTACATTATCTTTACAGCCATCATGATAGATCTGTTCCAGGAAGGAGCCACCATGTCAAATTCTTTAGGCAGTTAGTGAGGGAGGTCAAATGTCCCCCAGAGAAAACAATCAAGGTAAAGAGATATATTTTAGGATGGCCAAATCTTGATCTCCCACAGTCCCGCCTTTGAAACTAAAAGTTTCACAGTCTTTTTGAAACTTAAAGAAGTTTTATAGTCTAGAAGCTGAGTTGGTAGTTTGTTTTATCTCACCGAACACATTTTTTAGTCTTGATAATAGATCAGTTTAATTAAGTTTATTTTAGAAGGTGGTGATGTAGGTGAGCTCTCAAGGTTATGCCTATATTATGGAAGCAAGCAATCAAGTATTTAATAGAAGTATTTTTATGTAAACAAAGAAAAACAAGGTTAATGGTTGGAGTAAATTGTAAACCAGTTTTTGAGGTCTGAGGACAGTCAGGTAAGATGATTTGTAGATGTCAGCGTCAAAGTATCTTTTGTAGTTTAAAATGTCTCTGATGGTGTCGTTAGGTCATTTCTTAAGTTTATATCAAGTTTATCAGCTTTAGTTTGTAAGGCTTTAGGAAAAAGGACAGGTTTAGTTTTTAGTGATTTTAAATGAAAATGATGGAAAAAATCAAAAACGTTAGTTTGGACATCTGTAACCAGATATTTTAGGAGACTAGAAGAAATCAGGATCTTGTCTAGTCAATAGATATAAAACAAAAACCTTAAAAGACAATTAACAAAACTAGGATCTAATATGTGTAAATGTATATTGTGGGAGATCAAGATTTGGCCACTCTGAAATCTATCTCTTTACCTTGGTTGTTTTCTCTAGGGACATTTGACCTCCCCCACTAACTGCCTAAAAAATTTGACATGGTGACTCCTTCCTGGAACAGATCTATCATGATGGCTGTAAAGATATTGTAGGATGGAGGTTACAATAGGAAAGGCACCAACAAGCCCCTCTTATCAGAAGTTCTGTCTCTCTGGCTACATTCTCTAGATGGCCCTGCCAGGAGTTGCCAGAAAATCATTTACATTTATAAGGGAAATCTCCATTTGTAAAGGTATCTCCCTCTCTATTTTGGGAAGAGGGGGAGATGGCCTCATTTCTAGAGGCTTATCAATGTGGAAGCTGAGGCCTTAAATCTGCATAATAACCTTACTCTTGTTTACTGTGCTTTAGTGGTAATCTCCTATAACTTACTCCCCCCACCCCCAACATCCTCCTTTGTCATTGGCTGAACGTGGTATTTAAGACGAGAATTTCTGTTATTGTGTTGAGAAACGCAGTGTCCTTGCTTTCTCCCATGTATACATGTTATTAAACTTGGTATTATTTTCTCTGGCTAACCTGTCTTGTTAATTATTTGGCCAGCCATAAGAACCTTAAGGAAAAGGGCAGAGGGAGATTCCCCCTCTTCCCCCGACAGTTTTGGCGTAGTTGCCAGGAGCCACACTGGTTGGCAAGTTGCCTTCTCTGGCTGGAAGACCTGCCTTCTCCCTGGATTACTGCAGATGGTGTGATACGGGAACGCCTGATGAAAGCCTGCAAAAGGTAAGACCTCTTACCACGTCAGCCTCCCGGAATCTCTATCTGCAGAAGTAAATGGTGAGAATTTTTTCACTTTCTAAATTTAGGTTGGCAGGAGAATATATTTGAGAAACTAGTTTCTTGTGCTTTTAGTTACTCTTGGTTTGAATTTGGTAGAGTACTCTTGGTTTTGATCTTGATCCCTTTTCCTCCCAGAGATAGTCTGTTTTTCTCTTTTGTCTGTGTCTTTTGTCATAAGAAGGAAATACCATAGGGTAGGACGCAGGCATAGGCCCTATAAGCCTACTGTCCCGGCCGGCCCCACAGACTGGTGAGTTTGCGGATCTCACCAGACTGGCGTCTATTTAGACAAACTTTGCTGTGGGTTAATATGCACATGAAGTGAAGGTCATTGCCAAGGGCATCTTGGTAGCCTAAAAGGCCGCAAATTTGGTGGGCACGGGTCGAGAAGTTAAGAGCCAATAGGGCGCACGCCACTTTCAGAAGACTCCCGTGACAGGATAAGTTGGGTCACGGAACAGGGTAGATGACACAGGTCCCCCACCAACTGCAAGAAAATGTCCGTGCAACGACGAGGTACTCTGTAAAGCACACAGTCCCCAACCCCGCGGCACCTCCCCCGCTAGGTAGTATTCTGGCTCCAAGAGACCTAAGGCGTGGCTAAAGCCGTCATTGTGCACATAAGAAAAAAAAAAATCGGATGAGGTTTTTCCTTCTGTCTTGTTCTGTGTCCTGAGAAAACCTGGCTTTGTGACCAGTGAGAATATTCTCCTTGGTCTCCACCATACAGAAGGTGCATTTACCAGAGTGCACCTTGGTGGGCAGTCAAGTAGACTGGGGTTCCGAGCTGCTTTTGTCCGGCTGTACCAAGTTCTCAGGGGAGTGTGTCATAAAGGGCCCAGTCCATAAGGGATTTGTCATCTTTACCTTTGTTGCTTGTTAGTGCTGGAAAAATCCCATTCCATTATCGCCTGCCTGGTGTCACAGATTAGTGGGTCTGTGACTGGAGGCGTCCCACACTATTGTGGAGACCGGAGACACCGTTTTCACTACACCATCCTTACCGCCTGTGCAACGAAGGTCTTGACTTTCTCTGAACATCTTTGGGAGTGAATTCTGTGGATCATAGGGGCTACATCATCTGCGCCCTCACCAGGGACGCCTCTTGCGTCCATGGTAAAGATTTATTCTAAGTGTGGAAAGTTACCTCCGGGTCTTTCCCTAAAAAGGCTTATTGGATCGAGTCACTATTGGAATAAATATACAAATGAAGATCCTACTCTTCAATGGCCAGACGACAGATCCTTTGAATTGGAAAAACTTCTAAATTGGGGGAAAAAATATGTTTTGAGAGCTCTCACATAATTATTTATTTGATACCTAAGAAAAGCCCAGAAAAAGATAGGGAAAAATATGACTAGCCTTAAGACCTTGACTCAGGTTACAGTTGAATTGAGAACATGTAAAAGTGTAAGTGTTGATAAGATTATAAAGGTTAAAATGTTTAAGCTAATTTTATATAAAGAGGTTTTAAAATTTCTGACTGAGAATGCTTCCCTTGTCCAAAATTAGAAGACCAAGACCTATTGATAAAAATCTTAATGATAACTATGTTTAGAGGTATAAGAGATGATGAAATTTACACGAAATTTTGTAGAAAAAAAACTGATGTTATTTCTATTACATAACTGGTTAACAAAAATAGTAATTTAAATGATGGCTAATTTTATCTAATGTCTTATGTAGTCTTATAGGCAATCTAAATAATTATTGGGAATAAGTAAATAAATAGTTGTGAAAAAGATGAATGTTGGATGAACTTTAAACAATAATTATGTGTTATGGTGGTTACAGCTTCCAAACTCTTTTTGGTGACTTCAAACTTTAGAGTTTTGCTAAATTTTATGAAAAAAATTAACTGAGCATCATCATTTCCAAATAAGATAAGATATTAGACATTGATTGCTAAACTTACGTTTGTCTACTTTTGGCTTTTCATCACAGGAAAACTAAAAGGTGTTTTGGGTCTATTGGTAAACATGTGTTTTATTAAAAGATTGTACTATAAAGTAACATGTTTCCAGAAATGATGAAGTAAGTGTTCATAAATTTTCCAAGCCACAAGATACTAATGTAAAAGAAAGTTTATAATGGTTTACTTAGTTTTTACTTACAAATTAAGGTTTCTAAAGGTTAAAATTTCTAATTAATATATGTGATTGAAGCTACTAAAAAATTAAGAAAAATATGTCTGTGTACAAGGAAAGTAAGATGCATAAAGAAGGTACAAAGAATGGAAATATTTTGTTTGATTGATTAAGAAAGATAAATTTGTCCTCAAGTACTAGGAGGGAAAAGAAAGACATGGGACAAATTCTGAATGTAAAAGAAAGTTATAGGTTTGTGAAAGAGGAATTCTGGAAGAAAAGTTATATGCATGGTCAAGTTGGTTAACATTAAAATAAATTTAATTAAGTAAATGAGTTTTAATAGCAGAAGTAAGCTGGTACAAAATTAAAATTTGGTCTTCTGTCTCTCAAAAGGATAATTTGCTTAAACTTGATAAAGAGGTTACAAAACATTTTTCTTTACGTTTGGGTAAGTCTACCTAAAAGACAGAAAGAAAAAAAAAACTGTTAATTTCCTGTGTTCAAAAGACTGAGGTTTCTCTATTCAGGCTTTTTGGACTGTTAATGCTCTGTTTGCTTTGACTATTTATATTTTTGACAAGCTTCCCCAAAATTCATATCTTAAATAAAGTCTTTTTTTACTGTTTTTCTTTGAGAATTTTCAAAGGGCCCTGAAACTTCTCAAAGAAATTTGATCTCTTCCTATAAGGAGGAAGACAAAGAAATTTGCTCTCTACCTATAAGGAGGAAGATACTAAACTTATTAGGCTTATTCAGTATGTTAAAATACATGGAAAGCATTGCAGACAAATGATGATAAGTCTGCATAGGTGGTAATATGTGGGCAAATGTTATTGACATAGGTGTTTTAAAATTGTATAACATTACTGAAATTCTGATCTGTCCTGGTTATCAATCATAATTCTGGTTATTTTAAAGTGTTGTATGTCACAAAATTAACCAAATTTCTCTGTAAATTGCCATTTTGAGGTCTTGTTGTTTACAGACTTATTTCTTTGCTCTAATGCTTTTGCGAAATATTTCAACTTCAGAAAAATTCATGGAAAGGACTCTGACATTTACACTGGAGTACAGGTTTCTGATAAACTTTCTGATCATAAAACTGAACTGGGTAAGAAATTACAGAAATCTGATGGAAAGACTGATAACTTCATGAAGCTGCTAACAGAAAGATTGGGATCAAGAATGGATTACACAGGACTGAATGAACTGATAAGGATAATTATAATTTTTATGATTTTTCATTTGAAGTATTGCTGAATTTTTAATGTTTTGTTTTTTCAGATTTAAGGAAAACTTTTTCTCTTTTCTCCTGAGCTAGCTATGATTTATAGCAATTTGGTAAATGATACTTTTGTAAATAAAATTGAAATATTTTTCTTTTCCTCTCTACCTGATCCCTCGAATTTAGAAACTCTTAGTAAGTGAGTATTGTTGTTTTCATGGCAATATAGTTATTTGCATAAGTTCAATAAGAATCTGTTCTCCTTATAACAGGACACAATTGGAAACACTGGTTATATTACCAAGGCTGTGACTGGAATATCATATTTGCAATATAATATAACCATACAGCTATTGAGGAATGAAGATTGGACTTTATGGAATAAAGCCACGTGGAAGTATTGGCCTGGTACCTTATGTTCCAAGCAGCATTTACCAGGATAAGTAAAGAATGTCATTTATCTGGCAGGTACAATGAACCTCGAAATATTTTGGGGGAACCTCTGAGGAGAAGAATTCACCCAAATCTGTCGGTATTGCAGGCAAAGTCTGATGACAAAATCCTTGGCTAGGCTTTCCTCCACTCAAGGCCTTTGAAGTTCAATCTGAGATTCCTTATAAAAAGTTCCAGCAAAGCAGATTTAAAAGAGCCTATGTGATCAACTGCTATTCTTGCTGTACTTATGTAAATAATTGGGCCAACTCTATTGGAACTAAACTTATTTTGCAAACTAGTTAGTTTTAATTTGGCTATCTTAATGAAAATGAGGGTTATTTTAGAGAGAAAAATTATATTTCAGTAAAAACTATTTCATTATAAATTTGAGGATATTAGATCCTAGTTTTGTTAATTGTCTTTTGAGGTTGTTGTTTTATATCTGTTGCCTAGACTGGATCCTGATATCTTCCAGTCTCCTGAAATATCTGGCTACAGATGTCCAAACTAACGTTTTTGATTTTTTCCATCATTTTCATTTGAAATCACTGAAAACTGAACCTGCCCTTTTTCCTGAAGCCTTACAAACTGAAGCTGATGGACTTGATATAAACTTAAGAGATGACCTGACTACACCATCAGAGACATTTTAAACTGCAAAAGATACTTTGATGCTGACATCTAAAAATCATCTTAACTGGCTGTCCTCTGATCTCAGAAACTGGTTTACAATTTACTCCAACCATTAATCTTGTTTTTCTTTTGTTTACATAGAAATGCTTCTATTAAATACTTGATTGCTTGCTTCCATAATATAGACGTAACCTTCAGAGCCCACCTGCATCACTACCTTCCAAAATGAACTTAATTGAACTGATCTATTATCAGGACTAAGAAATGTGTTCAGTGAGATGAAACAATCTACCAACTCAGATTCTGTACTATGAAACTTCTTTAAGTTTCAAAAAGACTGTGAAACTTGTAGTTTCAAAGGCGGGACTGTGGGATATCAAGATTTGGCCACCCTGAAATCTATCTCTTTACCTTGGTTGTTTTCTCTAGGGACATTTGACCTCCCCCACTAACTGCCTAAAGAATTTGACATGGTGGCTCCTTCCTGGAACAGATCTATCATGATGGCTGTAAAGATAATGTAAGCTGGAGGTTACAATAGGAAAGGCACCAACAAGCCCCTCTTATCAGAAGTTCTGTCTCTCTGGCCACATTCTCTGGATGGCCCTGTGAGGAGTTGCCAGACAATCATTTATATTTATAAGGGAAATCTCCATTTGTAAAGGTATCTCCCTCTCTATTTTGGGAAGAGGGGGAGATGGCCTCATTTCTAGAGGCTTATCAATGTGGAAGCTGAGGCCTTAAATCTGCATAATAACCTTACTCTTGTTTACTGTGCTTTAGTGGTAATCTCCTGTAACTGACTCCCCCTACCCCCAAAATCCTCCTTTGTCATTGGCTGAACATGGTATTTCAGACGAGAATTTCTGCTATTGTGTTGAGAAACAGCAGTGTCCTTGCTTTCTCCCATGTATACATGTTATTAAACTTGGTATTATTTTCTCCGGCTAACCTGTCTTGCTAATTATTTGGCCAGCCATAAGAACCGTAAGGAAAAGGGCCGAAGGAGATTCTCCCTATTCACCTGACAATAGTATAGTTTTTATTGAGATATAATTCTTTTTAAAAATCACCCTCATTTTTATCAAAGATAGTCAAATTAAAACTAACTAGTTTGTAAAATAAGTCTAGTTCTAGTAGAGTTGGCCCAATTATTTATATAAGTATAGTAAGAATAGTAATTGATCACATAGGCTCTTTTAAATCTGCTTTGTTGGAACTTTTTATAAGGAATTTCAGATTTAACTTTAAAGGCCTCTCTAGACCAGGAAAGCCAAGCCAAGGATTTTGTCATCAGACTTTGTCTATAATATCTATAGATTTGGGTGAATTTTTTTTTGAGGTTTTTCTAAAATATTTTGAGGTTTTTTGTACTTGTCAGATAAGTGACATTTTTTATTTATCTTGGTAAGTGTTGTTTGGAACATAAGGTACTAGGCCAATATTTTTATGTGGCTTTATTTTATAAAGTCTAATCTTTATTTTTCAAAAGCTGTATGGTTATATCATAAATATGATGTTTCAGTCACAGCCTTGGTAATATAACTAGTGTTTTTAATTGTGTCTTGTTATAAGGAGAACAGATTTTTTATTGAACTTATGTAAATAACTATATTGCCATGAAAAAAACAATATTTACTCACTAAGAGTTTTTAAATTTTGGAGGGATCAGGTAGAGAGAAAAAGAGAAATATTTTAATTTTGCTTATAAAAGTATCATTTATTAAATTGTTATGTCATAGATGGCTCTGGAGAAAAGAGAAAGTTTTCTTTAAATCTGAGAAAAAAATACATTAAAAATTTAACAATATTTTAAATGAAAACTCATAAAAATTATAATCATCTTTATCAGTTTATTTAGTCTTGTGTAATCTATTCTTGATCTCAATCTTTTTGTTAGCAGCTTTATGAAGTTATCAGTCTCTCTAACAGATTTCTGTAATTTCTTACCCAGTTCAGTTTTATGATCAGAAAGTTTATCAGAAACCTGTACTCCAGTGTAAATGTCAGTCTTTTTTATGAATTTTTTTGAAGTTGAAACATTTTGCAAAAGCATTAGAGCAAAGAAATGTCTGCAAACAACAAGACCTCAAAATGGCAATTGACAGAGAAATTTGGTTAATTTTGTGACATATAACACTTTAAAATAATAATAACCAAAATTATGACTGATAACCAGGACAGATTAGAATTTTAGTAATGTTATCCAATTTTGAAACACCTATATCAATAACATTTACCCACATAACACCACCTAAGCAGGCTTATCATCACTTGTCTGACAATGCTTTTCATGTAATTTAACATGCTGAATAAGCCTAATAAGTTTAGTATCTTTTTCTTTATAGGTAGAGGCAAATTTTTTTGTCTTCTTCCTTGTAGGAAGAGAGCAAATTTTTTTGAGAAGTTTTAGGGCCCTTTGAAAATTTCCAAACAAAAAAAGGAAAAAAAAGACTTTATTTAAGATGTGAATTTTGGACAGCTTGTCAAAAATATAAAAAATCAAAGCAAACAGAGCATTAACAGTCCGAAAAGCCTGAATAGAGAGACCTCAGTCTTTTGAACGCAGGAAATTAATAGTTTTATTTTTTCTTTCTGTCTTTTAGGTAGACTTACCCAAAGGTAAAGAAAAATCTTTTGTAACCTCTTTATCAAGTTTAAGCAAATTATCTATTTAAGAGACAGAAGACCAAATTTTAATTTTGTACCAGCTTACTTCTGCTATTAAAACTCATTTACTTAATTAAATTTATTTTAATGTTAGCCAACTTGACCATGCAAAAGCTCCTTTTTTAGAATTTCTCTTCCACACTTTTTATAACTTTCTTTTTACATTCAGAATTTGTCCCATGTGTTTTTTTTTCTTCTTAGTACTTGAGGACAAATTTATTTTTCTTAATCAACCAAACAAAACATTTCCATTTTTTGTACGTTTATACATCTTATTTTTTTTGTATACAGACATATTTTTTTAATTTTTTAGTAGCTTCAATCACATATATTTATTAGAAATTTTAACCTTTAGAAACCTTAATTTGTAAGTAAAAACTAA
Organism: Diceros bicornis minor; assembly: GCF_020826845.1. Taxonomy (NCBI): domain Eukaryota; kingdom Metazoa; phylum Chordata; class Mammalia; order Perissodactyla; family Rhinocerotidae; genus Diceros; species Diceros bicornis. The sequence goes on along the minus strand of NC_080770.1, from coordinate 42,003,598 downwards.
GTAAACCATTATAAACTTTTTTTTACATTAGTATCTTGTGGCTTGGAAAATTTATAAACACATTATAACTTCTAGAAATATGTTATTTTATAGTATAATCTTTTAATAAAACACATGTTTACCAATAGACCCAAAACACCTTTTAGTTTTCTTGTAATGAATAGCCAAAAGTGGACAAATGTAAGTTTAGCAATCAATGTCTAATATCTTATCTTATTTGGAAATGATGATACTCAGAGAATTTTTATCATAAATTTTAGCAAAACTCTAAAGTTTTAAGTCATCAAAAATAGTTTGGAAGTTGTAACCACCATAACACATAATTGTTTAAAGTTTATCAAACATTCATCCTTTTTACAACTATTTAGTTACTTATTCCCAATAATTTTTTAGATTGCCTGCGAGACTTTATAAGACTTCAGATAAAATTAGCCGTCATTTAAATTATTATTTTTGTTAACCAGTTCTGTAATAGAAATAACATCAGTTTTTTGTACAAAAGTTCATGTAAATTTCATCACCTCTTATACCTTTAAACATAGTTATCATTAAGATTTTTATCAATAGGTCTTGGTCTTCTAATTTTGGACAAGGGAAGCATTCCCAGTCTGACATTTTAAAACATACACATGCAAAGTTGATGTAACCTCTTTATATAAAATTAACTCAAACATTTTAACCTTTATAATCTTATCAACACTTATACTTTTACATGTTCTCAATTTAATTGTAATCTGAGTCAAGGTCTTAAGGCTAGTTAAATTTTTCCTTTCTTTTTTTTTCACCTTTTCTTAGGTACCAAATAAATAATTATGTGAGAGCTCTCAAAACATTTCTTTTTTTTTCTCCAATTTAGAAGTTATTCCAATTTAAAGGATCCGTCGTCTGGCCATTGACGAGTAGGATCTTCATTTGTATATTTATTCCAATAGTGACTCGATCCAATAAGACTTTTTAAGGAAAGACCCGGAGGTAACTTTACACGCTTAGAATAAATCTTTATCATGGACGCAAGAGGCGTCCCTGGTGAGGGCGCAGATGATGTAGCCCCTATGATCCACAGAATTCACTCCCAAAGATGTTCAGAGAAAGTAAAGACCTTCGTTGCACAGGCGGTAAGGATGGTGTAGTGAAAACGGTGTCTCCGGTCTCCCACAATAGTGTGGGACGCCTCCAGTCACAGACCCGCTAATCTGTGACATCGGGCAGGCGATACTAGGATGTGATTTTTCCAGCACTAACAAGCAACGAAGGTGAAGACGACAAAAGCCCTTATGGACTGGGCCCTTTATGACAAACTCCCCTGAGAGCTTGGCACAGATGGACAAAGAGAGAGTTCGGAACCGCAGTCTACTCGACTGGCCACCAAGGGGCATCCCGGTAAGTGCACCTTCCATATGGTGGAGACCAAGGAGAATATTCTCACTGGTCACAAAGCCAAGTTTTCTCAGGACACAGAACAAGACAGAAGGAAAAACCTCATCCGGTTTTGTTCTTATGTGCACAATGACAGCTTTAGCCAAGTCTTCGGTCTCTTGGAGCCAGAATAATACCTGGGGGGGAGGTGCCGCGGGGTTGGGGACTGTGTGCTTTACAGAGTACCTCGTCGTTGCACGGACATTTTCTTGCAGTTCGCGGGGGACCTGTGTCATCTACCCCGTTCCGTGACCCAACTTATCCTGTTTCGGGAGTCTTCTGAAAGTGGCGAGCGCCCTAATGGCTCTTAACTGCTCGACCCATGCCCACCAAATTTGCGGCCTTTTTGGCTTCCAAGATGCCCTTGGCAGTGACCTTCACTTCATGTGCATATTAACCCACAGCAAAGTTTGTAGATGCCAGTCTGGTGAGACCCGCAAACTCACCAGTCTGTGGGGCCGGCCTGGACAGCAGGCTTATAGGGCCTATGCCTGCGTCCTACCCTATGGTATTTCCTTCTTATGACAAAAGACACAGACAAAAGAGAAAAACAGAGACTATCTCTGGCAGGAAAAGGGATCAGATCAAAACCAAGAGTACTGTACCAAATTTAAATCAAGAGTCACTAAAAGCACAAGAACCTAGTTTCCCAAATATTTTCTCCTGCCAATCTAAATTTAGAAAGAGAAAAAATTCTCACCACTTCCCTCCACTGGACTCTACAGAGAGAGATTCTGGGAGGCTGACGTGGTAAGAAGTCTCACCTTTTGCCGGCTTTCTTCAAGCGTTCCCGTATCTCATCATCGGCAGTAGTCCAGGGAGAAGGCAGGTCTTCCAGCCAGAGAAGGCAACTTGCCAGCCAGTGTGGCTCCTGGCGACTACTCGAAAACTGTCGGGGGAAGAGGGAGAATCTCCGTCTGCCCTTTTCTTTAAGGTTCTTATGGCTGGGCAAATAATTAGCAAGACAGGTTAGCAGGAGAAAATAATATCAAGTTTAATAACATGTATACATGGGAGAAAGCAGGGACATTGCGTTTTTTAACACGCTAGCAGAAATTTTCGTCTTAAATACCATGTTCAGCCAATGACAAAGGAGGATGTTGGGGGTGGGGGGCGTCAGTTATAGGAGATTACCACTAAAGCACAGTAAACAAGAGTAAGGTTATTATGCAGATTTAAGGCCTCTCCTTCTACATTGATAAGTCTCTAGAAATGAGGCCATCCCCCCTTCTTTCCAAAACAGAGGGAGATACCTTTATAAATGGAGATTTCCCTTATAAAGGTAAATGATTATCCTGCAACTCCTCGCAGGGCCATCTAGAGAATGTGGCCAGAGAGATAGAACTTCTGATAAGAGGGTTTTGCTGGTGCCTTTTCTATTGTAACCTCTATCTTACATTATCTTTATAGCCATCATGATAGATCTGTTCCAGGAAGGAGCCACCATGTCAAATTTTTTAGGCAGTTAGTGAGGGAGGTCAAATGTCCCTCAGAGAAAACAATCAAGGTAAAGAGATATATTTTAGGATGGCCAAATCTTGATCTCCCACATTAGTATGGTGAATTTGTTTTGGAATGTTAAAATGGGAAAGGACATATGTGTTACCTGAGGGTGACCCAAGTCAATATGGTGGGTTTTGCTGTTTATATGCTCTTTCTGAGTTACAATCTTGATTATAAACAGCTAGTCATAGATGTACCAATAAATTTGGACCATTTTATGTATCAATATTTTAAGATGTCCTATTTCCCTGATAGTTTCTGATTTCAGGGTGTCTGGGAAAAACAGTTTCTCAACATAGGTAAATTGGAATATAATTTTTGATTGTTGACTTATTGAATCATAGAATTGTGGAATTGGAAATAATTTTAGTGGTTGTAGAGACTAATCTCTTCATTTTCCAATAAATGGAAAGTGAGGTTTCTCAAGTTAAGTCATCCATAGTCTGACTGCTACTTAGTGGCAGAGTTGGAACTAAATGCTCACATGCTTGTCTTCAGATTCCTAGTACAGTGCTGTCTGTGCTATGTACTATTAAGTAGACAAACCAATGAGTTCCTTTCCCAGATCATATATGTAGCCAGCAGCGTTGATTCTTTCCCATATGCATTTTTTCCTTTCTCTTTTAAATAACTACTAACCACAATTAATTCATTCCCCTACCATGTTTAATGAATATACTTGTATGTGTCTCTCCTCGAGCACACGTGGACTCCTTAGAATGGACACCTGCCTGTGAGTGGATTGCTGGGCCAGAGGCTGATGTGAATCTGCAACTTGATGAGTTGCAGCCAAATCACCCTCTGAATTTTTTAACAATTTCCATCCCGCCAACAGTGTCTGAGTCATCCTTGCTCTGGGAATTGTCAGATGGGCATTGTCAGATTTTTACATTTTTGCCAATCTGATGGGTGAGAAATGATGTATTTGCTTTTCTCTTTGTTCGTTAGTTTTGACAAATGCATAGAGCTATGCAACTACCAAAATCAAGACACAGAACAGTTCCAGCACCCAGAACTCCCTTGAGCTGCTCTTTTGTAGTCAACTCTTCCCCCACCCTTAACCCCTGGTGGCTAATGATCTGTTGTCTTCCCCTATGGTTTGTCTTTTCTAGAATATCATATAAATGGAATCCTACAGTATTCAGCATTTTGAGTAGTTTCTTTCATTTAGCGCAATACGTATATTTGAGTGTTCATCCATGTTGATAAATGTATCAGCAATTCCTTCTGTTTTATTGCTGAATGTGGTATCCATTGTATGAATTTACCACAGGTTATCCACCCACCAGTTGAAGGACGTTTCAGTTATTTTCGGTTTTGTCTTTTTTGACTGAATAAAACTACTCTAAATCTTTGCAAACATGTTTTTGTGTGAACATTAGTCTTCTTCTCTTGGGTAAGCACCTAGAAGTGAAATTGCTGGGTCACATGGTATGTGTATGTTTAACTTTATTTTAAAAACTCTTTGTGGTAACAAAGTCATGGCCCACAAAGATGTCCTAATCCCTGAACCTGGGAATACTTTAGTTTACTTGGCAAAGGTGAATTAAATTTGCAGTTGGAATTAAGGTTGCTGATCAACTGCCTTTAAAATAGGGAGATTACCCTGGATTATCCAGGTGGGCCCAGCGCATCACAAAGGCCCTTAAAAGGGAAAGAGAAACAGTAGAGTAGAAAAAAGATGCAACAAGGGAAGCAGGGCCAGAGAGATGCCGAGTTCTTGGTTTTGAGGGTGGAGGAGGGGCGCCATAGGCTAAGGAATGTGGTGTTCTCTAGAAGCTTGAAAGGGCTGGAAATGGATTAACCTTTATAGTCCCCCCAAAAGAACCTAGTTCTGCCAACACCTTGATTTTAGCCCAAGGAGACCCATGTCAGACTGCTAACCTACAGAACTGTAAAACTATAAATCTGAGTTGTTTTAAGCCATGAAATTTGTGCTAATTTGTTACAGCAGCATAACAAACTCCACTTTAAAACTGTTTTTCCAGGGGCTGGCCCCGTGGCTTAGTGGTTAAGTGCATCTGCTCCGCTGTTGGCCACCCGGGTTCGGATCGAGGGTGCACACTGACGCACCGCTTCTCCAGCCATACTGAGGCCGGGTCCCACATACAGCAACTAGAAGAATGTGCAACTATGACATACAACTATGTACTGGGGCTTTGGAGAGAAAAAAATGGAGGAGGATTGGCAATAGATGTTAGCTCAGAGCTGGTCTTCCTCAGCAAAAAGAGGAGGATTAGCATGGATGTTAGCTCAGGGCTGATCTTCCTCACAAAAAAGTAAATAAACAAAACTGTTTTCCAAAGATGCTGAACCATTTTGTGTTCCCACCAGCAATGTAGGAGTGTTCTAGTTACTTTCCATCCTCATTAACACTTGGTATGCTCAACCTCTTTAATTCTAGTCATTCCAGTATGTACATAGCAGGATCTCAATGTGGTTTTTATGTGCATCTTTCTCACGATTAATGACGTTGAGCATCTTTTCATGTGCTTATTTGTCATCTGCGTATCTTCTTTGGTGAAGTGTCCAAATCTGTTACCATTTTAAACTTGGATTTTCTTATTGCCGAGTTTTTAGAGTTCTTTATAGTCCTGTCAGATATGTGATTTGCAAAGGTCTTCTCCCAGTCTGTGGCTTGCCTTCTCCATCCTCTCACCAGTGTCTTTGGAAGGTCTGTGTAACATAACTCAAGAGGTTTCACATGACTTTATTTTCCTTCATTGAGAAACAGAGTGAGGTTGGAGCACCTGAGTCCAATCAGACCTTGATCAGAGTTGGGGCTGGGTCTCACTTTTAGTAAACCCAGCCCTTCCACTTTCCCTGTTCCTGTTGGCTGTGCTCCCCTCCCCTGCACAGGCATCTGGTTCTAAGTCTGGTAGATTTCTGTCTCCTCAAGTTTAGGAACCCATAGACAATTCAGCTACATGCTTCAGACATCTCAGCACAGCTCTCCAGCCTCCTACCTGATATTGCTTCACAATATGGGAAATTCCCTGAAGATCAGACTAACGGTATGTTGGACTTAGGCCACTTCCACCACTTCTGGAGGTTTCATTTTGTTTTGTGGAAGCTTTTGGCCTAGTTCCCCAGATTTCTGTGTGGCACCAAAACTTAACACAGGTGCTGTGAGAAAGAGCAGTTGTGTGTCTGAAAGCTCTCAGGTTTCATCTGCCACACCAGTCCTGCAGAATCACTACAAGTTTGGCTAACTTCTCTTTTCCTTAGCCGAGGATCTGACTGAGCAAACCAGATCCTCGGCAACCACCCAGAATCAGAAAACGCCTGCAGGGCTCACATAAAAATCTTTTTATTCTTTCTGGAATTTTAGTTGGTTGATTCTGAAGTTCTCCAATGCTCTAAAAATATATTTATAATTTATCTGGCTTTGTCCAGTTTTGCAGCGAGTGCTTTCCTGTCCTGGTCTACTCTAAAACAGAAGTTTCCTTGTCATTAGTTTTTAAGTCCATCAGTTATACATTGTCAATATTATGATTGTTTGGAAAAATCATGCTTTCAATGATTTATTCAGACGTTTACCCTCTTTTATCCTCAAGATCCATTTTTACCTCTTACCATTTCTTCTTCTATCAGTTTGTTTCTTTTTTTTTTGTTTTGTGGTGAAGATCTGCCCTGAGGTAACATCCATGCTAATCCTCCTCTTTTTGCTGAGGAAGACCAGCTCTGAGCTAACATCTATTGCCAATCCTCCTCCTTTTTTTTTTCTTTCTTTGTGAGGAGATCAGCCCTGTGTTAACATCCGCCAATCCTCCTCTTTTTTTTGCTGAGGAAGACGGCCCTGGGCTAACATCTGTGCCCATCTTCCTCCACTTTATATGGGACGCCGCCACAGCATGGCTTGCCAAGCAGTGCGTCGGTGCGCGCCCGGGATCCGAACCAGCGAACCCCGGGCCGCCGCAGCGGAGCGCGCGCACTTAACCGCTTGCGCCACCGGGCCGGCCCCTCCTCCTCCTTTTTTTTTTTTTACCCCCAAAGCCCCAGTAGATAGTTGTATGTTATAGTTAACACAGTCTTATAGTTGCTGTATGTGGGACACGGCCTCAGCATGGCCGGAGAAGCAGTGCATCATTCCGCACCCAGGATCTCAACCCGGGCCACCAGTAACCGAGCGCGCACATTTAACTTCTTAGCCACGGGGCCCGCCCAGTTTCTTTCTTTTTAAAGTACATTCTTTTTTACTTTTTAAGTCTTTTCCTTGAGGAAGATTAGCCCTGGGCTAAGATCTATGCCAATCTTCCTCTATTTTGTACGTGGGTCATCACCATAGCATGGCTGATGAATGGTGCAGATCCCCTCCTGGGATCCAAACCCACGAACCCAGGCCTTGGAAGTGGAGTGTGCTGAACTTAAACCACTACGCCAGGTGGCTGACCCCCTTTAAAGTACATTCTTTAGGAATTCCTTAATGAGCATTTGTTCGTGGTAATACCCTTAGTAAATGTTTGCATAAAAATGTCTTTAAGTCACCCTAGTTATTGAGATATGGTTTGATTGGGTATACACTGAAAGTTATTTTCTCTCTGTACCTTGAAGATTTAATCCAACTCTCTCTTGCCTTCCATTGTTAAGTAATGTATCATAGGTCTAAATGTAAGTCTCTGTAAGTGTTCTGTTCCTCTGAGGGGCTTTGAATATCTTCTTTTGTATTTAGTGCTCTTTGGTTTCTCTGAATGGATCTGGCTCTAGATTTTTTTTTTTTAATATTGCTTGAGATGTATACAGCTGCCTGAATCTAGAGTAGAAGTCTTTTACCAATTTTGGAAATTTCTGTTATTATATCTGAATATTCCTTTAAATCATATATATATATATTTATATTATTTAATTCAAATATATATACATATACACATTCAATATATATTCATTAAATATATATTTATATTATTTAATTCAATATATATTATTCAATATAGTGATTTTTATTATTGAAAAAATATACGAGTATTATTTATATATATAGTTTCCTGTACTTGACCAAACTCAAACCAGTCTCCTTTGAGCCTATAATAACTTGGCCTATAATAACTACAGTCTCTCAGAACAAATGGTTTCACACCTCCACACATATTATAAGACTTAAACACTTCCACAGTTTCTAACAGCTCAAATCAACATCCTTAGGATGACCCCTGTCCCCTTAAAGTGCCTGCCTGAGAAAGCTCAAGGCAGCCAAAAGAATTGACTATTTGTTCTGGCCAACACTCGATCATTGGCCCCTGACATCCCTTTCTTAGAGCATTTACCCAAAAGTGCTTAGAACTGTGAATCTTTCCTCTGTCCTTTAGAGTTGTAGGTGTGTCTGCCATAACTCAGGAGTGCATTTCTCAAGGTCCTGAGAGCCATTCCTTGAGATGAGGACAGGGTGCCTGTCTCCCAGATGCTGTGAGAGGAGAGAAGTGAAACTTTGATTATTTCCAACTAGCAGACACAACTGGCCAGATCACACTGCACTGACCAACACTCTGTAGCTGTTCCCTCCCTGACTCTACTGAGCCCCTGCTCACCCCTCTGCCTGCTCCCTCATTCTCCCTTTCAAATGCCCAGTCACATCTGTACAAATCAAATTGAGTTCAGTTCATCCTGTTCCTACTTCCCTATTGCAGTGGTATATGCCTGATTAAAATCTGTCCTGACCACTTTAACTAGAGTCTGGCTTTGTGTATACTCCACATTTAACACGCATACAGATAATCTCATGCATATGCATAGATACGCATGTACAAACGTAACCATGGGCCCTCCAGGACCAGTTCAACTGACCCCTTCTTATGAACAGAGTAGTTAAGAGTTTTCTTTCAGGAACTGAGACCCCTCTTCCAGTTCAGACCAGTTGGGACCACCAACTTATCAACTGGGAGTTCACAAATGCTTTATATGTGACCTTTATGACATCAAGGAGCTAAAAACTCCATTCTCCGATCATGGTAACACTGCCAATTTTTGAACACACATCTGATGAAGAGCTGCAAAGCTTGACTTTGCTTGCGAAGATCATCAATTACCTCACTTCTCCTTACTTCCAATCATGTACCTCCACACGTCAGAACACCCTGCCCTTCATCCCATAAATTGTGCCCCAAGACCTGGATCAGGGAGACAGATCTGAGACAGACACATGCCCCCGTCTCCTTGCAGATCAATCTCACAAAATAAAGTTACACTTCATTTCCCAAAAGCTGATGCCAGAATAATTGGCTTTTTTAATGTGCATTGGGCAAGAGGACCCCAATATTGTGCAGTAACATCAATACATGTATATACACTTACTGGTTGTTTTATTTTTTTTTGTCCTCTTTGCTTAAGAGGAGTCACCCTGAGCTAACATCTGTTGCCAATCTTTTTGCTGAGGAAGATTCACCCTGAGCTAACACCTGTGTCAACCTTCCTCTATTTTGTATGCCGGTCGCCACCACAGTGTGACCACTGGTGAGTGGTGTAGCTCCACGCCCAAGAACTGCACCTGGACCACTGAAGTGGAGTTTTCTAAACTTAACCAATAGGCCATGGGACCAGCCCATGTCTAATTGTTTTGAAGATGTTACTAGATATGCAATTGAAGTTTCACTATGATCTCTGGATTTCCTTGCTGTTTCTTTAGTCCCTCACTTCAGTGTATGTGTTTCTTGCTATATCTTTCATGCTAGAGGAATTCCTCAAATATCAAGTGGTCCTTGGCTACCTGTTCATATTTCTGTGATGGGAAGAAAACAGCTGAGTAAGATCTCTGTGGGCCTGATGGGGCCTGTGAATGTCTGGACTCAATGTTTCTTCAGGGGTGTTGAGAGTTGAACTAGTAACAGGCAAACAGTGTTGGTGCCCACACTGATCTCTAACAACATACTTATTCTACACATTCCCACAATGACAGACATCCTCTGAACACATGGAAATGCTGACAACACACACCCACACACATATACACACTATTTGCAAATGACCAGCAGCATTTAGACTGTAAACTACATATGATAATGCACACTGATACTCAGAACATACACACAAACACACACACACATACAGACCACTCACTGTCTCAGAGCCCACAGTGACTTGAACTCTCTAAACACACACACGTCAACAAAACACACCTTCACATAGAAGCCGTAATAGCCATGCACCCTGTGACCATACAGAATTGCTGAACACACAGACATCCACACAATAAGGGACGTGGCCGTGCACATCTGGGCTTGATCAAGGGGGTTTTCACACCTCAGCATCAACATGGACACCCCGGGGCGAGAGGGAGAGGCAGAGGGCACAGAGAGAACATGTGGGGAGCAGTCAGGAGACACTTGCATAAAGCAAATATGATACCTGTAAAGCTGGTTGCTAAATGACATATGACTCAAGGGTATGAGGACACAAGAGGATCTGAAATGGTACAAAGGAGGTGACTGATACAAACCCATCACAAGATATTTAAAAGTAAGGAACAGTGATATTTTAAAAAGCACGAAGAGAGTGTATCAAAGCTTAGATATAATTCCAAACAATGAATGACATGGAATTCTGGCCAAAGAACAGCCATTATTGCTGTTAAAATTCCTATTTAAATGTTTCTTATAAAATTATAGAAATACTCCTTGAAAAATGACAAATATTCATTGGTTTAAAATATTTAAAACATTTCAGGATAAAGTTACTTCAGGTTCCACTTTTACTAAGTAGCTTTTCTTGGGCAGCTAGAATAGTTGGACAAAGCACACAGAACAGCTGTTTGAAGGGTTGTAGAACATCCTGTGCAGACAAGACTTGAGGGTCTACAATCTCTGAGACTAGGGAAGCACAAGATTGTGAGCACCATCTCCACGTGGCTTCTCCTCTAAGGCATTTGCTATTTCAACAGTGAGAGAAGAGAGTGAGCAGAATGAGGAGGAAAAATGAACTGAAATTTGGTTCCAGCCAAGTCCAGTAACTTCTGCTTCTAGTCATGTGTGGTAAAGGCAGAGCAACAATTAAACATTGATTTAATAAATACTGCGTGTTTGAAAACACCAAAGGGATGTGGAAGCAAACAGGACTAGATGAAAGAAAATTTCAAAAGGGAAAGAGCCTTTTTAGGTAAGATTGCCACACATGAGCTCACCCGGGAGAATTTGCTTAATCTGGACTCTGATAATCAGACCTGTCTTACCAGAAGACAATTGTAAGTACAGTCTGTCATAATTGATCTATGTTAGCTTTTAAATATCACAAGTTTTGTTTGGCTGTTGTTAATTTTTACTCCCTCCACTAGAAGACTCTATGAAAGGAAAGACATTGTATCATTTGCCACATGATCTTCAGAACATTCTTCAGTTGGGGCTGTATGACTTCTATAAATATTTAATTGTTGATTTCATGAATGCTATAGACTGAATGTCTATGTAATCCAATTTCATACGGTAAAATCCTAATCCCCGACCTGAGGGTATTTGGAATTGGGGCCTTTGGGTGTTAATTAGCTTAGATGAGGTCATAAGTGTGAAGCCCCCATGATGGAATTAGTGACCTTACAAGGAGATGGAGTGCCAGAGCTCTCTCTGCCAAATGAGGGTAGAGCAAGAAGCTGTCCTTCTGCAAAACAGGAAGAGAGCTCTCACCAAAAGCAAATCAGCTTGAACCTAGATCTTGAACAAGCCGGTCTTCAGAACTGTGAGGAATGCACTTTTGTTGTTAAGAGTGCCCAGTCTAGGCATGGCCCGCTGGTGCAGTGGCTAAATGTGGGTGCTCCGCTTCAGTGGCTCCAGGGTTCACAGGTTCAGATCCCAGGCATGCACCAATGCACCGCTTCTCAAACCATGCTGTGGCAGCGTCCCATATAAAAAGTAGAGGAAGGTGGGCACAGATGTTAGCCCAGGGCCAATCTTCCTCAGCAAAAAAGAGGAGGATTGGCATCAGATGTTATCTCAGGGCTGATCTTCCTCACACACACACACACACAAAACCCAAAAATGCCCAGTCTAGGGGCCTGCCCCATGGCCTAGTGTTTAAGTTAAATGAGCTTCTCTTTGGTAGCATGAGTTTGGTTCATGGACACAGACCTATACCACTCATCAGCAGCCATGCTGTGGGGGTGACCCATATACAAAAAAGAGGAAGACTGGCATGGATGTTAGCTCATGGTGACTCTTCCTCAGCAAAAATATAAATAAATAAAGTACCCCGTCTATGATATTTTTGTTACAGCATCCCATACTGACTAGGACACTGAGTGTGTGAATAAGTTCATTTAGATTGACGATCCTTCTTCTACATGACACGTTACTGCCGATGATTCCTAAATCGGTGTGAGTCAAATTTCCCTTAAGGATCATAAAGAGATTAAGGCCCTTCTCCCTAGTTATGCACATATTGATACACATGAAAACATGTTGCGTCAAGTGCTTTATTGACACCTTAGTCTCACACCTGATCCCATTGGCTTTCGGTGAACCTCAGTTTTACAGTCAGTGTATTCCCCAAAGGGCAATAAAGGAAAGTCCCTGGACTGAAAAGGGTCAGTATCCATCGTGTAGCTCCTGTCCTCTGCCCAGCCAGCTCTAGAGCAGTGTTAATTTACAAGATAGGCTTTTCTCCAGGCAGCTCTGTCTTTCTGCCAACATGTTCTCATTTAGGATGATCTCACCAGGAGGAATGAGTGGAAATTTGGAGAGAAGAGCTACAGAAAGCATCTGCCAGGGGAAATTCTTTGTGGTTACATGACCTAGGATATGGACACCTGGCTGCTCTAAGGTGTCCTGAAAATGGAACCATTCCCATGTCTGCAATATCCTTCCATGTCCTCTTTCCCCTCCATCTCTCTGTTCTTGGTGGCAAAATTTCCTTGGCAATGACAATAAAAGAATGAAAGTAGGGAATGGCCCATTTCCAGTCTCAGAATTCTGTGAAATTTTACTGCCTATCCCCAGTCTCCCAGGACTGACACTCTTTTTATTCTTTTAAGATTAGATTACATTTTAATCTCCTTTAATCAGAGTTTTCTCTCATCCTTGTTATGTATATACATGTTCTAATACATAATATTGAAAACATTATTTTTGGCCCTACAATCTCCAGATTCACTCATAGTTATTTTCTGATGGATGCATGCCTTTGTAATTATGTTTATAACTCCATTAACTATAGAAATTGACTAAATGCTGAGTAGTAATGTACTAATACAGGAAAATGGCCCATTTTTATTCAACATAAAGTTTCATGTTTTCATCAAAACAAATACATGAATACTTAATTGTTCAGCCAAAACTTTTACTATGTACATGTAAGCAATTATAAATCTATTGGAGTTGCTTTACCTTGTCGATTATTCCTTGTTTCTGAATTGTGCATTCAGCATTTCCATGAACACTTTAGAATTCTGCATCTTTATCCTACCATTTTATTTTCTTTGTTATAGTTTTTTTTTTATAAATTTTTTTTTTAATAAATTTTCCCCCCCAAAGCCCCAATAGATAGTTGTATGTCATAGCTGCACAACCTTCTAGTTGCTATATGTGGGACGTGGCCAGGCCGGAGAAGCAGTGCATCAGTGCACACCTGGGATCCGAACCTGGGCCGCCCGCAGCAGAACGCGTGCACTTAACCGCTAAGCCACGGGGCCGGCCCTATATGTTATAATTTTTATTAATTTATTTTTTCCCCCAAAGCCCTAGTAGATCGTTGTATGTCATAGCTGTATATCCTTCTAGTTGCTGTATGTGGGAAGCTGCCTCAGCATGGCCGGAGAAGTGGTGTGTCGGTGCGCGCCTGGGATCCAAACCCGGGCCGCCAGCAACGGATTGTGCGCGCTTAACCGCTCAGCTACGAGGCCGGCCCTATCCTACCATTTTAAATACTAGATCATCGACAAAAGTCCACATTACTCGTTCAGTTGTGTGTTAGTGGATCCTTTGTAGGGTGTCTTCCTAGGTACGTTTTCACATGGTCATCGACAAAAGTCCACATTACTTATTCAGTTGTGTGCTAATGGGTCCTCCGTAGGGTGTCTTCCCGGGTACATTTTCCAATGTGAACTCCAGCTGAAGGCCTTGTGACACTGATATAAATACTGGTGTCTCCACAAATCATGGGGCCAATGATGTGTGGTCTGTTATGAGAGGTTTGGGGATTCGATCAGAGATGTAAAAGACACTTTCCACTCCAAACAAATGGACTGAAGGTATATTTTATTATATAGAGGATAGTAAAGGCGATAGTCTGCAAACAGATCCGAATAGGTCAAATATTAAGAGGGAAAAAACATCAGCCCCAGTGGAAAGGGAAAACATCCACATCGGCTGAAGAGAAATGACACAAATCAACCGGAAAGAGAAACACCAAGTTGACCGAAAAGAGAAGACATCAAATCAATTACTTAATATCAAATCTATTACTTCACATCAAATCAATTACTCATAACATCCACACCCCATTGCCGGGAAAGCCCTGTCAATCGACGCGGCTGGGCAAGGATCACACGTCCTGGGCAAGGTGTCCCTTCCACAGGTGGAACTCTTACCAGGTCTCAGTTTACAGCAGTTTATATAAGCAGTTACAGAGTTTACAGAGCAAGCATCCAGTGTTCCCATACACAAAATGGTTATCAGTGGCGTATGTGCACTGAGCCCCTTGGCTAATGTCCCAGCCCAGTAGTTGTGTACATGCATTGTTCTCTTTGGTTATCATCTTAGCCCGGCACAGATGGCCAGTCCATCCCGCGCTACGATGCCCCAAGAGCCTTGAAATGTTACAACTTTCAACTCTCTCTGTGGGAAAAAGGCCAGTTCTCGGGAAAAGGCCAGTTCCCACCACACAGAAAGCAGCTTTGTATTTCTTTGTGTGCTGGTGGCTATAGGTCGATGGAGCGGCCAAACATGGCTGTACTCACGTCAAGACAGGTCCTTTACAGAGTCATATAACCTAATACTTTTCATTCAATTAGTGTAAGGAATGCTATGGAAAGTAGATTGATGACAATTAATAAAAGATTGATTATGAACATGGTGTTAGGGAGAAAAATTTAACCTCTGGGTATAATGGTTTACTTTTTATGCAATTAATCAACCACCCTAACAAACCCCGTTTACAGGCAGGTCTATATACATATATATATATTAGATTAAGATTATATCATCTATTAGTTTGAATGTGCTTTTGTAAAGTATGCCTTGTTTCTCTTACCCTTTCGTACTGGGAGAAATATGGAATAGATAGAAACTGACTGGATTACTCTGGTCTGAACTCAGATCATGTAGGGTTTGAATCGTTCAACAAATGAGCAATTAATGGCAGCTACACCACTGGGATTTCCTGATCCAACATCACAGACATACACCCTATTGTGGATACGGAGTGTAGAATAGGATGTGCTGTTACCCCGAGGGTAACATGTTCTGTTGATCAATATTTTGGATCAATAAGTGATAAACTATTTTGACTAGCTGGTCTAGATTTTAATCACTCAGAGGTTATTGTCTTCTCTGAGGTCACCCCAACCAAAATTGTTAGTCCATTTAAGTTTTGTTATCCCTTGATTTGGCTTACCTTGGTTTATTTTTTTAATTCATTGAAGCTCCATAGGGTCTTCTCGCCTTATTTTGTCATTCCCACCTCTTCAGGGAAAGGTCAATTTCACAGTTTAAATATAAGAGAGAGTAAAACCCTCGAGTGGCCCTTCATACAAGTTCTCATTTAGACAACAAATGATGATGTGGCCTTTGCAAGGTCTGGTCACCGCAGCCTTTACACCGTGTCACTGGGCAAGCAGTGCCTGTAACACCAGAAATGCCAGAGGAGATGCTTTAGGTAAACAGGTGTGGGTTTGCCGAGTTTCTTTTATTTTTTTAAAGCTTTGCTTGAATGCCTACGTGTGTTGGGTTAAGAATGAATGTAATAAATAATTATTGGGTTGAAATTATTTTATTGCTAACTTTTGGTGATTATGTGTCCTGATATCAGATTATGCAAGGAGAAACAAGTCTTATTCCTCATAGTAACAGTACTACTTTTATGAATTAATAGATTAATGCAGTATTAGATTAGGAGTTAGTTTCTGTGACTAAAATCAAGATAAGTATACTGTCGAACCTGAAGACTTTCTTAATTGGTGGCTGAATTTAGGCCAACTAGGGTATTGTTTGTACTCCCTCTCTAAGGAAGGTTGTATCCTGTATCTAAAAGGCTGTACCTCTTTAGGGCTGGGTCTGGAGGAGGCAGGAGGCTGGACAAGTGTGGAGCTGGCTCTGGCCCAGAGGGATGAGCAAGAGACACAGGGCACCTGCTGCCACACACGGCCGCAGCAGACATCACTCATCAGTCACGACATGCTTGGCTGCAGAGCCAAGAGAGCCCCCAGTCCTCAACAAGGTGCACTCCGAAGCCACTCCCCGGCAGAACAGGGGACTGTGATGAACCCATTTGCAATCCCTGCTCCCCTAAGACGTGCTGCAGGCCTCCTCTCCCCACTTACCTCAGCAGCTCCTCACTGTCCTCGGGACTCAGGACTTCAAGGCCCGCCAGCAGGCTGCTCCAGCACTTCTCCTTCCTTATCATCGTCTCCCCTCTCTGCTCCCACTCTAGTTCCAGGGTAAGTTACTTGTGGCTCCTGAGTGCTGCTACTTGTCCTGGAAGGCCCTTCCTTCACCCCATCTACCTTGTGCACTCCTACTTACCCTTCAAGACTCGACTCCAGTGATGCCTCCTCGGGAAGAACTCCCTGATGCTCCATCTTCCCAGGCATGCTCTGGGCCACCACTCTGCCTCCTGCCCACGTCCATCACTGCCGGGAACCTTGCTGGGACCACTTGTCTGGTCTCGACGTCCAGCCTAGCCCCTCAAGGGGAGGAAATGCTTAGACTCAGGGCAATGGAGCAGACTCCTAGACCGTGGTGACACTGCCCACCCAAGAAGAGGTCATTTTTGGCCCACTTCCAGCTTGGGCCCAATGCAGCTCAAGAGGAGCCAGGACACAGGGAGGCTGGCTCAGGGCCCAGCACGTCACAGGGTCAGCCTAGAGAAAGGGCACAAGGGGCCACACAAAGGGGCTCAGGAGAGGACCCCAAGTCAACAATACCCTTGCCAAGGGCAGCAGGGGCTAAAGGCACCAGCACAGGCCGGCAGGAGGTGCTGGCGAACTTTTCATCTGCTCAGAGGGTCTCAGGGCTGGATAGAAGGAACTCAGGAGACCCGTCTGAGATGTAAGCCACCTCGGGGGCATGTAAGCAGAAGCTGAGCTTCCCACAGTAAGTGGAATCTGAAGAGGTGACCCTCAGACCCCTGGCAGCTCTAACGTCTCCGAGTTGGAAGTCAGTCCCCTCAGTCACAGCCTCTAGCTGCCCGCTCACAGGGCTGTGCCTCTCAAACACAGCTCCCAAGGCAAGTGGAGGTTGAGGGTGAATCAAACTTCCTACCGGTGAGAACCTCTGTGATCCCAGCCTCCCACAAGGGGCCAAGGATGATGAGCAAGGGACAGAGGGACTGACCCACACGACTTCCCCATGGAGTCTGAACATGCTTGTGATTCACAGGGCCACTAAGTATCTGTCCTCATCTCCACTCCTCTCTCCCCAAAAGGACATGTCAGTGTTTACTATGACATCCACAGACACATCAAGGGCATCTGGGAAGAGTCACGTGTACATCTGGAGAGAAAGGAACCGTGAAAACCAGTAATATCTGCATCCATGTGTGCAGATACTGACATCCACATACAGCTGTCACATTCCTCCAGCAGCCCTGGAATACTCCGCAATCATGCTGACAGGTTTTGGCACATGGGAGCCAAACCAACAGGTGCTGTCCCCGAATGCCACCACTGCTGGGGCCTACCTTGTGATTGGGGGTGGCAGGGTGTCATGCCCCATCTCACAAAATTCTGGCTGGTGTCCAGGAGGGTCTCACAGCCTTTGAGGATCATGCACTCCATGGCTATGTTTTCTTGGATGCTCTCTGTCTCATTTACTTCATTGTTCATTATCCTGTGGGGACAGAAAATAAGCCTGAGACAGGCTGCCCCCACCTCTCAGGGAGAAAAGAATGCCGGGCCTCTGGCCAGATGTAGGAAGAAGGCCTGGCAGCCTTTGCAAGGTCTGGTCACCGCAGCCTTTACACCGTGTCACTGGGCAAGCAGTGCCTGTAACACCAGAAATGCCAGAGGAGATGCTTTAGGTAAACAGGTGTGGGTTTGCCGAGTTTCTTTTATTTTTTTAAAGCTTTGCTTGAATGCTTATTTTCTGTCCCCACAGGATAATGAACAATGAAGTAAATGAGACAGAGAGCATCCAGGAAAACATAGCCATGGAGTGCATGATCCTCAAAGGCTGTGAGACCCTCCTGGACAACAGCCAGAATTTTGTGAGATGGGGCATGGCACCCAGGCTCCCCCCAATCTCAAGGTAGGCCCCAGCAGTGGTGGCATTCGGGGACAGCACCTGTTGGTTTGGCTCCCATGTGCCAAAACCTGTCAGCGTGATTGCGGAGTATTCCAGGGCTGCTGGAGGAATGTGACAGCTGTATGTGGATGTCAGTATCTGCACACATGGATGCAGATATTACTGGTTTTCACGGTTCCTTTCTCTCCAGATGTACACATGACTCTTCCCAGATGCCCTTGATGTGTCTGTGGATGTCATAGTAAACACTGACATGTCCTTTTGGGGAAAGAGGAGTGGAGATGAGGACAGATACTAATTGGCCCCGTGAATCACAAGCATGTTCAGAATCCGTGGGGAAGTCGTGTGGGTCAGTCCCTCTGTCCCTTGCTCATCATCCTTGGCCCCTTGTGGGAGGCCGGGATCACAGAGGTTCTCACGGGTAGGAAGTTTGATTCACCCTCAGCCTCCACTCACCTTGGGAGCTGTGTTTGAGAGGCACAGCCCTATGAGGGGGCAGCTAGAGGCTGTGACTGAGGGGACTGACTTCCAACTCGGAGACGTTAGAGCTGCCAGGGGTCTGAGGGTCACCTCTTCAGATTCCACTTACTGTGGGAAGCTCAGCTTCTGCTTACATGCCCCCGAGGTGGCCTCCACCTCAGACGGGCCTCCTGAGTTCCTTCTATCCAGCCCTGGGCCTCTCTGAGCAGATGAAAAGCTCACCAGAACCTCCTGCGGCCTGTGCAGCTGCCTTTGGCCCCTGCTGCCCTTGGCAAGGGTATTGTTGACTTGGAGTTCTGTCCTGAGGCCCTTTGTGTGGCCCCTTGTGCCCTTTCTCTAGGCTGACCCTGTGACCTGTGGAGCCCAGAGCCAGCCTCCCTGTGTCCTGGCTCCCCCTGAGCTGCATTGGGCCCAAGCTGGAAGTGGGTCAATGAATGACCTCTCCTTGGGTGGAGAGTGTCACCACGGTCCAGGAGTCTGCTCCACTGCCTGAGCCTAAGCATTTCCTCCCCCCCTTAGGGGCTAGGCTGGACGTGGAGACCAGACAAGGGCCCAGCAAGGTTCCTGGCAGTGATGGACGTGGGCAGGAGGCAGAGTGGTGGCCCAGAGCATGCCTGGGAAGATGGAGCATCAGGGAGGGCTTCCTGAGGAGGCATCACTGGAGTCGAGTCTTGAAGCGTAAGTAGGAGTGCACAGGGTGGATGGGGTGAAGGAAGGGCCTTCCAGGCCAAGGAGCAGCACTCAGGAGCCACAAGTAACTTGCCCTGGAACTAGAGTGGGAGCAGAGAGGGGAGACGATGATAAGGAAGGAGAAGTGCTGGAGCAGCCTGCTGGCGGGCCTTGAAGGCCTGAGTCCCGAGGACAGTGAGGAGCTGCTGAGGTAAGTGGGGAGAGGAGGCCTGCAGCACGTCTTAGGGGAGCAGGGACTGCAAATGGGTTCATCACAGTCCCCTGCTCTGCCCGGGAGTGGCTTCGGAGTGCACCTTGTTGAGGACTGGGGGCTCTCTTGGCTCTGCAGCCAAGCATGTCGTGACTGATGAGTGATGTCTGCTGCGGCCGTGTGTGGCAGCAGGTGCCCTGTGTCTCTTGCTCATCCCTCTGGGCCAGAGCCAGCTCCACACTTGTCCAGCCTCCTGCCTCCTCCAGACCCAGCCCTAAAGAGGTACAGCCTTTTAGATACAGGATACAACCTTCCTTAGAGAGGGAGTACAAACAATACCCTCGTTGGCCTAAATTCAGCCACCAATTAAGAAAGCTTTCGGGTTTGACAATATACTTAATTTCAGTCACAGAAACTAACTCCTAATCTAATACTGCATTAATCTATTAATTCATAAAAGTAGTACTGTTACTATGAGGAATAAGACTTGTTTCTCCTTGCATAATCTGATATCAGAACACATAATCACCAAAAGTTAGCAATAAAATAAATTCAACCCAATAATTATTTATCATATTAATTGTTAACCCAACACAGGTAGGCATTCAAGGAAAGCTTTAAAAAGTAAAAGAAAATCGGCAAACACAGCCCACACCTGTTTAGAAAAAACATCTCCTCTGGCATTTCTGGTGTTACAGGCACTGCTTGCTCAGTGACACGGTGTAAAAGCCGCGGTGACCAGACCTTACAAAGGCAACATCATTATTTGTTGTCTAAATGAGAACTTGTATGAAGGGCCACTCGAGGGTTTTACTCTCTCTTACATTTAAACAGTGAAATTGACCTTTCCTTGAAGAGGTGGGAATGACAAAATAAGGCGAGAAGACCCTATGGAGCTTCAATTAATTAAAAAAAAGCAAAGGTAAGCCAAATCAAGGGATAACAAAACTTAAATGGACTAAGAATTTTGGTTGGGGTGACCTCAGGGGAGAAAATAATCACCGAGTGATTAAAATCTAGACCAGCTAGTCAAAATATTTTATCACTTATTGATCCAAAATATTGATCAACAGAACAAGTTACCCTGAGGATAACAGCACAATCCTATTCTAGAGTCCATATCCACAATAGGGTGTATAACCGATGTTAGATCAGGAAATCCCAGTGGTGTAGCCGCCGTTAATGGCTCATTTGTTCAACGATTCAAGCCCTATGTGATCTGAGTTAGGACCAGAGTAAGCCAGTCATTTTCTATCTATTCCGTATTTCTCCCAGTATGAAAGGGCAAGAGAAACGAGGCATACTTTACAAAAGCACATTCAAACTAATGGATGATATAATCTTAATCTAATATATATATGTATATAGCCCTGCCTATGAACGGGGTTTGTTAGGGTGGCTGATTAATTGCATAAACATAAACCTTTATAGCCAGAGGTTCAATTTTTCTCCCTAACAGCATGTTCATAATCAATCTTCTTTTATTAATTGTCCCCAATCTACTTTCCATAGCATTGTTTACACTGATTGAATGAAAAGTATTAGGTTATATATGACTCCGTAAAGGACCACACACCACTGGCCCCATGATATGTGGAGACACCAGTATTTACGTCAGTGTCACAAGGCCATCAGCTGGAGTTCACATTGGAAAACGTACCCGGAAAGACACCCTACAAAGGACACACTAGCACACAACTGGATAAGTCATGTGGACTTTTGTCAATGACCTAGTATTTAAAATGGTAGGATAAGGATGCAGGATTCTAAAATGTTCACGGAAATGCTGAAGGGACAATTCAGAAACAAGGAATAATCGACAAGGTAAACCAACTCCAATAGATTTATTATTGCTTACATGTACACAGTGAGAGTTTTTGCTGAATAATTAAGTATTCGTGTATTTGTTTTGATGAAAACATGAAACTTTATGATGAATAAAAATGGGCCATTTTCCTGTATTAGTACATTACTACTCAGCATGTAGTCAATTTCTATAGTTAATGCAGTTATAAACATAATTACAAAGGCATGCATCCATCAGAAAATAGTTATGAATTAATCTGGAAATTGTAGGGCCAAAAATAATGTTTTCAATATTCTGTGTTAGAAAATGTATATACATACCAAGGATGAGAGAAAACTCTGATTCAAGGAGATTAAAATGTGATCTAATCTTAAAAGAGTAAAAAGGGCGTTAGTCCTGGGAGACTGGAGATAGGCAGTAAAATTGCACAGAATTCTGAGACTGGAAATGGACCATTCCCTATTTGCATTTTTATATTGTCGTTGCCAAGGGAATTTTGCCACCAAGAACAGAGAGATGGTGGGGAAAGAGGACATAGAGGGATATTGCAGACATGGGAAGGGTTCCATTTTCAGGATCCCTTAGAGCAGCCGGGTATCCATATTCTAGATCATGTAACCACAAAGAATTTCCCCTGGCAGATGCCTTCTGTAGCTCTTCCCTTCCAATTTCCACTCATTGCTCTTGGTGAGATCATCCTATATGAGAACAGGCTGGGAGAAAGACAGAGCTGCCTGGAGGAAAGCCCATCTTATAAATTGACCCTGCGCTGGAGCTGGCTGGGCAGAGGACAGGAGCTGCACGATGGACACCAGCCCCTCTTCCGTCCAGGGACTTTCCTCTATTTCCCAAAGCACTGGCTGTAACACTGAGGTTCGTTGAAGGCTAATGGGATGAGGTGTGAGACTAAGGCGTCAATAAAGCACTTGATGCAACGTTTTCATGCGTATCAATATGTACATAACTACGGAGAAGGTCCCTAACGTCTTTATGATCCTTAAGGGACATTTGACTCACACCAAATTAGGAATCATTGGCAATAATGTGTCATGTGGAAGAAGGATCATCGATCTAGATGAAGTTATTCACACACTCAGTGTCCTAGTCAGTATGGGATGCTGTAACAGAAATACCATAGACTGGGTTCTTTATTTATATTTTTGCTGAGGAAGAGTCATCATGAGCTAACATCCATGCCAGTCTTCCTCTATTTTGTATGTGGGTCACCCACACAGCATGGCTGCTGATGAGTGGCGTAGGTCTGTGTCCAGGAACCGAACCCAGACTACCAGAGAGGAGCTCACTAAACTTAACTACTAGGTGGTGGGGCAGGCCCCTAGACTGGGCACTTTTGGGTTTCTGTGTGTGTGTGTGTGTGTGTGTGTGTGTGAGGAAGATCAGCCCTGAGCTAAGATCTGATGCCAATCCTCCTCATCTTTGCTGAGGAAGATTGGCCCTGGGTTAACATCTGTGCCCATCTTCCTCTACTTTTTATATGGGACGCTGCCACAGCACGACTTGACAAGCGGTGCGTCAGTGTGCACCCGGGATCCGATCCTGCAAACCCTCAGGCCGCCAAAGTGGAGCACACACACTTAGCCACTGCGCCACTGGGCTGTCCCTAGACTGGGCACTTTTAACAACAGAAATGCATTCCTTAGAGTTCTCAAGACTGGGATGTTCAAGATCTAGGTTCCAGGTGATTTGTTTTTGGTGAGACCTGTTTTCCTGTTTTGCAGAAGGACAGCTTGTTGCTCTACCCTCATCTGGCAGAGAGAGTTCTGGCCCTCCATCTCCTTATAAGGGCACTAATCCCATCATGGGGGCTTCACACTCATGGCCTCACCTAACCTAATTAACTCCCAAAGGCTCCACTTTCAAATACCATCGCGTCAGGGGTTAGGATTTTAACGTATGAAATTGGGTTACATAGACATTCAGTCCATAGCATTCATGAAACCAACAATTAACAAATATCTATAGTAGTCATACAGCCCCAACTGAAGAATGTTCTGGAGATCACGTGGCAAATGATACAATGTCCTTCCCTTCACAGAGTCTTCTAGTGGAGGCAATAAAATTTAACAGGGAAACAAAACTTGTGATATTAAAAAGCTAACATAGATCAATATGACAGATTATACTTACTATTGTCTTCTGCTAACACAAGTCTGATTACCACAGTCCAGATTATGCAAATTCCCCCGGCTGAGGGTATGTCTGGCAATCTCACCTAAAAAGGCTCTTAACTTTTTGAAATTTTATTTCATCTAGTCCTGTTTCTTCCACATCCCTTTGGTGTTTTCAAACACACTGTATTTATTAAATCAATGTTTAATTGTTGCTCTGCCTTTACCACATCTGACTGGAAGCAGAAGTTACTGGACTTTGCTGGAACCAAATTTCATTTCATTTTTCCTCCTCTTTCTACTCAGACTCTCTTCTCTCACTGTTGAAATAGCAAATGCCTTAGGGGAGAAGCTGCATGGAGCTGGTGCTCACAATCTTGTGCTTCCCTCATCTCAGAGATTATAGACCCCCAAGTCCTGCCTGCACGGGATGTTCTCTGACCCTTCCAGCAGCTGTTCTGTGTGCTTTATCCAGCTTTTATAGCTGCCCAAGGAAAGCTACTCAATAAAAGTGGAACCTGCAGTAATTTTATCCTGAAATGTTTTAAATGTTTTAAACCAATGAATATTTGTCATTTTTCAATGAGTATAATTTTATAAGAAACATTTAAATAGGAATTTTAACAGCAATAATGGCTGTTCTTTGGCCAGAATTCCATGTCACTCATTGTCTGGAATTATACCTAAGCTTTGATGAACTCTCCTCAGTGCCTTTTAAAATATCACTGTCCCTTACATTTCAATATCTTGTGATGGGTTTGTATCAGTCACCTCCTTTGTACCATTTCAGACCCTCTTGGCTCCTCATACCCTTGAGTCATATGTCATTTAGGAACCAGCTTTGCAGGTATCATATTTGCTTCATGCAAGTGCCTCCTGTCTGCTCCCCCCATGTTCTCCCTGTTCCCTCTGCCTCTCCCTCTCGCCCCGGGGTGTCCATGTTGATGCTGAGGTGTGAAAAAACCCCTGATCAAGCCCACACGTGCATGGCCACGTTCCTTGTTGTGTGGATGTGTGTGTGTTCAGCAATTCTGTATGGTCACAGGGTGCATGGCTATTATAGCATCTATGTGAATGTGTGTTTTGTTGATGTCTGTGTGTGTTTAGAGTTCAAGTCACTGTGGGCTCTGAGACAGTGAGTGGTCTGTATGTGTGTGAGTTTGTGTGTATGTTCTGATTATCAGTGTGCATTATCAGGTGCAGTTTACAGGCTGAATGCTGCTGGTCATTTGCAAATAGTGTGTGTGTGTGTGTGTGTGTGTGTGTGTGTGTGTGTTGTCAGCATTTCCAAGTGTTCAGAGGATGTCTGTCATTGTGGGAATGTGTGGAATAAGTATGTTGTTAGAGATCAGTGTGGGTACCAACATTGTTTGCTTGTTTATGTCAACACTCTACACCCCTGAAGAAACACTGAGTCCAGACAGACACAGGCCCCATCAGGCCCACAGAGATCATACTCAGCTGTTTCCTCCTCATCACAGAAATACGAATGGGTAAGCACGGACCACTAGATATTTGAGGAATTCCTCTAGCATGAAAGATGGAGCAAGAAACACATACACTGAAGTGAGGGACTAAAGGAGCAGCAAGGAAATCCAGAGATCATAGTGAAACTTCAATTACATCTCTAGTAACATCTTCAAAACAGTTAGAGATGGGCCAGACCCATGGCCTAGTGGTTAAATTCAGAGAACTCCACTTCAGCGGCCCAGGTTCAGTTCCTGGGCATGGACCTACACCACTCATCAGTGGGCCAGGCTGTGGTGGCAACCCACATACAAAATAGAGGAAGGTTGGCACAGAGGTTAGCTCAGGGTGAATCTTCCTTTGAAAAAGAAGAAGACTGGCAACAGATATTAGCTCAGGGTGAATCCTCCTCAGCAAAGAAAAAGAAAAAGAAGATAAAACATCCATTAAGTATATATATATGTATTGATGTTACCGCACAATATTGAGGTTCTCTTGCCCAATCTACATTAAAAAAGGTAATTATTCTGGCATTAGCTTTTGGGGAAAGAATTGTAGCTTTATTTTGTGAGATTGATCTGCAAGGAGATGGGGCACGTGTCTGTCTCAGATCTGTCTCCCTGATTCAGGGCTTGGGTTACAATTTATGGGATGAAGGGCAGGGTGGTCTGATGTGTGGAGGCAGATGATTGGAAGTAAGGAGAAGTGAGGTAATTGATGATCTGCGCAAGCAAAGTCAAGCTTCATGGCTCTTCATCAGATGTGTGTTCACAAATTGGCAGTGTTACCATGATCTGAGGATGGAGCTTTTAGCTCGATGTCAAAAAGGTCACTTACCAAGCATTTGCGCAGGCCCGGTTGATGGGTTGGTGGTCTCAACTGGCCTGAACTGGACGAGGGGTGTCAGTTCCTGAAAGAAAATGCGGAATTACTCTGTTGATAAGATGGGGTCAGCTGAACTGGTCCTGGAGGGCCCATGGTTGTGTTGGTATATGCATATATATGCATATGCATGAGATTATGAGGATGTGTGTTAAATGTAGAGTATACACAAAGCCAGAATCTAGTTAAAAAGATCAAAACAGATTTTAATCAGTAATATGCCACAGCAGTAGGGAAGAGGGAACAGGGCTGAATTCAATTTGATTTGTACAGAGGTGACGGGGCATTTGAAAGGGA
The DNA here is from genome assembly GCF_020826845.1 of Diceros bicornis minor. Taxonomy (NCBI): domain Eukaryota; kingdom Metazoa; phylum Chordata; class Mammalia; order Perissodactyla; family Rhinocerotidae; genus Diceros; species Diceros bicornis. Next base: position 41,977,363 of record NC_080770.1, on the reverse strand, counting down.
GAATGAGGGAGCAGGCAGAGGGGTGAGCAGGGGCTCAGTAGAGTCAGGGAGGGAACAGCTACAGAGTGTTGGTCAGTGCAGTGTGATCTGGCCAGTTGTGTCTGCTAGTTGGAAATGATCAAAGTTTAACTTCTCTCCTCTCACAGAGTCTGGGAGACAGACACCCTGTCCTCCTCTCAAGGAATGGCTCTCAGAACCTTGAGAAATGCAGTTATAGGAGACACATACACAACTCAAAAAGACAGAGGAAAGATTCACAGTTGTAAGCACTTTTGGGTAAATGCTCTAAGAAAGGGATGTCAGGGGCCAATGATCGAGTGTTGGCCAGAACAAACAGTCAATTCTTTTGGCTGCCTTGAGATTTCTCAGGCAGGCACTATAAGGGGGCAGGGGTCATCGTAGGGATGTGGATTTGAGCTGTTAGAAACTATGTCAGTGTTTAATTCTTTAGTGTGTGTGTGTGGGGTGAAACCATTTGTGCTGAGAGGCTGTAGTTATTATAGGCCAAGATCAAGGCCTAGTGAAGAAGAGGGCTCAAAGGAGCCTGGCTTGAGTTTGGTCAAGTAAAGGAAACTATATATATGAATAATATATGTATTTTTTGAATAACATAAATCATTATATTGAATAATATAATACATTGAGTTAAATAATATAAATATATATTTAATGAATATATATTGAATGTGTATAAATAAGTATGTGCATATATATTTGAATTAAAAAATATAAATATGTATATGATTTAAAGGAATATTCAGACGTAATAACAGAAATTTCCAGAATTGATAAAATTCTTCTACTCTAGCTTCAGGCAGCTGAATACATCTCAAGCAGAATTAAAAAAAATAAATCTAGAGTCAGATCCATCCAGGGAAACCAAAGAACACCAAATACAAAAGAAGATATTCAAAGCCCCGCAGAGGGACAGAACACTTATGGAGACTTACATTTAGACCCATGATACGTGTCTTAACAAGGGAAGGCAAGAGAGAGTTGGATTAATTCTTCAGGGTACAGAGAGACGATCACTTTCAGTGTATACCGAATCAAACCATATCTCAAGAACTGGGGTGAATTAAAGATATTTTCATGCAAACATTTACTAAGAGTATTACCAGCAACAAATGCTCATTAAGGAACGTCGAAGGAATGTACTCTAAGGGAGCCAGCCACCTGGTGTATTGGTTTAAGTTCACCACGCACCACTTTGGTTGCCTGGGTTCATGGGTTTGGATCTCAGGTGTGGACCTACAGCACTCATCAGCCATGCCGTGGTGGTGACCCACATGCAAAATAGCAGAAGATAGGAAAAGATGTTAGCCCAGGGCTAATCTTCCTCAAAGAAAAAATTTAAAAAGTGAAAAAGAATGTACTTTAAAAAGAAATTGATAGAAGAAGAAATGCTAAGATGTAAAAATGGATCGTGAGGATAAAAAAGGGTAAACGTCTGAATAAATCATTGAAAACATGACTTTACCAAACAATAATAATATTGACAGGGTATAACTGATGGAGTTAAAAACTAATGACAAGGGAACTTCTGGTTTAGAGGAGACTAGGACAGGAAAACACTCTTGCTGCAAAACTGGACAAAGCCAGATAAATTATAAATATATTTTTAGAGCATCAGAGAACTTCAGAACCAACCAACTAAAATTCCAGAAAGAAGAAAACTCTTTTATGTGAGCAGGGATTTTTATCTTTCTTTCCCCTGCAGGCATTTTCTGATTCTAGGTGCTTGCCGAGACTCTGGCTTGCTCAGTCAGAGCCTCGGCTAGGGAAAAGAGAAACTAGCCAAACTTCTAGTTTGGTGTGGCAGAGGAAACCTGAAGGCTCTCAGACACACAACTGCTCTTCCTCACAGCACCTGTGTTAAGTTTTGGTGCCACACAGGAATCTGGGGAAATAGGCCAAAAGCTTCCATAAAGCAAAGCGAAACCCTCAGAAGTGGTGGAAGTGGCCTAAGTCAAACATACTGCTAGTGTGACCTTTTGGGAATTTGCCATATTGTGAACAATGTAAGGTAGGAGGCTGGAGAGCTACGCTGAGATGTCTGACGGGCGTAGCTAAGTTTTCTGTGGGCTCCCAAACCTGAGGAGACAGAGATCTACCTGACTTAGGACCAGACCCCTGTGCGGGGGAGGGGAGCACCGCAAACAGGAACGGGGGAAAGTGGAAGGCCTGGGTTTACTAAAACTGAGACCCAGACCCAACTCTGATCAAGGTCTGATTGGACTCAAGTGCTCCAACTTCACTCTGTTTCCCAATGAAGGAAGATAAGGTCATGTGAAACCTCTCGAGTTATGTTACACAGACGTTACAAAGACACTCGTGGGAGGCTGGAGAAGGCAAACCACAGACTGGGAGAAGACCTTTGCAAATCACATATCTGACAGGACTATAAAGAACTCTCAAAACTCGGCAATAAGAAAATTCAAGTTTAAAATGGTCACAGATTTGGACACTTCACCAAAGAAGATACGCAGATGGCAAATAAGCACATGAAAAGATGCTCAAGGTCGTTAATCATGAGAAAAAGGCACATAAAAACCACATTGAGATCCTGCTATGTACATACTGGAATGACTAGAATTAAAGAGGTTGAGCATACCAAGTGTTAATGAGGATGGAAAGTAACTGGAACACCCTTACATTGCTGGTGGCAACACAAAGTGGTTCAGCCTCTTTGGAAAACAGTTTTAAAGTGGAGTTTATTATGCTGCTGTAACAAATTAGCACAAATTTCATGGCTTAAATGAACTCAGATTTATTGTTTTACAGTACTGTAGGTTAGCAGTCTGACACGGTCTCTTTGGGCTATAATCAAGGTGTTGGCAGAGCTAGGTTCTTTTGGGGGGACTTTAAAGCTTAATCCATTTCCTAGCCTTTTCAAGCTTCTAGAGACCACCACATTCCTTAGCCTATGCCCCCCTCCTCCACCCTCAAAACAAGAACTCGGCATCTCTCTGGCCCTGCTTCCCTTGTATCTTTTTCTACTCTACTGCTTCTCTTTCCCTTTTAAGGGCCTTTGTGATGCACTGGGCCCACCTGGATAATCCAGGATCCTCTCCCTATTTTAAAGTCAGTTGATCAGTAACCTTAATTCCGTCTGCAAATTTAATTCACCTTTGCCAAGTAAACCAATGTATTCCCAGGTTCAGGGATTAGGACATCTTTGTGGGCCATGACTTTGCTACCACAAAGAGTTTTTAAAATAAAGTTAAACATGCACATACCATATGACCCAGCAATTCCACTTCTATGTGCTTACGCAGGAGAAGAAGACATGTTCATGCAAAAACTTGTTTGCCTTCTCAAATCATAAAGATTTATAGCAGCTTTATTCATAGTCAAAAAAGACAAAACTGAAAATAACTCAAATGTCCTTCAACTGGTGGATGGATAAACTGTGGTAAATTCATACAATGGATACTACATTCAGCAATAAAACAGAAGGAACTGCTGATACAGTCAACAACATGGATGAACACTCAAATAAATGTATCATGCTAAATGAAAGAAACCAGACTCAAAAGGCCAAATACTGTAGGATTCCATTTATATTATATTCCAGAAAAGACAAACCATAGAGAAAGACAACAGATCATTAGCCACCAGGGGTTAAGGTTGGGGGAAGAGTTGACTAGAAAAGAGCAGCTCAAGGGAGTTCTGGGTGCTGGAACTGTTCTGTATCTCAATTTTGGTAGTTGCACAGCTCTATGCGTTTGTCAAAAGAGGAAAACAAATACTTCATTCCTCACCCATCAGATTGGCAAAAATTTAAAAATCTGACAATGCCAATCTGACCATTCCCAGGGCAAGGATGACTCAAACACTGTTGGAGGGAATGGAAATTGTTAAAACTTCAGAGGATGATTTGGCTGCAGCTCATCAAGAGGCTGATGCACATCAGCCTCTGGCCCAACAATCCAATCACAGGCAGGTGTCCATTCTAGGGAGTTCACATGTGTGCTCGAGGAGACGCACACAAGGATGGTCATTAAACATGGCAGGGGAATAAATTAATTGTGGTTAGTAGTTACTTAAAAAAGAAAGGAAAGAAATGCATATGGGAAATAATCGACCCTGCTGGTTATGTATATGATATGAGAAGGTAACTCATTGATTTGTCTACTTAATAGTACGCAGCACAGAGAGCACTGTACTAGGAATCTGGAGACAAGCATCTGAGCATTTAGTTCCAACTCTGCCACTAAAGTAGCAGTCTGACTGTGGACTCAAGAAACCTCACGTTCCATTTCCTGGAAATTGAAGAGGTTAGGCTCTAAACCACTAAAATTATTTGCAACTCAACAATTCTATGATTCAATAAGTCAACAATCAAAAATTATATTCCAAAGTACCTATGTTGAGAAACTGTTTTTCCCAGACACCCTGAAATCAGAAAGTATCAGAGAAATAAAACATCTTATTATATTGATACATAAAATGGTCCAAATGTCTTGGAATGTCTATGACCAGGTTTTTAATCAAGATCATAACTCAGAAAGAGTGTAAAAGCAACTAAACCTGCCATATCGACTTGGGTCACCCTCAGGTAAAATTTATATATCCTCTCCCATTTTAACATTCCAAAAGAAGTTCCCCATACCAATGAGTCCATCTTGTCAAGTTCAGGTCTGTCTAGCCAAAAGTCATTCATGTGTATGGTAAGATTTACTTGATTTTTTAACAAAGATAAATTGATGAATGGCTTTTTGTATTTTTGCCTGTTTCATCTATAAAGAGCTTACATTATAATTTAATAGCTTCAGCCTGCTACAATAATTTAAAGAGCCTTTTGAAACTTGTAACATGCCACGTCCAACAGGATCTAGTAAAAAAATCAGTAGTTCAGAATCCAAAAAAGCTCATTTAAAAGTTTCATTACCGCCAATACTTACACTTCAAAGACGCCAATAACCAACATGTCATTTCTTCCTAGTGCAGAATTTAATAGGTTATCAACTTCTGGTATCACCCAAAAGCATAATTAGGATGCTATCATTAAAATGTATTTTTTAATAAGAAATATTAAAACTAATGATTAAACTATTGAACTAAATGATTAACTAAATATGAAAACTAATGACAACTAATGATCTGTTGTCTTTCCCTATGGTTTATCTTTTCTAGAATATTATATAAATGACATCCTACCGTATTTGACCTTTTGACCTTTCCCCTTGTCAGTCAAATCAAAATTTCAAACTTCTTGTTCTATGGGCTTTCCAAATCTAAATTCTTACAATTCTAAATGAGTACGGAGACAAAACAGACACTACATACAACTTCCAAAATCCTCCTCTTTATCCGATTTTAATTTTAGCACCGACTGCCAAGAAAATCTTTTCAACTGAAACCAAAATTCCATACACATTATGTCAATCATCAATTGATCAGTCATCAGTCTATGTTAACAGAAGGTGAGTTAGTATTAGGAAGCTACACAATTTGCACCAAAGATTGTTTAAAGCTCCTTTCATTAAATGCAGTTTACAACAATTCACAGGCTTCAAAGTTCCCCTTGCAAATATAGAGTCAATTATCAGAAACCATGAATGCGATCAGGCTTTTCAATAAAGGTGGTCCCAAGGATGTAGAAACCGTTCATTTGTTTAATGAAGGCAGTGAGGAGCCCAATAGCCTGAGCGGAGTCAGGCAGAGGAGCGCTGACCACAGGCCCTCTTCCGAAGGAAAGCGTTCACCCAGAGATGTCGCGACCTGGCCTAGACGGGGTCCCGGGGGGCGCGAACTCAAGGGCGGGCGCACAGGGCAGGCGACTCCCTGCCGCCCCCTGCACCACGGATGGGTGTGACCCCGCTGAGGTGGGGCCCCGCCAAGGCACAGGGACAGGCTGGCCAAGCGGCGCTCTTCTGCTCCTCCAAGGGACAGAGGTTGGGCTCCCCCGCCTGGAGCAGCCCGCCAGCAGCCCCGGCCCCCGGTCCCATCCGCTGCCCCGGACACCGCGCTCCCGCCATACGCGGCGGAGATCTCCACGCCGAGCCCGCTGCCCACCGCCTACCTCAGCGCCGCTCCTGCCCAGCGCTCCTCCACACTGCAGAAAGGAGAGCTCCCCGCGCTGAAAATCCTGGAGGAAGGATCCAGAAACTGCCCGAGCCCCTCACACAAACTCCAGTGGCCACCGCTTCCGCATCAGGGACTCCGCCCCCAGTGCATGCGCCCCGGGGCTCTCCAGCTCGGCGGCCCCTCTGCCACTCTGAGCACCGGTCCTGCGCTTGCTCGGGACTCTGAGGATACAATGGGAACCCTTGTGGGGGGCACTGGGAGGGGTGTCGGGGATTGGGGACCGAGGTGTCCATGAGATGGAGAGCAGGAGCCGGCTGACGCTGTGCAGCCCTTGACTCTGCTCTCCCTGGATGACCTTCAGCTCCCGGAGAAGTTCTGCCTTCCCTTGAGGTGGCTTCTCCTGTGCTGAGAAGCCCGTTACACGATCTAACATCTGTTTATAAAAGAACAATGACATCCTTAACACCCAATGTGTTGTGTCTCCAGAAGAATTCTCTGCTTCCCCAGAAGATGATACAGGGAGCAGCTGGGACCGGGTTCTGACCAAGGAAGGAAGGATGCTGAGGGCCCAGCTGACTCCCCTCCACTGGCTCCTTCCCCTGATTCATGGCCCTGATGGGGCAACAGTGCTGGGGACTCCTGCAGGTGACAACTCTCAAGTGTTTGACCACGGTATTACATTTCTTATGGTTTAGTGGTTAAAACAGGGGGCTAGCTGTCAGTTTTTCAGACGATTTCATTTGCAGAAATGTCTTTGGACAAAGAAGTTTGTTTTCTTCATCTCTGATTTTTAAAATCAATAACAATAATTAAAACACGTATTTTCTTAATCTCATTGGCATGCAAAAACAAAAAAGTCACTTGGATTTCACCAAATTGGCCACATTTTCATTAAGACTTTGGAAGTATTGCTGATTGAATTTAAGAAAGCATTTGGGAAGAACAATTACCTTCAGATAGTATCTGCCCAGATAAATGTACAGAGTTATGAGCCGTTTTGAGGGGCCTGGCAAATCCAATTTGAGTTTTACAATGGATCGTCCAGAGTACAGGTTAAATTAGTAATTTTCTGTGGAGTTTTCGAGTAAATGTTCATGTCGGCTTCATCAAATAGGTCTGGTGATTTAAATGAATGTTGAGCTAAAGATAAAAGTTTTCAAGAGACTGAGAAATATTAGGTAAATGTACTTTAAAAAGGGTGCAAATTAAAGTAAATCTGCCACTATCCTCTTTAAAACAGATTCAGAGTAACATTATTGTCAAGGTATAAGAAGGAATAGAAATGTTTTATAAAAACAATTCTTCACTTCTAAAGGACATAACGTGACATTCTAGAAGTCTCCATAGTCTTTCACTCATCTAGATTTAAATTGTTCAATTAATACTTTAAAGACTAATGAATCTGAGGGCAAAATATTCAAGGTCATTGTTTGTTTTTCATTGTTGCAAAGTAGATGGGTATGAACTGTGGCTGAAATTCCTGGTCTTGAAGAAGAAAAATATATAGAACTTATTTATCACTCTCACAGTGTGTCCTGACTTAATCCTACACATATCCCCAGAATAAAGCCTCAAGGAATTCCATTATGTTATTAGAAATGACATCTTTCATTCACCATGAATATTCTCTAATTAATTCTCTAGCTAGTAATTATGTTCCTGATGCAAATAGGCAAGTAAAAGAATCCATGCTTGATTAAATTGGGCTCATAACATGTATATGTCGGGGGAAGAGGGAGAATCTCCCTCTGCCCTTTCCCTTAAGGTTCTCCTGGCTGGCTCGCCAAAACTGTCAGGGGAAGAGGGAGAATCTCCCTCTGCCCTTTCCCTTAAGGTTCTTCTGGCTGGCCAAATAATCAACAAGACAGGTTAGCAGGAGAAAATAATACCAAGTTTAATAACATGTATACATGGGAGAAAGCAGGGACACTGCGTTTCTCAACACAATAGCAGAAATTCTGGTCTTAAATATCATTTTCAGCCAATGACAAAGGAGGATTTTGGGGGTGGGGGAGTCAATTACAGGAGATTACCACTAAAGCACAGTAAACAAGAGTAAGGTTTATTATACAGCCCCAAGGCCTCATCTTCCACATTGATAAGTTACTAGAAATGAGCTCACCCCCCCTCTCTTCTCCAAACAGAGAGGGAGATACCTTTACAAATGGAGATTTCCCTTATAAATTTAAATGATTGTCTGGCAACTCCTGCAGGGCCATCCAAAGAATGTGGCCAGAGAGACAGGACTCCGGATAAGATGGGCTTGTTGGTGCCTTTTCTATTGTAACCTCTATCCTAAATTATCTTTTATAGCAGTCATGATAATAACTCCTTCCTAAAACAGATTTTTTTTGGTTTTAAATTCTTTAGGCAGTTTGGGAGGGGAAACTCAAATATTTTTCCTGAGCTCTCTGAGTCCTTATTGTCTTCAGCTCGAAATAATCCGCATACCAGAGTGGTGCTTCCTGGGGCAGCTTGCCCTGAGCACCATCATATACATGGGAGACACATGAGAAATGGAGTCTCTCAAAAAAATGGCAGAGATGCTCCTCTTAAATACTATCTTCAGATAAGACAAAGGAGGATGTTGGGGGTGGGGTTTGGGATGTGAGACTGGAGAAGACAATTCTCATGGAGAGGGACATGTAAATGTTTGTCTGAACCAACTCCCCTGCACTGGGCTCTGGTCCTGAAGGGATGACAGGGAGGTGACCAGGAACAGGCCTCCCAGTGGTGGTGCCTTCCCAGGGGTAGCATGGGGATGCTGGGGGAAGGGGGATGGTGTGTGACATGGCACCAGCGGTGGAGGCAGCAATGCAGAGGTCAGGGATCTCTCTCGCTCTCTCATTCTCTCTCTCTCTCTCTGTCTCTCTCTCTCAGGGACCTGAGAAGAGGAAGTTGGCAGAGCCCGCGCCCCTCGCCTACCTCTCTCATGGGCCCTTCTTTCTCTGGCCGCTCGTTATGGGAGCCCTGTGGCCTTGGGTTTAACCCATGAGGCCAAGGGCACGTGCACAGCCAGCGGGCCTAGGGGGGGCCTTGGGAATCCTCAGTGAAGGCCCCACCTGCCCGCGAGGCCTTGACACGGTGACACCACCTGAAAATAAAGCAAACACATATAAGCATATGTAGTTTTAAAAGGAAAAGCACACAACTAAAAGAATTCATATCATTAAATACACTATTCTATTTGTTTATGTGTCAAATTACTGATAGGAAATAGCCCGGTGTAGCGATAGTAGAATTGATCAATTTCGTAGAGAATTCTTTTAACGGTTGCTCATAGCTTGTGTTTTACATCATTGATTAGGGTAATATTTTCATCTTTTCCTTTCCTAGTGTCTCCATCAATCAGCCTTGAAGTGGAACTGAGTACATGTTTTTCAGAAGCGGCATCATTCTCTACTCAGCCAGAGCATAGGGCCTGACAATAGCTGGATCCAGCAGAAAACTGGGCACTCTAGGAGATGTCATGTGGAGATGTGCCTGGCTGGACTAATAGTCACGTGGATATGATTTTTAAAAAAATCTCTCAGAGCTTTCCCAAAATCAAATAATATTCTTAAGTTGCTTTAGTAGACGAGACATTAGTTAGTGTCTTTTTAATTTCCACAGAAGCTTTTTGTATGTTACTAAAGAAACTAAACATTATGTCTTTTTTCTTGTTACCAAAATGGACTTGGTATTAAAAACAAGAAACCTACAAGAAAGGAAACACTCATATGGAATAGAAATTGTGGGTCGCAATTGCTACTTTTTTATATAAAATCATGTTTTATTTATTTACAATTTCTCTCAACTGTGCTTTTGAAAATAACTTAGTATTAGAAATTACCAGTAAGAAGAGGGTGTGCTCCCTTGAGTGTGGTCCAGTAGAAGTCAGGTGACTCAGACCTGAGTTCTAGGCCCAGGTCTGTTTCTGGTTAGTGTGTGACAACGTACTTAGGCTCTCTGGAACGTAGTATTCCTTTCTGTAAAATTAAAGTGTTTGATGATTTTTGAGAACTTTTCTAAATATTAAATGACTTCTCTTTTATATTTTTTATAATTTTATTTATTTATTTTCCCCCCAAAGCTCCAGTAGATAGCTGTATGTCATAGCTGCACATCCTTGATGTATGTGGGACACTGCCTCAGCATGGCCGGAGAAGTGGTGCGTCGGTGCGTGCCCGGGATCCGAACCCGGGCCTCCAGCAGCGGAGCGCGCTCAGTTAACCACTAAGCCACAGGGCCAGGCCTGACTTCTCTTTTAAAAAGCAAAAAGATCCTTCTCAAACTTATACATTATCAAAAATTTTTTCTGAACTTTCACTTACCAAGAACAACTGATGTCCCTTCAATTATATTGATTGAAAATAAAGATCATAAAAGTATAAATTTGGTAATCTAATAAATGAATTAGCATAAAAATGAGCCAGGAAAAAATTTATGATCAATCAAGATATTACACTATGAAAATATTACTGTTTGTTACAGTACATAAAATGATGACACTGAAATAGTATCTTTTTGCTGTCTGTAAGTTTATATTGTTACTCATATATCACCATTAATCCTATTATGTTTTACAAGTAATAAAATGTCTTGAAAGGAGAGAACAATAAAGCAGCAGCCCTGCATTACACACGAATGTTGTGTTCTCCCTGGAGGGAAAATGAGGATACAACATTGGTCAAGTACTTCATTTTGTAATCCACTGGTGCCTTTCAAACATATAGCTATTATTGTAAGAGTAAAGATGTTCTTTTTTTTTTAATAATTTTATTTATTTATTTATTTTTCCCGCAAAGCCCCAGTAGATAGTTGTATGTCATAGTTGCACATCCTTCTAGTTGCTGTATTTGGGACGCGGTGTCAACATGGCCAGAGAACTGGCATGTCAGTGCATGCCTGGGATCCAAACCCGGGCCGCCAGCAGCAGAGTGTGCACACTTAACCACTAAGCCACGGGGCCAGCCCAAGAGTAAAGATATTCTTAAGAATAGTGCCACAAAACAGGTTTTCCCAGCTACTTTTTGTCAGAGCTGAGACAGACATTAGGCTGGGGCACTTGAAGAGGCATGGTGGACTCAGCTGAGGGTGATTTAATTACTGTGAGATGATTAGCCAATAGCGAATAAGATGGAGAAAGATTAAAAAGAGGTAAAGGGAAATAAAGTTGGAAATAATTAAGAAAAATAGTGCCTTCAAAATATCCTCTCATTATTTTTATAGCTTTTTTTTTTTTGAGGCATGACTAGGATAGTATGTTAGATTTTTATAAACCCTTTTCTCCTGGGCTTATATTACTGAGATCTTCATTATTTATGATAATGCCAAAGAAAGCCTGGACAAAAGTATTCTGTACTATCAACAAGCACAAAACATGTACAACATTGCTCTATATATTAAGAGTCCAGCTGTAATAGTCAAGACATATATTCATGTGTGTAAAATTATAATGATTTTTTTATTTTCTCTGGCTGTGAACCATGTTAAAATATATAGTAATAAGCAGAAAACCTGAAGAACTAGGTGATTTAAAACACCTGTTGTTACAGCTAGGCCATTCAAGGGTGAAATTAATTTCAATTTCACACTTCTCCTTTCCTTGTAGCCAGTGAAGTGTCTGGAAGACAGAAAACACATAAAATTAATTGAGAGTTAACAGTATTTGGAGGCAGTTGAGGTTAAGCACTCAACAATGATGTCCCTTACTTCAGGAGCCATTGACTGTTTGTCATAAGTTTACTTTATACATGGGTTCTATTCTTAGATTATTTCTGTATGTTTCTTAGAAGAGAGACAGGGCAGGAGAATTAACTATCAATCTACTGTGCGCCAGTTCCTTTACTGTATTCCCTTATGCAATTCTTACAGTAATCCTTTAAAGTAACTGTTATAATTCATATTTAACTGATAAAGAAAACCATGTTTACAAAACTGATCAAGGGTAAGAGGGAAGATGTGAACATCAGTCCGTTGGGTTATGCCTCATATTCTCTCCACTGTGATAAAAATGGTGCTTCAACATGGGTTCTCACCATCTGGCTATTTAATACCGGCTCCTGCCAACAGCATTGGATGAGATGAGATGAGAAGTTTGTTTCCAAAGTTATTCTATTATATTTAAACTCTACTATTTATGAGTAGGATGTCAAGACATGATTTAGAGGCATAGAGAGCAACTGATTAGTTCACCTACACATTTTTCAGGTTTACTATAACTTTCGTGTGCCACATTGTATCAACTTTACCAACTTTAGTGCTTCACTGTTCTGTTTTATAAAACTCAGAATTTCACTTTTCATGTAAAGCACTTTGCTGCTCTCTTAGTCACTAGATGGCAGTTCTGTATCTCTGTAAATTACCACTGCAGCAGGAAATGAGAGATCTTAAGCCAGTTTGCTCTGCACAAATGATGGACATAGGAGGACTTCTGCTCCATCAAGACTGCCTGTGTTATTCCGTGCCTGTAACGGGGATGTCCAGGACTGCTTAGTCAGAGGCACGAAGCAGAGTCAGAAAGCATCCTCTTAAGTTCTTCTTCAGATGTGAGTTCAGGCACCTGTCTTCTCACCTGAGCACATTGGAGTTTATTGAATGTGTTCAGACTCTTACTCTCTCCCTGTACTTAATAAGTCTGGGAGCTCCATACCCCTAGAAAAAACATATGACTCATAAAGACTTTTCTCAACTAAACAGAGTTGAGGGCTATGGTGTTGCCCGAGAGTCTGATGCTTAAAGAAAATACAGCTGGTGCTCAGGCGGAAGGAAAGAGCATCAGTTACTCCTGGAGGGCTTTTACTGATGCTCCTATGGAATGAGCAATTTCAAAATAAAATCACATGGCTTAAACCTCACTAACTGATTATTTTATTTTCAAGTAATATGCTCTGAAAATCTGCTATGTCTAAAAAGCTATTTCATAAAACTGAAACAGTTCTGTTTTTTATTCTCTGGTATTTGAAATACTATTAAAACTGTAAATCCTTTAACATTCTACAATATATAAATAGGCAAATATCAATTATATTCTGTAAAAATGTCTGCTCCCATGTTAAAGTTTAATATATAGCAGCAAAACTGGTTACCACCCAATTTTTAACTCATTTTTTGCTTTTGAAATTACATATAAAATTTGTGTTTTGAAGTATTTTCCTAAAACTCAGCATCTTTCTGATATAAATAGACTAGTTGCAAGGTACCTAGAATGAAGTTTGATCTTTAAAACTTTAGCTTTGTGTAAGAATTGATAACAAGAGGCAATTGGGTCTCTCCACGTTATGATATTTATTAATTGTGAATATCCACATCTATTACAAAGTGGTGAATAATAAAAAGAAATCAAACAATATCAGCACTCTCTTACCCCACACGTACAGTTTATATGCAAATAAATTCTCATAGGTCAGAAAAATGCCTATGATTTCAGATAACTGATAAAATACTATCTCATTCCAGTTTTAACCTCATTTGAAATTGACTTAAAACTCTTCTCTTAGATTCCTGCTCTGATCAGTGCCCTCTGGTCCCCTCAATGCCTCATTTGATTGCAAACTTATCTGAGGAATTGAATATTCTTTTCCATTTCTTCTCTTTAAGGTATCTGTGATAGTGCTTTTTATGCAATGACCACTTGGTACAATTCAGTATTAGTTTCAGAAACATCTTTAGTTAGGAACAAATCAAGGAAACAGATGTGAGGAATGTGGGGATGCCTAGCTGATGGTGCTTCAGGGATTCCTCACGTGAGTCTTGTCATAGAATAGTTTAAAGAATAAAGCAGCATTAGTCAGTTCAAAAGTGTGGGGTGAACATAATTCTAAATAATGATGGAGACGTAAAAACAAGAAGCCACTTGAATTTCATTGAAAGGTGTTAGACACAACAAAGGGCTGGGAAAAAACATTGTTTAATGTAAGTTCTTTCTAAACTCTAAGGCAACAAGTAATATGAATTTACATGATAATTATAAACCACAAAACAACAATTCACAAGACAAGTAAACAACTAAAGTAGAAACCAGAGTAAGAAAAATAGAGGTTAAAGCAGAGATGGAGAGTGATGGTTGGGGTCAGAAACCATGGCTTAGTCATCCTTGAAGTCTCCCTCAGACTCTGATCATTCCTAGCGCTCAGTACAGAGTTTGACCCCATGAGCCTGGGGAGGGCCAAAGTGAGAGGTGGTTGGGAGGGGAGACAATGCAAGGATACCCTTGTGGAGGCACTGACATTGAAAATCAGTGACATTTTTGCCAAGGTGTTTACCATATTCAAGATTATTCTGGAAAGTTAAGGATTTTTCTGGAATGTACATTTTCATTTTATGGAAACTCCAACTAGCCCAGAGAAAGATTTAGACATTTTAGCTTTAGAAATAGAGAGAGGGGCCAGCCCGGTGGTGCAGCAGTTAAGTGAGCACGCTCCGCTACGGCAGCCCCGGGTTCAGAGGTTTGGATCCCGGGCGCACACCAATGCACCGCTTGTCGAGCCGTGTTGTGGCGGCATCCCATATAATGTGGAGGAAGATGGGCACAATTGTTAGCCCAGGACCAATCTTCCTCGGCAAAAAGAGGAGGATTGGCATTGTAAGTTAGCTCAGGTTTGATCTTTCTCATAACACAAAAAAAAGAAAGAAAGAAATAATGAGAAACTTTTTTGTCAGTTTTAATATTGAAAACCAATTAGCAACTGGGAAACAGTTACAATTTGAGATGAGAATGTGAAGAAAGAATTAGACGTCACATGTTGTTGCTTTTCTCTGGGGCAGTAAGGCTTGCAAGGGGAATGAAGTTCCATCTTTGCTCTATTGAGTTTGAGAAGGTGTAAAATTCATTTGTGTTGGGCAACACTGTTGACCTGTGGAGAAAAACAAATGGTTCAAGCAGCTGATCTAAAGGAATAACTGAACTCATAAAAGTTTTTAGCTTATAAAGTGTACTTCCACTCTATTTAACTTTACTGGACATCCATTCACCTCTATGTGCAAGGTATTTGTGGTAGGTATCGAAGGAAATATGAAGAATTATACGGTTCCAAGCTCCTCCACATACATGAAATTGTTTGCAAGATATAATTTGATTCTCCCAAGGTATTTAGTGTATGTTGTATTACAGAACCTTAAAAAAAAATGAGAATGTTATCGAGAAATTGTAATTAAGGACAGCTTCTTAGGAGAGGTAGACTAGATCAAGTCCTCAAAGGGACCACTTTTGAGCAGGTGGAGGGAAGAAAGAGTGAGGATTTCAGATGGGAGAAGAGAGGAAAGGTACTGAAGTAGAAAGGAACATGGCATTTGGGCATGGGAGTGGGGAGGCCATGACAGGCACAGTCTTGCCGTGACTGAGAGGCAGCTCAGTTTCCTCCTGCAGGAACCCAGCACTGCTTCCCACCTCCTGGCCTCCTCCACCTGCAGACTCCGTGGTTGAGCCAAGGCCTATCTTTTTTGTGTGTGTGAGGAGATCAGCCCTGTGCTAACATCTGCCAATCCTCCTCTTTTTTTGCTGAGGAAGACTGGCCCTGGGCTAACATCCATGCCCACCTTCCTCCACTTTGTATGGGATGCTGCCACAGAATGGCCTGCCAAGCGCTGCGTTGGTGTGCACCCGAGATCCTAACCGGCGAAGCCCGGGCCACCGCATTGGACCACGCATGCTTAACAGCTTGTGCCACCGGGCCGGCCAAGACCTATCTTATCTGGATTGCTGCCTAGTCTTCCAACAGGTCCCTTTCCTTCAGTCTTAATTTCTTCTAATCTTTCCTTCACAATGCCTCCAGAGTTACCTTCTAGAATCCAAATTTGCTTAAATCTGATATCTGCTTAGACTCCTTCAATGACTGCTCAGAGCATCCGAGAGAACATTCAGACTCCTGAGCTGGACACGCAGGCTTTCTCTTGCTGTCCTCATCTTTAGCCTCATCACCCACTGTGTCCTACATGTTCGCTTTGTTCCAGCCTTAAAAATACCCCCATTTTCTGAAAGCTTTAGCACCCTTTATATCTGTCTTTTTATATGTGTTTCTTCTGCACTCCTACCCCCTTTATTAATCAACTTAATTCCTATTTCTTGATCTAAACTCATATCAAATGTTCCTTCCTCTTGGAGACATTTCCTGAGAGGTCTCTATCTAGAGACCCATTTTGATGTCCCCACTCTGGGACCCTGTACTTATTTCCTTTTCCATAACTGTTGTTTTATTCTTGTCTCATAGACAGTGAGCTCCTTAAATCTGAGACGATCCTTCTTCTTGATGAATAAATGGTCAGCAACAGGATACATTGGAGCATATGAGGAAGCCATTTGGTGTAAAACTAATTGGGCCTGACCTTGTTTTTTTTTTCTTTTCCCCAAAAGGGGCCTGTAGCCTCTGTTCATCCATTGTATATCCGCTTTAAGCAATTAACGTGTCCCAAAGACAAAAGCAATGCCCTTAAGGTGTAAATGCAACTTTCCCCACATTAGCATTTCCTTAAGGATAAGCATTTCTCCATAGGCTAGGATTTGATTGCTGCGCTCATTCCGTGACCACCAAACTTGAGACAACAGCCACGCCCATGGAGACAGCACACCTGATACCCACAGTGTCCATCAATCCACGTGCCATCAGGTCAATGTCGTGGCTATTGTAAAAGGGACATTGCAATCACATGTGGTACATGCTCTTTGATGGTATATAACCACACTATACACCCCACATCTTTGCAGTGCTCCATTTCTTTGTGAAAGGACTCTCCTGGGCTATATGATCCTCAAAGCTTGGCTCATAATAAACGCACCCCAATTTTGATTTATTGGTTTGTTATGGATTATTTGTGACGATATTCTATTTGTCCCTCCAGTATCTAAACACCATACCTGACACCTTTGGTGCACTCAGAAAATGTTTGATGAGTGAATAAGTATGTGTGAGACCACACAGGCTGGATCAGAAGGGGCTTTTTAGGGAGTGGTAGAAAATTCGCTCACATTCCTACCATAGTGGTTGAGGCTGTGGGCTTTGGACTAGTTTGTCTGGGCATCAATCCCAGTTATTCCACTTTTAACTGGAGAACCTGTGGAAATATTTACTCTCTGAACCTTAGTTTCCTCATCTATCAAAAGGGGCTACTGAAAACTCCTGTCTTGTAGCGTTTTAGTGAGATTTACATGCATTAACTTATGTAAAGTACTTAGAAGAGCTCCTGGCACATAGTAGGCACTTAAATGTTAGCTGTTATGTTATCATTATTGCTCTTATATATAAGCAATATTCTGGTTTTGAAAAGATGCTTTCATAATATAGTTGATCCTCATTATTTGTGGATTCCGTGTTTGCACACTTGCCCACTAGCTAAAATGTACTGGCAGCCCCCAAATGAACACTCTCAGGGCTTTCATGTCCATTTGCAGATATGCACAAAGTGGTGAGAAATTTGATTCGCTCGACGTGCACGTTCCCAGCTGAGGGTGAACAAGGTGCTGCTCTGCCCTCCTTTTTCAGCCCACATTGTAAACAAGTGTCCTTCTTGCAGTCTATTTAGTGCCTCATTTCTTATCTTTTTGTGCATTATGTTGGTGACCTTACCATTTAATATGTCCCCCATGTGTAGTGCTGCAATGCTGCCTGGTGTTCCTCAGGGCAAGAGGCTGTGACGTGCCTTTACTGAGAAAGTATGTGTGTTCGACAAGCTACTATCAGACACGAGTTACAGCGCTGTTGGTGTGAGTTCAATGTTAATATATCAACAATATATATTAAATAAGGTGACTTTAAAGAGAACACACAGAGAACAAGGTAATGTAGTGATGAGTTGAAGAAAATGTGACTAAGGCTTACAGAAACCTAACACTGCATTTCCCGTAGGAGCAGTGGGTCATATTCACCGATTCAGTGTACACAATGACCTTATAGAATGTCACACTGTGCAGAAAGAGAACTGACTGTATCTTATGTAATCCTCACATACTCCTTTATAGCAGGCAGGGTACGGAACAGGGTGTCCACATTTTACTATTAAAGTAAGGCTATTAAAGACATTGTGAACCAAGTGGAGAATTTAAAATGTCTTGTGTTCAGCACAAGAGTCATGAGTTTTTGAGCGAGGAAGATCTATGATGCACTGATGTTTAAGGAACAGTTACCTGGCAAGAGAATGTAGTATTGAGAGGAAGAGGGAGAACTGATCTGGAAAGGAGAACCAGCTGTTAAACTCTCCACGTATTCCCATTGCTAGGTGAGGAGATTCGGAGCTAAGGTGCTGATATGATAAAGGAAAAGTAGCAGCCAAAGGATAAAATAATGGATTTGGTAACCATATATAGGGTGTAAATCAGGCTGTGGTTCTCAAAGTGGAGTCCTTGGACCAGCAGCATCAGCATCACCTGGGAACTGGGCTGAAATGCAAATTGTCAGGTGCTGCTGCAGACCTGCTGAACTGGCAATTCTGGGGTGGGGCCTGGCAATCTGGGTTTCAACAATGCCTCCAGGTGCTTCTGGTGCCCATCAAGTTTAAGAACCAATGAATTAGGGGCCGGCCCCGTGGCTTGGCGGTTAAGTGCGCACGCTCTGCTGCTGGTGGATCAGGTTCGGATCCTGGGTGCGCACCAAGGCACCGCTTCTCCTGCCATGCTGTGGCCAAGTCCCACATACAGCAACTAGAAGGATGTGCAGCTACGACACACAACTATCTACTGGGGCTTTGGGGGGAAAAATAAATACATAAAATCTTCAAAAAAAAAAAGAACCAATGAATTAGAAAAACGATTCCAACACATCACTATGTCCAGGTAAGCTCCAAGGCAGGAGGTGGTATTTGTTTGGAGGATAAGATGCATTTTATTTTTATTTTTTTTTGTGAGGACGATCAGCCCTGAGCTAACATCCATGCTAATCCCCCTCATTTTGCTGTGGAAGACCAGCTCTGAGCTAACATCCACTGCCAATCCTCCTCCTTTTATTTTCCCCCAAAGCCCCAGTAGATAGTTGTATGTCATAGTTGCACATCCTTCTAGTTGCTGTAAGTGGGATGCGGCCTCAGCGTGCTCGGAGAAGCCATGCGTCGGTGCGCGCCCGGGATCCGAACCCGGGCCGCAGGTAGCGGAGCGTGTGCACTTAACTGATAAGCCACGGGGCTGGCCCAAGGTGCATTTTAAGTTTCAGGAAATAGTAGTTCAGCATCTATTTCATCGTAAGGATTCCAGAGATGCCATTTTAGCTCTCTGGTGTGAAGCTCTTTTGTCCACAATATGTTCTCCTTTAGAGAGCCCTTGATAAGTTATTTACCACTTCCCACATGTTCTGAGAGTCTCTTCTTTCTTGAAATCCCCTTTCGGACTTGAAAACGTACTTTATTTTTGTGCATAATCTCCTCTATTTAAAATCTGGATTTCTCTTCCTGTAGGATCCTGTGTGGCACATGTAGCTGTGGGAGATCAAGATTTGGCCACCCTGAAATATATCTCTTTACCTTGATTGTTTTCTCTGAAAGACCTTTGACCTCCCCCACTAACTGCCTAAAGAATTTGACATGGTGGCTCCTTCCTGGAACAGATCTTCTATCATGATGGCTATGAAGATAATGTAAAATAGATGTTGCAACGGGAGGGGCACCAAGCCCCTTTTATCAAAAAACTCTATCTCTCCCTGACCAAATTATCAATAGATGACCCTAAAAAGAATTGTCCTTCTGCCCTCTGAAGTCCCAGGCCACTACCCACCCTCAACACGTTCCTTCGCCTTTAGCTGCAATACTTAAGCAAGCAGCTTAGACAGAGGGACGAGTTGCTCATTTCTGAGCTTCTCCCATGTATATATGTTATTAAACTTGGTAGTATTTTCTCCTGCTAACCTGTCTTGTTGATTATTTGGCCAGCCAGAATATCCTTAAGGGAAAGGGCTGAGGGAGATTCTCCCTCTTCCCCAACAGTTTTGGCGTAGTCGCCAGGAGACCACACTGGCTGGCAAGTTGCCTTTTCTGGCTGGAAGACCTGCCTTCTCCCTGGACTGCTGCAGATGGTGAGATACGGGAACGCCTGACGAAAGCCGGCAAAAGGTAAGACATCTTACCACGTCAGCCTCCCGGAATCTCTATCTGCGGAGTCCGGTGGAAGGAAGTGGTGAGAATTTTTTTTCTCTTTCTAAATTTAGATTGGCAGGAGAAAATATTTGGGAAACTAGTTTCTTGGGCTTTTAGTGACTCTTGGTTTAAATTTGGTAGAGTACTCTTGGTTTTGATCTTGATCCCTTTTCCTCCCAGAGGTAGTCTCTGTTTTTCTCTTTTGTCTGTGTCTTTTGTCATAAGAAGGAAATACCATAGGGTAGGACGCAGGCATAGGCCCTATAAGCCTGCTGTCCGGGCCGGCCCCACAGACTGGTGAGTTTGCGGGTCTCACCAGACCGGCGTCTACAAACGTTGCTGTGGGTTATTATGCACATGAAGTGAAGGTCATTGCCAAGGGCATCTTGGAAGCCAAAAAGGCCGCAAATTTAAGTGGGCGCGGGTCGAGCAGTTAAGAGCCATTAGGGCGCTCGCCACTTTCAGAAGACTCCCGTGTCAGGATAAGTTGGGTCACGGAACGGGGTAGATGACACAGGTCCCCCGCCAACTGCAAGAAAATGTCCGTGCAACGACGAGGTACTCTGTAAAGCACACAGTCCCCAACCCCGCGGCACCTCCCCCGCTAGGCATTATTCTGGCTCCAAGAGATCTAAGGCGTGGCTAAAGCTGTCATTGTGCACATAAGAAAAAAGAAAAAAAACCGGATGAGGTTTTTCCTTCTGTCTTGTTTTGTGTCCTGAGAATACTTGGCTTTGTGACCAGTGAGAATATGCTCCTTGGTCTCCACCATACGGAAGGTGCATTTACCGGGGTGCACCTTGGTGGCCAGTCGAGTAGACTGGGGTTCCGAACTGTCTCTGTCCGGCTGTGCCAAGCTCTCAGGGGAGTCTGAATGTCTTTGGGAGTGAATTATGTGGATCATGGGGGCTACATCATCTGCGCCCTCACCAGGGACGCCTCTTGCGTCCATGGGAAAGATTTATTCTAAGCGTGGAAAGTTACCTCCGGGTCTTTCCTTAAAAAGGCTTATTGGTTCGAGTCACTATTAGAATAAATATACAAATGAAGATCCTACTCGTCAATGGCCAGACGACGAATCCTTTGAATTAGAAAAACTTCTAAATTGGGGAAAAAAAATGTTTTGAGAGCTCTCACATAATTGCTTAATTGGTACCTAAGAATTAAGGCCAGAAAAAGGAAGGGAAAAATTTAACTAGTCTTAAGACCTTGACTCAGGTTACAATTGAATTGAGAACATGTAAAAAAGTGTTGATAAGATTATAAAGGTTAGAATGTTTGAGCTAATTTTATATAAAGAGGTTACATCAACTTTGCCTGAGTATGTTTTAAAATGTCTGACTGGGAATGCTTCTCTTGTCCAAAATTAGAAGACCAAGACCTATTGATAAAAATCTTAATGATAATTATGTTTAAAGGTATAAGAGGTGACGAAATTTACATGAAATTTTGTAAGAAAAAAACTGATGTTATTTCTATTACAGAACTGGTTAACAAAAATAGTAATTTAAATGATGGCTAATTTTATCTAATGTCTTATGAAGTCTTATAGGCAATCTAAATAGTTATTGGGAATAAGTAACTAAATAGTTGTGAAAAAGATGATTGTTGGACGAACTTTAAACAATAATTATGTGTTATGGTGGTTACAACTTCCAAACTCTTTTTGGTGACCTAAAACTTTAGAGTTTTGCTGAATTTTATGATAAAAATTCTCTGAGTATCATCATTTCCAAATAAGATAAGATATTAGACATTGATTGCTAAATGTACATTTGTCTACTTTTGGCTTTCCATTACAGGAAAACTAAAAGGTGTTTTGGGTCTATTGATAAACATGTGTTTTATTAAAAGATTGTACTATAAAGTAATATATTTCTAGAAGTTATGAAGTGTTTATAAATTTTCCAAGCCACAAGATACTAATGTAAAAGAAAGTTTATAATGGTTTACTTAGTTTTTACTCACAAATTAAGGTTTCTAAAGGTTAAAATTTCTAATTAGTATATGTGATTGAAAATTAAGAAAAATATGTCTGTGTACAAGGAAAGTAAGATGTATAAAGGTACAAAGAATGGAAATATTTTGTTTGGTTGATTAAGAAAGATAAATTTGTCCTCAAGTACTAGAAGGGAAAAGAAAGACATGGGACAAATTCTGAATGTAAAAGGAAAGTTATAGAAGGTTTGTGGAAGAGGAATTCTGGAAAAGGAGATTTGCATGGTCAAGTTGGCTAAGATTGAAATGAATTTAATTAAGTAAATGAGTTTTAATAGCAGAAATAAGCTGGTGCAAAATTAAAATTTGATCTTCTGTCTCTTAAAAGGATAATTTGCTTAAACTTGATAAAGAGGTTACAAAAGATTTTTCTTTACCTTTGAGTAAGTCTACCTAAAAGACAGAAAAAAAAAACTGTTAAAATAATTTCCTACGTTCAAAAGACTGAGGTCTCTCTATTAAGGCTTTTGGACTGTTAATGCTCTGTTTACTTTGATTGTTTATATTTTTGACAAGCTCCCCCAAAATTCATACCTTAAAGTCTTTTTTTTAACTTTTATTTCTTTGAGAATTTTCAAAGGGCCCTGGAACTTCTCAAAGAAATTTGCTCTCTTCCTATTAGGGGAAAGA
This sequence comes from Diceros bicornis minor, assembly GCF_020826845.1. Taxonomy (NCBI): domain Eukaryota; kingdom Metazoa; phylum Chordata; class Mammalia; order Perissodactyla; family Rhinocerotidae; genus Diceros; species Diceros bicornis. The sequence goes on along the minus strand of NC_080770.1, from coordinate 41,954,668 downwards.
TACTAAACTTGTTAGGCTTATTCAATATGTTCAATTACATGAAAAGCATTGTCAGACCAGTGATGATAAGCCTGCTTAGGTGCTATTATGTGGGCAAATGTTATTGACATAGGTGTTTTAAAATTGTATAACATTACTGAAATTCTGATCTGTCCTGGTTATCAGTCATAATTCTGGTTATTATTATTTTAAAGTGTTGTATGTCACAAAATTAACCAAATTTCCTTGTCAATTGCCATTTTGAGGTCTTGTTGTTTACAGACTTATTTCTTTGCTCTAATGCTTTTGCAAAATATTTCGACTTCAGAAAAATTCATGGAAAGGACTCTGACATTTACACTGGAGTGCAGGTTTCTGACAAACTTTCTGATCATAAAACTGAACTTGGTAAAAAATTTACAGAAATCCGATGGAGAAACTGATGACTTCATAAAGCCAATAACAAAAAGAGTGGGATCAAGAATGGATTACACAGGACTGAATAAACTGATAAGGATGATTATAATTTTTATTATTTTTCATTTGAAATATTGCTGAATTTTTAATGTTTTGTTTTTTCAGATTTAAGGAAAACTTTTTCTCTTTTCTCCCGAGATAGCTATGACTTATAGCAATTTGGTAAATGATACTTTTGTAAGTAAAATGGAAATATTTATCTTTTTCTCTCTACCTGATCCCTCCAGGATTTGGAAACTCTTAGTAAGTGAGTATTGTTGTTTTCATGGCAATATAGTTATTTGCATAAGTTCACTAAGAATCTGTTCTCCTTATAACAGGACACAATTGGAAACACTGGTTATATTACCAAGGTTGTGACTGGAACATCATATTTGCCATATAACCATACAGCTTTTGAGGAGTGAAGATTGGACTTTATGGAATAAAGCCAGGTGGAAATATTGGCCTGGTACCTTACGTTCCAAGCAGCACTTACCAGGATAAGTAAAGAATGTCACTTATCTGGCAGGTACAAGGAACCTTAAAATATTTTGGGGAAACCTCGGAATAGAGGAGTTCACCCAAATCTATAGGTATTGCAGGCAAAGTCTGATGACAAAATCCTTGGCTTGGCTTTCCTGGCCTCGAGAGACCTTTAAAGTTCAATGTGAGATTCCTTATAAAAAGTTCCAGCAAAGCAGATTTAAAAGAGCCTATGTGATCAACTGCTATTCTTGCTGTACTTATGTAAATAATTGAGCCAACTCTATTGGAACTAGACTTATTTTACAAACTAGTTAGTTTTAATTTGGCTATCTTTGATAAAAATGAGGGTGATTTTAGAGAAAAAAATTATATTTCAGTAAAAACTATTTCAGTATAAATTTGCGGATATTAGATCCTAGTTTTGTTGTCTTTTGAGGTTTTTGTTTTATATCTGTTGACTGGACTGGATCCTGATTTCTTCTAGTCTCCTGAAATATCTGGCTACAGGCGTCCAAACTAATGTTTTTGATTGTTTCCATCATTTTCATTTGAAATCACTGAAAACTGAACCTGCCCTTTTTCCTGAAGCCTTACAAACTGAAGCTGATGGACTTGATACAAACTTAAGAGATTACTTGATGACATCATCAGAGACATTTTAAACTGCAAAAGATGCTTTGACGCTGACATCTAAAATTCTTCTTCACTGGCTGTCCTCTGAACTCAAAAACTGCTTTACAACTTGCTCCAACCATTAACCTTGTTTTTCTTTTGTTTACATAGAAATGCTTCTATTAAATACTTGATTGCTTGCTTCCACAATATAGGCGTAACCTTGAGAGCCCACCTGCATCACCACCTTCCAAAAGGAACTTAATTGAACTGATCTATTATCAGGACTAAGAAATGTGTTCAGTGAGATGAAACAATCTACCAACTCAGCATCTGGACTATGAAACTTCTTTAAGTTTCAAAAGGACTGTGAAACTTTTAGTTTCAAAGGCCGGACTGTGGGAGATCAAGATTTGGCCACCCTGAAAAACCTCCCCCACTAACTGCCTAAAGAATTTGACATGGTGGCTCCTTCCTGGAACAGATCTTCTATCATGATGGCTATAAAGATAATGTAAATAGATGTTGCAATGGGAGGGGCACCAAGCCCCTTTTATCAAAATACTCTATCTCTCCCTGACCAAATTATCAATAGATGACCCTAAAAAGAATTGTCCTTCTGCCCTCTGAAGTCCCAGGCCACTACCCACCCCCAACACGTTCCTTCGCCTTTAGCTGCAATACTTAAGCAAGCAGCTTAGACAGAGGGACGAGTTGCTCATTTCTGAGCTTCTCCCATGTATACATGTTATTAAACTTGGTATCATTTTCTCCTGCTAACCTGTCTTGTTGATTATTTGGCCAGCCATAAGAACCTTAAGGGAAAGGGCAGAGGGAGATTCTCCCTCTTCCCCAACATAGCCTTACTGTAAATTTGGAATGCCATTGATTTGTTCCAAAACCTTAGAATGTTTTAGAACTTAGAACCTGATGAATAGAGAATTTATATGCTTCTGTTTAGGATTCATATTTTTCAGATGTCTAGAGGTATCCCAACTTGCCAGTAATGTGGCTTTAGGTTTTGCAGAACTTGAAAATCTGAATATAGTAGAAAACGAATTACATCTCTCACACTAACATTTACAAAATAAATGATCAGAATGTTAACTTACCAATAAGCACTTTCTATATTCTAGGCTCTATATTATGCTTACATAATAAACATGATAAAGTTTCAAAGAGGAGCCAATTAACTTTTGAGCAAAAGCTTGACTTGAGTGTATATTGGCTTCATTTTGACAGTTGTAGCCTTAATATTATAGTAATGTTTTCTTTTTCTGGGAATCAGATAATCTTGTTGTTGGGGGAAGAGGGAGAATCTCCCTCTGCCCTTTCCCTTAAGGTTCTTATGGCTGGCCAAATAATTAACAAGCCAAGTTAGCAGGAGAAAATAATAAGTTTAATAACATGTATACATGGGAGAAACTCAGAAATGAGCAACTCATCCCTCTGTCTAAGCTGCCTGCTTAAGTATTGCAGTTAAAGGCGAGGAACGTGTTGGGGGTGGGTAGTGGTCTGGGACCTCAGAGGGCAAGAGGCAACTCACATGGAGATAGAAATGCAAATGTTTGCCTGACAACTCCTCTCAGGGTCATCTATAGATAATGTGGAGGGAGAGATAAAGTTTTTGATATAAGGGGCTTGGTGCCTTTCCTTTTGTAACCGCTATCCTACATTATCTTTACAGCCATCATGATAATAACTCCTTCCTGAAACAGATCTTTTGTTTTAAATTCTTTAGGTAGTCTGGGAGGGGAAACTCAAATATTCTTCCTGAGCTCTCTGAGTCCTTATTGTCTTCAGCTCAAAATAATCTGCATACCAGAGTTGTGCCTCTTGGGGTAACTTGCCCTGAGCACCATCAGTTCCCTCCTCTGAAACTTTCCTAGAAGTTTCACAGTCCTTTTGAAAATTAAAGACGTTTCATAGTCCAGAAGCTGAGTTGGTAGATTGTTTCATCTCACTGAGCACATTTCTTAGTCCTGATAATAGATAGTTCAATTAAGTACATTTTAGAAGGTGGTGATGCAGGTGGGCTCTCAAGGTTACACCTATATCTTGGAAGCAAGCAATCAAGTATTTAATGGAAGCATTTCTATGTAAACGAAAGAAAAACAAGGTTAATGGTTGGAGCAAGTTGTAAAGCAGTTTCTGAGTTTAGAGGACAGCCAGATAAGATTTTTAGATGTCAGCGTCAAAGCAGCTTTTGCAGTTTAAAATGTCTCTGATGATGTCATCGGGTAATCTCTTAAGTTTATAGCAAGTCCATCAGCTTCAGTTTGTAAGGCTTCAGGAAAAAGGGCAGGTTCAGTTTTCAGTGATTCCAAATGAAAATGATGGAAAAAATAAAAAACGTTAGTTTGGACATCTGTAGCCAGATATTTTAGGAGACTAGAAGAAATCAGGATCCAATCAAGTCAACAATATAAAACAAAAACCTTAAAAGACAATTAACAAAACCAGGATCTAATATCCGCAAATCTACACTATAGTTTTTACAGAAATATAATTTTTCTTTCTAAAATCACCCTCATTTTTATCAAAGAAAGACAAATTAAAACTAAGTAGTTTGCAAAATAAGTCTAGTTCCAATAGAGTTGGCCCAATTATTTACATAAGTACAGCAAGAATGGCAATTGATCACATAGGCTCTTTTAAATCTGCTTTGCTGGAACTTTTTATAAGGAATCTCAGATTGAACTTTAAAGGCCTCTCCAGGCCAGGAAAGCCAAGCCAAAATTTTGTTATCAGACTTTGCCTGTAATACCTACAGATTTGGGTGAACTCCTCTCTTCCGAGGTTCCCCCAAAATATTTCGAGGTTCCTTGTGCTTGCCAGATAAGTGACATTCTTTACTTATCCTGGTAAGTGCTGCTTGGAACATAAGGTACCAGGGCAATGTTTCCACGTGGCTTTATTCCATAAAGTCCAATCTTCATTGCTCAAAAGCTGTATGGTTATATCGCAAATATGATGTTCCAGTCACAGCCTTGGTAATAGAACCAGTGTTTCCAATTGTGTCCTGTTATAAGGAGAAGAGATTCTTATTGAACTTATGCAAATAACTATATTGCCATGAAAACAACAATACTCACTAAGAGTTTCCAAATTCGAGGGATCAGATAGAGAGAAAGATAAATATTTCAATTTTACTTACAAAAATATTATTTACCAAATTGTTATAAGTCATAGCTAGCTCAGGAGAAAAGAGAAAAAGTTTTCCTTAAATCTAAAAAAACAAAACATTAAAAATTCAGCAATACTTCAAATGAAAAATAATAAAAATTATAATCATCCTTATCAGTTTATTCAGTCCTGTGTAATCCATTCTTGATCCCAATCTTTTTGTGAGCAGCTTCATGAAGTTATCAGTCTTTCCATCAGCTTTCTGTAATTTCTTACCAAGTTCAGTTTTATTATCAGAAAGTTTGTCAGAAACCTGTACTCCAGTGTAAATGTCAGAGTCCTTTCCATGAATTTTTCTGAAGTTGAAACATTTTGCAAGAGCATTAGAGCAAAGAAATAAGTCTGTAAACAAGACCTCAAAATGGCAATTGACAGAGAAATTTGGTTAATTTTGTGACATACAACACTTTAAAATAATAATAACCAGAATTATGACTGATAATCAGGACAGATCAGAATTTCAGTAATGTTATACAATTTTAAAACACCTATGTCAATAACATTTGCCCACATAACAGCACCTAAGCAGACTTACCATCACTTGTCTGACAATGCTTTCCATGTAATTTAACATACGGAATAAGCCTAATAAATTTAGTATCTTTCCCTTTGTAGGAAGAAAGCAAATTTCTTTGAGAAGTTCCAGGGCCCTTTGAAAATTCTCAAAGAAAAAAAGTAAAAAAAAGACTTTATTTATATGAATTTTGGGGAGCTTGTCAAAAATAGAAAACGTTAAAGCAAAGAGAGCATTGAGAGTCCAAAAACTTTAATAGAGAGACCTCAGTCTTTTGAACGCAGGAAATCATTTTAACAGATTTTTTTTTTTCTGTCTTTTAGGTAGACTTACCCAAAGGTAAAGAAAAATCTTTTATAACCTCTTTATCAAGTTCAAGAAAATTATCCTTTTAAGAGAAAGAAGACCAAATTATAATTTTGTACCAGCTTCCTTCTGATATTAAAACTCATTTACTTAATTAAATTCATTTCAGTCTTAGCCAACTTGACCATACAAAAACTGCTTTTCCAGAATTCCTCTTCCACAAACCTATAACTTTCTTTTTACATTCAGAATTTATCCCATGTCTTTCTTTTCCCTCCTAGTTCTTGAAGACAAATTTATCTTTCTTAATCAATCAAATAAAATATCTGCATTCTTTGTTCCTTCTTTATACATCTTACTTTCCTTGTACACAGACATAATTTTCTTAATATTTAGTAGCTTCAATCACATATACTAATTAGAAATTTTAACTCTTAGAAACCCCAATTTGTAAGTAAAAACTAAGTAAACAATTATAAACTTTCTTTTACATTAGGATCTTGTAGCTTGGAAAATTTATAAAGACTTCATAACTTCTAGAAATATGTTCCTTTATAGTACAATCTTTTAATAAAACACACGTTTACCAATAGACCCAAAACCCCTTTTAGTTTTCCTGTAATGAAATGCCAAAAGTAGACAAACGTAAGTTTAGCAATCAATGTCTAATATCTTATCTTATTTGGAAATGATAATACTCAGTGAATCTTTATCACAAAATTTAGCAAAACTCTAAAGTTTTATGTCACCAAAAAGAGTTTGGAAGCTGTAACCACCATAACACATAATTATTGTTTAAAGTTCACCCAACATTCATCTTTTTCACAACTATTTAGTTACTTGTTCCCAATAATTATTTAGATTGTCTATAAGACTTCATAAGACATTAGATAAAATTAGCCATCATTTAAATTACTATTTTTGTTAACCAGTTCTGTAATAGAAATAACATCAGTTTTTTGTACAAAACTTCATGTAAATTTCATCACCTCTTATACCTTTAACCATAGTTATCATTAAGATTTTTATTAATAGGTCTGGGTCTTCTGATTTTGGACAAGGGAAGAATTCCCAGTCAGACATTTTAAAGTATACTCAGGCAAAGTTGATGTAACCTCTTTATATAAAATTAGCTCAAACATTCCAACCTTTATAATCTTATCAACACTTACACTTTTACATGTTCTCAATTCAATTGTAACCTGAGTCAAGCTCTTAAGGCTATTTAAATTTTTCCCTTCCTTTTTCTGGCCCTTTTTTAGGTACCAATTAAACAATTGTGTGAGAGCTCTCAAAACATATTTTTTTCCCCCAATTTAGAAGTTTTCCCAATTCAAAGAATCCGTCATCTGGCCATTGACCAGTAGGATCTTCATTTGTATATTTATTCCAATAGTGACTCGATCCAATACGACTTTTTAAGAAAGACCCAGAGGTACCTTTCCACGCTTAGAATAAATCTTTACCGTGGACGCAAGAGGCGTCCCTGGTGAGGGCGCAGATGATGTAGCCCCCATGATCCACAGAATTCACTCCCAAAGATATTCAGAGAAAGTAAAGACCTTCGTTGCACAGGCGGTAAGGATGGTGTAGTGAAAACGGTGTCTCCGGTCTCCCACAATAGTGTGGAACGCCTCCAGTCACAGACCCGCTACACTAATCTGTGACATCGGGCAGGTGATACTGGTATGGGATTTTTCCAGCACTAACAAGCAACGAAGGTTAAGACGACAAAAGCCCTTATGGACTGGGCCCTTTATGACCAACTCCCCTGAGAGCTTGGCACAGCCAGGCAAAGAGACAGTTCAGAACCCCAGTCTACTCGACTGGCCACCAAGGGGCACCCCAGTAAATGCACCTTCCATATGGTGGAGACCAAGGAGGATATTCTCACTTGGCACAAAGCCAAGTTGTCTCAGGACACAGAACAAGACAGAAGGAAAAACCTCATCCGGTTTTTTTCTTATGTGCACAATGACAGCTTTAGCCACGCCTTAGGTCTGTTGGAGCCAGAATAATACCTAGGAGGGGAGGTGTCACGGGGTTGGGGACTGTGTGCTTTACAGAGTACCTCGTCATTGCATGGACATTTTCTTGCAGTTGACGGGGGACCTGTGTCATCTACCCCGTTCCGTGAACCAACTTATCCTGTCACGGGAGTTTCCTGAAAGTGGTGACTGCCCTAATGGCTCTTAACCGCTCGACCCGTGCCCACCAAATTTGCGGCCTTTTTGGCTTCCAAGATGCCCTTGGCAATGGCCTTCACTTCGTGTGCATATTAACCCACAGCAAAGTTTGTCTAAATAGACGCCAGTCTGGTGAGACCCACAAACTCACCAGTCTGTGGGGCCGGCCCGGACATTAGGCTTATAGGGTCTATGCCTGCGTCCTACCCTATGTTATTTCCTTCTTATGACACACGATACAAAAGACAAAGACAAAAGAGAAAAACAGAGACTATCTCTGGGAGGAAAAGGGATCAAGATCAAAACCAAGAGTACTCTACCAAATGTACCAGCGTCACTAAAAGCACAAGAAACTCGTTTCCCAAATATTTTCTCCTGCCAATCTAAATTTAGAAAGAGAAAAAAATTCTCACCACTTCCTTCCACCGGACTCCACAGGTAGAGATTCTGGGAGGCTGACGTGGTAAGAAGTCTTATATTTTGCCGACTTTCGTCAGGCGTTCCCGTATCTCATCATCTGAAGTAATCCAGGGAGAAGGCAGTTCTTCCAGCCAGAGAACGCAACTTGCCAGCCAGTGTAGCCCCACGTTGGGCACAAAAACTGTTGGGGGAGAGAGAGAATCTGCCTCTGCTCTTTTCTTAAGGTTCTTATGGCTGGCCAAATAATTAACAGGACAGGTTAGCAGGAGAAAATAAAACCAAGTTTAATAACATGTATACATGGGAGAAACTCAGAAATGAGCAACTCGTCCCTCTGTCTAAGCTGCCCGCTTAAGTATTGTAGCTAAAGACGAGGAAGGTGTTGGGGATGGGTAGTGGTCTGGGACCTCAGAGGGCAAGAAGACAACTCACATGGAGATAGAAATGCAAATGTTTGCCTGACAACTCCTCTCAGGGTCATCTATAGATAATGTGGTCAGGGAGAGATAGAGTTTTTGATAAAAGGGGCTTGGTGCCTTTCCTGTTGTAACCTCTATCCTACATTATCTTTACAGCCATCATGATAATAACTCCTTCCTGAAACAGATCTTTTGTTTTAAATTCTTTAGGCAGTTTGGGAGGGGAAACTCAAATATTCTTCCTGAGTTCTCTGAGTCCTTATTGTCTTCAGCTCGAAATAACCTGCATACCAGAGTGGTGCCTCCTGGGGTAGCTTGCCCTGAGCACCATCACCTCCATTTATAAGGATGCACCCATTATATAGATTCTGTACAAAATTGCAAAGATCACTTTTTCCTTTTCAAAATTTATTTGTTTTAACTTTTAATAGTGAGAACCTTAGTGTTGGGTAAACTGCTGCACAATTACTGGAAATTCTGAGAGTCTTTTTGAAAAGTGTAGAAGTCTAAAGATAATGAAAAGTACATTTTTCGAATGTCAAGTCCCTTGATGATTTGATAAGCATCTGTCTAGTTGTACCCGGAAGAGATGGAAGATTAAACACCAGCACAGCACACAAGGAAACAGGCTGCAAACTTGAGGGCTTCCCATGGACCACAGAGTGCCTGGCTGACTCTTGGAGATTAAATCTGGGCTTTGTCCATGGGTGGACCCTGAGAGGAAAATTTTGCTTAAATGACCAGAGAATAGACAACGTTTTATGTTGATAATAATACTTACCATGTAAATTTCTTTATAAATCTTTGAATAAAATAAAAATTTATAACCCGCATATAAATTAACTCTTACTGACAAGCCCCACAGCCTTCTCTAGAGAGCTCAACAGAAAATATCTCCGCTGACTGTGAATTGTTCTTCTCTGAAAGCCAGCCAGCACTTCACTGATAGCCCTGGATAAGGAAGGCCAGATACAATTCTTTGAAGATGTTTAGCTGAATTCAGAACCAAAAATCCTACCTCCAGTTGGCTCCTCTGTGAGAATGGATGGCCGGCCTTGTTTCACAGCCTGAGCAATTGAGGTTTCAGATGAGATAAGTTGCTCTGTTCCCTAGGGATGGAAAAGCTGGACTGTGACATCGATTCAATGCTGAGACTTTGCAGGTAAAGATAGGGTCATAGAGGGGAATAAAGATTTCAGCAAATTGGATTTTTGTTCTCAACAGTGGAAATAATTTAAGAAGCAGATAGTCTCTCACTCCAACTTCTCTTCCCTGTTCTCTGTCATATCACTGTAAAAATTCTCTCTATGAAAATTTCAATCTCTTTTCTTTGTAGTGTGTTTATTATCATCTTCACGAATTCTTTGACTTCACCACCTTTCTGGCACCACAACATTAGCCATTGAGATATTATTATAGATTCAGTTTTGCAATTTCATCCCCTTATCTCTATTTCCTCTGTCATTTCATAGTTTTAGTTCTTATTTTATCTTATGCTTGAAAACATTTGAAGCTTACAGTGTGTAACAGTTCCTTATTTTCTCAAATTTTTATCTAAGTGCCCTCAACTATCACTTTTTTTTAGAAAAGAAGTGAAATACATAACAGAACAATACACTGTAATAAATTGACCACTCATAATATTAAGTTCAACCTGAAATCCCTCCTCACTTAACAGAGACCATCTTTTATAATTCACAATGCTTTTGTCTGGGCAGGGTCAGTTTATCAATGATTTTTGGATGTTTTAAACCACATGAGATGAATACAATATAAGGTAAAATTGTTAATCTTGCAGAAGTTGTAGAATTTCCTGATGCTTAGGGGAGTTGGTGGTGGAGAACCTGAATCATATGAAAAGTAGTTGATTAATTAGCACCTGAGTTTGTTAATTTGGTAAGGATGATGATGAGACATACATGTTGAAAAGATAACTTTGCATATCAGAGTATTGTCAGAGGCCACTGGGAAAATTCATAATATTTTCAAATACTACAAAAAAATGATGATTTTTTCATAAAAGATGTGATACATGACGGCATCATATACTTCTGTCAGAAAATTTGCAATGAAGAAAATTAACACTTCAGTCATTTTAATTCTAACAATTTGTTCATGCTTACTAGTAGGTTAAAAAACTTTTTAGAAATAAAGTGAGGGCCGGCCCGGTGGCTTAGCGGTTAAGTGCGCGCGCTCCGATGCTGGTGGCCCGGGTTCGGATCCCGGGCGTGAACCGACGCACCGCTTCTCTGGCCACGCTGGGGCCGCGTCCCACATGCAGCAACTAGAAGGATGTGCAACTGCGACATACAACTATCTACTGGGGTTTTGGGGGAAAAATAAATAAATAAATAAATAAATCTTAAAAAAAAAGAAAGAAAGTGATAAGTGATGTACTTGCTTAATTTTTAATTTTTTTTAGTAAGAAAACTTTTTCATAATTTTTAAAAAATATTTATTTGTATTTATTTTATGCTGAATTTATTCCTGGGCCAAAGACTTTTTTTCTAATTAACTAACACCAATTCTTTTCAAACTCTTTCAAAAAGTTGAAGAGGAGAGAATACCCCTAAAGTCATCCTATGGGATTAACACTACCCTGATATCAAAGCCAAAGACACTCAGAGAAAAGAAAACTATAGGTCAATATCTTTGATGAATATTGATATAAAAATCCTCCATAAAATAGTAATAAACTAAATTAATCAGCATATTAAAAGGATTATATAGCATTTTTCAGTGGGATTTATTCCTGGAATAAAGGATGTTTCAATATATGAAAATGAATCAATGTAATAAACCATATTAACAGAATGAAGGAAAAAAACACATGATCATCTCAATGGATGCAGAAAAAGCGTTTGGCAAAACTAAATATGCTTTCATGCTAAAACCACTAAAAAACCCCTCAGAGTAAAAGGAAACTACTTCAACATAATAAAAGCCATATATAGAAATCCACAGAGAACATCATATTCAAGGGTGAAGGAATGAAAGCTTTTTCTCTAAAATCAGGAACAAGGCAAGAAGGCCCATTTTCACCACTTCTATTCAACATGGTATTAGAAGATCTAGCCAAGGCAAGTAGGCAAGAAAAAGAAAGAAATAGCATCCAAATTGGAAAGGAAGAAGTAATATTATATTTGTTTACAAATAGTATCTTATATGCTGAAACCCCTAAAAATTCCACCAAAAATTTGTTAGAACTAGAAAATTCTGCAGAGTAGTGGGACACAAAATCAACATGCAAAAACTAGTTGTTCTTCTATACATTAATAATAAGTAATCTGAAAAAGAAATTTAAAAACTTTACATTTTTATTGACAATAGCATCAAAAAGAGTAAAATACTTAAGAATCAACTTACTCAAAGAGGTAAAAATTCCAGTGATGGTTTTGCAAAATTAGAAAAATCTATCCTAAAATTCATATGGACTCTCAAGGGACCCTGAATAACCAAAACAATCTAGAAAAAGAAGAACAAAGTTAGAGAACTCACAATTCCTGATTTCAAAACTTACTATAAAGTAATCAAAACAGTGTGGTATTGGCGTAAATACACACACTATACTAATGAAATAGCACAGAGACCCCAGAAATAAAACTTTGCGTATATGGTCCAATGATTTTTGACAAAGGTACAAAGATCATTCAAAGGAGAAAAGATCAGTTTTTCAACAAATGTTGTTGCGAAAACTGGATACCCACATGCAAAAGAATGAGGTTGGACCCTTACTTTACACCATATACAAAAATTAACTCAAAATGGATCAAAGATATAAATGTTAGAGTTGAAGCTATAAAACCCTTAGAAGAAAACACATGGTAAAAGCTGTGTGTCATTGGGTCCAAATGCCATTGTAACAATGATTTCTTTAATATGACACCAAAGACATAAGTAACAAAAAAAATAACAAATTGTACTTCATCAAAATGAAAAAGATTTCTGTATCACAAGATACTATCAACAGAGTAAAAAGGCAAACCATGGAAAGGTTGAAAATATTTGCAAATCACAAATCTGATAAGGGATTAATATCTAGAATAAATAAAGAACATCTACAACTCAACAATAAAAAAAAACTCAATTTAAAAATGCACAAAATACTTGAATAGACATTTCTCCAAAGAAGATATAAAATGAACAGGAAACACATGAAAAGATGCTCAACATCACTAAGTATCAGGAAAATGTGAAATAAAACCACAATGAGATACCTTTTCACACCCATTAGGATAGTTACTATCACAAAATCAGAACATAACAAGTGTTGGCAAGGATGTTGAGAAATTGGAACCCTTGTGCTCTGAGTGTGAGAATATAAAACTGTGGAAAACTGTGTGGCAGTTCCTTCAAAAATTAAAAATAGAATTACTATATGATCTAGAAATTCCACTTATGGGTTCTGAAATAATAAAAATCATATTCATCAGCCTCTGTGTCCAGTTCTTGGCACAGAGCTCCTAAAACCTTTGTAATTTCCCCAGTGATAAGAACACTAGGAGAATCTTTTGTTCTATTGAGGCAACTCTGGGTGGGCTCCTGGATGGCTCCTGGATGGGGGCTGGTCACCAGAAAGACCAAGCCCTGATTAGAAGCTTGGAATTTTTAGCCCTACCCCTTATCCTCCAGAGAGCGGAGAGGAGCTGGAAATTGAGTTAATAATTGATCATGCCTATGTGAGAGAGCCTCCATAAAAATCCCAAGAGAAGGCGGTTCAGAGAGCTTCCAGGTTGGCAATGACAAGGACTGCTTGGAGACTGGTGTACCTGGAGATGGCATGAAAGCTCTGTGTACCGTCTCCATACCTTTCCCTATGCACCACTTCCAACAGGCTGTTCTTGAATTATATCCTCTTATAATAAACTGGTGACCTAGTAAATGTTTCTCTGAGTTTTGTGAGCCACTCTAGCAAATTAATCAAACCCAAGGAGAAGGTTGTGGGAACCTCTGGTTTTTAGCCAGTAAGTCAGAAGTATAGGTAACAGCCTGGGCTTGTAACTGGCATCTGAAGTTGAGGTGAGGTTGGGTGGGTGTGCAGACTTATAGGACGGAGCCATCAACCTGTGGAATCTGATGTATCTCTGGGTTGTCAGCATCAAATTGAGTTGAATTATCTGGCGACCAGCTGGCATTCCAAGAATTGCTTGTTGGAGGTGTGGGGAACCCTCCTACATGTGAAAAAGTGAATCTGAGAACACCATTTATGGGTATACACGCAAAAGAACTGAACGCAGAGGTATAAAGACATATATGTACACCCGTGTTCTTAACAGCATTATTCAAAATAGCCAGAAGCTGGAATCAAGCCAGGTGTCCATCAATGGACGAACTGACAAAAAAATGTGGTGTATACACATAGTGGAATACTCTTCGCCCTTAAAAAGGAAGGAATTCTGACACATGCTATGACATGGATGAACCTTGAGGAATTTATGCTAAGTGAAATAAAGCCAGTCACAAAAGGAAAAATACTGTATGATTCCACTCATATAAGGTAATTAGAGTACTCAAATTCATAGGAATAGAAAGGAGAATGGTGGTTCCCAGGGGCAAGAGGGAGGGATAATAGGGAGTTGTTGCTTAATGGGCACAAAGTTTCAGTGCAAGGTGAAAACAGTTCTGTGGAAGGTTGGAGGTTATGGCTACACAACTATGTGAATGTATTGAATGACACTGAACTGTACACTTAAAAATGGTTAAAATTTTATGTTATGCATATTTTATGACCATTAAAAAATTAATTATTATCAACAAATGAACAAACACTAGCTACATGCAATAGCATGGATGAATATCACAACCATAATGCTGCATAAAAGAAATTATATTCAAAAGACTATATATTTTATAATTCCATTTATATAAAATCCAAGAAAGAAACAAAACCGAGGTCTGGCTTCTAATAATGGTGGAGTAGCCTGTTGAACTAACACTCTCACAGATAACAATGATAAAATCTGCACAAAATATTATATATATTTATACAGACTCGTGTGGCTATATGTAATACACATAAAATAAATGTGTATTTGTGTGTATGTATAAATCACTTCAAAAGCAAGCAGAACTGAGAGGGAATCTTCCTTTAAATGATGGGAATTGCACCAGGAGATATTTGCAAGCTTGAGTCTTTTGCCTCAAAGCATTCCAAAATCTGCACATGGCCTAGACAGGGGAAAAACTACAGTCTTACTTGTCATGTTAGAGGATGTATTTTTGGGCTGGCAGAGTAGCTGGAAAGTTAGGGGAGAAATTCTGGAAGGGAGGGAGCCACAAAGAGGAAAATCGCAAAATATATATGTAAGTCTCTCCCCCACACACTCCAAATTGGCAGATCTTTGAACAACACACATGCAGGGTAGGCCCCAGAAGGCCTAGTGTAAAAACAGCAGTTGGAAGATGAAAGAACTAAACTAGGATTTCAGTTATGCCCACTGTAAATGAGATAGGATTGGAATTTCAGTCTAGCCAAGTTGATTCCCTGCTAGAAAAATAACAAAACTCTTCCAAGGAATCCAATAGAATCCGGAGCCTCTATACCTATCTTTCATGATTTCCAGTACACAATTTAAAAGAAGCACGAGATTTGACAAAATAGGAAAATGTAATCCATATGTGACCAAAAGCAGGCAGTAGAAACTCTCCCCAATGTGTTCTAATTAGCAGTCAAGAATACGAAAGCAGTTATTATAAAGATGATCATGTTGGTAAAGAAAAATATTCCCATAATGAATGAACAGATGTGGGAACTCAGCAGAGAAGTGGAAATTACACAAAAGAACCAAATAGGAAGATGAAATAAAAAAAATACTTTTGAGTTTACCGTTAGATTAGAAATAGTAGAAAAAACATGGAGATACAGCAATAGAAATTATCCAGTCTGAAGAAAAGAATGTAAAAATTTTGAAGAAAAATGAAGAGAGCCTTATGACCTGTGAGATGATTGAGTCCCAAGCAGAGAGGAGAGAGACAGAAAAATTAAACGAGGCAGAAAGGCAAATCCATAAGTAATAGCATAAAACTTCCAAAATTTGTTGGAAAATCTAAAATTTTAGATCCCAGAAATTCAGCAAACCCACAAAATAAAATATAAAAGAAAAGCATACTTAGGTACACGATAGTCAAGCTACTAAAATCCAAAGATAAAAAGAAATTCTTAAAAGCATCAGGGAAATACACACATACAATGGAAGACATTACATACAGGGAGAAATACTGTGAATGATGGATGATGTACTATCAAAAACAAAAGAGACAACTCAACAACAAAATGACATCATTCAAGTGCAGAAAGAAAACCCAAAAGTCAACACAAAATTCTATATTTAGCAGAACTCACTTTCAAAAAGGAAGTAGAAGCCATAATAAGATACTGCACGCCTATTAAATGGCTGAAATAAAAAATAAAATTGCAAATACGACGTGCTGGTGAGGACTAGGAGCAATTAGAACTGGGAATGCAACATGATAGTTGCATTCAGAAAACAGTTGAGCAGGTTCTTATAAAGCTAAACATACACTTATTATATGACTCAGATATCCCACTCCTAGGTATTTACTGAAGAAAATTGAAAACTAATGTTTAAACAAAAATCTTTGTGGGAATCTTTATAGCCATTTTATTCATAATTGCCAAAAGCTGGAAATAAACTAAATGTCCTTCATCAGGTGAATGGAGAAAGAAACTGTGTTGCATTGGTACTTTATAATACTACTTGGCAATAAAAAGGATAAACTCTTTTTTGTGTGTGTGAGGAAGATAAGCCCTGAGCTAACATCCAGTGCCAATCCTCCTCCTTTTTCCCCCCAAAGCCCCAGTAGATAGTTGTATGTCATATTTGCACACCCTTCTAGTTGATGTATGTGGAACACGACCTCAGCATGGCCTGAGAAGCGATGTGTCAGTGCGCACCATGGATCTGAACCTGGGCCGCCAGTAGGGGAGCACACGCACTCAACCGCTAAGCCATGGGTCGGTCCCAGGATAAACTCTTGATTCACACAACAACATGGATGAATCTTGGCTGCATTTCTCTAAGTGAAGGAAGCCATATTCAAAAGGCTGTATAGAATATGATTCCATTTATATGACTTTCTAGAAAAGGCAGAATTACAGGGATGGAAAATGATCAGTGGTTGCCAAGGGATGGAGTAGGGGAAGGGGTTGAATACAAAGGGATAGCATGAGAGAACTTTGGGAGTGAAAAACACAGCTCTGTATGGTACTGTGAACATGTATGCATGACCATAAAGTCAAAACCCATAGAACTGTACACAGCAAAGAGTGAATTTTACTCTGCAAATTTTAAAAATCAATCAGGATGCTGGGGAACCCAGATGGAATGCAGTGACAAATGAATCTCACTGTATTACAAGCATGTGACATAACCATACAGAAGGAGTGGGGATGAAAGGTCCTGACCTAAGTTACTTTGGAAGACAGTGTTTTGACGGGATACTGTAAAACTAAAGTACTGGACATAAACACTGTACTCTAGGTGGTAAATTTGTTTTTCATAAGGGTATGGATTAGCAATTCTGAAACTAGTTGACACAGTAAACATATTGTAGCTAACTGGAGTTAGGTTTCTCACTGTTGGTGAAAGAAGTTACAAATAAACAAAAGGAGAATGCTAGAATAAACCCAGTGGTGTTGGCTTGGAGTTGGAAGTATCAGTATGAATCCATGTCTCTTTTAATATATCTATCAAAAAAGATAGATAGATTGATAGATCGATAGACAGATGCATATACTTGAGTTTATATTCATACATACATTTCCAAGCTCTGCTGAGAGGGACTAGAAGCAGTGACACTCTAATATTAATGAGCACATCTAGCTCCCAGATCTTGTTTTCTAAATATCATTCTCCAATAAAAAGAACCAGGTTTTCTTGGAGAAATGGCTAATTCTAGGGCTGGAGATAGAAAATACAAAATGAGCCTGGATCATCTTGTAGTGCCAGAAAGTAGGAAAGTGCTTTAAAACACACACACACAGAAAATGATGGGACGTGTCAAAATGAATCAGTCTAAAAGACTTCCCAATGACTCAAGCTGGAAAACTGTGAGCAACAAAATAAATAATGGTAGCATTGGATTATTACCCAGAGACTAAAATAAATATCCACGAGGCTATACTGATATAAAAAAGATTAAATAAGAAAGGAAGGGAAGGAAGAAAGAAAAAAGGGAAAAAAAAGAATGAGAGAAAGAGAGAAAGAAAGGAAGAAGGAAAGGAGAGGGAGGGTGGGGAATCTTCTTCACAGAGTTCCAAATAATAAATGCGCTAGATAGCATGAAATTGAAAATCGCCACTAGAACGCTACAGTAATAATTACTGTTGGAAAGATTGACTGATGAATGCAAAAACTGTGGAGGAAACTTAAAGAAGAAACAGTACAATTGCAGAGTCTCAAAGCATTTCCTTCCAAACACTTAACTTATTTCTCTTATTTCTTTAAAATACCTATGACTATTTAAAGCAAAAATTATAACACTGTATTGTGGGATTTATAACATGGGTAGATGTAAAATTTATGACAACAATAGCACAAAGGACAGACAGAGGTAGACGGAACCGTTCTGTAGCAAGTCTTCCATATTTTACGTTGATTAAACTGGTGAACTATTAAGTCTAGGTAGGCTGTGATATGTTAAAGATGCATATTGTAATCTGGACCAACCAGTAAAAATCCAAAGGTGTGTCACTTAAATGCTAATAAAGGAATTAAACACCATACCAAAAAACGTTTGTACAAGACTGTTCACAGGAGATGACCTGCACGTCCCCAGGAGCAAGATGAGCACACTTTGGGGCATCCACAGAGCAGAACGTCCTCAGCCGTGCCAAGGAGCAAACGCTGACACACACATGCTGAGAGAGACTCATCAACGTCGTGCTGAGGGACGAAAGCTGGACAGAAACCAACACACATGGGATGATTTCAGCCAAGATGAACCTATGCTGAAAAAACCAGAACAGGGGTTGCATCGGGGGAAGGAAAAAATTGTCTGGGAAGGAACAGGAAGGAGTTTTCTGGGGGTGATGGAACTATCCTATTCTTAAAGGGATGAAAGTTATATGGGCATGTTTATTTGCCAAAACTGTACGGTTGAGATTTGTGCCTTTCAGTGTGCATACATCTTACTCACCACACACGCACAAAGGCTTAAAAGAATAATAAAGTGAGGTGGGAATGGGATGGAGTGTGGATGAAACAAAAATAGCAGATGATTAGTAGTTGTTGAAGCTGGGTGATGGGCCTACTATGCTATTTTGCTTATTTTGTATATTGTTTAAATTGTTCTGTAATAAAACACTTGTATAAGAAGACAAACTCGATATACAGTGTTCACTGGTAAGATATCAGTTACCTTTGGGGAGGAAATAGGGAGAAAGGGATTGTCGGGGCCTGAGTAAAGCTGGTGCTAGTTCTTGGTCACACAAGTGTGTTCACTTTGTAATAATTCTTTGAGATTTACGTGGATGACTTCTGCATATATTTTTGTACGCATGTTATACATCAATAAACATTTTAAATCCTGCATATTTGCACAAAGATACTAAGTCAATATCTTAGAATAACAGCAGTGTTTTGTTTTAAAGTGGAACACATTCACTCATGACACCATTAGATGGATTTTAATACTCCCAAGTATCTATTAATGCCCTCATCCCTGCGTGGCTCCTGGGTCTTTCCATTTTTGCCTCAGTTTTGTAAGTGGCATGGATTTGAGTTTTTATGATGCCATCTTTCTCCAGCAAGGTCCACCCCCACCACGATGCTCACCAAGGCCTCGACACCTAGCACAGTGCCGTGTTCACAGCATGCACTGAAGACCTGTGAGACTGGGTTGGATGAGGAACAAAATGAGGAGCTCATGAGGTTCGTAACTTCTGTCTAGGTGCCATATTGTGACTTAGGAAATTGGTAGAGTTTTTCGATAGCTTTGCTATGCCTTCTAATTTTTCCTATTTAAAACAATGGGAAATAGGGTCTCAGAGTTCTTTCTCAGAGAAAGTCTGACATTTCAGGCACAGATTACTGACAATTATTAATGGCATATGACTTTCTCACCTCATCTTAGTGTTAAGTTTTTAATTCCTTACCTTGGAAATGACCTAACATTTCTTCTTCCAAATCTTGTAGTAATACCGATGCTCCAGAAAGTCAGGCCACAGATATTCTGCTGTTGTGCGTCCTCCCTGCAAAGAAGTGGAGCTGTGCATCCACCAGTCTAAGAAGTGTGTGGTGCTGTAGTATTTGGAGTCAATCAGAAAAGCTAAATGGAAAAACGACTTCAGAGAATTATCACCATAACCCCCCACAGCAACAAATTATTTTGTGATTCTGAGGGTATATTTAAACAAGGATATTGAAACTAGTTCCCAAGGAGCCAGCCCTATAGTAGAGCAGAAATTGCATATTACCTTCCTGCACAAACTTGCCTAACATTGTAGGAAGGACCAAAGGGAAGTTTCGGTGTTGTTGCCTATGTTAACGAGGCCAAGAGGTCCACACTGGGATAAGGAAGTCCAGTGAACCAGCCTGTGTGCAGCGTGGGAAAAGGGACATGTGTGTGGTCCCCTGAAGTGGCTTAGGGGTCACTTACCAGTGCGCCTGAGTTTCCTGTCTGTATAATGCAGGAATTGGGGCTGTCCAATGTGATGTTTTCTCCTTTTTATGACATGGCTCAGGGCAGTCCTTCTAAGACTCCTGACCAAGGTATGGGCCCTTCAGGCAGATTGGGTCCAAAGGGAGGATCTCTGCAGCGACCCTGACCACGGGTCCAGAGTGAGGATCATGGCAGCCTGGAGGGATGGGGGGATGGTAGGACAGTGGCCTTGAAAAGGCAAATTCCAGGGTCCCAGGCACCCGATATTTCCATTTTAGATATTGAATTCACATTTCAAATACTGGCCAGGGGGCTTCCACCAGGGCTGCAAGCAACCTCAGCAACAGCCAGGCTGGTGAGCCCCACCCCTACCTGAGTCCCGGCCTCAAGGGATGCAGCCCAACCACACTGCGCATACTCTGGGAGGTGGGCAGGGCATGGAGAATGGGCGTGGTATAGAGAAGAGGGTTGGATGGAGAATCAGAGGCGTGGAGCCCAGGGCCCGAGAGACAAGGCACGAGTTGGGGCCACGAGCTGTGCATGCTGGGAGCTTTTCTCTCTTAACCGCTCCCAGCTGGCAACCCGTAGGGATGCAGGACTAGAACTCCCAGGAGGCTCTGGGCACGAGGCCGTGCCTAGCTCTGGGGGGAGGAACAGGGCAATGTGAGCTTGGCCGAGGGCCAAACCCCCATTGAATCAGGACTCTGGCCCTGCACCCGCTCCAACTGGACTGAGTCCCGGAGGGAATGTGACGGGACGAGAGGGACCAGGGAGTTAGGAGGGTGTGGCGGCTGCATGGGCAGCCGCGGGCCTGCAACGTGCAACTGCTTTTGTCCAAAATTGAAGCTGGACTGGCGCCTCTTCCCCACCACCTCCCTCCGTTGCTTGATTCCTCCTCCCACCTGCATGCCTGTGGGTCTTTCCACAGCCTCCTACCTAGTCCAAGGCCAGGTGTTTCTCTAAAGTGCTTATGGGAACTGGTTTGACATCCCAGAAATTTTCCAGTTTGCCTGCTGCCCTCTGCCATCTCCAGCCAAAGTGCCATCATTTCATCAGCTTTTGGGAGACATTCGCCCTTGTGGCCCCTCTTGCAAGCACAACTTAAGAGTTTGCAGGGTGGTAGCATTGGCTGTTGCTTGCCTTTTTCACAGGTGTGGAAGTTGAGGCATCCTCGGGGTTAATCATTGGTTTCCCCAGGATCTGCTAAGAGCAGAGGGGAACAACACAATTCCCAGGCAAGTATCTAGTAAGCCGTTTTCACTAACCCATTCCAGTGCAGAGGCCTCCAAAACAGCATCCTTAAAATGAGAATAGCTTAAGCATTTTGCCCTTTAGATTGATCACCTAATCTCAGCTCAGGCCTGAGTGGCCAGTCTCTCAGGGACATGAGTGATGACTCTGATCCTTCAGGAAGAGACCGGTGGTCCAGCTTTGGGAGAGGCGTGTTCATGGTAGACAGCACCTGGGCAGCATTTGAAACCCGTCAGCTTTAACATCTCTGCTTTGGATTCTGGCAAGTTTCCAGGATAAACATGCCCAGGAGTAGTCAAATGTACCATATTCTTTAAAAATTGATTAGAGTAGTGAAAGGAACAGAGCATAAAATATCCTGATTATTTGCAAAAGATGAAATGCAAGCAAGACCTTCTTGTTAATTTTTTTCTCCTCATTCTCTTGGCTGTACTATACGCTTGAATGCAGAAACAAAAAATTTGAATTGCCAAGTTATCTTTTCCTGAGATTGGTAAATTAACTTAAAAGTCTTATTGAAACCTGTGGAGGAATGGTTAGCAGCTTTCATGATTCATGTCCTCCCTAAAAACCTGGGTGTTGATCTACATGAAAAAAAGTCCTTGTTTATATTACACACCCCAATAGGTTACATTTCCGATTCCTGAATGTGGGATGTCATCAAAACAACTGAAAAAGCTGGTCATGGAAACTGGACCCTGTCACTATGTGAAGAATTTACCTCTTTATGAATTAATGACTCGAATTCTTTAACATTTTTGTAAAGAACAGACGAGAAACTCTGCAGTGTCTCTGAATGTGGCAAGACGGGGAATTCTCCTTAGACCACATCCTCGAGTTCTTCTCTCGTGTTCAATAGACCCGGGTGATAGTCCGTGTGGTCAGGTGCAGCGCCGCTCCCCCAGCCCCCAGTGTTCCATCCTACTCTGGCCTGTGACCTCTTCAGGGGGTTCTGATGACACTCATCCACAAGGGTTGGAAGGAGACATTGTAACATGAGGATATTCATCATCTTAAAACAACGATTAATGGAGAGGAAAGTCTCGGGTTCTGTGTGCTCCGATGCAACTGCTGTTGGGGTGTGGCTTCAGTGACCACTGTGCTCCCAGCAGTCCCCACAATGGCTGTCTCAGACATTTGATCTCCTGGTACAACCACAGCAGCTGTTGACAGAGCTGAGCGCTCGTGGTTCAGTGTCTTCCGTCAGATTTTGTGGCTCTGACCCTTCTATGCTCACCCCCTTCCCATTCCTATCTGCTGAGTTGATTGCTTTGTAGTTGTTTCCTAGGAGCCACTGTGTGTAACTGGATTTCACAGTGTCTTTAGAGACCCATCTTCACTACACGAGTCACTGTACAACAGTGACTTATCCTGGTGTAGCCCGTGTTCATCATCTCCAGTGGAGCTGTGAAGAACCCTGCTTACTAGTACCCTCTCTCATTCTCATGCTGCTGGGGCTGCTTATGAAGTTGAGCATCCCGTCTTTGGTCTCATTGCCATTATTCTTTTCATCGATTATTTTGAAGTCGGATATGACTTTGTTAATAATGTGGACACTTGCTGTCACAGGAACTTTTATGTAACTTCCCCAACAGCTCTGTGAAGTAGTCCTGTGATCCCCATTTTATAGGGGGGGACACTGAAGCTCAGAGAGATGGAGTAGCTTCCTTCACGTCACACAATTTCTCGGTATATTTTGTGTCTCCACCTGGAGCTCCGCTTCTCAGGTGAGTGCACTTAGGTGGTGTTCCACTTTATGCCTCTCTGCCAGTCTCCCCAAAGGCACACGCCCCATCCTGAGTCCATTGTCTGCTTGATGGCAGTCACCCTGCACAAACAGTCTCCGGGCAGGGATTGGACTAGCGGGGCGTGGTCCTCCGGCTTACTCTGGGCAGGTACTAGGTTCATGGCGAGAGCTGGAGCAGTGGAAGATACTGACCGTCACTCACCTGGAAGGTTTGTTATGTAGAAATACTCCACTGACTTTTTGCAGGTGTCATGTCTTCTTTGTCTTCATTGCTCCTCTGGGCATTCTCCTACAGTCCATGCTGTGCAGTAACATAGAGTACAGAGACTGGTGAACATAATACTGTTGCCATGCACCAAATGGTCACATCACTCATTTTTCTAATTATGAAACAAATACACACTGTAAAAAAGTCAAATTGCACTGATCTATGTAGAGTAAAGTGAAACATTCCCCTTTCAACCCCTTCCCTGCAAACTCACTCTCCTACTCAGAAGAAACTATTGTTAAGAGGTTGTGGCTTATTCTTCTGGAAATTTCTTATGAATTTATAAATACACAAAATTTTTTTTAAACATAAATTACATAACTACATCGTTTGCAATTTGCTGTTTCCTGAACCATATATCATAGACCTCTCTCCTTATCAGTGCACATCACTCTAACTTACCTTTTTAGAAGTTTTAGAGGTATTCCAAAGAATAGGAATACCATGATCTGTTTATATCTTCTTTGATAGCAAAGGGATTACATCCAGTTTCACTATTATACATAATGCTGCTATAAGATCCTTGTATGGAATTTATTACACTGCTTTCAACTGCTCAATATGCTTTGTTTCCTTTTAGTCAGAGACTATGATATATTTTTAACACTTTTACGGGAATTATTTTATAGGGAAATTAATTTTATCACTGAATAACGACATTTATGCGGAAGCTGGACTTCAAGGTCATCCATCTCAGTATTCTGGAGAAAAATAATGAAACTTAGAAGGTATTATGCTTGCTCCATCACATTCTAACAAGTCGTGTTAACAATGTGAGTTGAATCTTTGAATAGCCTCTACTTTCTCTGTTCAGATGAACGATGACTTTTTCTTGTCTAGAAAACTTCTGACTCCAAGAGCTCTCAGTTGGGTTTCAGAGAGGGTAAGATATTGGTGTTGTATCCATTTCTCTTCAGCTGTAGGCTGCGTCTTCTAAAGATCATAGAATTGATCATGGTCCAATCGATATATGTGATTTGGTTCAAAAATTCAAAGTAATGAACTCAACATAGGACTCTGTATCTTTTGTTCTTAATAAAGAATTTCCTTTGATATCCTTAAGTCTCTGTGATTACTAGTAAAAACTCACCTATGGGTGAAGAGATGTGGTTCTGCTGACAATGTCTGGCTTGAACATCCATAGTTAAGCCTGCCACATCTGTAGGTAGGTTAGACTTGACCTCTTGATGACCTCTGCCCTTGGTCTTTGACCTGGGAAAAATAAGAATTTAAAAAAGCTGCTGTTATTAGCACTCAATGCTAGAAACGCCCATTAAAGAGTGAGTTTGGTTTGGTAAACCAAAGGGAGTATAAGCAGAACAAAGTCATTAATATCTATAAAATTTCAAAAAATTCTAATTTTTAAAAATATAACTCTGTTTTTGCCACAGTGCAAACTGTGTATATATGAATGACGTATCCCTCTGTCCATTTCTTAAGTTATTTCCATTGATTTGATGGATTTATCTTCAAACCCGGATTCCAAGTGTGAAAGGACAGCTTGGTCCTTCAAAAAAAAGAAACCATTGAGATTTAATTTTCCTTTAGCTCGGCATCCCAAAGGTTTGAGGAATAAATGATCATGTAATGATACAATGATTCTGAAATCTAATTGTTAATTAGAGGGGTGTAAGAGATGATCGAATGGTGGTTCATCACCATGGTCAAGGGTATTGTACACATGGACATGTAAACACGATTCAGGAAGCTGCTTCAGCACCGTGACATCACTGAGAACCACAGTGCAGGGGGATCTAGGCACAAAGCCGTCTGCCTCGATCTCCTGGGTTACATGTAGATCCAGGTGTCTTGACAGTGGCTTCAGAGAAGCTAACTTTTATCTATTTCTCCCCTTCCTTATCTCCAGTTTACCTCAAACACTCCTGACTACCATATTTTAAAGTAAGACCAATTATAGTTATCTATGTGAGATTCTTGTTTATTATTAGAGAGTGATAATCAAGGATACCATCAAATATCATTTAATTGACCTAATTAAATTTGTTGTACCTTATAATTGATTAGAACACTACGTTTAGTTGAGCGTTTGATATTCACCAAGTGTGTTAATCTGCTTACAACTGCTATGTGCCTGACTCCTCGTAGAAGTGTATCTTTGGCCCATCACAAGATTTTAATGACTCAAATCATCATAAATTAAGATAATGTACTGTCTTTTGGATGATAGGGAGACATATGGGTCCATTTTGGAAATATGCCCATCTGTCTTTGCTGCCCATGGGAAGTTGCTGGTTACTAGGTCTCCAGGTGGTTTGCACAAGCCCTAGGTCTGTAATAGCTTGGTGCCGCTCCTTCTACTTGGGGTAGAAATAAAAGAGATCAGAGAGACTTATTCAAGTTTTGGTTGCATGAAGTCTTCTATGAAGACCATCCATGCATATTGTTCTGGATAGCTCTCTGTTCCTAAGACTGCTAGTTACTTAAAGGGCTTGTCGGGAACTGTGAAAGGTCTGATATTTTACCTTTCCTGCAAGCTAATAAGTTAGCCTACAATGGTTTTACAGATGCTGGCAAAAGACACGAGACCCATGGGTCAGAGACAAAGGACTTAATGACACAGCAACAGCAGTGGCCAGAGTATCAGCATTGGCACTGGTTCACTAAATCCCACTTCCTACAGGGTGATACACAGTGGGCCAGGTGACATGCAGAGGGTTGCAAGATCTCAGAGCCTAAGGAATTCAAATCTTTGATAACGGGCAGGATGTCTGCTAACCTTTGCCCTGGGGGGGTGTTATTTTTATTATACTGGGCAGTAAGCAAGCCTACCCTTTGCTCCAAAGGAGGCCACTATTTCTATCTTCCAAGCCTCCCAGCTCTACACACATCCTTGAAAAGATAACCTGGTCTTACTGGCTTTCAAAGATAAACTTGAATGAGACTTGATCATCATTCAGTTCTTCTGTTTCCTTTATTGAGATTGTGCAAATATGCTCTTTTCTCTGTAAAGTTCATTAACTTTATTCATAAATAAGGGATGTTTTTGGTTTTATTTATTAAGTTGAAATTGTCTTATTAGAGGAAATGATGATACTGTTATGGGTTGGATCTGAAAGTATGCTTTTCCAGGAAAAATGGGAAAGAAGATCAGTGCTCACAGAACTTTGCCACAAGGAGCTGATAGCAACTTAAATTATTTTAATTTGAATAGTGTTTTGTACATCTTTCTTCCATTTACTTCATCCTCTCTGCTTCCTGTAACACTCATATGGGAATGGGGCACTTTCAGGGATTCACTGAACTCATTTACAATATTCAAATGGTTTTGTTTGTTGTGTTTTTTTTATTGAGGTAAAGTTGACATACAATATTATATCAGTTTCAGGGGTACAACGTAATGATTCAATGTTTGAGTATATATTGAAACGATCACCACAATAAGTCCAGTTAACATCCGTCCCCATACATAGTTACAAATGTTTTTGTCTTGTGATGAGGACATGGCATATTTCAAGGTGCAGAAGACTCAACGATGGTGTCATACTTTTCTATATACAGCTTGATGAATTTGGACATAAGTATACACCCTTGAGACTGTCACCACCATCAAGGCCACAAACATATCCATCACCTTCCAAAGTTTTCTCTCACCTCCTTTATTACTATCATTCTGTGGTAAGAACTCTTAGTATCTACTCTGGTAGCAAATGTGACGTATGCAATAGAGTTTTGTTAGCTGAAGGCACTACGCCACATCCTACATCTCCAGAACTTATTTATCTTGATAACTGAAACTTTGTATCCTTTGACAATCAGCTCCCCATTTCTCCATCTCCCCAGCCCCTGTCAACCACCATTCTAACCTCTGCTTGTATGAATTTCACAATTTTAGATTCCACATATAAGTATTTGTCTTTCTCTGTCTACCTTATTTCACTTAGCATAATATCTTCTAGGTCCCTCATGTTGTCAAAAATGGCAGTAATTCCTTCTTTTTTCAAGGTTGAAGAATATTCCATTTCTTTATCCATTCATCATCAGCGACGTTTAGGTTACTTCCATATCTTCGCTATTGTGAATTAGCTGCAAGGAACATTAGAGTACAGGTATCTTTTTGAGACCCTGATTTCAATTCCTGTGTGTATATACCAGAAGTGGGATTGCTGGATCATATGCTAGTTTTCTTTTTTGGAGGAACCTCCATACTGTTTTTCATAATGGCTGTACTAGTTTACATTCCCATAAGGGTTCCTTTTATTTACATCTTCACCAATATTCGTCATTTTTAGTTTTTCTGATAATCGCCATCTTAACAGGTGTGAAGTGATAGCTCATTGTGGTTTTGATTCGTATTCCCTGATGATTAGCGATGCCAAACACCTTTTCATAGACCTATTGGCCACTTGTATGTCTTCATTGGAAAAAGTCTATTGTGGTCCCTTGCCCATTTTATAAATTGATTTGTCTTTTTGTTATTGAGCCAACACAAAAAAAGGAGAACAAAATTTCCAGGCATTATGGATGCTTCCCAGTTGATGCAGATGGTTTTGTGTTTACAGTGGTACCAAAAGATCATGTTTCGTGTTTTTTTCTTCGGCTTGTTATAAGACCCGCAGTAGCTGCAGCATGGCAGATAATCGGGATCTTCTGGGTTTGGAGGTTTACAAAATAAATGGGTGGTAAGGATTTTTTTATTTTTCCAAGGAAGTTATTGTGATCATTGTCCATGGAATCCAGGATTAGATAGGTGGAGGAGAAAATTAAAGTCAGGAATGGTGATCTGGCATTACTTCTGATCTTGAGGGACAGGTATTTACTGCATGAGTGTTTGAATAAAAATATTAGAGATCAGGAATTTGTGGTGGGTGACTATGTTTTCTGAATTATTTACTTTTGAACACAACCACTTGGATTATGTGAACATCTGGGATATGGGAGTAAGTTGTTAGCAGGGGGTGGTTGATAATATCACTATTGATTTAACCTCTATGAACACCAAGCGGTCAATGGATTAAGCAAATGAGTAGACAGAAAACACAGAAATGGTAAAAATTGGGATTTAGTAAAGGACTGGGGACTGACTGTCCTGAGGGGGAGTGCCAGGACTTGTGCGGTTGAGAGTGACAAGGACAAGAAGAGAATAGAATCACACTCAAACAAGGAGGGGGTGTTAACAGGATGGAGGGGGAGAAATTATCTGGAGCAGCTTTGAGTTTTGACCTTGTGCTTTCTGTTCTTGATGCAAATCTGCCTGATGACATCCTGGGACACAGGTCAGATCTATCCCCAGGGGATCGAGGGAGGGTAGAAGTACAAAACAGCCAGGATAATTGTCCTAAAAAGGCAGGCTTCCTTTATCATTTGACCCACTTTCATGATTGGTTTATCTAGGGTAAGAGGAAAAGAAAGATGATAAGAAGGATGATAGTCACGTCTTCGCAGACGTGGTGAACACAGAAGGAGCAGCAGGGGCCTGGCTTCCTGAGGACAGGTTTAGGCTGAGGGCTAAACCCACCGCAACAGCCTGGAAGAAGCTACATCCAGCAGGATAGACGAGCACGGAAGCCAGAGACCTGCTGATGGCACCAGCTCGGCAACTCCTCCTGGAACAGCCCAGCCAACACCACTGTGTCCCATGACCGGGGCCTCCTGCCCAAAAATGGCACCCTGCTGCCCATGGGCTGAACAGATCCCTCTGCTTGTTAACCTGGACAAGATAGATGGGAATGTTTCAGAGAAAGTTCAAGTGAGAAACTATCAAAACCACAGCCCACTCAGTCCCCCTGCCACGCACTCCTCTCCTCTCTTTCCAGACCCACAGCCTCCACTCTATCTTGGTCATCAGTTCTCTGCTCAAGGACTCGCCTTGGCTATAGAGCTCCTTAAGTTTTTCAGAGCTTTACCCGAGGGGAGGGGAAAGAGGGAAGGGTAAATTTAGGGATAATGTGAGGAGTCTGAGTGCAAATCCCTTTTCTTTGACAACCCAAGAGATTCAACCTGCCTGGAGGAGTGTTCTCACTGGGCTCCTCTGAGCGCTAAGGTCTCATGGGACTGGGAGGGGGCTCTCCTGTTAGTCACTGGGGTCTCCACTCCCCAGCTCTACAGAGCAGCTCTGTTTTGACCACTATGAGTTTCAACTGACCATAGAGTTCTGTTGCTATAAACACTTGAAAATCTCCGATGTGGCTCAACCCAGTACCTGACATTTAGGGAAACTGAGTCCTGAAGCAGAACTGGTTCACTAAGGACACCAGGAGACTTAGAGACCAACTGCCGATGCCCAGGCCCTGTCCCCAGCATTTGCTGCCTCCCAGGAGTTCCCAGCTGACTGAGGTGCCAATGGCAGTCATACAGGAGATCCCCCATCCATCCTGGTCCTCCTATGGAGAGAGGCTTACCCACGGGGAAACTTCCCCCGATGTGTTCTTCAGGTGGCTTGTGGAAGTTTTCTGCAGAGCAGAGATGACAGTGCAGGGCGAGGAGAAGTTCTTCCAGATCTCGCACTCTTGGGGAAGGGAAAAGAATGAGGTGTGAGGTTGGGCACTGGAGCCCCGCTTGCTCTAGTTTCAGTCCCTTCTATTTAAATCTCCCCTCCTGGATGAGGCAGATGCTCAGGGAGCCCCAGAAGGACATTTAGGACTCAGAGAGTAACACTCACAAGGAGGAGGAGTTTAGCTCAACCCAGGGAATTAGACAGGTAGGAAGTGAGCATCCTCCCACTGGGACCTGGAGTCAAGGTCAGTGGGCCCCTGGCAGGAAGGGCCTGGGGACTTGCAGGAGCTTAGACCACACACTGCAATCCTGGGAGCTGATAAAGGTGGAGAGGCAGTTCCCAAGTCTCCAGAGAGGGGCTCCACTGGGCCTCCCACGGCACGCCTGGGCCACCTGGACCCAGTGATCTACCACCCTCGCCCTGTCCTGGGCTGTCATGCTCACGTCCCTGAGGCAGGTGGTGATGACGAGGCTGGCCACCCTTCTGAACTGGTCGATGGTGGCCTGGATGGTGGGTGTCTAGTGCTCACTGCCAGGCTTGTTCTTCTTGTGCCAGGTGGATCCCAGGCACTGAGAGGTCACCACCTTCCAGAAGAGCTCCTGGGGAACAGGGGGAATGTCATCCAGCCCTGCCACAGGCCACCTCTGTGTCCACAGCCCCTAAAGTCCGACACAGGTGTCACAGTTTAGAGCTGGAGCTCAGGAAGCTCAGGATGTGGCCTGAGCCTTGTGAGAGTCCCTGGGTTTTCTTCTCTGTCCACCGAGGGTGCCCAGCACAGGATGACCCAGGACCCAATCCCGGCAGGGAAGGGAGAGGGGCATTTGCACCCAGCCCATCCTGGCTAACTCCAGCCTCCAGATGGTGGCTCAACTCTGCTCATGTCAAGGAGGCATCTTCCACCACCTTGATCTCCTCTCTGATCCCACTCCCCATTCTGATGCACATTCCCCCATGGCAGCTACAACCACTGGCCTTGTCTGTCTCCCTTGTAGTGAAGCACACATCAGGTGTCAAGTCCTGAGGCTGTTGAGCCTCCTGAGGAGACGGCAGGGCCACCGTAGACCTGGCTGCACACAGTGAGTTCCCCTCCACCACTGATGGGCCAGGCCCTGTCCAGCTTTCCATCTCTTCTACCTCATGGAGCTGGCACAGCCACTCTGTGCAGCAGGTCCTGTTAGTGTCCACCTCTACGATCTGCAGGTGGACAGCAAAGGCTTGGGGGTTCCGGAAGTTGCCCAGGTCATATGGTTGGTAAGGGGTGGAGCTGGGATTTGGGCCCAGATCATGGGAGTCTGGATCAGGTCTGGGACAACGATGGCAGAGGGAAGGCCTGTTCCACCCCGCCCTGAGAGCCCAGCTGCTCACCGCATCCATCACGGTCAACCGCTCTACCACCTGCTTAGGAGAGAAGGCCGTGAGGTTGGGCTTCTTCTCACGCTCCTTAACAGCCACAGGTGGAGACAGACTTCCCACTAGAAATGATGGTCCAGGTGACTCCAGCTCAGCAGCTCCCACTCCTGCTGGAGCCGATGTTGGCCCTTGCTCCAGCTCCAACACTGCTGATGGAGGGGACGCTGGCTCCAACGCTAGAAGGGGTGATGTCAACGGAGCTGTAGCCAGCTCTACCTCCACCACTGCCCACTGCTCTGCTTCTGCCACTGGCTAGAGCTCTGCAGCTGGCGCTACAGTGGGATAAAGAGAAAGATTCACCCACATAGCTGACTGTCCATGTGTCCCTCTAAACACAGGAAAGATCCCACTTCCCTTCCAGGAATATGCAGCCTGCAGTCCCCCTTACCCTCTGCCTCTGCCTCAGTGACCTCCAGAAGCTCACACCAGGCAAAGGTAAGAGGGTCATGGTAGCTCAGCTCCGAACCAGGCAAGGTTACCTGCATGTACATCCCCTTTAGCTTGAAAAAGGGACAGCCCCAGTCTGGTCATGCCCTAGTTCTGCTCCAACCTGGTTATCTCAAGGTCCTGAGTGTGGAGACCCTCTGCTCCTGCTCTCGTCTCAGAGCAGCACTGGATGGTGTTTGTGGCCTCAGGCACCTTCCCCTTGCCTAGTGAGTTGGTGAAATTGAAACCATTGGGCAGCTCCTCGATGACCTTCTGATTGGAGTTCTGCAATGACTGCTCTGGAGCTGGGCCAGAAGGAATCAGGGGCTGCCTGCACACTGCCACTGGGGTCAACCCCCAAGAGAAAGTCTGCTCCTCAGTTCAGGCACAGAGGGACATCCCTGCAAAGAACTGTGGTCAGGCAGGAAAAGAGATGAAACCTCTATGGCTCAGTAACTTAAGAGTAGAGGAGCTCACCTTCTCATGCTGCCAGCCATGACCTGGGCTATGAACATGACAGGCCCACCATGCTTCCGACACCTAACAACCAGCTCCTGCCCAAGAATGGCCTACTCCTCATACCCTGCCTTCTCCCCTCCACACAAACACACACAGACACACACACACACGATGAAGTGTAAGGGGTGTGGGGCTGATCAGGTGGGATCACAGTTGTGTCCTGGCCTGCACTAGCCTTTCCTGGGCTGCCCCGTGTTACCCTTCACTGCCTCCTGCCAGATGTCCAGAGGCGTCGGGGATGAGGGCTGAGCCAACGTCGGCAACGACCAAAAAGTTTCTCTTTCTGGGTTTTTTTTGAGCCTAGATCCTCCAAAAGTTGGGATACAACAACAAAATATTTTTTCCTGTTGACTGTCTCCAGTCAAGTGAGCTGGATGGGGGGCTGTGAGTGCCTGGTTACCAGAGTTCTAAGATCTGTTGAGGTTTATGACCAAGGAAGTGAGGTCATTTTTCAAGATTCCTTTACCTGGGCCCCTTCCCTCAATCAGACTTGTCCAGAGCTGCCCCCTGTGCCCTGGCTGCTAACCCTCCTCCCCCATGTCATCTCCTGAACTGTACACAAGGAGCCTACACAGCCCTAGCCACAGGTCCCTGGAAACCTAAGTCGGGTCTTAGCTTTGAGGAGACAGAGACGAATGCAGACCTCCTTTTTCTTACCAGTTCTTCATCCTGAGAAAGTCCCTGTACCTCTCAGGTCCTCCTCAGTCTCTAAACCTGCACCATGGGGATCAGGCTAGAATCTACTTCCTAGGGATGTCACCCGGTGTATATGACATAATATCTATTACCCCTGTGGGCTGGTGTCACATGTACGTAAGGCACAAACTTAGAGATGGAAGAATAACAAGAAGGGGTGACAGGTAGCACAGAACACCACTCAAAACAGGCCTGGGTTCTAGCAATGTGATATTGGAACAGTTGCTTCCAACTTGGCCTCATTTCCAGGTCAGCATCATGAGGGGGTTGAAACTAATGGAAATTTAGATACTGCCATCCTGTGGCATAAAACCATTCAATTGTTTCCTGTTTAATGGAGAATGTGACCCAAGTGTCTCATCTTCGCCTACGAGGTGGGCAATCTCCACAGTGGTACCCAGTAAGACCCACCCATGGTATAGCCATCCCAGTGGAACCACTAAGTAGTTAGTAACTGGCTTCTTAACATAATAACAGCCAAAGTGATGGGATGTCTTGTCTAAATTTTAACTAAAAAAGTCTCTCACTTCCTCTTACTCCCTCTTTCATGTTCCATCTCTGCCTCTCTCTCTCTCTCTCTCTCACTCTGTCGAATCCCTGTAACTGAGGAATCAAATACCAGTGTTTTTGGGCTGCCCAATGTGGACTCCTAGAGAGGAGAGAAGCACGAGATTGCCCAGGCCAACAGACAGAAAGAAACTCAGGCTCTCAGTCCAAACTGAACCTTGAAAGCTGAGAGTGAACTTGGGGGCCAGTCCTCCCCAAGTTGAGCCTCAGTTGCAGGCCACACAGGGGGGTGATTAGGTAAGAGGGAAGAAAGGACTGTGGGAGCTTTCTGCCTGATCCACCTGGAAAGGTGAGGGTGAGAACAGTGTCATGTGACACTGAGTCCTCAGGAGAACCTGTGAGGTAGCTGGAATTCTCACACATTCCAGATGAGGAAACAGGCTCGGGGAGGCCTGGCCCAAAGCCCAAGCTCACACCCAGAGTGAGAGTTGGAGCTTGGCTTGTTCTAGGATCACAACATCTTGGAGGATGGAGTGCTATTGGTACCAGATGCCTGGAGTCAGATGTCCACGGTCAGAGGACAGTGGTGTTGGAGAGAAATGGGGTGAGGGGACTATGGCCTTACTGACACTCACATCGACCCTGGCAGCAGAGGCCCTCCACGTTTGCCCCCCCACAGATCAGCCCCCAGAGAGTGCAGGAGAAGCAGCAGCAGCAGCAGGTGAGTGTGCCTGTGGGGGAGGGGCTCTATCCTCCCAGCTGGAGGCCCTCAAATCAAGAGAGGAGGCCCCTTCCTCTTGGTGCCACAGTGCCTGAATCCCCCAGTAGAAGTGACCGGGAGGAGGGCCTGGAAGAGCTGGTGCAGGATGGGTTTGTTGTGGGGAGGGCCAGGGACCGCACACCCTGTGATTTGCCAGAAGCCGGCCCTGGGAAGTGAGGAGGAGGAGTGTGGTTTTCTTGGGCTGTGAAAGGAGGAGGAGTTGAGGGGAGGCTGCTAAGGGTCTTGGCTGCTTCCCGTGGGAACCCTGAGGTGGGCCAGGAGGCTGAGGGTGAGGACTTTTCAGGGGAGGGTCTGCAGGGGGCCGACTTGAGAGCAAGGACTCATCCCACCCACACCCCGATGTCACAAAGTGTCGTCCCGTATCTTGGCACTTTCCTTGGTCACCTGCTGATGCTGCACCTGTTGATGGGTGATAATCTCGAGATGGGCGCACCTGAGGACCAGGCAGGGAGGACCAGGATCCTGAGCCTTGGGATGGGGAGCCCCCGAACTGAGCTCTGAGCTCTCAGCACTTGGCACATCTCCTGTCATAAGAGCCTCTCAGCCACCCCTGGGAGCTGGGGCATCAGGCCCATCTTAGGGATGAGTGAACAGAGGCTCCACCTGAGACACCCATTCCGGTTCCTCAGGCTGGGGAAGCTCAGAGCTGCCTGACGGCACAGCTGCTTGAGGTTTTATCTGAGCTGAACGCAGCCTCTCCCTCCCACGCTGCCCATGGAGGGAGAGAGATGTCAGACCCCTCCAAGTCAGGCAGCACATAGGTGGCTGAGCAGTCCCCTCTGCCTGAGGCCTCAGCCTCCAAGTCTGTCATCAGAGAGGGTTGTGCTGCCAGGTCCCTTAGCCTCTCCCCCATGTCCTGCTTCTCTGGAGCCCAGATCCCGGCCTAGGTCCAAGTCCTGTTTTCTGTGCATGCCCGGCCCCCTCTGGGGACCTGGCAATAGTGCAACATGAGAAGCAGTGGGCCTAGGGCTCTAGTCAGGCTAGAGGGCTCTGTCTGATGGACTCTGGCTCTCTGTCTTCCAGGGGAATGAGATCAACCTGAGAAGAGGACTGAAGTGAACAGCTGCCGCACTCCCTGCAGGGGAGGGGAAGGAGGAGGAAATCAGAGACCCTCTGGGCAGAACAGTCCCTGGCTCCACCCCCTGTATCTTACATTTTGTGGAAGAGTTTGATAACAGAGAAGTGGGAGACCCAACCAATTGGCGGGTGGGTTGAGAGGAGGATGGCATCAAGGAAAACTTCCTGGAGGAGGGGTTGATTATTCCCATTCTGTGAACAGGTAGAGCCTGGATGGAACTGGAGGGAAGGAGGGCTCCCAGGATGGTCCCCTGCCCCACTCCTCACCACCCACAAGGTCCATGAAGCATCCCCCACCCAGGCCCTATCTGCATCCTCTCCTTCCCTCTGGTCCCAGGAATACCCAGTCATGAGGGCGATCCTTCTGCTCCAGGTGGCCGCAAAGAATTACAACCTAGAGCCCGAGGAGCGATTTGGGGCCTGGTTCTAGGACATGGAGCTGCTCAACGAGAATGATAGGTGAGGCCGGGCAGGAGTTGGGTGAGGGCAGGGGTGGACGCTCCCTGTTGGCCAGTCCAGAGAGCCTGTCTCCATGGCCCCCCACTCAGCCCCAGGTCTTATTGCATGGCGACCTCTGGGACTCCTAGACTCCAGCTGCTGGGCAGGCAGTGGGGGGACACCTGAGGTGTGTCTCCTGGTAGGCTCACAGGTGCCTTTCTGTCCTGGAGCTACAGCCTGTCCTGCCAGCTGGACCCCCCAGACCTAGTTGGCCAGCAGAATACTCAAGGATAAGAAGAACCCGCCATCATTAAGGTCAGGGGTGAGTGAGTGTCTGGGCCGTGGTGACTGACTCCCAGGGGTTCAGTAAAGCTTCGGGCTAAACGTGCCCTTGGGGAGTTGGACAGCTGGCACTGGGATCCCAGCTCCACTACTGAGCAGTCCTGTGACTGGGGTGACTCTCTTCAGCTTCCTGAGACTCCATTTCCTCCTCTGTGAAATAGGTGATACC
The DNA here is from genome assembly GCF_020826845.1 of Diceros bicornis minor. Classification (NCBI taxonomy): domain Eukaryota; kingdom Metazoa; phylum Chordata; class Mammalia; order Perissodactyla; family Rhinocerotidae; genus Diceros; species Diceros bicornis. The sequence goes on along the minus strand of NC_080770.1, from coordinate 41,918,394 downwards.
AAATGATCTCTTGCGTGGCAGGGACAAATGGGGGTACTGGTGGCTGACAGCACTGAGCACAGAGTCTGGAGCACTCAGTGCAGTGGGGACAGGGTGGGGGCCATGATTCTGAGGGAGGCCCCCCAGGGTAACCCGACTCTTCTACTCAGTCCCCAGGTCCCAAAACCGAGCCCTGTACCAGTGGCCGATCACAGCCCCATCCTCAGCAGCGGGGACACAGCTGAGAGGCTTTCGATGCACTGGGCCAGCTCCTCCCACCTGACGGGAAGGGGAGCATTGTAAGCTGATCTCTGAGGTCCCCTGAAACCCAAGAGAGAGGGGACGACCCCACCCCAGCACCCTGATGTCTCTACCCCAGCACCTATTCACCCATTGGGGAGGGACAGTAGTTATTTGTTGTAAATAATAAATGCCAATTTGAATATTATATTAAAGTCCTGTTCCCTTTAGAGCTGGGAGTTGTGGTGTGGTTCTGTCACTTTCTGTAGGCATGTGAGTGAGACACTGAATCTCACATTTCTCCTTGAATCACGAACTCTTCTGGCTCGTCAGCTTATTGTCTGTGGGCGAAGGGAGAAGGGCCAGCCCCTTCCCTGGTTAGTGGGGACACTCCCAAGTCCCCATAATTCCAAAGATCAGTTCATTTCAGTATCATTCAGCTCCTCCAGGAGCAGACATGGCCCCCGCCCTTTCTCTTGGGATTTTAAGGTGGAAGGTACTTTCACAGGCAGAGCAACAACCACTGAAATGTGGGTGTCTTTAAAACAGCACTACCCAGGACAACGTCGTGCCACAGGCAGGGGCTGCCTTTCTCCATTCTTGAGGAACAGGGAACTTTTTCTGCTTCTCTTTTTGAGATTTCTTTTGACTAAATTTTAGGAACTTGTAGTTTTCTAGTTCAATCTCTGGAATTGCATCAGCTCTAAGTGATGAAAACAATGTAAAAAGATCAAAACGTGCACGTTGAGAGGACAAGGCCCAAGGAAGCTCATTTGCAAATGGACTAAAGGCAGGCAGGACCTCGCTCCTGAGGCCCCTCTAGGGGCTCCCTGTTCACCCCTGACCTGGATTTGAATCCTGCTGGGATCCTTGTCCAGGACTCTGAATTCCTTCTCCTGCTTGTTTTGTATCCAGGCGGAAAGATTTGTGACGCAGCTTTTAAGGCTACTGCTGGGTCTCGTTCCATAAACATGACTGCTCCCTGTGAACTAGGATTTTCAGCACCCCTGCCTTCCTTATGCAATTCCCTTTAGGGCAGAAATTCCCCAGAAGGCCCCAAGCCTCCTCCCTCGATGGATCCCGGGTGAGCTCTACTTTGCCAGTATAAGGGACCATAATCCTGGTCAGTGAGTGACCTCACACTGTCCCTTGCTGTCCAAGGTGACTTCTGAGCCCGTGTCATTCTGAGGTCCATGGTCTTGGACAATCCTCCAGTTTACACACTAAGTGTTGGTGTTACCAACTCGTCCAAATGGGGCAATTGGGCCTGAGCCCATAAACTGTGTTGCCCCTGGGTTTTTGTGTTTTTGTCCCCAGTCCTGTGCTGTGGTTACATTACCACCACCTGCTGGGGTGTGAACACTGTTTGGAGCTTTCAAAGATGACGCACGACAGAGGTGTGGGGGGCTACAGCAGGGAATGCCACTGAACTGATGGTCCATGGACGTGCATGAACACAGACTTACCAATTAAAATACTGAAATGCTTCCCATCTGGTGGTGAACAGACACTGCTCTGAGCTCGCACAGAGAACCCACCCCATGACTAGAAGCTTTCAAATGGTTACCAAGTGGCATTTTGAACCTCATCCCTTGGGAACACCCTGTAAGACAAGGACCAGATGAATCGCTTGGCATTTGTGAGTTATCCCCTCATTTCTGATGGCTGCAAGTGTCACCCAGACACACAGGCTGCACTCTGCCAGGGAAGCCTTCTCAGGACAACCAGAAGCTGAAAATGAATCCTGGTTCCCAGCATCCCAAGCCCTTCCTGACATGGCACAGCCACCCAGGAAAGTGATTTGGTAACGGAAAGACTGGGAAGGCTGTACTTTCCCTCCAAAGAGAAAGAGAAGAGCCAAAGGTGAAAGCTTGATCCCTCAAATAGACAATTAAATCCCAACAAGCAGTGGGTTCTTTCCGCATTATTGATGCTGGAAAGATCTCTTTTGATAATCGCACGATCCCCCAACTGCCATGTTCATCTCCATGAATCAAATTTCCAACACATATGGATCTAAAAAACTGAGGGAAATCTGGTATTTCCTTAGATGCAACTCTGAACTAGCATGCAACAGAGAACAGAAAAATGGAGACCAAGAAGTAAATATCTAATTTGAGAACATAGACACAAAAGTGCGTTTGAAATAATATTTTGGAGTCTATTGGAATATTATACAAAAAGAATAATCCATTTTTAGTAGGTTTTACTGTGACTGTGAGGGGAAAAACTGAATCATCCCGTGACATTGATAATTCGCTGCTGACTTTAAAGTACAAATAAATAATATACATAGTAAAGGAAAATGAGAGAACAGCATGAAAAAGGAAGATCTTTCTCTTCTCCCCTGAAACTCAACCTCTCACCTCAGAAAGAAACTGTTGTCTATATTTTCTATGTCTCGAAGCAGAGTTTAATAAAAGAAAAGTATCAATATATTTTAAAGTTTCAAGAGCTCAAAGCAAGGAAACATTAGGGACGCTGCCAAGAAACCTCACTGAGGTGCCTGCTCCATTTCATCTGCTGTCAGGATGGCCTTCTTAGACCCTCACTTTCTCTGCCTTGCTAGCAAGTCTGTCCGCCATCAGTGCTATCACCAGTCTCGCTCCTGTGCTCTTCACTGCCCTTTCCTCCTTCCTGATACCTCCACAGTGGAGCTGTGGAATGCACAGATCAGTTCCTGGAATCATCTCTGCCAAATCTGAAGACCAGCAGGAGTGGGAATGGGACCTGGAATGCAGACCACCTGCGAGCACACCTGGCAGGGATTCACCTGTGTGACTAGGTGCAAGTTTTTACAACGTTTTGGCAAGATTGAAAGGACTTACGCGTTGTCATGCACTGCTGCAGGCCTGGAGTCCTTGCGGTCTCTCGGGCCAGCAGATCTGGTGGGGCTGGTCCAAGTTGTCCTCTCAGAGACCAGAAATTGCCAGGATGGGATGGGATTCTAGTAACTGGCCTCTTGAATATGTCACTGGACAACCTCAAAAGAATGGAAATGCTTAAACCAGGCTTTGGTTTGGACTGGTTCCCAAGTTACGCTGCTTCTTCTGTGAAGACGTGACTTATCATCCTTCTTTTCCTCTTACCCTATAAAAACAAACCATGAAACTGGGTCAAATGATAAAAGAGGCCTGCCTTTTTAGGACAATTATCCTGGCTGTTTTGTACTTCCACCCTCCCTCTACGCACTCGGGATATATCTGACCTGTGTCCTGGGATGTCATCAGGCAGACTTGCATCAAGAACAGAAAGCTCAAGGTCAAAACTCAAGGCTCCTCCAGATCAGTTCCCCCTCCATCCTGTTAACACGCCCTCCTTGTTTGAGTGTTAGTCTATTCTCTTCTTTTCCTTGTCACTCTCAACCGCACAGGTCCTGGCATTCCCTCTCAGGACAGTCGGCCCCCAGTCCTTTACTAAATCCCAAATCTTACCATTTCTGTGTTTTCTGTCTACTCATTTGCTTAATCCATTGACCACTTTGTGTTCATAGAGGTTAAATCAATAGTGACGTTATCAACCACCCCGTTAACAACTTACTCCCATATCCTAGATGTTCACATAATCCAAATGGTTATGTTCAAAAGTAAATAACTCAGAAAACATATTCACCCATCACAGATGCCTGATCTCTAATATTTTTATTCAAACATTCATACAGTAGGTACCTGTCCCTCAAGATCAGTAGTAATGCCAGATCAACGATTCTCACCTTAATTTCCTCCTACACCTATCAATCCTGGATTCCATGGACTATGATCACAATAATTTCCTTGGAAAAATAAAAAATTCCTTACCACTCATTTATTTTGTAAACCTCCAAACCCAGAAGATCCCGATTATCTGCCGTGCCGCAGCTACTGCTGGTCTTATGACAAGCTGAAGAAAAAGCACGAAACACGATCTTTTTGTACCACTGTAAATACAAAGCCATCTGCATCAACTGGGAAGCACCCATAATGCCTGGAAATTTTGTTCTCTTTTTTTGTTTGGCTCAAAAACAAAAAGACAAATCAATTTAAAGAATGGGCAAGGGACCAGAGTAAAATTTTTCCAGTGAAGACATACAGGTGGCCAGAAGGTGTATGAAAAGTTGTTCAGCATCACAAATCAGGGAATGCAAATCAAAACCACAATGAGCTATCATTTCACACCTGTTATGATGGCGATTATCAAAAAAACTAAAGATGACAAATGTTGGTGAGGATGTGGAGAAAAGGAACCCTCGTGGGAATGTAAACTAGTACAGCCATTATGGAAAACAGTATGGAATTTCCTCCAAAAGTGAAAACTAGCTTATGATCCAGCAATCCCACTTCTGGTAGACACCCACAGGAATTGAAATCAGGGTCTCAAAGAGATATCTGCCCTCTAATGTTCATTGCAGCAAATTCACAATAGCCAAGATACGGAAGTAACCTAAACGTCACTGATGGATGAAGGGATAAAGAAATGGCATATTCTTCAACATTGAAAAAAGAAGGAATTGTTGCTATATTTGATAACATGAATGCACCTAAAAGACATTGTGCTAAGTGAAATAAGGCAGACAGAGAAAGACAAATATTCCCTTATTTGTGGAAGCTAAAATAGTCAAACTCACACAAGCAGAGGTTAGAATGGTGGTTGCCAGGGGCTGGGGAGATGGAGAAATGGGGAGCTGATGTTCAAAGATACAAAGTTTCAGTTATCAAGATAAATAAGTTCTGGAAATCTAGGATACGACATAGTGCCTACAGCTAACAAAACTGTATTGTATACGTTACATTTGCTAATAGAGTAGATATTAAGAGTTCTTACAACAGAATAATAGTAATAAAGGAGGTGAGAGAAAACTTTGGGAGATGATGGATATGTTTGTGGCCTTGATGGTGGTGACAGTCTCAAGGGTGTATGCTTAAGTCCAAATTCATCAAGCTGTATATGGAAAAGTATGACATCATCGTTGATTCTTCTGCACCTTGAAATATGCCATGTCCTCATCACAAGAGAAAAAATTTGTAACTCTATATGGGGACGGATGATAACTGGACTTATTGTGGTGATCATTTCAACATATATACAAACATTGAATCATTATGTCGTACCGCTGAAACTAATTTAATGTTGTATGTCAACTTTATCTCAATTAAAAAACCACGACAGACAAAACCATTTGAATACTGTATATGAGTTCAGTGAATCCCTGAAACTGCCCCATTCCAATATGGGAATTACAGGAAGCTGAGAGGATGATGTAAGATGGAAGAAAGTTGTACAAAACAGTATTCAAATTAAAATCATTTAAGTTGCTATCAGCTCCTTGTGGCAAAGTTCTGCGAGCACCGATCTACTTTCACATTTTTCCTGAAAAAACATACTTTCACATCCAACCCATAATAGTTTCATCATTTTCTCTAATAAGAAAATTTCAACTTAATAAATAAAACCAAAAGCATCTCTTATGTATGAATAAAGTTAGTGAACTTTACAGAGAAAAGAACATATTTGCACAATCTCAATACAGGAAACAGAAGAACTGAATGATGATCAAGTCTCATTCAAGCTTATCTTTGAAAGCCAGTAAAACCAGGCTGTCTTTTCAAGGATGTGTGTAGAGCTGTCAGCCTTGGAAGATAGAAATAGTGGCCTCCTCTGGAGCAAAGGGCAGCCTTGCTTACTGCCCAGTATAATAAAAATAACACCCCCCGCCCCCAGGGCAAAGGTTAGCAGACATCCTGCCCGTTATCAAAGATTTGAGTTCCTTAGGCTCTGAGATCTTGCATCTCTCTGCATGTCACCTGGCCCACTGTGTATCACCCTGTAGGAAGTGAGATTTATTGAACTGGTGCAAATGCTGATACTCTGGCCACCGCTATTGTTGTGTCATTAAGTCCTTTGTCTCTGACGCATGGGTCTCTTGACTTTTGCCAGCACCTGTAAGACCATTGTAGGCTAACTTATTGGTTTGTAGGTAAGGTAAAACATCAGATCTTTCACGGTTTCTGACAAGCCCTTAAAATAACTAGTAGTCTTAGGAACAGAGAGCTATCCAGAACAATATGTATGGATGGTCTTCATAGAAGACTTCATGCAACCAAAACTTTAATAAGTCTCTCTGACCTCTTTTATTTCTACCCCAAGTAGAAGGAGAGGCACCAAGCTATTACAGACCTAGGGCTTGTGCAAGCCACCTGGAGACCTAGTGACAAGAAACTTCCCATGGGGAGAAAAGACAGATGGGCATATTTCCAAAATGGACCCATGTGCTTCCCGGTCATCAAAAAGAGAGTGCATTATCTTAATTTACGATGATTTGAGTCATTAAAATCTTGTGATGGGCCAATGATACACTTCTAAGAGGAGTGAGGCACATGGCAGTTGTAAGCAGATTAACGCACTTGGTGAATATCAAACTCTGAACCAACTTTAGTGTTCTAATCAATTAAAAGGTACAACAAATTTATTTAGGTAGATTAAATGATATTTAATGTTATGCCTGATTATTACTCTTCAATAATGAACAAGAAGCTCATGTAAATAACTATAATTGGCCTTACTTTAAAACATGGTAGTCAGGACTGTTTGAGATAAGCTGGAGAGAAGGAAGGGGAGAAATAGACAAAAGTTAGCTGCTCTGAAGCCACTGTCAAGACCTCTGGATCTACATGTAACCCAGGAGATCGAGGCAAAGGGCTGTGCCCCTAGATCCTCCTGCACTGTGGTTCTCAGCGATGTCACGGGGCTGAAGCAGCTTCCTGATTCGTGTTTACATGTCCATGTGTACAATACCCCTGACCATGGGGATGAACCACCATTCAATCATCCCTTACACTCCTCTAATTAACAATTAGATTTCAGAATCATTGTATCATTACATGATAATTTATTCCTCAAAGCTGTAGGATGCCGAGCTAAAAGCAAATCAAATATCAATGGCTTCTTTTCTTTGAAATACCAAGATGTTCTTTCACACTTGGAATCCTGATTAGAGGATAAATCCATCAAATCAATGGAAACAAGTTAAGAAATGGACAGAGGGATATTTCATTCATATATATACATTTTGCATTGTTGCAAAAATAGAGTTACATTTAAAAAATTTAGAACTTCTTGAAATTTCATAGATATTAAAGATTTTCTTCTGCTTATACTCCCTTTGGTTTATCAAATCAAACTCACTCTTTAATGGGCATTTCTAGCATTCAGTGCTAGTAACAACAGTTTTTTTAAATTCTTATTTTTCCCACGTCAAAGAACAAGGGCAGAGGTCATGGAGAGGTCAAGTCTAATCTACCTAGGGATGTGGCAGCCTTAACTATAGATGTTCAAGCCAGACATTGCCAGCAGAACCACATCTCTTCATCCACAGGTGAGTTTTTACTAGTAATCACAGAGACTTGAGGATATCAAAGGAAATTCTTCATTAAGAACCAAAGTTATAGGGCCGGCCCGGTGGCTTAGCAGTTAAGTGCGCGCACTCCACTGCTGGCAGCCCGGATTCGGATCCCGGGTGCGCACTGACGCACCGCTTCTCCGGCCGTGCTGAGGTCGCGTCCCACATACAGCAACTAGAAGGATGTGCAGCTATAACATACAACTATCTACTGGGGATTTGGGGGAAAAAATAAATAAATAAAAAACTTTAAAAATGAACCAAAGTTATAGATTCCTATCTTGGGTTCATTACTTTGAATTTTTGACCCAAATCATATATATAGATTGGACCATGTTCAATTCTATGATCTTTAGAAGATGCAGCCTACAGCTGAAGAGAAACAGATACAACACCAACATCTTATCCTCTCTGAAGCCCAACTGAGAGCCCCTGGAGTCAGAAGTTTTCAAGACAAGAAAATGTCATCCTTCTTCTGAACAAAGACTGTAAGGCTATACTAACATTCAATTTTATTTATTTTGTTTTTTATTTTTGCTTTGTGAGGAAGATCGGCCCTGAGCTAACATCTGCCAATCCTCCTCTTTTTGCCGAGGAAGACTGGCCGTGGGCTAACATCCATGCCTATCTTCCTCCAATTTATATGGGACGTCGCCACAGCATGGCTTGACAAGCAGTGCGTCGGTGAGTGCCCGGGATCCGAACCCGCGAACCTGGGGCCGCCGCGAACCCCGGGCCGCCGCAGCGGAGCACGCGCACTTAACCGCTTGCGCCACCGGGCCAGCCCAAACATTCAACTTTAAATTGTTAACGTGACTTGTTAGAATGTGATGCAGCTAGCATAATATCTTCTAAGTTTCATGATTTTTCTCCAGAATACTGAGATGGATGACCTTGAACTCCAGTTTCCCCATAAATGTCTTGATTCAGAGATAAAATTAATTTCCCTATAAAACAATTCCCATAAAATTGTTAAAAATATATCATAGTCTCTGACTAAAAGGGAACAAAGCAAATTGAGCAGTTGAATAGCAGTGTAATAAATTCCATACAAGGATCTTACTGCAGCATTATGTATAATAGTGAAACTGGAAATAACCCCATCTCTATCAAAGAAGAAATAAACAGATCATGGTATTCCTGTTCTTTGGAGTAGCTCTAAAACTTCTAAAAAGCTAAGTTAGAGGGACTTGCACTGATAAGGAGAGACGTCTATGATATATGTTTTGGGAAACAGCAAGTTGCAAAACGATGTAGTTATGTAATTTATTTATGTTAAAAAAATCTTTATGTGTATTTATAAATTCATAGGAAATGTCCAGAAGAATAAGCTGCCACCTCTTAACAATAGTTCCTTCTGAGTAGGGGAGTGAGTGTGCAGGGAAGGGGATGGAAGGGGAAGGTTTCACTTTACTCTACATAGATCTGTGTAATTTGCCTTTTTTTACGAAGTATGTAATTCTTTCATAATTAGAAAAATGAATGATGTGACCGTTTGGTGCAGGGCAACAATATTATGTTCACCAGTCTCTGTACTGTATGCTACTGCACAACACGGACTGTAGGAGAAAGCCCAGAGGAGCAATGAAGACAAAAAGACATGACACCTGTAAAAAGTCAGTGGAGTATTTCTACATAAGAAACCTTGCAGGTGAGTGACGGTCAGTATCTTCCACTACTCCAGCTCTTGCAATAAACCTAGAATCTGCCCAGGGTAGGCCGGACGACCACGCCCTGCTAGTCCACTCCCCACCCAGGGCCTGTTTGTGCAGGGTGACTGCCAACTAGCAGACAATGGACTCAGGATGGGCCGTGTGCCTTTGGTGAGGCTGGCAGAGAGGGACAAAGTGGAACACCAGCTAAGTGCACACACCTGAGAGGCGGAGTTCCAGGTGGAGACTCAAAATGCACCAAGAAACTGTGTGAAGGAAGCTACTCGACCTCTCTGAGCCTCAGTGTCCCCCCTGTAAAATGGGGATCACAGGCATACTTCACAGAGCTGTTGAGGAAGATACATAGAAGTGCCTGTGACAGCCAGTGTCACATTATTAACAAAGTCGTATCCGACTTCAGAATAATCGATGAAAAGAATAATGTGATGAGACCAAAGACGAGATGCCCAGCTTCATAAGCAGCCCCAGCAGCATGAGAATGAGAGGAGCTCCGAGTAAGCAGGGTTCTTCACAGCTCCACTTTAGAGGACGAACATGGGCTACACCAGGATAAGTGGCTGTTGTACAGTGACTCGTGTAGTGAAGGTGGGTCCCTAAAGACACCGTGAAATCCAGTTACACACAGTGGCTCCTAGGAAACAACTACAAAGCAATCAATGCAGCAGTTAGGAATGAGAAGGGGCTGATCAGAGGAGGGTCAGAGCCACAAAATTGATGGAAGACACTTAACCATGGTGAGCGCCCAGCTCTGTCAACAGCTGCTGTGGTTGCACCAGAAGATCAAATGTATGAGGCAGCCATTGTGGGGACTGCTGGGAGCACAGTGGTCACTGCAGCCACACCCCAACAGCAGTGCATCGGAGCACACAGACCCAGAGACTTTCCTCTCAATTAATTCTTGTTTCAAGATGAGGAATATCCTCACGTTACAATGTCTCCTTCCAACACTTGTGGACGAGTGTCATCAGAACCCCCTGAAGAGGTCACAGGCCAGAGTAGGATGGAACACTGGGGGCTGGGGAGCGGTGCTGCACCTGACCACACGGACTACCACCCGGGCCTGTTGAACACGAGAGAAGAACCCGAGGTTGCGGTCTAACGAGAATTCCCTGTCTTGCCACATTCAGAGACACTGCAGAGATTCTCATCCTTTCTTTACAAAAATGTTGAAGAATTCATGTGTCATTAATTCATAAAGAGGCAAATTCTTGACAAAGTGACAGGGTCTAGTTTCGATGACCAGGTTTTCCAGTTGTTTTGATAATATTACACATTCAGGAATCGGAAATGTAACCTATTGGGGTGTTTGATATAAACAAGGACTTGTTTTCATTTAAATCAACGCCCAGACTTGTAAGGATGACATAAATCAGAAAAACTGCTAATCATTCCTCCACAGGTTTCAATAAGACTTTTAAGTTAATTTACTAATCTCAGGAAAAGAGAATACGGCAATTCAAGTTTTTTGTTTCTGCATTCAAGCGTACAGTACAGCCAAGAGAATGAGCAGAAAAAAATTAACAAGAAAGTCTTGCTTGCATTTTATCTTTTGCAAATGAGCAGGATATTTTATGTTCTGTTCTTTTCACTGATGTAATCAATTTTTAAAGAATACGGTACATCTGACTATCCCAAGGTGTGTTTATCTGGGAAACTTGCCTGAATCCAAAACAGAGATGTTAAAGCTGACGGGTTTCAAATGCTGCCCAGGTGCTGTCTACCACGAATATCCCTCTCGCAAAGCTGGACCACTGGTCTCTTCCTGAGGGATCAGAATCACCACCCATGTCCCTGAGAGACTGGCCACTCAGGCCTGAGCTGAGATTAGGTGATCAATCTAAAGGGCAAAATACTTAAGCTATTCTCATCTTAAGGATGCTGTTTTGGAGGCCTCTGCACTGGAATGGGTTGGTGAAAACGGCCTACTAGATACTTGCCTGGGAATTGATTTGTTCTCCTCTGCTCTTAGTGGATTGTGGGGAAACCAGTGAGTAACCTCACACATGCCTCAACTTCCACATCTGCGAAAAAGGCAAGCAACAGCCAATGTTACCACCCTGCAAACTCTTCAGTTGGGCTTGCAAGAGGGGCCACAAGGGCGAATGTCTCCCAAAAGCTGATGAAATGATGGCACTTTGGCTGGAGAAGGCAGAGGGCAGCAGGCAAAGTGGAAAGTTTCTGGGATGTCAAACCAGTTCCCATAAGCACTTTAGAGAAGCACCTGGCCTTGGACTAGGTAGGAGGCTGTGGAAAGACCCACAGGCACACAGGGGGGAGGAGGAATCAAGCAACGGAGGGAGGCGGTGGGGAAGAGGCATGAGTTCAGCTTCAATTTTGGACAAAAGCAGTTGCACGCTGCAGGCCCGCAGCTGCCCATGCAGCTGCCACACCCTCCTAACTCCCTGGTCCCTCTCGTCCCGTCACATCCCTCCGGGACTCAGTCCAGTTGGAGCGGGTGCAGGACCAGAGTCCTGAGTCAACGGCGGTTTTGCCCTGAGGCAAGCCTTCACAGCCCTGCTCCTCCCCCCAGGGCTAGACACCGCCCCGTGCCCAGAGCATCTTGGGAGTTGTAGTCCTGCTGTCCTGCAAGCTCCCAGCAGGGAATGGTTAAGAGACAAAAGCACCAAGCATACACAGCTAGGGGACCCCACTCCCACCTGTCCCTCCACCCCTGGCCCACGCCCCTCTGCTTCTACACCCCACCTTCTACTCCGCCTCTTCTCTATACAATGTCATCTCTCCATGCCTTGCCAATCCCCCAGAGTTGTGCAGTGTGGTTGGGCTGCATCCTTTGGGGCCAGTACTCAGGTAGGGGTGGGGCTCACCAGCCTGGCTATTGCTGAGGTTGCTTGCAGCCCTGGTGGAAGCTCCCTGGCCAGTATTTGAAATGTAAATTCAATATCTAAAATAGAAATACCAGGTGCATGGGATCCTGGAATTTGCCTTTTCAAGGCCATCTGTCCTACCATCCCCTCCATCCATCCAGCCTGCCATGTTCCTCCCTCTGGACCTCGTGATCAGGGTCGCTGCAGAGATCCTCCCCTTGGAACCCACCCACCTTAAGGGCCCATACCCATCATAAAAACTCAAAGCCATGCCACTTGCCAAATTGAGGCAAAAATGGAACCACCCAGGGGGGCCACTCAAGGGTGAGGGCATTACTAGATACTTGGGAGTATTAAAATCCATCTGATGATATCATGAGTGAACGTGTTCCACTTTAAAACAAAACACTGCTGTTATTCTGAGATATTGAGTTAGGATCTTTTTGCAAATATGCCGGATTTAAAATGTTTATTGATGTATAACATGCGTATAGAAATATACGCAGAAGTCATCCATGTAAACCTCAAAGAATTATTACAAAGTGAACACACTTGTGTGACCAAGAACTAGCACCAGCTTCACTCAGGCCCCGACAATCCCTTTCTCCCTCCTTCCTCCCCAAAGGTAGCTGACACCTTACCAGCGAACACTATATATCGAGTTTGTCTTCTTATACAAGTGTTTTATTACAGAACAATTTAAACAATATACAAAATAAACAAAACAGCATAGTAGGCTCGTCACCCAGCTTCAACAACTACTAATCATCTGCCATTTTTGTTTCTTCCACACTCCATCCCATTCCCACATCACTTTATTATTCTTTTAGTCCTTTGTGTGTGTGTGGGGGTAAGAGGTACGCACACTGAAAGGCACAAATCTCAACCTTACATTTTTGGCAAATAAACATGCCCATATAACCTTCACCCCTTTAAGAACAGGATATTTCCATCACCCCCAGAAAACCCCTTCCTGTTCCTTCCTAGGCAATTTCTTCCTTCCCCCGAGGCAACCACTGTTCTGGTTTTTTCAGCATAGGTTCATCTTGGCTGAAATCATCACACGTGTATTGTTTTCTGTCCAGCTTGCTTCCCTCGGCACGAGGTTGATGAGTCTCTCCCAGCATGTGTGTGTCAGCGTTTGCTCCTCGGCACAGCTGAGGGCGTTCTGCTCTGTGGATGCGTCGCAGTGGGCTCTTCTTCGTCCTGGGGACGTGCAGGTCATCTCCTGTGAACAGTCTTGTACAAACGTTTTTTGGTATGCTGTTTAATTCCTTTATTAGCATTTAAGTGACACACCTTTGCATTTTTTAGTGGTTGGTCCAGATTACAATATGCATCTTTAACATATCACAGCCTACCTAGACTTAATAGTGCACCAGTTTAATCAATGTAAAATATGGAAGACTTGCTACAGAACAGTTCCATTTACCTCTGTCTGTCCTTTGTGCTATTGTTATCATAAATTTTACATCTTCTCATGTTATAAATCCCACAATACAGTGTTATAATTTTTGCTTTCAATAGTCATAGGTCTTTTAAAGTAATTAACATAAAAAAGTTATATATTTTGAGGCAGATGATTTGAGGCTCTGCAAATGTATTCTTTTTTTTTAATTTCACCCACAGTTTTTGCATTCATCAGTCAGCCTTACCCACAATAATTACTACTGTGGTGTTCTAGTGGCGATTCTCTATTTCATGCTATCCAGCCACATTTATTATTTGGAATTCTGTGAGGAAGATTCCCTCCCTCCTTCTCCCGTCCTTCTTCCTTTCTTTCTCTTATTCTTTTTTATTCCTCTTTCTTTCTTCCTTTCTTATTTAATCTATTTTATGTCAGTATAGACTCATGGATATTTATTTTATTCTCTGTATAATAATCCAATGCTACCATTATTTATTATGTTGCTCACAGTTTTCCAGCTTGAGCCATTGAGAAGTCTTTCAGATTGATTCCTTTTGACACATCTCATCATTTGCTGTGTTTTATTTAAAGCACTTTCCTACTTCTGACACTACAAGATGGTCCAGGTTCATATTGTATTTTCCATCTCCACCCTAGAATTAGCCATTTCTCCAAGAAAACCTGGTTCTTTTTATTGGAGAATGATATTTGGAAACCAAGATCTGGGAGCTAAGTGTGCTCATTGATACTAGGGTGTCAGTGCTTCTGGACCCTCTCAGCAGAGCCTGGAAATGTATGTATGAATATAAACACAGGTATACACATCTATCTATTCATCTATCAATCTATCCATCTATCTGGATAGATATATTAGAAGTGACATGGATTCATACTGATACTTCCAACTCCTATCCAGCACCACAGAGTTTATTCTAGCATTCTCCTTTTGTTTATTTTTAACTTCTTTCACCAACAGTGAGAAATTTAACTCCAGTTAGCTACAATATATTTCCTAATGTGTCAACTAGTTTCAGAATTGCTAATCCATACCCTTATGAAAAACAAACTTACCACCTAGAGTAGAGTGTTTGTGTACATTACTTTAGTTTTACAGTATCCCATCAAAACACTGTCTTCCACTGTAACTTAGGTCAGGACCTTTCATCCCCACCCATTATGTGTGGCTATGTCACATGCTTGTAATACAGTGAGATTCATTTGTCACTGCTTTTCATCTGAGTTCCTCAGCATCCTGATTGATTTTTAAAATTTGCAGAGTAAAATTCACTCTTTGTAGTGTACAGTTCTGTGGGTTTTGACAACTTTATGGTCATGTATCCACCTCCACAGTAGCATACAGAGCTGTTTTTTTCACTCCCCAAAATTCTCTCATACTGTCCCTGTGTAATCAACCCCTTCCCCCATTCCATCCCTTGGCAACCACTGATCATTTTTCATCTCTGTAATGCTGACTTTTCTAGAAAGTCATACAAATGAAACCACATACTGTACAGCCTTTTGAATCGGGCTTCCTTCACTTAGAGAAATGCAGCCAAGATTCATCCATGTTGTTGTGTGAATCAAGAGTTTATCCTTTTTATTGCCAAGTAGTATTCTAATGTCCCAATTCACCACAATTTCTTTCTCCATTCACCTGATGAAGGACATTTAGTTTATTTTCAGCTTGTGGCAATTATGAATAACATGGTTATGGATATTCACCCAAAGATTTTGTTTAAACATTAGTTTTCAATTTGCTTGAGTAAATCCCTAGGAGTGGGATATCTGAGTCATATAATAAGTGTATGTTTAACTTTATAAGAACCTGCTAAATCGTTATCCGAATGCAACTATCATGTTGCATTCCCAGTTCTAGTTGCTCCTTGTCCTCACCAGGACTTGATATTTGCAATTTTATTTTTTATTTCAGCCACCTAATGGGTGTGCGGAATATTATTGTGGCTTCTGCCTCCTTTTTGAAAGTGAGATCTGCTAAATATAGAATCTCGTGTTGACTTTTGGGTTTTGTTTCTGCACTTGAATGATGTCATTTTGTTGTTGATTTGTCTCTTTTGTTTTTGATAATATATCATCCATCAATGACATTATTTCTCCCTGTATGTAATGTCTTCCCCTGTATATATGTATTTCCCTGACTGCTTTCAAGATTTTGTTTTTATCTTTGGATTTTAGCAGCTTGACTATCATGTGCCCAGGTATGGTTTTATTTTGTATTTTATTTTCTGGGTTTGCTGACTTCCTTGGATCTAAAATTTTAGATTTTCTACCAAATTTTGGAAGTTTTATGCTATTACTTATTGATTTGTCTTTCTGCCACATTTAATTTTTCTGTCTCTCCCCTCTCTGCTGGGGACTCAATCATCTCACAGGTAAGGCTCTCTTCATTTTTCTTCAAAATTTTTACATTCTTTTGTTCAGACTGGATAATTTCTATTGCTCTATCTTCATGTTTCTTCTACTGTTCCTTTTTATTTTTAATTTTATTTACTTATTTATTTTTTGCCCCAAAGCCCCAGTAGATAGTTCTATGTCATAGCTGCACATCCTTCTATTTGCTGTATGTGGAACGCAGCCTCAGTATGGCCAGAGAAGCAGTGCATCCGTGCGAGCCCAAGATCCGAACCTGGGGCCGCCAGCAGTGGAGCCCGCACACTTAACTGCTAAGCCCCAAGGCCTGCCCTCTTCTACTGTTTCTAATGTACATGTAAACTCAAAAGTATTTTTTTTATTTAATCTTCCTATTTGGTTCTTTTTTGTAATTTCCACTTCTCTGCTGAGTTTCCAGATATGTTCATTCATTATGAGAATATTTTTCATACCACCATGATCATCTTTATAATAGCTGCTGTCTTATCCTTGTCAGCTAATTGCAACACCATGGGGAGAGTTTCTCCTCCCTGCTTTTGGTCATATATGGATTACATTTTCCCATCTCTTCAAATCTCATGATTTTTTAAACTGTGTACTGGAGGGCCGGCCCCATGGCTTAGCAGTTAAGTGTGCATGCTCTGCTACTGGCGGCCTGGGTTCAGATCCCGGGCGCGCACCGAGTCACTGCTTCTCCGGCCATGCTGAGGCCACGTCCCACATACAGCAACTAGAAGGACGTGCAGCTATAACACACAACTATCTACTGGGGCTTTGGGGGAAAAATAAATAAAAAAAAAATTAAACTGTGTACTGGAAACCATGAATGATAGTTATAGAGACTCTGGATTCTATTGTATTCCTTTGAAGAGTGTTGTTATTTTTCTAGCAGGGAGTTAACTTGGCTGGACTGAAACTCCAATCTTCTCTCCTTTACCGTGAGCATAGCTGAAATCCTCATTCAGTTCTTTCATCTACCAATTGCTGTTTTTACACTAAGCCCTCTGGGGTCTACCCTGCATGTGTGTTGTTCAAAGATCTGCCAATTTGGTGTGTGTGGGGGGGAGACTTACGTACATATTTTGAGATTTTCCTCTGTGTGTCTCCCTCCCTTCCAGAATTTCTCCCTTAACTTTCCAGCTACTCTGTCAGCCCCAAAATACATCCTCTAACTTTACAAGTAAGACTGTAGTTTTTCCCCTGTCTCGGCCATGTACAGATTTTGGAATGCTTTGAGGCAAAAGACTCAAGCTTGCAAATACCTCCTGGTACAATTCCCATCATTTAAGGGAAGGCTCCCTGTCAGTTCTGCTTGCTTTCGGAAGACATTTATACATACACACATATACACATTTATTATATGTATATTACATATAAATACATGATTCTATATAAATACATATAATATGTATTCAGATTTTATCATTGTTATATGTGAGAGTGTTAGTTCAACAAGCCACTCCACCATTACTGGAAGCCAGACCTTGGTTTTGTTTCTTTTTTAGATTTTATATAAATGGAATTAAAAAATCTATAGCCTTTTGAATATAATTTCTTTTATGCAGCATTTTGGTTGTGATATTCATCTATGTTATTGCATGTAGTTAGTGTTTGTTCATTTGTTGAAAATAATTAATTTTTTTAAATGGTCATAAAATATGCATAACCTAAAATTGACCATTTTAACCATTTTTAAGTGTACAGTTCAGTGACATGCAGTACATTCACATTGTTGTGTAGCCATAACCTCCAACCATCCACAGAACTATTTTCACCTTGCACTGAAACTCTGTGCTCATTAAGCAACAACTCCCTGTTATCCTTCCCTCTTGCCCTTGGGAAACACCATTCTCCTTTCTATTCCTATTAATTTGAGTACTTTAAGTACCTTATATGAGTGGAATCATACAGTATTTTTCCTTTTGTGGATGGCTTTATTTCACTTAGCATAAAGTCCTCAAGATTCCTCCTTGTCATAAAATGTGTCAGAATTTCTTCCTTTTTAAGGGTGAATGGTATTCCACTCTGTGTATACACCACATTTTTTTTGTTATTTCATCTGTTGATGGACACCTGGTTTGCTTCCAGCTTCTGGCTATTTTGAATAATGCTGTTAAGAACACGGGTGTTTATTTATGTCTTTATACCTCTGCATTCAATCACTTTGGGTGTATGCCCATAAATGGTTTTCTGAGATTCATTTTTTCACACGTGGGAGGGTTCCCCACACCTCCAACAAGCAATTCTTGGAATGCCAGCTAGTCGTCAGATAATTCAACTCAATTTGATGCTGTCAACCCAGAGATACATCAGACTCCACAGGTTGAGGGCTTAGTCCTATAAGACTGCACACCCACCCTACCTCACCTCAACTTCAGATGCCAGTTACAAGCCCAGGCTGTTACCTGTACTTCTGACTGACTGGCTATAAACCAGAGGTTCCCACAACCTCCTCATTGGGTTTGATTAATTTACTAGAGTGGCTCACAAAACTCAGAGAAACATTTACTACATCACCAGTTTATTATAAGAGGATATGACTCAAGAACAGCCAATGGAAGTGGTGCATAGGGGAAGGTATGTGAGAAGGGGCACAGAGCTTTCATGCCATATCCAAGTGCACCACTCTCCAAGCACTCCTTGTCATTGCCAACCTGGAAGCTCTCTGAACCTCCTTCTATTGGGATTTTAATGGAGACTCTGTCACGTAAGCATGATTAATTATTAACTCAGTTTCCAGCCCCCCTCCCCTCTCTGCAAGATAAGGGGTAGGGCTAAAAATTCGAATCTTCTAATCAGGGCTTGGTCTTCCTGGTGACCAGCCCCCATCCAGGAGCCATCCAGAAGCCCATCCAGAGTTGCCTCAATAGAACAAAAGCTTCTCCTAGTGTTCTTATCAATTAGAAAATTACAAGGAGGTCAGCCCCGTGGCTTAGCAGTTAAGTGCACATGCTCCGCTACTGGCGGCCCAGGTTCGGATCCCGGGCGTGCAATGATGCACCGCTTCTCCGGCCATGCTAAGGCCACATCCCACATACAGCAACTAGAATGATCTGCAAGTATGACATACAACTATCTACTGTGGCTTTGGGGAGAAAAAAGGAGGAGGATTGGCAATAGATGTTAGCTCAGAGCCGGTCTTCCTCAGCAAAAAGAGGAGGATTATCACGGATGTTAGCTCAGGGCTGATCTTCCAAAAAAAAAAAAAAAAAAGGAAATTACAAGGGTTTTAGGGTCTCTGTGTCAGGGATGGTGTCAAAGACAAATATTAGAATAAGAGTTGCTCCTAGTGTTCTTATCATTTAGGAAATTACAAAGTTTTAGGAGCTTTGTGCCAGGAACTGGAGGCAGAGACTGATAAATGTATTTTCTATTATTTCAGAACCCATAAGTGGAATTGCTAGATCATGTGGTGAATTCTAGTTTTAATTTTTGAAGGAACTGCCATACTGTTTTCCAATTTTATGTTCGCACCTTCATTGCACAAGCGGTCTAATTTCTCAACATCCTTGCCAACACTTGTTATTTTCTGATTTTGTGATAGTAACTATGCTAATGGGTGTGAACATGTATCTCATTGTGGTTTTATTTTGCATTTTCCTGATAGTTAGTGATGTTGAACATCTTTTCATGTGTTTACTGGCCATTTTATATTTTGTTTGGAGAAATGTCTATTCAAGTCCTTTGTGCATTTTTAAATTGGGTTGTTTTTTTATTGTTGAGTTGTAGGAGTTCTTTATATATGCTAGATATTAACCCTTTATCAGATATGTGATTTGCAAATCTTTTCAACCATTGCCTTTTTACTCTGTTGCTAGTATCTTGTGATACAGAAAACGTTTCATTTTGATGAAGTGCAATTTGTTATTTTTTTTGTTGCTTATGTCTTTGGTGTCATAGTAAAGAAATCATTGTTGGCAATGGCATTTGGACCCAATGACATGAAGCTTTTACCTTGTGTTTTCTTCTAAGGATTTTATAGCTTCAACTCTAACATTTATATCTTGGATCCATTTTGAGTTAATTTTTGTATATGGTGTAAGGTAAGGGTCCAACATCATTCTATTGTATGTGGGTATCCAGTTTTCCAGCACCGTTTGTTGAAAAACTTATCCTTTCTCCAATGAATGATCTTTGCACCCTTGTCAAAAATCATTTGACTATATATGCAAAGGTTTATTTCAGGGCTCTCTATAATATTTCATAAGTATATTGTGTGTATTTATGCCAGTACCACACTGTTTTGATTACTTTGTAGTAAGTTTTGAAATCAGGAAGTGTGTGTTCTCTAACTTTGTTCTTCTTTTTCTATATTGTTATGGCTATTCAGGGTCCCTTGGGAGTCCATAGGAATTTTAGGATAGATTTTTCTATTTTTGCAAAAAAATCATTGGAATTTTTACCTCCATGAGTAAGTTGATTCTTAAGTATTTTACTCTTTTTGATGCTATTGTAAATAAAAATGTAAAGTTTTTAAATTTCTTTTTCAGATTACTTGTTATTAATGTATAGGAGAACAACTAATTTTTGCAGGTTAATTTTGTGTCCCACTACTTAGCATAATTTATTAGTTCTAAAATTTTTTTGTGGAATTTTTAGGGGTTTCAACATATAAAATTTTATGTGTAAACTAATATAATATTACTTCTTCCTTTCCAATTTGAATGCTATTTCTTTCTTTTTCTTATCTAATTGCTTTGGCTAGAACTTCTAATACCATGTTGAATAGAAGTGGTGAAAGTGGGCCTTCTTACCTTTCTCCTGATCTTAGATAAAAAGATTTCAGTCTTTCATCCTTGAATACGATGTTCTCTGTGGATTTCTGTATATGGCTTTTACTATGTTGAAGTAGCTTCCCTTTACTCTGAGGGTTTTTTAGTGTTTTTAACATGAAAGCATGTTTAGTTTTGTCAAACGCCTTTTCTGCATCCATTGAGATGATCACTTTTTTTCCTTCATTCTGTTAATGTGGTTAATTACATTGATTCCTTTTCATATATTGAAACATCCTTGTATTCCAGGAATAAATCCCACTTAAAAATGATGTATAATCCTTTTAATATGCTGCTGAATTTGCTTTGTTACTATTTTATTGAGGATTTTTGTATCAATATTCATGAAAGGTATTCACCTGTAGTTTTCCTTTCTCTTAGTGTCTTTGGCTTTGATATCAGGGTAGTACTAACCCCATAGGATGACTTTAGAAGTATTCTATCCTCTTCAACTTTTTTAAAGAGTTTGAAAAGAATTGGTGTTAGTTAATTTAAAAAAAGTCTTTGGACCTAGGAATAAATTCAGCATAAAATAAATACAAATAAACATTTTTTTAAATGTGGAAAAATCTTTTCCTAAAATAATTAAAAATTAAGCAAGTACATCATTTATCACTTTATTTCTAAAAATTGTTTTTAACCTAATAGTAAGCATGAACAAATTGTTAGAATTAAAATGACTCAAATGTTAATTTTCTTCATTGCAAATTTTCTGACATAAGTATTCGATGCCATCACGTATGACATCTTTTATGAAAAAATGGTCATTTTTTGTAGTATTTGAGAACATTATGAATTTTCCCAGTGGTCTCTGACAATGTTCTGATATGCAAAGTTATCTTTTCAACATGTATGTCTTATCATCATCTTTAACAAATTAACAAACTCTGTCAGGTGCTAATTAATCAACTACTTTTCATATGATTCAGGTTCTCCACCATCAACTTCTCTAACCATCAGGAAATTCTACAACTTCTGCAAGATTAACAATTTTACCATATTGTATTCATCTCGTGTGGTTTAAAACATCCAAAAATCATTGATAAACTGACCCTGCCCAAACTAAAGCATGATGAATTATGAAAAATGGTCTCTGTTAAGTGGGGAGGGATTTCAGGTTGAACTTAATTTTATAATTGGTCAATTTATTACAGTGTATTGTTCTGTTATGTATTTCACTTCTTTTTTTAAGAAAGCGATAGTTGAGGGCACTTAGATAATAAAAAGTTGAGAAAATAAGAACTGATACACACTATAAGCTTCAAATATTTTCAAGCATAAGATGCAATAAGAACTAAAACTGAGAAATGGCAGAGGAAATAGAGATAAGATGATAAAATTTCAAAACTGAATCTATAATAACATCTCAATGGCTACCGTTGTGGTGCCAAGAAGATGGTGAAATCAAAGCACTCATAAAGATGATAAAAAACAGACTGCAAAGAAAAAAGACTGAAATTTGTGTGTGCGTGTGTGTGTCAGGAAGATCAGCCTTGAGCTAACATCTGTGCTAATCCTCCTCTTTTTGCTGAGGAAGACTGGCTCTGAGTTAAGATCTATTGCCAATCTTCTTCCTTTTTTTCCTCAAAGCCCCAATAGATAGTTGTATGTCATATTTGCACATCCTTCTAGTTGCTGCATGTGGGACGCGGCCTCAGCATGGCCGGAGAAGCAGTGCATCCGTGTGCACCTGGGATCCGAACCCGGGCCGTCAATAGCGGACCGCACGCACTTAACCACTAAGCCACGGGACTGGCCCAAGACTGAAATCTTTAAAGAAAGAATTTTTACAACGATATTACAGATAGATAACTGGGAAGAGAAGTTGGAGTGCGAGACTATCTGTTTCTTAAATTACTTCCACTGTAGAGAACAAAAAACCAATTTGCTGAAATCTTTATTCCCTTCTCTGACCCTATCTTTACCTGCAAAATCTGAGCACTGAATCAATGTCACATTCCTCCTTTTCCATCCCTGTGTAACAGAGCAATTAAGCTCATCTGAAACCTTAACTGCCCAGCCTGTGAAATAAGGCCGGCCATCCATTCTCACAGAGGAGCCAACTGGAGGTAGGATTTTTGGTTCTGATTTCAGCTCAACATCTTCAAAGAGTTGTATCTGGCCTTCCTTATCCAGGGCTATCAATGAAGGGCTGGCTGGCTTTCAGAGAAGACCAATTCACAGTCAGCTCAGACATTTTCTGTTGAGCTCTCTAAAGAAGGCTGTGGGGCATGTCAGTAAGAGTTCATTTCTATACTGGTTATAATTTTATTTTATTCAGAGATTTATAAAGAAATTTACATGGTAAGTATTACTTATTAACAAGAAAAAAGGTGGTCTATTCTCTGATCATTTAAGCAAAATCCTCCTCTCAGGGCCCAGCCATGGAGGAAGCCCAGATTCAACCTCCATGTGTCTGCCAGGCACTCTGTTGTCCATGGGAAACCCTCAAGTTGGCAGCCTGTTCCCTTGTGTCTTGTGCTGGTACTTAATCTTCCATCTCTTCAGAGTACAACTAGACAGAAGCTCAAAGGACTTGACATTGGAGAAATGTACTTTTCATTATCTTTAGACTTCTACACTTTTTCAAAAGACTCTCAGCATTTCCAGTAATTGTGCAGCAATTTACCCAACACTAAAGTTCTCACTATTAAAAATTAAAATAAATAAATTTTGAAAAGGAAAAAAGTGATCTTTGCAGATTTGTACAGAATCCATATAATGGGTGCATCCTTATAAAGGGAGGAAAGATAACAAATTTAACTATTTTGGTTAGTTAACACTGTAAGTAATATACTTTACATATTAGCATTTTTGAGATTATTTGTATTTAAAGATACTGCTTCAAACCCCTAAATCATTGTATGTGGTAGAGTCTACCATCTGCTTTGGCTGAACAATTATATACAGTAAGTCAGCCAAAACTCTTCCATTCCTGTATAATCTTATATGTGGGTGGTAATGGTTAGTTCTTATAGATTATTTGAACACGTGCATATCACAAAATACAGGTGACCATTAAAAATTAAAGTGTTCACCAAATAGAAGATTATCTGATTCCCAGAAAAAGAAAACATTACTGTGACTTTAAGGCTAAAACTGTCAAAAAGGAAGCCAAGATACACTCAAGCAAAGCTTTTGCTGAAAAGTTAATTGGATCATCTTTGAAACTTTATCAGGTTTACTGTGTAAGCAAGATACTTTCAGAGCCTAGAATATAGAAAGTGTTTATTGCTACGTTAACAATGTGATCATTTATTTTGTAAATGTTAACATTACAGATGGAATTCATTTTCTACTATATTCAGATTTTCAAGTTCTGCTAAATCTTAAGGCCACATTACTGGCAAGTTGGGATACCTCTGGACATCTGAAAAATATGAAACCTACACAGAAGCATATAAATTCTCTATTCATCAGGTTCTAAATTCTAAAACATTCTAAGCTTTTGGAAGAAACCAATGGCATTCCAAATTGACAGTAAGGCTGCATGTGCGATACATGATCCTATAGGAAGAGAATTCCAGATTTTAAATACAGGAGATTGTGCACAAAAATAAAGTATATTTTGACGTCTGATAGGGGATTTCAAGAAATAAGGGACTCTCAGAACATGCAGTAATTGGTAAATAACTTACCAAGGGCTCTCTAAAGGAGAACATATTGTGGAAAAAAGAGCTTCACATGCAGAGAGATAAAATGGCATCTCTGGAATCCTCATGATGAAACAGACACTGAATTACTGTTTCCTAAAATTTAAAATGTGTCTTATCCTCCAAACAAATACCACCTCCCTGCCCTGTGGCTTACCTGAGCATGGTGACTTGTTGGGATCATTTTTCTATTTCATTGGCTCTTAAACTTGATGGGCACCAGAAGCACCTGGAGGCCTTGTTGAAACCCAGATTGCCAGGCCCCACTCCAGAATTTCCAGTTCTGCAGGTCTGCAGCAGCACCTGACAATTTGCGTTTCTTCCCAGTTCCCAGGTGATGCTGATGCTGCTGGTCCAGGGACCCCACTTTGAGAACCACAGCCTAACTTACACCCTATATATGGTTACCAAATCCATTATTTTATCCCTTGGCTGCTACTTTTCCTTTATCACATCAGCACCTTAGTTCCGAATCTCCTCACCAAGCAATGGGAATACTTGGAGAGTTTAAGAACTGGTCCTTCTTTCTGGCTCAGTTCTCCCTCTTAGTCTCAAAACTACAGTCTCTTGCCAGGTAATTTTTCCTTAAACATCAGTTTATCATAGATCTTCTTTGCTCAAAAACTCATGGCTCTTATGCTGAACACAAGACTTTTTAAATTCTCTACTTGGTTCATAAGGTCTGTAATAGCCCGTAGAATGTGGACACCCTGTTCCCTACCCTGCCTGTTATAAAGGAGTATGTGAAGATTACATAAGATACAGTCAGTTCTCGTTATGCACAGTGTGACATTCTACAAAGTCACTGTGAACACTGAATCAGTGAATATGACCCACTGCTCCTACAGGAAATGCAGGGTTAGGTTCCTGCAAACATTAATCACATTTTCTTCAACTGATCAATACATAACCTTTTTCTCTGTGTGTTTCTCTTTAAAGTCACCTTATTTAATATATATTGTTGATATATTAACATTGAACTTAGACTAACAGCACTGTACCTCGTGTCTGAAAGAAGCTTGTCAAACACAAATACTTTCTCTGTAAAGACACGTCACAGCCTCTTGCCCTGAGGAACACCAGGCAGCACTGCAGCACTACACATGGGGGACATATTAAACAGCCGAGTCACCAACACAAGGCACAAAAAGATAATAAATGAGGCACTAAATAGACTGCAAGAAGGACACTTGTTTACAGCATGGGCTGAAACAACAGGGCAGAGCGTCACCTTGTTCCCCTCAGCTGGGAACGTGCACTTCGAGTGAATCAAAATTTTCACCACTTTGCGCTTATCTGCAAATGGACATGAAACCCTGTGAGTGTTGATTTGGGGGCTGCCAGTACATTTTAGCTAGTAGGCAAGTGTGCAGACACGGAATCCACAATTAATGAGGATCAACTATATTATGAAAACATCTTTTCAAAACCAGAGTATCGTTCAGATATAAGAGCAATAATGATAACCCCACAGCTAACATGTTAGTGCCTACTATGCACCAGGAGCTCTTCTAAACACTTTACATAAGTTAATGCATTTCAATCTCACTAAAACCCTATGAGACAGGAGTTCTCAGAAGCCCCATTTTATAGATGAGGAAACTAAGGCACAGAGACTAAATACTTTGCACAGCTTCTCCAGTTAAAAGCGGGATAACTGGGATTAGTGCCGAGACAAACTGGTCCAAAGCCCACAGCTTCAACCACTATGGTAGGAACGTGAGTGAATTTTCTACCACTCCCCAAAATGCCCCTTCTGCTCCAGCCAGTGTGGTCTCCCACATACTTATTCACTCATCAAACATTTTCTGAGTGCCCCCAAGGTGTCAGGTACTGTGTTCAGACACTGGAGGAACAAATAGAATGTCGACGCAAATAATCCATAAAAAATCTATAAAACCAACTTGGGGTGAGTTTACTATGAGCCAACATTTGAGGACCATATAGCCCGGGAGAGTCCTTTCACAAAGAAATGGAGCACTCCAAAGAAGTGGGGTGTACAGCGTGGTTATATACCATCAAAGAGCATGTACCACATGTGATTGCAATGTCCCTTTTACAATAGCCGCAACCTTGACCTGTCAGCACCTCCATTGATGGACACAGTGGGTATCAGGTCTGCTGTCTCCATGGGCGTGGCTGTTGTCTGGAGTTGGGTGGTCACAGGATGAGTGCAGCAATCAAATTCTAGCCTAGGGAGAAATGATTATACTTAAGGAAATGCCAATGTGGGGGAAGTTGCATTTACAACTTAAGGGCATTGCTTTTGTCTTTGGGACATGTTAATTGCTTAGGGCAGATATACAATGGATGAACAGAGGCTACAGGCCCCTTTTGGGGGAAAAAAACAATTTCAGGCCCACTTAGTTTTACACCAAATGGCTTTCTCATATGCTCCAATGTATCCTATTGCTGGTCATTTATTTATCAAGAAGAAGGATAGTCTCAGCTTTAAGGAGCTCGCTGTCTATGAGACATGAATAAAACAACAGTTATGGAAAAGTAGATAAGTATATGGTCCCAGGGTGGGGACATCAAAATGGGTCTCTAGGTGGAGACCTCTCAGGAAAAGTCTCCAAGAGAAAGGAGCATTTGACATGAGTTTAGATTAAGAAATAGGAATTAAGTTGATTAAAAAACTGGGTAGGAGGACAGAAGAAGCACATATAAAAAGACAGATATAAAGGATGCTAAATCTTTCCGAAAATGGGTGGTATTTTTAAGGCTGGAACAAAGCAAACATGTAGGACAGAGTGGGTGATGAGGGTAAAGATGAGGACAGCAAGGGAAAGCCTGCGTGTCCAGCTCAGGAGTCTGAATGTTCTCTAGGCTACTCTGAACAGTCATTGAAGGAGTCGAAGCAGATATCAGATTTAAGCAAATTTGGATTCTAGAATGTAACTCTGCAGGCAAGGTGGAGGAAAGATTAGAAGAAATTAAGACTGAAAGTAAAGGGACCTGTTGGGAGACTAGGCAGTGATCCAGATAAGATAGGCCTTGGCTCAGGCGTGGGGTCTGCAGGTGGAGGAGGCCAGGAGGTGGCAAGCAGTGCTGGGCTCCTGCAGGAGGAAACTGAGCTGCCTCTCAGTCACGGGAAGACTGTGCCTGTCATGGCCTCCCCACCCCCATGCCCAAATGCCATGTTTCTTTCCACTTCTGTACCTTTCCTCTCTTCCCCCATCTGAAATCCTCACTCTTTCTTCCCTCCACCTGCCCAAAAGTGGTCCCTTTGAGGACTTGATCTAGTCCATCTCTCCTAAAAAGCTGTCTTTCATTACAATTTCTCAATAACATTGCCATTTTTTTTAGGTTCTGTAATGCAACATACACTAAATACCTTGGCAGAATCAAATTACATCTTGCAAACCATGTCATGTATGTGGAGGAGCTTGGAACCCTATAATTCTTTGTATTTCCTTCAATACCTACCACAAATACCTTACACATATAGGTCAATGGATGTCCAGTAAAGTTGAGCAAAGTAGAAACAACATTTGTAAGCTAAGAACTTTTATGAGCTCAGTTATTCCTTTAGATCAGCTGCTTAAACCATTTGTTTTTCTCCACAGGTCAACAGTGTTGCCCAGCACAAATGAATTTTACACCTTCTCAAACTCAATAGAGCAAAGATGGAATTTCATTCCCCCTGCAAGCCTTACTGCCTCAGAGAAAAGGAAAAACAACATGTGACATCTAATTCTTTCTTCACATTCTCATCTCAAAATGCAAGTGATTTCCAAATGCTAACTGGTTTTCATTGTAAAACTGACATTAAAAATTTCCCATTCTGGCTTTGTTTCTTTCTTTTTTTGTGTGAGGAAGATCAGCCCTGAGGTAACTTTTGATGCCAATCCTCCTCTTTTTGCTGAGGAAGATTAGACCTGGGCTAACAACTGTGCCCATCTTCCTCTACTTTATATGGGATGCCACCACAACATGGCTTGACAAGCGGTGTGTCTGTGCGTGCCCGGGATCCGAACCTGTGAACCTGAGGCCACCACACCGGAGTGTGTTCACTTAACTGCTGCACCACGGGGATGGCCCCTCTCTTTATTTCTAAAGCTGAAATGTCTAAATCTTTCACTGGCCTTGTTGGAGTTCCCATAAAATGAAAACGTACATTCCAGAAAAATCCTTATCTTTCCAGAATAATCCTTAATATATTATGGTAAACACCTTTGCAAAATGTAACTGATTTTCAATGTCAGTGCCTCCACAAGGGTATCTTTGCATTATCTCCCCTCCCAACCACGTGTCACTTTGCTTCTCCCCAGGCTCATGGGGTCAAAGTGTTTACTGAGCACTAGGAATGATCAGAGTCTGAGGGAGACCTCAAGGATGACTAAGCCATATTTTCTGACCCCAACCATCTCTTTCCATCTCTCCTTTAACCTCTATTTTTCTCACTCTGGTTTCTACTTTAGTTATTTACTTGTCTTTTGAATTGTTGTTTTGTGGTTTATAATTACCATGTAAATTCATGTTACTTTTTGCCTTAGAGTTTAGAAAGAACTTACAGTGAACAATGTTTTTTCCCAGCTCTTTGATGTGTCTAATAACTTCCAACGCAATTCAAGGGGTTTCTTGTTTTTATGTCTCCATCATTATTCCTTCAGAATTATGTTCACCCCACACTTTTTATCTGACCAATGCTGCTTTACCCTTTGAACGTTTCTATGCCAAGACTCACATGAGGAATCCCTCGAACACCATTAGCTAGGTGACCCCACATTCCTCACATTTGTTTTCTTGATTTGTTCCTAAATAAGCATATTTCTGAAACTAATAATAAATTGTACCAAGTGGTCGTTGCATAAAAAGCACTATCACAGATACCTTAAAGAGAACAAATGGAAAAGAATATTCAATTCCTCAGATAAGTTTACAATCAAATGAGGCATTGAGGGGACCTGGGGGCACTGATCAGAGCAAAATCCAAAGAGAAGAGTTTTCAGTCCATTTCAAATGAGGTTAAAACTGGAATGAGATAGTATTTTAACAGTTATCTGAAATCATAAACATTTTTCTGACCTTTGAGAATTTATTTGCATATAAACTGTACAACATGTGGGGAAAGAGAGTGTTGATATTGTTCAATTTCTTTTTATTTTTCAGCGCTTTGTAATAGATGTGGCTATTCACAATTAATAAATATCATAATGTGGAGAGACCCAACTTTCAACTGCCTGATATTATCAATTCTTACACAAAGCTCGAGTTTTAAAGATCAAATTTCATTTTAGTTACCTTCCATCTAGTTGATTTATATCAGAAAGTTGTTGAGTTTTAGGAAAATACTTCAAAACACAAATTTTATATGTAATTTCAAAAGCAAAAAATGAGTTAAAAACTGGATGGTAACCAGTTTTACTACCATATATTAATCTTTAACATGGGAGCAAACCATTTTAGAGAATATAATTGATATTTGCCTATTTGTATATTGTAGAATGTTAAAGGATTTACAGTCTTAATAATAATTTCAAATACCAGAGAATAAAAAACAGAAGGTTAAGCTTTATGAAATGTTTTTTTATTTTTTTATTGATTTTTTTTAAAGATATTTATTTATTTTTCCCCCAAAGCCCCAGTAGATAGTTGTCTGTCATAGGTGCACATCCTTCTAGTTGCTGTACATGGGACGCGGCCTCAGCATGGCCGGAGAAGCGGTGCGTCAGTGCGATCCCGGGATCTGAACCCCGGGCTGCCAGCAGCAGAGCGCGTGCACTTAACCGCTAAGCCATGGGGCCGGCCTGAAATGGTTTTTTAGACATAGCAGATTTCAGAGCATATTACTTGAAAATAAAACAATCAGTTAGTGAGGTTTAAGCAATGTGGTTTTACTTTAAACTTGCTCATTCCATGGGAGCATCAGTAAAAGCCCTCCGGGAGTGGCTGACGCTCTTTCCCTCCACGTGAGCACCAGCTGTATTTTCTTTAAGCATCAGACTCTCGGGCAACACCATAGCTCTCAACTCCGTTTAGTTGAGAAAAGGCTTTATGTGTCATATGTTTTTTCTAGGGGTATGGAGCTCACAGACTTATTAACTACAGGGAGAGAGTAAGAGTCAGAACACAGTCAATAAACTCCAGTGTGCTCAGGTGAGAGGACAGATGCCTGAACTCACATCTGAAGAAGAATTTAGAGGATGCTTTCTGACTCTGCTTCGTGCCTCTGACTAAGCAGTCCTGGACATCCCCGTTACAGCCATGGAATAACACAGGCAGCCTTGATGGAGCAGAAGTCCTCCTATGTCCATCATTTGTGCAGAGCAAACTGGCTTAAGACCTCTCGTTTCCTGCTGCAGTGGTAATTTACAGAGATACAGAACTGTCATCTAGTGAATAAGAAGAAAACAGCAAGGTGTTTGACACGAAAAGTGACATTCTGAGTTTTTTCAAAAAGAACAGTGAAGCACTAAAGTTGGTAAAGTTGACACAAAGTTGACACGATGTGGCACACGAAAGTTATAGTAAACACTAATAATGTGTAGGTGAACTAATCAGTTGCTCTCTATGCCTCTAAAGCATGTCTTGACATCTGACTCATAAATAGTACAGTTTAAA
The DNA here is from genome assembly GCF_020826845.1 of Diceros bicornis minor. Lineage (NCBI taxonomy): Eukaryota > Metazoa > Chordata > Mammalia > Perissodactyla > Rhinocerotidae > Diceros > Diceros bicornis. Next base: position 41,887,514 of record NC_080770.1, on the reverse strand, counting down.
TATAATAGAATATCTTTGGAAATAACTTCTCATCTCATCTCATCCAATGTTGTTTGCAGGATCCGGTATTAAATAGCCAGATGGTGAGTACCCATGTTGAAGCACCATTTTTATCACAGTGGAGAGAATATGAGGCATAAGCCCAACGGACTTATGTTCAGATCTTCCCTCTTACCCTTGATCAATTTTGTAAACATGGTTTTCTTTATCAACTATGAATTATAACAGTTACTTTAAAGGATTACTGTAAGAATTGCATAAGGGAATACAGTAAAGGAACTGGCGCACAGTAGATTGATAGTTAATTCTCCTGCCCTGTCTCTCTTCTAAGAAACAGACAGAAATAATCTAAGAAGAGAACCCGTGTATAAAGTAAACGTATGACAAAAAGTCCATGGCTCCTGAAGTAAAGGACATCATTGTTGAGTGCTTAACCTCAACTGCCTCCAAATACTGTTAACTCTCAATTAATTTTATGTGTTTTCTGTCTTCCAGACAAATCACTGGCTACGAGGAAAGGAGAAGGTGTGAAATTTAAATTGATTTCACTCTTGGATGGTCCAGCTGTAATATTAGGTGTTTTAAATCACCTGGTTTTTCAGGTTTCCTGCTTATTCCTGTATATTTTACCACGGTTCACAGCCCGAGAAAATTAGAAAATCATTATAATTTTACACACATGAATATATATCTTGACTATTACAGCTCGACTCTTAATATATAGAGCAATGTTGTACATGTTTTGTCCTTGTGGATAGTACAGAATACTTTTGTCCAGGTTTTCTTTGGCATTATCATTTATAACGAAGAACTCAGTAATATATGCCCTGGAGATAAGGGTTTAGAAAAATCTAACATACTATCCTAGTCATGCCTCAAAAAAAAAAGTAAAATAAATAAAAAGCTATAAAAATAATAAGAGGATATTTTGAAGGCACCATTTTTCTTAATTATTTCCAACTTTATTTCCCTTCACCTCTTTTTAATCTTTCTCTGTCTTATTTGTTATTGGCTAATTATCTCACAGTAATTAAACCACCCTCAGCTGAGTCCCCCATGCCTCTTCAAGTGCCCCAGACTGATGTAGGTCTCAGCTCTGACAAAAAGAAGCTGGAAAAACAGTTTTGTGGCACTATTCTTAAGAATATCTTTACTCTTACAATAATAGCTATATTTTTGAAAGGCACCAGTGGATTACAAAATGAAGTACTCGACCAATGTTGTATCCTCATTTTCCTTCCAGGGGGAGCACAACTTTCATGTGTAATTCAGGGCTGTTGCTTTATTGTTTTTTCCTTTCAAGACATTTTATTACTTGTAAAACATAATAGGGTTAATGGTGATATATGAGTAACAATATAAACTTACAGACAGCAAAAAGATACTATTTTACAGTCATAATTTTGTATACTGTAACAAACAGTAATACTTTCATAATGTACTATCTTGATTGATCAGGAATTATTCCTGGCTCATTTTTATGCTAATTCATTTATTAGATTACCAAATATATACTTTTATGATCTTTATTTTCAATCAATACAATTGAAGGGACATCAATTGTTCTTGGTAAGTGAAAGGTCACAAAAAATTTTTGATAATTTGTAAGTTTGAGAAGGATCTTTCTGCTTTTTAAAAGAGAAGTCATTTAATATTTGGGAAAGTTCTCAAAAATCATCAAATTCTTTAATTTTACAGAAATGAATACTACATTCCAGAGAGCCTAAGTACGTTGTCACACACTAACCAGAAACAGACCTGGGCCTAGAACTCAGGTCTGAGTCACCTGACTTCTACTGGACCACACTCAAGGGAGCACATCCTCTTCTTACTGGTAATTTCTAATACTAAGGTATTTTCAAAAGCACAGTTGGGAGAAAGTGTAAATAAATAGAACAGATGATTTTATATAAAAAAGTAGCAATTGCTACCCACAATTTCTATTCCATATGAGTGTTTCCTTTCTTGAAGGTTTCTTGTTTTTAATAGTAAGTCCACTTTGGTGACAAGAAAAAAGACATGAAATTTGGCTTCTTTAGTAACAAAAAAAAAAAGCTTCTGTTGAAATTAAAAAGACACTAACTAATGTTTCATCTACTACAGCAACTTAAGAATATTATTGGATTTTGGAAAAGCTCTGAGAGATTTTTTTAAAACTCATGTCCATGTGACTATTAGTCCAGCCAGGCACATCTCCACATGACATCTCCTAGAGTGTCCAGTTTTCTGCTGGACCCAGCTGTTGTCAGGCACAATGCTCTGGCTGGGTAGAGAATGATGCAGCTTCTGAAAAGCATGTCCTCAGTTCCACTTCAAGGCTGATTTTCTCTGCAAAGTGTAAGTGGAAGAAAACATCCCCTTCCACCTGACTGGATTCCCCTGCAGGCTTAGAGAAACAAGGTGGCCTAGTCAGATGGGCAGACAGGAAGGTAAATGAGAGTCTGTCACAATTTTATGATAAATAAGAGAGAAAAGGATTTGACATCCTAACAAGATTTTCTTACCTGTTGAACAGCATCTGAACATATTTTTCAGAGTTTCCAAAATAGCAGATTGAGATTCTAAGTTGGAAAGGAAGAAGATAGTCAATATATTAAAAAATAAATTTTCTCATTTCCTCAATTGGAAAACAAAACTAAATAAAATATATCTTTAACCATAAGTACCAAAAACATCTAGTTTATCTTCCAGTTATAATTCTGTGTTATGAGAACATGAATACTTTTCAATATATTTAATATGTACAGTGACTAACACTCATGCCTTTAATTACTTTTGAATTAAAAAATAAGGAGAAGGAATATAATAGAGAGTAAAACTAAGAAAAAGAGAAAAAAGAAGAAAGAATGTGTAGGAAAGAGAGAGAGTCAGGAGAAGCATGAGAAATGGCAGAAAGGGACATGAGCAGAGGGAAGACACCAGGCTCAGAGCGAATGACAAGTCAACTGGCTTCTGAGCAGGGCTCAGGTCTAGAGTCACTGGGCTGCATCTGAGAACTCCACTCAGTTCTAACATCCTGAGAAAGACAATGCCTCATCTAAACTCGGACAGCACTGGTTACCAACGCTCTCCTCTCCAAGGACCTGCTGGAGCTTTGAGAACTGCCTCTCTCAGCTCTGGGACTGACAGAGTCCCCATTAAATATTCATCAACTGGGATGGTTGTTTTGAAAGAGTAACCCAGAGAGAGCTCTATCAAGTGTACATTTAAACCTGCCAACTCCTTCACTCTTCCTTCCAAAGAATTAACAATCTAAACTGTTTAAAAAAGATAAAAACTACTGTTAAGCAAAGTAGCAGAAAACTTTCCTGGTAAACTTTAAATGTTCCATCTTTTTTGAAGTCACCTCACAACATTCTGAGCATAGTCTAAAATTCTGGGCTCCCTACAGTTCCAAATATGTTTCAGAAATGATCTGTTTTTCATCACAAAGTAAGCCTATACCTTATGAAGCAAAATAAACTTGGATGAGTTTTATCTTGTAGAGAGAGGACAGCAAGAAAAAGAGTAGGATGTGCCTCTCTGCTATGAAGGATAATAAATAAAATCACACCAAAATATACAAAATATGCCTCTAAAACTGAATGAAGCAGACTCTAAAGAGTTTTACATTTTAAGTAAAAATGCACTTATATGAAATTATACATCAGTTTGACTAAAATATAATCAATTTTATAGAAGAAATATTCATTAAGTTTCATTTAAATAGCATGACATGATTAGCTGCATAATAAATGGGAGATATTTTAATTTGGGTATGCCATGTCCTCCCACCAATGAAGGTGGGCTTAAGCCTGTAATTTTCCTAAAAGGCACCAACCGTATGTTCTGCTTATTTGATTATTTAATAGTATGGATCTGCTCCTCATTGCCAATGAAGGATGTCTACACACACGCTTTAGCTTGCATATGTAAGGGGAAATGCAGGATGAGTTTATAAAAAGAAAAATTGAAAATGAGCACTGTCTTTAGGAGAAGTGGTCAATCTGTTCAAGAACATTTTCTCCCTTGGTCAAGTGAGAAGCTGAAAGAGAGAATACTATCAGCCTCTTCCTTGGCCCCTAATAGAATTCTGCATTACCTCAATTAAACTAGTGCTAAAGTGTTTGTAATAAACTTGGAAATGAGTTGATGATACTGTATTTGCATTACATGACACAGACTCTCTTTCATTAGGCACGATTCAAAACACTTTTTTGGACATTAGAGTCCATACAAGTTTTGCTTCTCTGACAGACTGTAACTTTAATCTCATGGACATGAAATGATAGAGAATTGTTCCCCTTTCCCTTTCTACTTTAAACCTGAGTGATAAATTTCCAACTACCTTTAAAAACTGCAGGTCCTTCTGAAACACATTTTAGTGTGCTGGTTTACTTTAGCTTCATTTCTTTGTTCTATCCTAAACTCCTTTCAGTTTGATCTATGTTCCCTTTGTATTCCTTTTGTATACCTAGATATTTAAAATCTGCTCTAATCTATATTGGAGAAATGTTGGGTTACATATCTTTCAGCCAGCATGTAAACTCAAGTTTTAGGGTTTCTACGCAAAAAGTTTCTGCCATGTTTCTACCAGCTCTCCTTCCATATATTTTCCTCCAGGATTTTCTGTGACAAAATTGCCTTTCTAAAAACCAGTCCTCTGTTCACCCTCTTAGCCTGTCACATTTTCATAGAAAAATAAAGAACTGGATTTTCCAAAGATGCAACAAGAATGATCAAGTGCTGATTCATACCTAGATATCCTGCTCCAGTTCTCCATGAATTTTAAAAATAAAGTTAATTATCTCTTTCATTTTGTCTCAAACTATTGAGTAACCTTGGCACTGAACCCCTAAATTGGTCCACAGCCTGCTTCAGCAGACACAAAACTCTCTCTCAAATGCTTGAATTCATGTGCTGAGTAGGTATTGTATTTATTTAGATTTTATTCAACAAGAGATCTTCATTGATTCACTCAAATACTTAAGTATATATTATGTGCCCAAAGGTCTTGAAATATTGGGGGTCTGCAAGGAAGACAGATATGTATAAACAGATAAATTACTCTATAGAAATAATTTGATTGAAAGAGATATGAATAAAATGCCATGGGACTCCAGGCAAAAGAACCACCATAGGTTGACCTACAACTAAGATATATAGCAATGTACTGGGGCTTTGAGGAAAAAAAAAACACTATGGGGGGTGGATAGGGATTATACCATATAAGTAAAGGAAAATGAAGAGAGAGAAGATAAAGAGAAAACAAGATAAATGGAAAGGTATTTTCCTTATTAATGTTTCTGCCAACAACTTTTGTAGTACACTGCTTGCTGATGTCCTTTCTAGCCAGTCTTATCCTTCATCCAGCTTCTATAGACTTCTCCGTGCAGACAATGCCAAGTATGTAGGGAACCAGGAGGTGAGCAAAAGATTCACAGGAATCTGCAGCCCATCTGCAGCTCACTGCTGGGGAGGGGCACCGAGACATCACCTTGGCCTTTCTTTCCAAGTTCACATAAAGGAGGGTTGGTTCCTTCCTCAATATATGAAGGTGGAGATAAACCCTTTTCACAGAATGGATTATGGAAAAATTAATGTTAGAGCCATGAAAAAGGCAGAGGCGATAGCACCATGATTCTGAAGTAACTGGACATGTGCATTAGTAACCAAGATAAAGAAGAGCTGAAGACAAGAAAAAGGGCTAAAAAGAAGTTCTCAATTTTCTAAGATGGAAATGCCAGTCTTTCTTCAAAAAGAAAAAAGTCATTGAACCCTTTCCTTTAAAATATAATTGAATGGGGCCACATGTTGCAAATAATGGTTTTAACCATGATGTCAGTACACAATAATGTGTAGCAATCAGCTAAGTGCACTGCAAATTGTTCATTCCTTAAAATTACGTTACCAAAGTTTGCAATTGATATATGTATTTTAGTAAATAGTAGACTGTGTGCAAATTTGTCACCATATTACTGACAATGTTACTCTTACAACTGAAAGCATGACTAGGAGCGAGAGGGTGGTGTGACCCTAGATTGCTAGAGTCACAGCAAGAAAAGTCAAGAAAGTGCCATCAGGTCATTTGGACAAAAGAATGCTATATGGCTGCTGGGTTTATAACAGATTAATTGGAGAAAAACAAGTCACTACAGTAAATTATTGTCTACTTACCTCAGTCACTCTCTCCAAGAACACATATTTTAAAATGAGACAAGTTATTATATTTAAAATTACCAGTTCTGGCATTTTAGATACTACATCAAATAATGATATAAAAACTAGGTTACAAACATCTTGGCGTCAATTCCAACTACCATCTTTTACCAAAATAAAACTCTAATTATCACGAATTCATTTGCAATCTAGTTGTCCTCCAATATACAAAATCAATAACTTCAAATGTATCATAACTTTCTTAACTTTCCCTAAAATTTTAGAAGATAATATAAATATATCTCTTGGAAAAATTGAGAAAGATAGAGACACAAGGAAAAGTAAAGATGAAAATATTACCCTAATAAATGATGTAAAACACAAGATATGAACAACTGTTAAAGGAATTCTCTATGAAATTGATAATTCTACTATCTGTACACCTGCTTATTACCTATCAGTATAACAATGTTTCCTAAATCCTATCTCCTGTGCGTTGTTCATGTCAGGGAGTATATTCCACCAAGTAAACACTAAACAGTGTTTCAATAGCATGGGATATTAAAAGGAGGACATGCAGAGTTAAGTGTTGGACCCCATTCAGTGCCTCAGTGCAAAGAAGAAAGAGGTAAATGCATCCCTCTAGGGACTGGGATAAAAATAGGAGGTTATGAGCCCAAGGCTCCCTCTGCAGGCCATTAAGCAGGAACCTGGAATAAAACTTTTGACACCATGGACCATGGTTGGTTTTACAGGGAACTCACGAGGAAGTGAAGAACATGAAATAATGATAATTATAATAACAGCAGCAAACACTTCTACTGAGCCAGGCACTACACTCTGAATGTTAATTCTGTGCTTGAACATATATTAACACACATAATCCTCAAAATATCCCGACGTAGTAGATGTTGGTCTTTTCACAATTATATAGATGAAGAGACTGGGTACAGTGGCTAGAAAACTCATCCAATTTACACAGCTCATAAATGGCAGAGATCAAGCTCAATGCTCTTATGTTATGCTCTTTTACTACAACCCAAAATTAAGTGTCTAACGACTATCTCCACTGGCAACTGCCAAGACCTTAGTAGTCCCTCCATGGAGGCAGGCATGGGCATGGCAGGGACCCGGCTGAGGGAGGCTAAAACACCCGAGGTGTGGCAGAGCAGTTGCCAAGTGGCTTCCTCCTCTGACAGGGGCAAGAACACACCCAAAAAAACTTGGCGGCAGGCACCAAGGCTCGTTCCTTCGGAACTGGTCCAGAACGAAATGGGCCTGGAGCAGGAGGATGAGCGAATAGGCCAGCCTCCTTTGAAAAAAGCAGGCGATCTGTGGCAGCCTTCTGGCCGCCCTGGCGTGGCACATGTGCCCTCAAGCAGAGGGCTTCACGCCTGTCTTCCATGGCGGATTTCTCGCCAGACCGTGGCCTGGACATTAGGAAGGCTAGGCCTTACTGACTTCAGAGATGAGGCAGGGATCTGTTGCGGGAAGGACTTTCCCAGTTTGGCCCAGGATCCCTAACCCTGGGGTGCCATACGCCGGTTACAGCTCTTCAGACTTCACAAAGCGTTTCCTACACCTGGACTGGCAGCAGTCGCAAAGTGAAGGGCAGGGGTGAGGACATGGCTTTGTCTTTTCAGGAAGAAATGAGCCCCGGGATGAAGCAGCTGGCACAGGGAGAGTCTTGACCTTGAAACCCAGTAAGCCGGTGGCCATCAGGACAAAAATAATGGTTCCAAGGAAGGGAAGCGGCCTGCAAGCTGAGTGGGAGTGGGGGAGAAGAGGCAGACAACAGCTGAAGCCAAGTGCAGAAGGGGGACGATGCAACAGATGCAGCTGGGTGGCGCCAGCAAGTCAGAGCCTGGTGGGAGGGCGGGGCCTTCACTGAGGACACCCGAGGCCAGACCTAGGCCCCAGTGGTTGCGAATGCGCCCTTGGCCTGTGCGGGAGAGTGGGGGGTTGAACCCAAGTCCGCAGGGCTCCTGGAGCAGCCAGAGAAAGGTCCCATGGAAGAGGTAGGCGAGGTGGGCAGGGCGCAGCACGTTACTCTCCTCAGGTCCTTGAGGGAGAGAGAGAGAGAGAGACAGAGAGAGAGAGAGACAGAGAGAGACAGAGAGAGAGAGACAGAGAGAGACAGAGAGAGACCCGTGACGTCTGAGTCGCTGTCTCCACTGTTGGCTGGTGTCAACTCACACGCCATCCCACTTCCACCACCCAACCTCAAGGACACCCCGGGGCCAGCCCCACCACAGAGAGGTCGGTTCCTTGTCAGCTCCGTGACCTCACTTCCGGAACTGACCCCAGTGTATGGGAAACGGTTGCGGCAAGCCTTTACGTGTCCCTCTGCATGACAATGGCCTTCTTCCCCTCTCCCATCCCCCAGGCCCACCCAAGACTTCCACCTTTGTCATTAGCTCAGGAGAGGATGCAAGATGAGAATCACTGCCCTGGGTGGAGAGACTCATTTTCCCAGGTTTCTCCCATGGACACATGTTCTTCAGCTGGGTCTGATTTTCTCCAGCCAACCTGTCTTGTTAAGGATTTGGCAAGCCAACAGAACCTGAAGGGAAAGGGCAGAGAGGGAGTCTCTCTCTGGCCCCGACAGCCCCGAGCTGGGTCGGTCCCTCAGACCTGGCCAGGGGCAGCCCATGACCCGGTGCCCTCTCCCGGGGCATCCAAGGGCAGGCTCGGCGCCAGCCCCACCCCACTCGCCACTGCCACGACCATCATCCTCCCTCGGGAAGCCTGGGCAGGACAGAGACCCGGATGTGGGAGGACTCCAGATCTCAGGTCTGGCACACCGCTTGAAAGGCTGCTTCCTCCTCTGACTGGAGGCCAGCACACACCCCAGGAGACTTGGCAGCCATCCCCAGGGCTATGTCCTCCAGAACTCGTCCACTTGGAAGGGGCCTGGCCCAGGTGCCAGTTTCGGCTGGTTGGCCAGCCTCCTTTGGAGAAAGCAGGCAAGCTGAGCCCTGCTTGCAGTGGCCCTGGGCCTGAACCTGCGACCTCACGCTGAGTGCCTCACGCATGCACTCCATGGCATATTTCTCCCTGGAACCATGGCCTGGGCACTAGGAAGGCCAGGACTTCCCGACTCCAGGGAGGAGGCTGGGACCTGTCACCCGAAGGGCTTGCCCAGCTCCGCCCTGGCTACCTAGCCTTGCAGTGCCATCTGCCTGTCTCAGCGCTTCTGACTCTACAGAGCCTTTCCTACACCTGGCCTGGCTGCAGACGCAAAGTGCAGGCGTGGGGTGAGGCCGTGGCTTTGTCTTTCCAGGAAGAAATGAGCCCCTGGACGAAGCAGCTGGCCCGGGCAGAGCCTTGAGCTTCAAGCCCGGTACGCCTGTGGCCATCAGGGCCAGATCAATGCTTCCAAGTTAGAGAAGCGGGCTTCAAGCTGAGTGGGAGTGGGGGAGGGGAGGGAGACAACAGCTGAAGCCAAGGCCAGAAGGGCGGCGATGGAACAGCTGCAGCTGGGTGGCGCCAGCCGGTCAGAGGCTGGGGGGAGGGCAGTGCCTTCGCTGAGGACCCCCGAGGCCAACCCTAGGCCCTGGCGTTCGCGCATGCGCCCTAGGCCTGTGAGGGGCTGTGGGGGTTTGAATCCAAGCCTGCAGGGCTCCCTGAAAGGACAGAAAAAGAAGAGCACATGGGAGAGGTAGGCGAGTTGGGCAGGGTGCGCCACCTTACTCTCCTCAGGTCCCCGAGGGAGAGGGAGAGAGCGACAGAACCCTGACCTCTGAGTAGCTTCCTCCACCGCTGGCTACTGCTAACTGGTCGGACCAACCTTTACATGTGTCTCTGCATGACAATCGTCTTCATCCCTTCTCCCATCCCACAGGCCCAGCCACGACATCCACCTTTGTCATTAGTGCAGGAGAGGATGCAAGATGAGATTCTCTGCCATTGTGGTGAGAGACTCAGTTTCCCTGGTTTCTTCCATGGACTCATGTTCTTCAGCTGGGTCTGATTTTCTCCAGACAACCTGTCTTTTTAAGGATTTGACCACCCTATGAACCTACAGGGAACGGTAAGTGGGGGATTCTCTCTCCCCCTTCCTCCCCCTCTCTCTCCCCATACAGGTTTGGATGAGGGAATTCCCCTCTCCCCCTCTCTTGCCCAGATTTTTTCTCTCAGAACAGACAGTTTTCTTCTCTTCTTCCTTTCTCTCTCCTCTGTCTCCTGGGCTCCTTGCTACTCCTTCATTTATTTATTTATTTATTTTTAATTTTTGTGTATTGCAGTAACATTGGTTTATAACCTTGTATAAATTTTAGGTGTATATCATTATGCTTCTATTTCTGCATAGATTACATCGTGTTCACCACTCAAATACCAATTACAAAACATCACCACTCCTTTCTAATCATTGGTTTGATTTCCTGTTTGACCAAACAGTTATGCATGAGAGTGCTTATTGGCTTATAAATTGTCTGATTTGTTTAAGATATGTTGGCAGTTAATGAGCATTTTTGCGTTCAAGTTGGTTAAGGAACTGGATTTCAAATCTGCCCGTTCCTCTGATGCGCTACTGAGTCCGAATTTCTGTGGTTGGCCATCTATCTCTCTTCTGGCGGCTTCAGGAATTGATTGCTATGTCGAAATTGCTTGCTGGACAAGGATAGGACCTAATTTTATAATAATATGCTTTCTTTGCTTTGGAGTAGGATGTTTGATATTTATATGCAGACACGTGTGTGTGTATGCTCCAAACATATTTAATGATAAATCAAGATTAACAATATATATGATTCCTATATTGACTTTTTTTGGACAAATACTGAGAAGTTAATTGAATACTCTTACTTTGGTTGCAGTTAGGTTCACTTTACTTCATATTTTTAAAATCCTTTTTAAAATATATGATACTATAATTGAACATATACATTTTGACTGCTAACCACCTTTTAGTCCCTAAATATTTTGCCTTCAGATATGTGTACCATTATACACATTCATATATAAAAGTTTCATATTAGTTGTGGCTTTACTTTTGTGAGCACGTGTATGGAATATCACTGACAATCTCCTTTCTTTCAGCATCTATGTTCAGTGTTAGTTTCCTTTGTCTTCGTGGAATGTAGAGTAACATTCAATATTGAAAAAGTGATTTAAGTAACTTCAGTATAGTATAACTGCTATATGTAGCATTATCTCTGTGGTTCTATTTTTAAATTTTGTACTTTGCTTTTTTTCTTTTTTCCTTGTTTTGCTCCATTTAAAGTAATTTTCCTTATTAACCTTTTCTCCACCATGTTGGATATATACATCTTTTTCACATTCTATTTTAGAATTTTTTTTTCTGCTGAGGAAAATTGGCCCTGGGCTAACATCCATGACCATCTTCCTCTACTTTATATGGGACACCACCACAGCATGGTTGATGAGCGGTGCAGAGGTTCGCACCCAGGATCCAAAGCCACGAACCCTAGACCACCAAAGCAGAGCGTGCAAACTTAACCACTATGCCACCAGGGTGGCCCCTATTTCACAATATTTTTAATTTGAGAAATAAGAAGAACCCAGAATCTGAAGTCTTGCCTCACTGCCACCTCAATGTTAGATGAAAAATTAATTAGTATTTTACTTCTTTTCTTTTTCTCCAAATCCACTGTCTCTAGGTATAGATTAAGCTCTTGGTTCAAGATGGTTTTAAATTTTATGCACATTCTTTAAAGTAGTTTGTGTTTTGCATTTTTTAAAAATCACATTAACACAAAGTACCGAGACAATTGTTTTAATTTTTCAGTGTTCACTTCTTTGGTACGGTGCTTTTTTTTGAAACCCGTCAACCTCAAACTTGATTATGGATCTGAATTATCTGGAAGGCTTGTTAAAACACAGAAGATTTGCTGTACCCCACCCCAAACATTCTGATTCAGTAGGTCTCCGGTGGAGACTAGCATCTCTGCATTGTGATTCAAAGCTCCTCTGCCTAACATTCCTTATTTTTTTTTTCATTTCAGAGGCAGCAAAATCCGTATCTGAGTCTGTGGGCTGTCCCTACCCAATCCTTTGATTCCTCACAGGTGTTATGCCACAATAATCTTCTTGTACTCCTAACTCTACCTCAGCATTTGGAGGCCCCAACTGACACAAAAACGTTCTTCATTTTTCCTCTGAAAGGGGTGCTTTGTTTTCAGAAATGTGACACCATCTGCAATAAGTTTAATGTGGATGCTGTTCTCTGCTCTTTAGACATTGCAATTTACTGATACAACACCTGCACCATTCTTCCTTGTTCTCAGTATTTAATGCTCTAACATTGGAAACACATGGGGCTTCTGGACATTCTGGACACTCTCCCTTCTTCAAGTTTAATTGATTATATCACACCTGAACTAAGTTGAACTGAAGTTGGCCATATCATGGCTTCTCACATGATGATCAGGTATATGTGTAGTATGTGTGCACCTCACAGAAACAGAATGTTCCTGGAGTGTGCATCTCAATGATTCTTCTCCTAAAATTTGATTAAATATGTTCTAAATAGAGGTTCTTAGTTTCAGTTAAATGTACCTAATCCATACATACATTTCTGTAAAATTTTCTATATCTTAAACTTATTTTGTTGAATAGCATGTAAATTATTTCTATACCCCCAAGCTCACACGTTTGATTTTAAAATTTATTTTCTTTTCAAGTTAAAGAAAGAATTTTTATTAAAAGAAAGAAATGCAAAGAAGTATCCAAAAGAATGAAATACTAGGAGTATGGAGGACTAGATACCTCAAAGGGGTTTCCCTCCACATGACACTATCTTCCATAAAATATAATGTTATTGCGTTCTTAAGTTCACATGATGTAAGCCAAGTCTCAAAGGACAGAAGAAGGAAATTGTAAGCACTAGACAAATTTGGATTCACCCAGTGGTCAAAGGCCAGTATGATCCTCTAATGAAAGGATTTGTCTTTGAGTCACCAGTGACTTGAGGGAATGAATCTGGGAGTCACAGATTAGTTGTGAGTCACACAAAAAAGGCACTTAACTTGGGGTCATCTCACATGACTGTGAGCAGAAACCAGTGACATTCTTCTCTGGAGGAAAGAATCTAAACTAAAGCCTTACATTCTGTACACATTAAAATCAGACAAAAATGAGCTCATAATCAAAGTTCTCCAAACAAATAAGGAATACATGCCATTGTCGATAAGAGTCATAAGACATAAGAAAATTAAAAATAAAACAATAGATTTAAACACTAAAACCTTCACTATTAGACTTACCAACTTCAAGATATAAAATAACTGTGTATAAAAAATGGAACAACAAAAAATGGAATAACAAAATCAAACAGGAGACTCTAGAAATGATCTGACATATATGGCAAAGGGCCTTATAGAACTTTAAGAGACGAAAAATACATAACTGTTGAGTTTTAAAACTTCATAGATGGGTTCTACAACAGAAGAGAGAATATAAAACCAAATTTGAATTCTGAAGGAAATAGAATGCAGCATAGAAAGACAAGGAAGTAAAAAACATGAAAGATAAATTAGATATGGAGATGATGAGAGAGAGTAAAGAAAAAGGAGAAATAAAGTACTGTACAACAAAAACAAGTGAGTCATGAGAGTAAAACTGAAAGTTAGAGGGTCTATAAATTTCTCAGGAAATGAGAAGCTATATCCACTTCAGGCAATGTGGGCTGGTGGTAAAATAGAAGTAAAGAATATAACTGTCACCCAAATAGAGGAGATACAATAAAATATGGAAAACAAGTATAAATCAATAAATTTTAAAGGGAAATAACATAATAAAACTTGTGGAAAAAATAGAAGGAAAACATATAGATAGTGGGAGCAAAAGAAGGATATAAATAATCACAACAAATGTAAATGGAATAAATTCTCCAGTTAAATACAGATTGTTAAATTTGATGCGACAATGATAAATTTAGCTGTATCTTGTTTACAAGACTTATGAAAACTAAAAAACATGGAAAACTAGAAATTCAAAACAGAATAGAAGATATAAAGATAAGCTAGGAAAATATCAATCAAAAATCAACCCAGGGTAGCTATAATAATATGAGATAAAACAGATGAGGAAAAAAGCATCATTAGGAATTAAGTGGTTAATCCCCACTGGTATATAAATTCAACTTATCATGAAGATATAGTCGTTATACTACACATGATGTCATGTGAAGATAATATAGCCTCAACTAAGAAAGGAAGGAGGAGAAGGAAGAGGAGGAGAAGGAGAAGAAGAAGACAAGAAGAAAAAGTTGGAGGAGGAGGAGGAGGAGGAGGAAGTACAGGAGAAGGAGGCAGAGGAGGAGGAGAGGTAGACATAATATATCATCATATATATAGTGGAGAATTTCAACTTTCCTCTGAGACAAAGAATAACATATATCTAATAATAGAGTATTTGAAAAACAAATAGCAAGTTTGATTTAATGGATACACATTGAACCCTATACCCAACAAGTGAAGAACACCTATTCTTCACAGGGACATGGGGAGCATTAACAAGCAGTGAGCATGAACTAGGGTACTAATCAATCCTCAAATAATAGAACACTTGAAATAAGTACAAGTGACTGCTCTATTTTATTCTTGATGCTATTACAAATCCCAGGCAATAGAAATGCAGAGAATTTTCTTTGGCCTAGGTGTTATTTGTGTTTAGAATGTCTGTAGAAAAGATGAAGACAATATGGGCTATCAGGAATAGGTACCGTTAAAGACGTTAATGATTAATTTTAATTTTATATTTTTAAAATAAGAAATGGATGAGAAGCTTTTTAAACTTGACAGTGTTCTCTCTCTTAGATTCCTAAGTGTTTCTAGTCCCTTCAGTCCTTCTTGATTCTTTCAATTGTTCCTGCCTGTTGATGATTCCTCCTTCATTGGATCTCTGAAGTTCACCTTAGTTTCCTGGTTTTGATGGTGGCAGACGCACAGGTTTGAGGGGACAGAGGTTTAGGCAATTTGATTGATAGCCTTCTGTTGCACCATTCTCAACATGCACATGTCATGCGTCTATGCTTGTCACGTATCTTCCAGTTACAATTATTCTTCCTCCTCAGGGCTTTCTCCAATCTCATGCTAATATTGTTGCTCTTCTAGGAAGGATTTAATGGTGTGCTCATATTAGCAAGCATTTTGGATCCTGAGCCAAAGAGCCATTTACAAGTCTACTCTGAATGTGATCTGTTTTTCCATTCATTGTACTTTCTTCTGTGTATTTAACCAGTTTCTTTCATGAGTGTGGAATTCAGTAAGGACGTTCCACAGCTGGAGTCATGTTATTTTCTTTAGTTACAAATTCTAAGGCTTCAAGAGTGTCATCTGTTGCCACAGACATTCGAGTCAATAGCAAATTCATTTTAATAAAGTCATTGTATTGCATTTGAAGGAAATCATTTTGAGTATTTTCCCTAAGGATCCTCATCCGTCTATGCAGGTTTCAGTACAAGAACTACCAGTATGTTCTGTCCTTGGTTTTTGCCATTGAGGAAATCAACAGGAACCCTCATATCTTGCCCAACATGTCTCTGGGATTTGATCTCTATAATGCCCTGCCCAGTGAAAGGAGGACATTGGAGAGTTCCCTGATTTGGCTCTCAGGGTTGGGCAAGGACATCCCTAATTACGACTGCAGGAGAGAGAGTAAGTCTCTAGCGGTCCTTACAGGAACCACCTGGGCAATTTCTGCCCAGATTGGAACACTGCTGGAACTGTACAAATTTCCACAAGTAAGACTGGGTGGGATGGGGAGAGATGAAACCACGTCTCCTTTGGTGCCATTCTCAGGGGCCTAAAAAGGAAGAAAGGAGGAGACTGGGTTTGTGCATCTCTCAAAGGATATGATCTCAAAGGATCCGTGTACAGGACCTCGATGAAGTATGACATTTCCTTTATTTAGAGTAGAGAGAAGTTTGAGGGGGAAGGAGATAAAGCAGTTTCCTGGAACTCTGACTGATCTTATTTTATAGAAAGCTTTCAGGGAGTGGAAAATGATTAGAAAATGAAATGAGCAAGTGTCCCCTTCTACCACTCCAGGTGTTGCTGAACAGCCTTCAGGACTGAGAGCGTGATTTTTGCCAATCCCCTTCCTCATATTGCTTCCAATTGTCTTTTCGTTTTAGCTTGCCTATGGTCCTTTTGAGCTTACCCTGAATGATGATGAGCAGTTTCCATCTCTCTATTAGATGGCCCCCAGGGACACATCTCTAACCATTGGCATGGACTCTTTGCTGCTTCATTTCAATTGGAGTTGGATAGGGCTGGTCATCTCAGAAGACAAGAAAGGTGTTGTGTTTCTCTCAGACTTGAGAGGAGAGATGGACAGGAATGGAATCTGTGCAGCCTTTGTGGAAAAGATTCCTGTGACTGAAAAGTCATATTACTCAAGGACATGGCCATACAATTTCCAAGTAGAGGAAACAGAAGGGAATGTGGTTATCATTTCTGGTGATGCCAACTCTCTCATAACCTTGAACTTTTCTACTTGGGAGTATTTAGTGATATGGAAAGTCTGGGTCACGACATCAGAGTGGGATTTTATCCACAGTGAGAGAGATTTCATCCTTGACTTATTCCATGGGACTATCATTTTTTCACACCACCGTAGTGAGGTTCCTGGCTTTGAAAATTTTATCCAGACAGTTAACCCTTCCAAATATCCAGAAGACATTTACCTCACTATGTTGTGGTTTCCCTTTATTCCTTGCACGACTTCTGAGTCTTACTGAAAAACACTGGAGAATTGTCCACCTAATGCCTCCTTAGGATGGCTGCTTTGGCAGATTTTTTGACACAAGCATGAGTGAATTGAGTTACAGTATGTAAAATGCTGTGTATGCTGTGGCCTGGAACCTTCACAAGATGCTTCTTCAACATGCAGAAATGCAGTCAATGAGAAGTGGGAAGGTCTGGTGTTTTGTCCCTGGCAGGTAAAGTCTCTTCAACTTAACAGAACGTACACTCGTAAAAATGACTTTCTTATGGTTCCACAGGTGCTCAAACCAAGCAGTTAGGATTTTTTCTCCAAGAAAAGCACAAGAGTTTCTGTACTTGTTTCACTCTCTAGGAGGTATATCTAGTCCTGGGTAGTAAATCATCTACAAGAAGGTTCTAGTGGCAACGAGGAAGTGAGCTATGAGTCAATATCAATGCTTTGTGTTACAAAGGATCCCAACATCTTGCCTGCCTAACGTTTCAATAGGGAATATCCTGTCTTCTCCCATGAAGCTCCTCAATGACAAGAAGAGAACTTGCCCTTTATGTGTCTATCTGGTGCTGAACATCATAGTGAATACTTTACATAAATGATCTTATTTAATTCTGCAACAACTTTAGGTATTGTTAACATCATTTTGCAGATTGATGGTCTGGGAAAATTCAGAGAGTGCATGAGGGTGGCTAGATTGGACTTTGTACTCGAGATTTGTCTGAATCCTATCACCATTGATCATCTTGATATTCTTGTCTTTAGGCATTTTCTCTTGAAACTAACTGATATTTTAGAAACATTATATTTTAGTTCTCCATATGATATCATTTGCTTTACTTCTTTGGATACTTGTAATAAAGGTACATTATGAAGCAAGGATTACAGACAATGAAAGGCTGTCTCCAATTCAGGGTTTTTCTCTTTAACACCCGGGCCCACTTCACCACAGGATGATGTGTCTCTTTTAGCTGCACCCCTTTCTGAGGAACATAGAATTTAACAATCCTGTTGGTGACTCAGTGAATTTGGCTGATGAAGGAAAATCAGATTCAGAGTAAACCATTCTCAACTTTTGGAATTTTCCCGAAGGTCTTGGACTTAAGGTGAAAGTAGGAGAATATTCCCAACATGCTCCACGTGGTCAAGAATTGTCTTTATCTGAGGAGGTGATAAAGTGGGACACAGGAATTACTGAGGTGGGTTGAACCCAATCACAATTACTTAACCACACATGAATAACCAAAATCTTATTGGGGTTTTGTGTCCCCTCAGAGCTTCATAAAGGACCACATATGGGAATTTAACAATTCACTTCCAACTGAAGTAATTTTTTCATTTACCAACAATCCAAGATGGAAGCAAGACCTTCATAAGCAAAAGATTGCAAGTTGCTGAAGGTTCAGAAGGTGGTTAGTAATTTTCAGGAATAATTTTTTTAAAAAAATTAAGTTATGTACATGTTTTCTAGAGATAATGTTATTGCACACTTAGTACATTACAGTATAGTGCAGACATAACTTCTTTATGCACTAGGAAATCAAAAAATTGGTGTGACTCACTTTATTGCAATATTTGATTTATTGCGGTGCTCTGGAAACAAACCCACAGTATTTCTGTGGTGTACCAGTGCTTTATATCATATGATAAGCATGGTGTCCAACCAATGAATTGGATTTAGATATTTCAAGATTAAGTTTGTTAAGGCCCAATACTCTAAAACACTCTAGTTACTTGAAAATTAAAAGTCACAGCTGTTACCAAGTGTTATCTGATTTTCTCCAGACTCCACACTCTGTATGCAGTGAGAGTTGCAGTCCGGGATTCAGGAAGAGCCCTCAAGAGAGCAAGGCTGCCTGTTGTTTTGCTTGCATTCCCAGCCCAGAGAATGTGATTTCCAATGGAATAGGTGAGTATATGCCTTGCAGCGACATTCTCCACTTCTACTTTTTTTTTTGAAGGGAAACATTTGTCCTGAGCTATCTAACATCTGTTGCCAATCTTCCTCTTTTATTATTGTCCCCAAAACCGTAGTACATAGTTTTATATCCTAGTTGTAAATCATTCTAGTTCTTCTATGTGAGCCACCACCACAGCATGGCAATTCACAGAGAGATGGTGTGGTTCCATGACCGGGAAACCAACATGGGCCACCGAAGTGGTGAGCACTGAACTTTCACCACTAGGCTATCAGGGCTGGCTCTCCACCTCTCTTTTGTATGCACCGTTCTCCCAAAGAAAGGAAAAAGCTCTGACGAGGACAGCAGGGTCAAAATGTTGCCTTCCTCCATTTAGTAATTTAACTTTTATAGCCAATAATATTTCCTCCCAAAATGATACCCTCTCTCTCTACCTTGAACTAGCTTGCTTGTCTCATTTTAACATCATTGCAGGCATTATGATCTCAAGGAAACCCTTTATGACCACTCCACAGTAACTAACTTAAATCTCTCTCATGGAATCTAACACATGGTATTGTAAGTCCTTACTTTTCATCTTCTTTAAAGCTACATTTAGATCACATTGAAGAAATCCTTATTTTTCCAGTGTCTGGTGCTGTTCTTGGCACAGAGAAGGAGCACAGAAAGGTTGTGTTTGATTTAAGAAGTAAGTATTTCCATGGTGTACAGTGAGCTTATGGTACAGCTTGGTTTCTGATCTCCTCGAGTTCACAGGTGAGTAGGGGAGACAACATGCAGTGATGCAAATTCAAGGTGGTGACATAGGGCTGCAATATAGGTATGCAGAGACCCATGGGATGAAATAAGTGATAGTATATATGTTTGTGGGGAGGGAAGCGTCATGGACTTCTTCACAGAGGCAGTAGCATTAGTATTATATCAGACTAATGAAAGCGGATTAAATTCTTGGTGGAATTCTTAGAAATGGCAGAAACTGGCAAATTAGCCCTGCATTTAATATTCTAGGGAGCTGAGAAAAGGTTCAACATGACTAGAACACAGACAATGTGGGTTCGGGAGTTGGGTCATGAAATAGAAGAGGGACAGAAAACCAACACTGAAGATATTTCATACAATAATTAACATCTTGGAATTACTCAGATTTATGATATTAAATGGTGCAATGCTGGAATCCCCTCAATATTGGCATTATCTAATTTTATTTTTGTGATTAATATGAAGCTTAATTTCACAACATCTTTTGTATAATTTCAATTTTTTTTGAAATGTACTGAGATTGATGATATAGTCTGGCATATCGTCAATTTGGATAAAGCTTCCACGTGCACATTTGGCGTGTGGTAAGTTTGGGTATATGTTCCATATGCACATCTAAAGAACACTACGTCCACTAACTTCAATTCCTATATGCTTGGAGATTAATATATATACTTGTAAACAACTGATGATTAATGAGTAAACTATGATGGAAATTAGAATGCATTTCCAATTAAAAATACTATTCATCAAATCTTATGGGGTGGAGTTAAATCTATCCTTAAAGAGAAATGTATAATCTTAGATTATATATATTTATATATTATTGTATATATTTAAAGAAAGAAAGGTTGAATTTCTAAGTTCTAAGCATTCATCATAAACTAGAAAAAGAGCAGAAAAGTAAGCACAAGGAAAAGAGAAAACACAAAATGATAAATATTAGAGGAAGTGTTAACAAAATAAAAGACAAACATCAAAAAGATAAATAAAACTAAATTAGATTCTAATAAATGACAAATATGCTCAATAAAATCCTAGTACTAGTGTTCAAAAAAAGAGAAAAATTGCAACAAAATAATACCAAGGTTGAAAAGGGAGTGATCTGTGCAGATCATATGGAAAATTTTTAACATGAAGAAAACATAAATAACATCATGTTGATACAATGAAAATTTAGAGGAAATTCACAAATTTCTAGGCAAATAAAAGTTACCAAACTGCCTCAAGAAAAAATGAAAAATCTGAATATTGCCACACCTATTACAGAAATTGAGACCATCCTTTAAAACATTTCTACAAAATTTTATTGTAAGCTATTTATTTGGTACAAAGCTGATGAATCTGCCCAAATATTCAAGAAAAAAATAATATACATCTACTCAAACTCTTCCAGAGAATAGGAAAAACTGAAAACTTTTTGACTCACTTTGAGAGACTAGATTAACATTGGTACCAAAATCTAACAAAATCATTGCAGGAAAGGAAATTACAGGCCACTCTCTTTCTTGGATTAAATTCATTTATCCTAAAAAAAAAAAAATCAAATCAAATATAGGTTCCCAATCTAGCTATATCTAGCTATAAGAACGACATATCATGACCAAATTAGATTCATGCAATGTAATTCAGCACACTAATCTCTGAAAAAAGAGAAATAATAATCTCAATAACTGTAAGAAAAACTAGTAAAATTAAACACCTATTCATATTTTAAAACAAACAACAACAACAGAAACAACACTTACCAAATCAGGAACAAAAGGAAACTCTCTTACTCCCATACACAGTATTCACAGAATGGAACTTTATGGTGCACTGTTGAAAGCAAGGATAAGAGAAGAATGTTCAACATCACTGCCTCTATAAGCCGTTATGCTGGAGGTCTTGCCTGATACAATATTGGCAGGAAAAGAAATAAAAGGAATAATTTACTTCAAAGGAAGAAGTAAAATTGATGTTGTAGGATCCCAAAAAGGAAACCTCAACTCCAGTCTCAGGAAGGCGCGGACCCACAGACACAGAAGACCGAGCTTGATGCAAACGCAAGAGGTTTATTAAGCGGAGCTCCGGGTCGACACGTATCTCTCGCAGGAGACAGAGGAGTCGACCCCGGACCTTAAAGGGCAAATTCTTATATAGGGTTTGGGAGCACAAAGTGGGAAAAGGTTGGCGCAGTCTTACATGATTGGCTAATTTAAAACATTTAAACAGTTACATTTTATGGCGCGAATTGCTATGGCGCGAAGCGATTATCAGGTTACACACACGCGTCCCCATCTGGACCCCCTCCACCCCGACCCTCCCAAACTTATCCCTCTGGAGCACTCTCTTGTTCTCAACTCTTCCCCGAACAGTTTAGGGTGGGTCTTTCATGAATAGAGTCAGTCAGGATCGATAAACGTTCCCCCTTATACCAGGAATCCTTAGGGCGTGGAGGTGCCTGTCTCTAAGGTAGTAACTTTTTAATTTTTAATATAATTTTTACTTCCTTCAATGTTATCTTCAGATGATATTATGGTATAAATGCAAAACCATATAAATTAATGTATTAACTGAGTTTATTGGTGGCTGAATACAAGGTTAATATAGAAAGTTTTGCTTCCATCTACCCGTCATAAGCATTCAAAATTTAAATTTTAAAAAATGACATTTACAACATCTTAAAGTATGAAGTACCTAGAAATAACTTTAATGAGATTTTCAAAAGATTTCTGTCCATAAATTTATAGAACAGCATTTAGAAAAATGGAGGAAGACTGAAAGAAGTGGAGGGATAAATCAAATTCGTGACTGAACAGACTCAAAATTCTACAGATATCAAAACTGTCCAAATTAATCTACAGCTTCCACAAAATTGCAGCTAAAATGATGACCCATTCTGTGGAAATTACAATTGATACAATTCTTATGGAAATGATAAAGGAAAAATTTAGCTAAGAAAATCTTGAAGACAAAGAATAGAGTGGGAGGACTTACTCTACCTGACATCAAGTATTACAGCATCACAGTAGAGGAGGTTCATCAAGACTATAAACAAGAAAATCAACGGAACCAAATGGTAAGTTCAGATACAAGCTGTTCATATAAAGACTCACGTATAGACGTCTGATTTACAAGGAAACACTGAGGAGGAGTGGGAAAATGAAAGTGTTTTCAATAAACCATGTTGGGTAAATTGGTTGTTTTCATGGAGAAGACAATGACTCGCCAACCCTAACGCACACCATCCACAGAAAAGGTTATGAGGCAGATTGTAGTTCTAAACGTGAAAAGTGAGAGAATTTAAAGGGACGTAAAGAGGAAGGAGCAATGCCCCTGTAGAAGGAAAAAGCATATATTGATACCTGCAGGGATGAGTGGGCACGGAACACTTTCAGAACCACATGAAGATTTGGGAATCTTAAAAATCAGAGCAGAGGTAGTAGAGGTAGGCAAGACCAAGGTTATACAGTCTTTTTGGTCTTCCTAAGAGTTTGTCGGATTTTTTAATGGAGGATAAACATGATCCCACTTACATGTAGAAGTATCACTTGTGATAAAGGACAAGGGCAGGGAACCAGAGTAATAAGATCTTATGATAACATAGGAGAGAAGTGACTGAAATCTTAACAGAAGTGGTGGAAGTGAAATCAAGATGAAATGTTTTGGAGAACATTTTAAATGGTAGAAATGGTCTCATTTTGAAACTCCCGAGGAGTGAGGTCTATGACTTGGTCATCTCTGTTTCCCTAGAATGTAGCATATTATCTGGCTCATGGAGGTTTTCCAATAACTGCTTGCTCATTGAATAAGTAAATCTAAGCCATAGCTTACAGCGGTATAGCTCAGAGAGACAGGGAGGACATTAGGTTTTCTGCTGAGAAAAAAGTGCTTTCATGAATATGCAAGATAAATATTGAGAATGATAATAGCTTTGTTTACTTAACCAGAAAGAAGATGGGCAGTATTAACTGGGAATGGTTCTCTGCAGAGTATTCTGTTATTTGGTGCCTGGAGCAACAAAGGAATACAATTGGCTAAACTTACCCAATGCCTTCTTTGGGGGCATGCGAATGAGAGAGAATGACTGAACCTGGGCTGAGGACACTTTGCATCTCTCCCCAGACATGGATCAGTGCGTGAAGTGTTCAGATCATCAGTATGCCAACAGAGGGTGAGATTGCTGCCTCGAAAAAGCTGTGACCTTTCTGGCTTATGAGGACCCCTTGGGGATGGCCTTGGCCTGCACAGCTCTGTGCTTTACTGTCCTCACAGCTGTGGTCCTGGGGGTCTTTGTGAAGCACCAAGACACTCCCAAAGTCAAGGCCAATAATCGGACTCGCAGCTACATCCTGCTCATCTCCCTCACCCTCTGCTTCCTTTGCTCCTTACTCTTCATTGGTCGTCCCAAGACAGCCACCTGCATTCTTCAACAAATCACATTTGAAGTTGTATTTACTGTGGCTGTTTCCAGTGTCTTGGCCAAAACTATGACTGTGGCTGTGGCCTTCAAGGTCACTGCACCAAGGAGAAGGATGAGGCAGTGGTTGGTGTCAGAGGAACCTAACTTCATCATTCCCATCTGCTCCTTTATCCAGCTGAGTCTCTGTGGAATCTGGCTGGGAACCTCTCCTCCCTTCATTGACACAGATGCACACTCTGAACACTGCCACATCTTTGTCGTGCACAACAAGGGCTCGGTCACTGCACTCTACTGTGTCCTGGGATACCTGGGCTCCTTGGCCCTGGGCAGCTTCACTGTGGCTTTCCTGGCCCGGAACCTGCCTGACACCTTTAATGAAGCCAAGTTCCTGACGTTCAGCATGCTGGTGTTGTGCAGTGTCTGGGTCACCTTCCTCTCCGTCTACCACAGCACCACGGGCAAGGTCATGGTGGCCGTGGATGTCTGCTCCATCTTGGCCTCCAGTGTGGGGCTATTAGGCTGCATCTTTGCTCCCAAGTGCTACGTTATTTTGCTAAGGCCAGAGAGAAACACATCAAATGTGTTAACGAGTAAAACACACTCAGCGAGAAAATAATCAAAATGTAAGTTATTTTCATAGGTCACAAGAACTTGCCTACACTTGAAAAATAAACTACCACATTTGTGCAGACCCACTTTAAGTACCAACAAAACTTACCTCACATCTCCACTTAATTTTTTGCTTTACGTTACTTTTGGCTTTGTACAATTTTCCTCGGGCATTCAAATGAACAAATACACAAACATTCATACTAATTCTCCTCTAAAATTATGTGTGAAAGATTGTGAAAATGGCCACACATTAGCCCTCTCCCACTGTCTCTTTGGTCGTAGCATCCCACGTTGACTCTGGGTAAACTTGGCCTTGTAACTTGCTTTGGCCAATGGGACATTAGCAAATGACATAAGCAAAGGCTTGAAAAACACTTGCTCATTGTTGGTATTTGTCCTTCTCTGGCTGCCCTTGGGAAGCCTGAGGCCATCAATATGTAAATGAGTCTAGATAGACTGCACATCTCCATTACTCCAGGTGACTTCAAGTCAACAATCAGGTATGTGAGTAAGGCCGTCCTAGAACAGCCAATCCTAGCTGAGCCACCAATAGGTCCAGATCAAAATAACTGCCCAGTTAACCCACAGAATCTTGAGAAAAAATCAACTATTCTTATTTGAAGCCATCAAATTTTAGGATGGTTTGTTATACAGCAGAAACTTACTGATACATTATGCTACCATTTATATATGTCATCTCAGTATTTGTGTAATTGTCACAGATTTCTATTTCTTTATCCAATATCGTAGACTGGAATATTTGTCTCTAGATTAAGTCTCTGAAAGAAAATCAGAGACCATATCACGTTCCATTTTACTTTTTCTCCTTCCTCTTTTCAACCAGACATCTTTAAGCATATATATTAAGAATATCTTCACTAATTTTAAGATTATGGATATTCTTCTATACTGTCATCCACTACTATTATACGTGGGGGATTTTTACTTTTAATTTTAGCCCTTATAATCCATTTGGAATGATTTACTTGTGAATAATGTTAGTTGAAGTTCCAGCGTTTTATTTTACAAATGGATATCTTTTAGTCTATAAAACAAACACTACATCATTTTAAAAGTTGATTTGAAGCATATGGAAGCTGAATAATGTTTGAAAACTTATATCTTTGAAACACTGTTTTCAATCACAAGTATAGTATATCTCTCCATTTAATCAGAGTTTTTACAGGCTTTGTATCTCTTTATAATCTTCTTCATATAACTAACGTGTAGTTCCAATTATTTTCACTACTCATCTTAAATAATTCATTGCTCTTATGAATGGAATAATTATTTACATGTTTAAACTAATTCTTGCTCATGTAACAGTATTTTTGATATTTCATATATGAATCTAGCTTCCTTATACATTACTGCACTTATTTACCAGTTCTAAACTTTATAAGTTACGTCCCACTAAAATAATAGATTTTCTCTTCTTCTCTAATATTATTTACCTCTTATTCTTTTGATTCTCACTTTTTCATGACTGTGCTCGCCAGTGCCACACTGAATCACAAGTGTTTTCCAGGAGCATTTTCCTCTTCTTAAGTTTAGCGTAAACATCAGATAAATTCCTTGTCAGGGCAGAGCAGGCATCTAAGGGAGAAAAAGTAAAAACGTGAAGGGGAATCATTTCTGCCTGGAAATCAACAGACTTGCTTCTCTTGGTTGTTTGGAGCTGGAGATCTTATGACAATGAGGCCAGCTGAGAATCAGAGGATCTTTCTCTAGTCCCAGGGATTAGTTTTGGTCAAATCTCTCAACCTCTTTAGACCTCAGTTTCTTCACCAGTAACATGAAGAGTTGGACGAGTCTTTTTGAGTTCTGAAATCCAGTGACAAAAAGATACCCTTCACCCAGATGTACTTGACAAAGACCAGAGAGAATTTTCACTTGTCTTCTTCTGCATCAACATTATTATCCATATCAACCCTTAAAGACATATCAAATGTTTACTTTCACATGACACTGATAAAATAGTTTCCATACCAAATCGCTGTTCATTGGGATAACAAATCTATAGTTCATTGTTTAGAGGTAAGTATAGAGATGGGCCCTGCTGGAAACAGCAATCAATGGGCCAAAAAGTCTTGCTTTATTTTACAGCAAGGCTGTGGAAACACTCCCTAATATAGCAGAATGCTGAAGTACTTAGAAAGTATGAAATAAATGGGAGCCTTGTATCCATGGTTATGAGCTAATAAGGATATGATTTTTAAAATTTTGTTAATGATGCCATTTGCCTGCTATGGGGCTGTTCTCTGGTGAGTAAAGAGCAGATGTATTCAAGGCCACTTTCATTCCTTTAATAAATATTTACTCAGCGCCTACCACTTGCTGCACGATAGCAGTCATCTACCCTAAGAGCTTTTATATTCTAGTAGGGTGACACAGAACATAAAGAAAAAGAGAAACTTGAGGTGATCAAGAAAGTTACGTATATGTCAAACTTTTTTCATTCTGGACTATTTTTCACCCTTTCCCTTCTTTGACTGTTTACCAGAAGTCTAATCATGGACTTGGAAACCCAGAAAACATTGGTCCTAAGTTTCTTCTCGCAACACCCCTGTTTTAAAGACATAGTGTTTATCATCTGAGAGTATGTCTCTTTAAGACTAAGTTCCTATGAATCAGCATTATTTCATCACTTTCTTGAGAGGACCGATGATATTATGAAGGGGAAACAAAATATCATATGGGATTTATACTTGAAATGATGTTTCCACTCTAATTGTGTTATTTAATGTAGTGTGTTTTGGGGAAAGTCAGTTACTCCTTCAGAGACAGTGCTAATAATAACCTGAAAAGCATTCTATAGAGATTAAATGAAACAAAGTATGAGAAACTGCTTTGTAAATTGCAAAGCAATCTACTTCAGCTTATTTTTTCTAATAATATTTTCATTTATCCAATCCTTTTTGACTCTACACAACCTGCCTAGACTGAGTTTTATCATTTATTCAACAATAATAATGGGTCAAAATGGTTGAATATTAGAAATTTCATATGGTTCAACTTAATTAATAGGCCATCACAATATTTAATTTGGTTATAATTACAGTTAAATTTTTCATGATGCCTTATCATATTCCAGGCACATTCTAGGCATCTGACATGTATTCACTCATTTAATACTCACAATAATGCCATGGAGACAATACTATTAACCTCTATTGTATGGATGAGGAATATTAGAGGTTATATAATTGACCAAGGTCACACAGCTGGTACCCAGGCAGTCCACTTCCAAAATCTCTTTTAGGGATCCATTAGAGGTCGTGGAGCTTACATTGTGAGGATCACCCTGGTTCCTGGTTGGCAAATGGATCAGAGGGTACTAAGGAAGAAAGCACATGGCTACTGAAATGATCCAGGCAAGCAATTCTGAATACAGGATTTCCTTCCTTTTTAAGGCTGAATAATATTCCATTGAATAGATGCCCCAGATTTTCTTCATCCTTTCACCCACGGATGCACAATTAGGTAGTTTCCATCTCTTGGCTATTGTGAATAATATTGCAGTGCATTTTGTCAAATGATTTCCTGGCACTTAGTGAGTTTGAAAAAATTCTTCTTATACACATTAGTTATTGTAATGACATACCTTTCTAAATGTCTAAAGTTTAAATATTTGTCATTCTACAGAAATACCTTGCCTAATCATGATTTGTGTTGTTATCAGTTCATGAATGATCTAAGATTTTTGTACAAAAATTTGTTATAATGGCTTTTTTGCATGTATTCAGGAACCTTGCATAATATGGGTATTCCCTGATTCTTGATTTTTAGTAGAGATTTCTAGTAAGCCTTTAGGATAGGAAGTATCTTCGTAGATGTGAGACAGAGAGCAGAAAAATAATAAAGTGATTGTTATATTTAATTATATCAAAAGAAAACTGTCGTTTTGCTAAATTGTTTTTACACAGCCTTTGCTTATTTGTAAGAGTGACACATATCATTTTATTAATGAAAAGAAAATTCAATAAACAATTTTAACATAAAACAATATCTATTGAGAACTTATATGAAAATTTTAGCAATATGCTGTCACCAATTTCCTCATCTGCAAAATGGAGATAGATAATACCATCTTCCTTATGAGTTGCTGTGAGAAAACTCAAGAGTAGTGTATGTAAAATGCTTATCATCATGTGGGTTGGAAAGTGATGCCCCATTCATCTTTCCACCTGGATGATGACAGCTTTTTTAATGCTTGAAGTCTGTAGTTTTCAAAATATGTTCTACTGTTATAAAGTGAATCTTTTTTACAAATTCTTTGTAGAGTTAGAGGATCCCTTTGGAATACAAATTCAGGCTCCCGTGTGTGTGCGTGTGTGTGTATGTATACGCACATCTCTCAAATAATACTCCAAGCCTTATAATGAAAAGCTACCATCCCCACTCTTGGCTCTGGTTCCAAAAAAACTTCTTTAATTTTCTGGTTGAAAAATCTATATTTCTAAATTAGCTACTCATACAGTGTTTTCATTTTTCAGATTTTGACTATTTATCGTTTCTTTCTTCTCTGAAAAAATCAGCATGAAGAGTTCTTACATATGTTAAAAACATAATTCCCCTTGCCCAATATAACGATTTAATGAATTAGGATAAATCAAAATTCAATGTCTACTGTTTTATGACATAAGCGTTTACCATTTTATAGCATATGAATCTTATCCAGAGATGTGCTACGTCAGATAGTATGAATACATTTTCTTTCTCACTTTTTCCTTTGACCTTTTAAATGGTAAAAGTCTCTTGTTTCTTTGTTGTCTTCCTATGGATTCATCACTGGTTCATCTCCTTCCACCAGAAAATTAAATCTCTTCTCATTAACTTCTGATGCATGAGACAATTTATGGGCTTCAGGTTTTGCTTGGGGACATCCCTTTTGGGCTTGAACATATACACAGTCCACATATACGCAGTATGTCTGGAAGGATAGAGGAGGAAAGGATGTTTATCTCTGTGCAAAAGTACCGGGAGACAGTGGTAGAGTGAGAATATTTTATTGACTTTACACCACTCTTTGAAGTTTTCCTATACGTGCACCTACGACGTAGGCCTCCCTCCCCCCAGATTTTTAAAATTAAAATAGCATTATATCCTTATCTACTGGCTTGGAACAGTAAGTTGTAGAGAAATGTGAATATATGATCCAATTTTTTAATAAAATTAAGAACAGCAAACGCACAAAATATATAGAATTCTAAATATGGGCACATCATTCTATGAGGCTGTGTAAAGGTGGGGAAAGGAGTGAAGAACAGCTGTTCAACATCCAGCTACCTGTACAGTCTAGGGGTCCACGGAAAGCCTCGCCTCCAGCCCCGACCCTGGAGCTGATTTCCTCCCCCTGTGAAGTCTGCCTGACTTATTCCAGCCACACCCCGCCTCTTCCTGCCCCTGGAACTGGTCTCCGCCCACAACGTTCGGGCCTGGCTCCGCCCACAACCTCGTCCCCGCCCACAGCCTGGTCCGGGCTCATGGCCCTGCCCGCACCCTTTTTCCCGCCCACAGAACCGCCTCCCCAGCCTGCTGTCACTCACAGCCTTGTCCCCGCCCACAGACCACCCTTAGAACTGGTTCCCAAACACAGCCCTTCTCTTAGATTTTGTCCCTGTCCCTGGTGCTGACCCAGCCCGCTTTCCAGCTTCTCACTCACTCTAGAAACTAGACACCTCCCCCGAGGCTGGGGTGCGCGGCATCGCCACGCCCGCCGCCTCAACCCGCAGCCCCCAAACGTTCCTCCTCCCCGAACGACCGCCCAAGACCGGAACCGGAAGCGCGGGCGGCGCCTTGGATGGAGCGGGCGTTCTGCGTGGTGTGTTCCGTCTTCTCGGCGCGGACCACATTCCCGTGGACGTTCGCCCAAAGGACCGGGGCTCGGTGAGCGGCGGGCGGTCCCGGATCCAGTCGTGGTCCAGGTAGGGGCCTGGGCCAGGGACAGCCTCGTCAGGGCCCGGCATCCCTCTGTCCTCCCGGAGCCCCGTTTCCCCCGGGCTGTTCGCTCAGGGCGCCTGATGCTGCTGTTCCTCCTGGCTCCGGGCGCCGTCGTCCCTTCCTCAGAGTCCCCGTCATCGTCCTCCGTGTGATTTTGTCCCCAGGGGGCTTATCTGCTTCTGCAGACGGTGTTTGGGTTGTTACAAATGGGGCGCTCCTGGCATCTAGAGGGGGAGGCAGGGATGCTGCTCAGCATCCTCCAGGGCCCAGGACGGCCCGACAGAGAATTATCCGGCCCCAAATGTCAGTGGTGCCGAGGTTGGGAAACCTGCTCCAGGGCCTGAAAATCTCCCGAGCCCTGAATGAAGTGTGGAAATTGTTGACAAGTCAGCGAGTCACTTACAGGGTCCCTAAATGACAAGCTTGTTTAAAGGGTCCAGAGTCACCAAAAAGTCTCTGTCCAGCCAAGTGAGTTGAGCGACTCAAGTGCACACAGCACGAAGCTGCTTTCTCCCATCTCTGGGAGCAGCAGGTGGCTGGATAGGAATCGGGAAAATCCAGTCACAACCAACGGTTACAGTTAAATCAGTAAATACGAAAAAGAAAAGTGAATGGGGTGAACTTTCCATCCAACATCCTATAAAAGGCCTCAAAAGCTTGTTTGCGCCTTTTTTTCCCCCCTCAGACACGAGAAGCATCCGTGGAGATCAAGTTTGAGGTGAAACCAGGCTCAGGGTCCACCTGTCCTCGCTGATCCATGGATTTCTGTGTGACCAGGTGAGTACCCTGTGGACCTGGTACCAAGAGGTTCCGGCAGCCTCCGCTGTGCAGAAGACCTGCCAGTGGGCTTTCCTGGGCTCAGGTTGTCACCACATGGAGTCATTGAGAGTGAGGGTATCTTGAGAGATATTATTGATGTTTGATGGATGGAAAGATGGTAAGCTGTGTGTGGTTCTGTGTGGTAAATATTTCAGTAAGCACAGTTATATGCAAATAAAAACACATGAAACCAACGTAAATAACTGAAAATGTGTATTATAGTAGAAAATATAGATTTACTTGCATTGCATAATACTCAAAAGTCAGGATTTATATATAGTATAATAACAGAAATGTTTTGCGTGTGTATGTAGTATTAGAAGACATCCCATGAAATATTAGCAGCAATACTCAGCAACGTTCCTTAGACCCATTCAATTGACTTCTAAAGTCCTATAAATCCACCACAAAAGTTTGAAATAAAGGAGCATTCAGGAAAAAAGATGATTGGAACTTCTTTGTATTAGTAACAAATGTAAAATTGAATTTGCCAGTAGCCAGATTTATTTTGAGCATTTTTTCTTTATGACATTTCAAATCATTTGGAGGAGTACTAAGCAACACTGTAGATTGCAGGGAAGGGCGCTAGTCTCCAAAAAGGCTGTCCTCTCCACCTTGTCTTCTAAAGGGAATTAACTTTGTTTCTGAAACTTTTCTGAAATAACGGTCTGATGATTCACGTTGCAGAGAATCTTGTTAAGTAATTTTGTATTTAGTTGTTGGCCTCTACTAATTGTGTGTGTATGTGTGTGTGCCTTTTTCATTCTAGCTTTCCTGTGATGTTCTTGAGGGGAATGTGTGCTTGTCATGCAATAGATAGTCTTTGAGTGTATAATTTATGGTGACCAACCATCCTCGTTTATTCAGGACAGTGGGGTTTTCCAGGACACAGGACGTTTAGTGTTCAAACCAGGGCAGTCCTAGACAAACCGGGATGGTTCCTCATCTCATGAGCCAGGCCCTGGGACACATGCACGGGGACCTGGAGAACCAGAGAGACCTTGTCCCACCTCCATGGAATATATATTGTATTTGGGAATTTGGATTTTGAAAAGTTAATGATGAGAGTGATGTGGGAGTTTGGCACAAGGGGAATCAAACTGAGGGTGCAGAGAAGCCCTCTTGAGAAGGACAGATATTTAGCTTGAGAGCTGGAGTTGGGACTGGATTTAGCTGGTCGGTGGGTTAGACTGGAGTGAGGTTGTGGGAGTGTGTTCAGGAGAGCGTTTCAGGCAGAGGGACCCCCATGAGGACACCCCTGAAGCAGAGAGCCTGGTGTGTCCATGAACTGAGAAGAGGGATGGCTGAGCCGAGTCAACACAGGGGGAGGGGTGTGAGCCACACCGGCGAGGGGGGGACAGGCAGGACCAGATCAGGGGTGACTTGGGACTCAGTTCTAAGGCCCGTGGGAAGACTCTGGAGAGATGCGAGTAGAAGGATGATGTGATTAGCGTTTGGTCTAAGCACGTGGGTTAAAATGGACTTCATGGTTAAGAATGAAGACTTAATAGGCAAGATGGGAGGTGCTGGCAATAAGATTAGGAATAAGATGATTGTTCCCTAGGCCTGGGTGATGGCTGTGGAGTAGGAAAGAAGTAGAAAGAAAAGACCTTGGAGTGTTGAACCGAGAGAACATAACGGTACTTTCTTGCCTGCATGTGTCAGGTGGCACAGGGCACTGACTGTTCTCGCTGCTGTCCGTGCAGACCTGCAGGCGCCCCCTCACACAGGTCTGTGTGTTCACCCCTCTTTGCCACTCACAGGCCCCCCTCCACATCCTAAAAGAAGTCAGGCTTTACTTGTCAGGGGGTTGTCTGACACGGGAGACACCTAGGAGAGCCCCTGCAGGCATCAGAGCAGCCCCTTCAGCCTCTCCCTCAGCCTCCTCCCTTCCCCTCTCTTGCTTTCCACACCCAGAACGACCCTGCTCAGTATTCCACATCCCCATGATCTTCCTCACCCAGGCTTGAGAAGGGTGGGGCAGCCACTGAGGTGGACCTCATCTGCACCTTCCACTCTGACCTCCGCAGGTCCCAGGCTGGACAGAGAGTGACTCTACTGGGAGCTAAGCCATGAGACCTAGCGCGTCACCCACCTGGGCTCCTTTACCCTGGACGGGGACAGCCTCTACGTCAGTGGTGAGGGGCTGTGCTACAGCCACACTCTCTCTCCCAGTCGGAGTTCTGTGTTCCCTTCGTTGCTCTAAAGTGAGCTATGATCCATCTCTCTATCCTCCTGGTCTGGGTTCAGTCTTCTCATCACTGTGTGATCACTGGGTCCAGCCACCTTCTATCTCGTTGCCTTCCTCCTGAACACCCCTCCACTCGTCCCCGCTGCTTTCCTCTCTGCTTTTCCCACAAAGGTCCCTACATCCTTCCTCTCCTTTAATTCTTTATGTTCACCCCAACTCTTGCTCAGCTCCTCTCGCCTTCTCTCCACAGGTTACACCTATGGAGCCGTGGCCCCGACTACCACCAGTGAGTATTCCTGGCCCTGATCTCCTGTGTCCCATCTGCATTTGGGGTTGGGGAGCACTTGTCCTCCTTCACCTGCTGTCCTTGGTGAGGGAAGCACCTGGAAGTGCCCTAACTCATCTCTTCTCTCTATCCCAGGTTCTGGTGGAGAGTCCCAGCCCAGTGTGAGAAAGCCTTAGACACAGACATGTTCTCCACCACATTCTGACCACACGCGGTTTTCACTTTAATTCTGCTAAAGCCCCGCCCTTGGTCCTCCTTTTCCAGGTATCCCATCCATCTGCCCATTTTTCTGCCTGTCTATCTGTCTCTCCTCCAAGTTCAGTGTCTCTTGTTCACCTATCTCTCTCTCTTGGGCTCCTCTCATCCACAGGCTTGCTCATCCCTCTGCTCACACAGTCACCCGTCCCCTCACTCTCATTTATGCTTCACCTGTGAATGGTGGTCCTGAGACAGCCAGTGCTGGAGCCCGTGTGAGCCTGGAGGCTCCTCCCACTCTGTCCCTCCCTGCTGACAGCCCTCTCCACAACTCCCGAGCCGGCCACCACGTCCCTGCATACTTGATCATCACCTGTGCCACCAGAAGCCACCACAGGTATCTGGGGGCCCCTTTTCCTTCCCAAGAGAAGCTCTCTGTCCCCACTCCCCCACGAGCCAGTTGTGATCCAGGAGCTGGGAATCCAGGGTGTGAAATTCTGATTTTATGGCAATCATGCTGATCACAAAGATTATACCAACGATTCAGTCTAAGGCCAGCCCTCAGAGAGCCCTTAGTCTTGTGAAATTAACACACCATTATAATACAATGTGGGATATTTCGGGGAGAGGCATCTGGAATAATTTGGAGGGGAAGAGCTTACTAGAGAAATTTTCACCAGGATGGAGTCTTTAAGAATGAGTAAGAGGGACCCTGGCAAATAGAGGATGAAGGGTTTTCCTGGCAGAGAGGATTCCATGAGCAAAGTCTCCGGCCAGAAACAACATGCCGTATGGGGAGAATTGAAACGAATGTGGGTTGCAAGAAACATAATGTTTATCCCGCGGTACATGGATAAAATGAGACTGAAAGGTCAGAAGGAGCCAGATTGAGTAGAGCCTTGAGTGCCAGGTCAAGAAGGTTGAACTAAACACTGAAGGCCATAGGGAGCCATGGGTGGTACTAGAGCAGTTGTGGCCCTAGTGAGGTATTCATTTCAGAAAGATCCTTCTAGTGGTCCATGCAGAACATCCTTTAGACAGAGCATGCAGTGAGCCTGCTGGGGTGTTGTTCCGGGTGAAGGAAATTAGTTTTTAGCAAGTGCCTTGGGGACAGACTTTCCACCCTGGGCAAGCTCTGAGTCAAGTAACGACAAGCCCTGAACATGGGGCTTTTTCCGGGAGCTGCCAGGCAGGTCAGCTAGTGAGAGTTCGATGGGGATGTGTCTTTTCAGAGCTCCAAACCCATTATGGCTGCTGGGCTGCTGGTTGTCTCAGCTGCCATGGTTCTGAGACTGATGGCTTTCAAAGTTATGGAGGATATTGCGAGAGCAGGATGGGAATAGTGCAAGTTATAGTGCCACAAAGTTTGCTCCCTTTATCAAGATTCCACAGTGTGTCTTCACTAAACCCTCCTCAGATTCTTACAAGCCTTTGATTAATTTCTAGACTTCTGAAAAGATGATTTCGACCATTTTTACCAGTGTTCTCATTGTTTTTATGCATTTGCAGAAGTCCTTACTCCAAAGTTTCAAAAATGTTCTCCCTGTAGTTATTTATTTATAAATTAATTACTTGAAATGAAATTACATGAGAAATTCAGTTCCTCACTCACACACGCTAGCCACATTTTAAGTGCTCGATAACAACATGGGGCTAATAATGAGTGTATTTGGTAGTGCAGACAAGTGTTTACATTATTGCAAAAGGTCCTCTTGGACAGGACCCAGAAGCAGGGAATCTAGAATCAGGGTAGAATTCCAGGCACCCTTGTTCATCCCTTGTGCCCTTCCAGGTCTGTCCCCCACAGTAACCACACTGGAGTGGACTCCCTGTGTACCTTGCCGCCTTGGTACAGAGACTGGACAGAGTTGCCATCTATGAGGAATTCCTGCGGCTGACCCAGAATGTTACCCAGCTGCAGAACTTGACCCTGGACAGGAAGAGTGTCCTTGGGGATGGTAAGGCTCCCTGGTCATTGGAAAAAGAAGTGAGGCCTTTCTGGGGACTCTGGATGCCTGGGACTGAGAGATCATTGAACTTTCTCAGGCTGGCAGGAGGTAGCATAGTCCCCCAGTCTTTACCCACCATTGAGAGAGAGAAAAGGACACCAGTGTAGTATAGGAGGCCCTCACCTTCTCCTAGACAGCTCTGTGACCTCAAACTAATCACCTCCCCTCTCTGGACTTTTGTTTCCTTATCTCTGCACTGAGAGCCACTGGGCCAGATGGTCAGTATGGGACTCCAGCTGTGTGTGAAGCAGACTTACTGGTTTGGGGGTCATGTGGTTCCTGATCCACAGGATATAGTTTGCCAAGTCCCACTCTAGATGAGCACCAATGCGCTGGAACTTTCTGCAGTGGTGGAATGTTCTATCCGTGCTGTCCAGTGCATAGCTGCATGTGACTGTTGAGTCCTCGAAGGATGGTATTGTGACTGGTCTTTATTGTTACTGATATTTAATGTTACTGAGGTACTAGAATTTGTATTTTATGTAACTAAAATTAATGTTAATTTAAAAAGAGACTTGTTGCTGCTGCATATCAGACAGCACACCTCTAAGAGGTTGTCTGGATAGAGGTACAAGTAGGGGGACCTGCACCCCTCCCTCCATGCCC
The DNA here is from genome assembly GCF_020826845.1 of Diceros bicornis minor. Classification (NCBI taxonomy): domain Eukaryota; kingdom Metazoa; phylum Chordata; class Mammalia; order Perissodactyla; family Rhinocerotidae; genus Diceros; species Diceros bicornis. Next base: position 41,850,946 of record NC_080770.1, on the reverse strand, counting down.
ACTGGGTGCTGTGTGTCCTACCCTCCTGGAGTTTATGTTGTAGCTGGCAATAACAAGAATAAAGAATTGAAATTTATCAATTATTTGATGTGAACAAACTCATACTTGCAGGTGGAAATCAGAGAAGACTTCCTGCAGGAAATTACATTGTAGCTTAATCCTAGAAAATGAATATTAAGCAAATAGATAAAGGAGAAGGAGAGGAATGTGTTTCTAGGCATGGAAGAACACTTTTGAGTGGGAATTTACAAATTTAGAGAGATCCCATAGGCTTGCCAACTGTGATGACCCATTCTCCCCCCGGCCGTCATAAGAAAGTCCAGCCCAAATTCAGTCCTCTGTGCCCAGAGGTATGAATTTGGTTTAATTTATTACACTTTTGTTCTGTGATAATGGTCTTGGATTTTGTAGCAAAGTGTGCTCACTTTTTAGAGATGGAAACTAAAATGGGTTGAAACATCATGATGTCTACTTGACTTTAATATTTCATTGAAAACATGGGATGAATCAAGGGTGGCAAGTGTTAATAATTTATACATTGATGAAATATTTTTTTAATTAGATGGAATATACATGGTTAAATTAGATGATGGATGTTTATGAGACTGTTCCGTTTATTTTTCTGCGTCTAAAATGTTTAATTAAAAAGAGTGAAACACATTCATATGCCTTCTCCATTTCATTCATTTCCAGAATATTCTCCCAATAGAGACGACACCTTGACTGATAAGCCTGGTAAACCTGCAGGAAGCCCCAGCCCACGGTAGGGGGCGAGTATCTTGATGCTGTGCCTCATCTAAGAGAACCATGCGCACAGCGTCTTGGATGATGAGGAGAGTTGGCCAACCCTTGTCAAGGATGGTTGAGGCACAGTGGGGTCAGCAGGAGCCTTGGGGCGATGACAGGAGGTGGCTCACCCCAGCACATGTCTCCCCAGACCACCCTGTCTGGGCCCTCATCCTCAGCTGTTTGGCGGGAATCCTGGTGCTCATCACAGGCCTGATCTGCTGTCTGCTGGTAAGCCATGACGTGTTGCTTGTCTTCTTACTATTGGGTTGTAAGACCTCTTTATATATTAAAAATACACATCCTTTTCTAGCGATATGTTTTGCAGATGTTTTCTCCCAGTCTGTGTGTGGCTTGCCTTCTCCTTCACTACATGAGTCATTGGGGAAATGTAAGTGACAGTCATCATGAGATTCCACCATACTTGAGAATGGCTATAATTAAAAAAACTGACTATAGCAAGTGTTGTTGAAGATGTCAAGTCACTGAAACTCTCATCGAGTGCTGGTGAAAAATAGCTTGGATGCATCTTTAATAATTATATACGTCTACCCAGCCATTCCTCCCCTAGGAATCCATCCAAGGGAAATAAACCCGTATGTCTATACACAGACTTGTACACACATGTTGATAACAACCAATTTATAGTAGACAAAAACGGAAAACAACCCAAATGTCCATCTACTGGTGAACGGATACACAAAGTGTGGTATATCCCCACAGTGGAATACTATTCAACCATAAAAAAGAATGAATTATTTTTTTTCTTTTTTAATTATTTTATTGAAATTATAAAGGGTTTTAACATTGTGTAATTTCGGGTGTTCATTATTATCTGTGAATTTCTGTATAGACTGCATCCTACTCACCACCAGTAGTCTAACTTTTATCCATCACCATGCATATGTGCCCCTTTAACTCTTTCACACAACCCCCAGCCCCCAGCCCCTCTGGTAAGCACTAATCTGTTCTCTTTATCCCTGTGTATGTTTACCTTCTACATATGAGTGAAATCAGGCATATTTGTCTTTGTCTGGCTTATTTCATTTAACTTCATACCCTCAAGGTCCATCCAGGTTGTTGCATACAGGATGATCTTGTCTTTTTTTTCTGGCTTAGTAGTATTCCATTGTATATATACCACATCTTCTTTATCTATTCATCTGTAGCAGGGCACTTGGGTTGCTTCCATGTCTTGGCTATTGTAAATAATGCCGCAGTGAACACAGGGGTGCATAAATCTCTTTGAATTGTTGATTTCAATTTCTTTGGATAAATACCCAGTAGTGGGATAGCTGAAAGGTATGCTATTTCTATTTTTAAGTTTTTGAGAAATCTCCATACTGTTTTCCTTGGTGGCTGCATCAGTTTGCATTCCCACCAGCAGTATGTGAGGGTCCCCTTTTCTCCTTATCCTCTCCAACATTTGTTATTTTTTGTCTTGGGAATTATAGCCATTCTGACAAGTGTAAGGTGATCTCTCATTGTTTTGATTTGAATATCCTTAACAATTAGTGATGTTATACATCTTTTCATGTGTCTGTTGACCTTTTGTATATCTTCTTTGGAAAAATGTCTGTTCATATCCTTTGCCCATTTTTAGATTGGATTATCTGTTTTTTTGTTGTTGGGTTGTATGAGTTGTTTATATATTTTGGAGATTAACCCCTTGTCAGATATATGATTTGCAAATATTTTATCCCAGTTGGTGGGTTGTCTTTTCCTTTTTTTTTTTTTTGTGAGGAAGATCAGCGCTGAGCTAACATCCGTGCTAATCCTCCACTTTTTTTCTGAGGACGACCGGCTCTGATCTAACATCTATTGCCAATCCTCCTCCTTTTTTTTTTTCCCCAAAGTCCCGGTTGATGGTTGTATGTCATAGTTGCAGATCCTTGTAGTTGATGTATGTGGGACGCGGCCTCAGCATGGCCGGACAAGAGGTTCGTCTATGCGCATCCGGGAACCGAACCTGGGCCGCCAGTAGCGGAGCACGCGCGCTTAACCACTAAGCCACGGGGCCGGCCCTGTCTTTTCGTTTTGTTCATCATTTCCTTTGCCTTGCAGAAGGCTTTTAGTCCCATCTAGTCCCATTTGTATATTTTTTCTTTTCTTTCCCTTGCCTGAGTAGACATGGTATTGGAAAAGATGCTGCTAAGACCGATGTCAAAGACTGTACTGTGTATATTTGCTTCTAGGAGTTTTATGGTTTCAAGTGTGAGATTCAAGTCTTTTATCCATTTCGAGTTAATTTTTGTGTATGGTGGAAGATAATGATCTACTTTCATTCATTTGCATGTGGCTGTCCAGTTTTCCCAACAGCATTTATTGAAGAGACTTTCCTTTCTCCATTGTATGATCTTGGCTCCTTTGTCAGAGATTAACTGACCACAGATGTGTGGTTTTTTTTCTGGGCTTTCAGTTCTGCTCCATTGATCTATGAGTATGTTTTTGTGCCAGTACTGTGCCATTTTGATTACTATAGTTATGTAATATATTTTCAAGTTAGGATTGTGATGCCTCCAGCTTTGCTCTTTCTTCTCAGGATTTCTTTGTCTATTTGAGGTCTTTTGTTATTCCATATATATTTTAGGATTCTGTGTTCTGTTTCTATGAAGAATGTCATTGGGATTCTGATTGGGATTGCTTTGAATCTGTAGATTACTTTAGGTAATATGGACATTTTAGCTGTGTTTATTCTTCCAATCCATGTGCATGGAATATCTTCCCATTACTTCAGGTCATCATTGATTTCTTTCAATAATGTCTTATAGTTTTCATTGTATAGGTCTTTAACCTCTTTGGTTATATTTATCCCTAGACACTTTTTTCTTTTTGTTGCAATTGTAAATGGGATTGTATTCTTGAGTTCTCTTTCTGTTAGTTCATTGTTAGGGTATAGAAATGCAACTGCTTTTTGTAAGTTGATTTTGTACGCTGCAACTTTGCTGTAGTTGTTGATTATTTCTAATAGTTTTCTGATGGATTCTTTAGGGTTTTCTATATTTACAATCATGTCATCTGCAAACAGCAAGAGTTTCATTTCTTCTTTTCCAATTGGGATTCCTTTTATTTCTTTTTCCAGCCTAATTGCTCTGGCCAAAACCTCCAGTACTATGTTGAATGCGAGTGGCGAGAGTGGGCACCTTTGTCTTCTTCCTGTTCTCAGAGGAATGGCTTTAAGTTTTTCGCCATGAAGTATGATGTTGGCTGTGGGTTTGTGATATATGGTCTTTATTGTGTTGAGGTATGTTCCTTCTATACCTATTTTATTGAGAGTTTTTATCATAAATGGATGTTGGATCTTGTCAAATCCTTTCTCTGCATCTGTGGAGAGGATCATGTGATTTTTATTCCTCATTTTCTTAATATGGTGTATCACATTGATTGATTTGCGGATGTTGAACCATCCCTGCATCTCTGGTATAAATTCCACTTGATCATGGTATATGATCCTTTTAATATATTTCTGTGTTCGATTTGCTGATATTTAGTTGAGGATTTTTGCATCTGTGTTCATCAGTGATATTGGCCTGTAATATTCCTTCTTTGTGCTGTCCTTGCCTGCTTTTGCTGTCAGAGTGATGTTGGCCTCATAGAATGAATTAGGAAGTGTTCCATCTTCTTCAACTGTTTGGAATAGTTTGAGAAGCATAGGTATTAAATCTTGTTTGACTATTTGGTAGAATTCTCCAGAGAAGCCATCCGGTCCTGGACTTCTGTTTTTTTGGGAGGGTTTTGATGACCATTTTGATCTCTTTACTTGTGATTGGTCTGTTCATTTTCTCTATTTCTTCTTGATTCAGTTTTGGGAGGTTGTAAGAATCTAAGAATTTATCTATTTCTTTTAGGTTATCGAAATTGGTGGCATGTAAGTTGTTCAGTGTATTCTCTTATTGTCCTTTTTATTTTATTTATTTTTTTTAATAAAGATTTTATTTATTTATTTTCCCCCCAAAGCCCCAGTAGATAGTTGTATGTCATAACTGCACATCCATCTAGTTGCTGTATGTGGGACGCTGCCTCAGCAGCGGTGCATCGGTGCGTGCCCGGGATCCGAACCCCGGCCGCCAGCAGCAGAGCACACGCACTTAACCGCTAAGCCACGAGGCCGGCCCAAACAATTTTTTTTTTTTTAAAGATTTTATTTATTTATTTTTTCCCCCAAAGCCCCAGTAGATAGTCGTATGTCATAGCTGCACATCCTTCTAGTTGCTGTATGCGGGACTCAGCCTCAGGATGGACGGAGAAGTGGTGCCTCGGTGCGTGCCCGGGATCCGAACCCGGGCCGCCAGCATCGGAGCGCGCGCACTTAACCACCAAGCCACAGGGCCGGCCCATCTCTTATTGTCCTTTTGATTTCTGTGGTATCTGTTGTAATTTCTCCTCTTTAATTTCTAATTTTAGGTCTTTGAGGCTTCTCTCTTTTTTTCTTAGTGAGTCTGGCTAAGGGTCTGTCAATTTTGTTTCAGTCTTCTCAAAGAACCAGCTCTTTGTTTCATTGATCCTTTCTACTGTTTTTTTAGTCTCTAATTCATTTACTTCTGCTCTAATTTTTATTATTTCCCTCATTCTGCTGACTTTGGGCTTCATTTGTTCTTCATTTTCTGGTTCTATTAGGTGTAGTTTAAGGTTACTTATTTGGTATTTTTCTTGTTTGTTGAGGTACGCTTGTATTGGTATGAATTTCCGTCTTAGAACTGCTTTTGCTGCATCCCATAAGAGTTGTTTGGTTGTCTTTTCATTTTCCTTTGTCTTCAGGTATTTTTTGATTTCTCCTTTGATTTGTTCATTGATCCAATGGTTCTTCAGTCGTGTGTTCTTTAGTCTCCACATATTTGTGACTTCCCCATCTTTTTTCTTGTAGTTGATTTCTAGTGTCATAGCATTATGGTCAGAAAAGAAGCTTGATATGATTTCAATCTTAAATTTATTCAGGCTTGCCTTGTTTCACAACATATGGTATATCTTTGAGAAGGTTCCATGTGCACTTAAGAAGAATGTGTATTCTGCTGTTTTGGGAGGGTATGCTCTCTATATATCAATTAAGTTCATCTGATCATATGTTTCATTTAATTCCACTATTTACTTGTTGCCTTTCTCTGCATGATCTATCCATAGATGTAAGTGGGTTGTTCAGGTCCCCTGCTATTATTGTGTTGCTGTTAATTTCTCCCTTTAGGTCTATTGATAGTTGCTTTATATTCTTTTGTGCTGCTGTGTTAGGTGCATATATCTTTATAAGTGTTATGTCCTCTTGGTGGAAAGTCCCCTTTATCATTATATACTGCCCCTCTTTGTCTCTCATAGTCTTTTTTTATCTTGAAGTCTGCTTTGTCTGATATAAGTATGGAAACACCTACTTTCTTTTATTTGCCATTTGCTTGCAGTATTGTCTCCCATCCATTCATTCTGAGCCTGTTTGTTTTTCGTGCTCAGATGTGTTTCCTGGAGGCAGCGTATTGTTGGGTCTTGTTTTCTAATCCACCCCACCACTCTGTGTCTGTTGATTGGAGAATTCAATCGATTTACATTTAGAGTGATTATTGATACATGAGGGCTTAATCCCACCTAATCTATATTTCCATTGTTTCTCTTCCTTTGTGTTTCTGACTACCATTTCATTTTGGGGGTTTTCTGTGGAGGTTTTATCTTTTTTTATGATCTATGGCTCTGCTCTGACTTTTTGTTTGCTGGTTACTGTGAGGTTTGTATGAAGATCTCATAGATGACATAGTCCATCTTCTGAGAGACTCTTATCTCCATTAGTCTAAGCAGGTTCCATCACTTTCCTCTTCTCCTTCTGAGTTATTGTTGTCACAAGTTATTTATATTTGTGTTGTGCATTTGTGACTAAGCTGAAATGTTTATAGTTACTTTTGATGCTTTCCTTCCCTTCTTCTTTTAAGTTATAATTAAGTATTTGCTACCCTGTTGTGAAGCAGAGCTGTAGCTTTCTGATTTTGTCTGTCTATTTATCTCTTTGCTCAAAGCTTTGTAGACATTTGCCTTCTTTTTTGTTTCAGGTATGAGGGCGTTCTTGATCATTGCTTGTATGGGAGATCTAGTGGCGATGAACTCCCTCAGCCTTTGTTTATCTGGGAAAACGTTTATTTCTCCATTGTATCATAAGGATCGTTTCACTGGATAGAGTATTCTTGGCTGACAGTTTTTGTCTTTCAGTATTTTTAATATATCATTCCATTCTTTCCTTGCCTGTAAAGTTTCTGCCAAGAAATATGCTGAAAGCCTGATAGGGGTTCATTTTTAGGTTATTTTCTTCTGTCTCGCTTCCCTTAATATTTTTTCTTTGCCATTGGCTTTTGCCAATTTTACTATTATATGCCTTGGAGAAAGTCTTTTAGCATTGATGTAATTAGGCATTCTGTTGGCTTCATGTATTTGTAAGTCCGGTTCTTCCACAGATTTGGGAAGTTCTCAGCTGTTATTCTTTGAACAAGCTCTCTGCTCCTTTCTCCCTCTTTTCTCCCTCTGGAATACGTATAATTCTTAGGTTGCTTTTATAATTGAGTCATATATTTCTCCAAGAATTCCTTCATTTTAAAAATCTGAGTCCTCTTTCCTCGTCCACTTCTATATTTCTCGTCCATTTCTATATTTCTATCCTCTAAATCACTAATTCTTTCATCCATAACATCAGATCTATTTTTTAAGGATTCTAGATTCTTTTTTATCTCATTAATTATGTTCTTCATATCCAGAATTTCTGCTTTTTTTTAATAGTTTCATTCTCTTTGCTGAAGTATTCCTTTTCCTCATTAATTTTATTTTGAGTTCATCGAACTGTCTGAACATTCTTGTAACTTGGTGAGTTTCTTTATGACAGTTATTTTGAATTCTCTGTCATTTAGATTGTAAATTTCTGTGACTTCAAGGTTGGTTTCTGGAGACTTGTCATTTCCTTCTGCTCTGAATTTTTACTGTAGTTTCTTATGGTGTTTGATGAACTAATCTTTTGCCTGCATATTTGTGGTAGTATCAGGTCACAGATTCCACCTGCTACCACTGTGGGGGAAGCATGAGCTGTGTTTCTGATCCCACCCCATATGCTGGAAGTTGCATGGGTACAGTGGGTGTTCCCACCTGCTGAGAAAGCATTCACACTGGGCTCAGAGTTGCCGCCACACAGAGGCACGTACCCAGTTGTGTGACCACAGCACTACTATGGGTATTTGTGCCATCTGGGAAAGCATTTGCATGTACACATATATCTGCTGCTGCCTTTTCTTATGCTCATGCCAGCCTCTGTGCTTGGTGGGTGGGGCTTCTTCAAGGGTTCTGAGCATTGGCCAATCATTGGGACTCCAGTGGCACGGTGGGCTTTCCAACCACCCAGGGAAGCATTCATGCGTGGGTCCAGGGCTGCTGCCAACCCCTCCCAGAGTTGCACCAAGGCGCCTTCCTACTTTTGGGGATGCAGCAGTACTATTGGCTCTCATGCCAACCTGGGAAGTGCTCGGGTGTGTGCACAGTGCTGCCAGGGAAGGGATGGGGATAGGAATGAATTCATAGTACATGCAGTGACAAGCATAAATCTCAGAATAATTATGCTGAGTGAAAGAAGACAGTAAAAAATGAGTACATAGTATATGATCCCATTTATAAAAATTCTTGGAAAATACAGGAAAATCTATAGGGACATATACCGGATCACTGGTTGCCTGGGAATGAGAATGTGTTTGCAAACGGCAGGAAAGGAGGAATTAAAATGAGCATGAGGAAATTTGGGGAGGATGGACATTCCTTTTCTTGATTGTGGTGTTGGTTGACTAAGTTATAATCAAAATGTATCAAATTGTTCACTTTAAATGTATGCAGTTAATTGTATGTCGTTAATACCTCAATTAAGTTAGAACATGTAGGGAAAAGAGAGGGAGAGAGAGCCAAGAGAGGGAAAAGGGAACGAAAAGAAGGACTGAGGGTGAAAATTAAGTGGACAAAAGGAAGAGGGAGACACAGGAGGCATCGGGTCTCTGTGACTTTGACATCTCCTTCCCTTGGAGTCTCCCATACTGGGCAACTGACTGGACCATTCTGATGTGCTCTCCTCACCTCACAAGTCACTGTCTGCCAGCGGAAGAAGGAGGGCGACTATGAGCTCCAGTGACGGTGCCTGGTCTATTACCTGCCTCATGGCGACCTATGGAAGCTGCGATGACTAGATCTGACTAGATCTGAGGTCCCCTTTTCCCAGCTTGGGTCCAGAGGAGCTTGGCTGGAACAGAACGAAACCACATTGGATGGACTCAGGCTCCAAGCCTTTATAGACTTGGCCCCTGACTGGCTCACAGGGGCCTAAGCTGAAAGATTTCACCTTCTTTAAGTCCTGAAAGTGACTGCAACTTCTGTCCTGTGGTGTCACACCAGTTCATCCCTCAGGGACACCAGAATTGGTGAAACCAGCACAGACATTGCCATCATGTAAAATCGAATCTCCACTTCAGTGCAAGGTTTCCCTTCTCTTAGGAAACTTTGGAACATCCCTCCCCTTGACTCTGTGCAGCCATCACACCCCTCTCGGTTCCTCCATATTCCTCCCCCACTGAAGGCCTGGCAGTCTCAAGTTCCCCTTTTCTGCTTCATTCTCTGAAGCTCAGATTCACCAGGACTTCCAGATCAATCTCCCTCGATGGCTCCTCTCCCCAATCATGGGTCCTCCATGACGGGAAACAGGCCAAGATGGGAGGAGTGTGTGAGACATGACTCTGCAGTCACCTTGGGCCTTGGGAGCTGAAATGACTAGGTGTCTGGGAAGCCTGAATCCCAGAGTAACACCAAGGCTCTGGGAAGAGAGTATCTGCTCTGGATGTAAAAGTGAATAAAACTCGGGGGGAGAAATCTGAGGGAAAAGAAAGAGTCTTTTTTCATCTTTCTCTGTACAGAGTCCAACTAGCCTCACAGCAGAGGCTCCCCAACAAGCAGCCCAGAGCATCCCAAGCATGAGGCAGGCTGCGCTGTTCTGCTGTGGGTCTGTGGGAACAGATTACATTATCTGCACACACTGTGCAGATGACCACAGCTGAAGATACCCAAGGGCTGAGAATTAAAGTCATGGTCATGCCACTCTCTCAGACTTTTTGTGTGTGAGCTTCATATTCTCAATCTTAAGCAGTGATTCTCTGAGAATGCACACTCTGAGGATTATAATGATTAATAATATTAATATATTATTATTATACATTGCATACATTATACACTGTACATTATAATTATAAATTAACGTATAATTATTATTATACATTAATATATTATTATATATTACATTATAATAATATCATTATAATGATCAATAATAATCATTATTGATTATTTAATTTCTGCTAAGCAACATGACTGGCATGCTCTGCGTGTATTATCTCAGTTACAGTCACCATTTTTAGGGTTTTATTCCCATTTTAAGCTAAAGATATGGAGGCTCAGAAATATTAAATAACTTGACAAAGAAGGAAAAAAATTACTCCAAAGCTAAATTAAATACCTATTCAAACTATGTGTCAAAGAAAGAAAGATGTTATCTGACCTACAAACAGACTCAAAGTTGACCTCCCACAGGCCTGCAGTGAAAGAACTGGTAAAGAATGTACATCAGGAAGAAGAAATGTGAACCCAGGAAAACATAACAGGAGTCACGAGGAAAGGAAAAAACAGTCTGTCTAATTTAGTATTAGTTTTAAAACAAGATATTAAAAACACATTCGCACCAAAATTCCAGATGATTACCACATGGAAGAATAGAGGAGAGAAGATTTAGCTAAAAAATAACTCATTTTTTAGGGAAGATATAAGTACTAAGATACTCTATTATTGTTTAACACATTGCTCTCAGAAATTGATAAATCTGTGGGACAAAAGTAAGTAATGATAAAGAGGATTTGAAGAGTGCAACGTACTCGATCAGGCAAATAGACAAATCCCAACACACTGGCTTATTGTGAGACTTGTGATGCTGAAAACAGTCATTCTCCTGAGAGCATGATACCACAATGGCATATCAATTTTCATGAATCAAATTTCCAACACATATAAATCTAAAAAAAGGGACAATCCAGTATTTCATTATATGCAACTGTGATTCAACATGCAACAAATACCAGAAAAATAGAGACCCAGAAGTAGGTGTCTTTTGAGAAGACAGAGATAACAGCTCTTTAGTGAAATATGTTGGAATCTATTGGAATATTACACAAAAAGGACAATCCATTTGGACTAGGTAGTTTTTCTCTGTGACTGTGAGGGCAAAACTCTAAAGAATCCCCTGACTGTAATAACTCTCTGTTGATCTTAAAATACAAATGCATAACACTCAGGAAAGGAAAATGAGAGAACAAAATGAGAAGAAAAGATCTCCTTTCTCTCCTCACCTGAAACCCAATATCTCACCTCAGAAGGATCACTGTCTGTATCTTCTCTGTCATGCAAAGGAATCAAAGAAAAGAAAACTATTGGTATATACTAAAGTCTCAAGAGCTCAAAGCAAGAAGACATCAGGAGCCCTGCAGAGGCATTAATGTAGTGTGAGCTCCATGTCATCTGCACCGTCTTGTCTTTTCTTCATCGTGTTTGTCGGGACGTCCTTCTTGGCCCCTCACTCTCCCTGCGTCGCTAGCGAGTCTCTCTGCCTCAGTGCTACCGCCAGTCTCTCTCTTGCCGTCTTCACTTTTTTTTCCTGTTTCCTGATATCCTCCTCAGTCACCAGAAGTTGTTTGCAAAGGAGCTGTGGGATGTACAGACCAGCTCCTGGGATCGTCTCTGCTGAATTTGAAGACCAGGCAGGGGTGGGCATGGGGCTGGAGTTCAGACCACCTGTGAACACACCTGGCAGGGATGCATCTGTGCAACTAGGTGCAAGACTCAGCAGGGCTTTGGCAAGGTCCAAAGGTCTTAACAGTTCTCCTGCACTCTGCAGGCCTGGAGACCTTGCAGTCTCTTCTGCCAGCAGAGTTGTTGGGGTTGCTCCAACGTTTCCTCCCATTGATGGCATCTGACCTCATTGCCAGGATAGGATGTGATTCTAGTAACTGGCCTCTTGAATATGTAACTGGACATCCTCAAAGGGATGGAGATGCTCAAACCAGGCTTTGGGTTGGATTGGTTTCCACAATCATGTCGCTTCCTCTGTGATGATTTCACCCTCATACTTCTTTTCCTCTTACTCTATAAAAATAAATTGTGAATGTGGATCAGAGTGATAAATGAAGCCTGTTATCCCAGGACAATTATGTCAGATGCCTTGTACTTCTACCCTCCCTCTTTCCCTGTGGGGATTAATCTGACCTGTGTCCTGGGACATCATCAAAGAGATTTGGGTAAAGAACAGAAAGCTCGAGGTCAAAACTCAGGACTACGGCAGGTCATTTCTTCTCCCCCATGTTGTTAGACACTTATGAGTATGACTTTATTCTCTTTTTGTCCTTGTCACTCTCAACAAGAAAAGCCCTGGTGCTCCCTGTCAGGACACATGGTCCCCAGTCTTTTTCTAAATCCCAAATCGTACCATTCTTCTGTACTATATGACTATTCATTTGATTAACCCATTGACCAGTTGGTGTTCATAGCTCCATTAGAGCTTAAATCAGTAGTGAAATTATCATCCACCCCACTCCTAGTGACTCTTATTTGACGACTGTGAACATTAAATCTCAGTACAGAGAATGTATGAAAAAACTCAACTTCCAAATGGAGATTGTGCTGAGAATGGGAAGTACACACTGGATTTATGAAACCCAGGAAAAAAAGGTAAACTTTCTCATTATTAATTTTTGTATAGACTGCACCCACATTGATGATATCTTGGTTCTAGTGGGTTAAAATATACTATTAAAATTAGTTTCACCTGTTTGCTTTCATTTTTTAAAATGTGGCTACCAAGAAAAAAATTAAATTCTATAATATAGAGTGCTTAATGTTACTATTGGACTGTGCCGAGGAAGCCACCAGTGAAAAGAAAGTCCGGAGAAAGTGGTTAGGGAAATTTTTTCCCTAGAAAAGGAGTCTACACTGGCCCACACTGCAAGATGCAGCAAAAACTGTCACACACACACACACACACACACACACACACACACACACACACTGACGGAATGAAACAAACCTCTTCCTAGAGTCACCACTTCTCACATGGCATGAGGTTGCACTCCTACTTAGTCCTAAATGCACTAATCTCAAGAAAGAAGGCAGAAGTCAAGGTAATTTACCAGTTAGGAAGATCTAAAACCAGAGACTAAAGCTCAAGATATGTGGTGAATTTCCTGTCGTGGCTTCTGTTATTAATTCAATATGTTAGGGAGACTTTTCCAAGGAGAGTTGTTTTAAAACTCACTTTTTCTTTACTATGTAAAAACAGACAGGCTATGTAAAGAATAATTACTATAGCCAATTAATGAAAAGGAGATGATAGAACACTAATACCCTTATTATAAGTCACTACTGGATTAGAGAGTCAGGGAACAGCTGACATTGGGTTAATTTGGCCTTAATTAGGCTGATTCTGATTTCATGACCATTATATTGATTGTATTATGCTAGAACCTATGAAATTTCTCAGCCCCCCTACTATTTAACCACCAAGGCCCACCAACCAGACCAGTTCTTGCTGACACATCCCCTGCCTCCATCCCTTCTGAAAACACCTGGAGGATTTTCCCCAAATCCCACTCTGTCCCTGCGCTCTTCTACCTGCCCCAGGGCCAGGGAATCATTTTCTCCAAGGCTCAGCCTCTGCGTGTGCCCAGCTCTGGGGATGGCACTTCTCCCTCGAGTGAAGACAAGGATCAGAGTGCAGACCACGTGAGCTGCAGCAATTGGAAAAAGACTGGGGTTTGCTGACAGAAAAGAACCTTTAGTGGGCACGGTTACTAGGGTCTAAGCCCCAGTGATTCCTCCAGGGAATGTGATGCAGGACAGAGCAGGAATGTCTGCATGTGGTTCAGCTTGGGAATGCCTGTTGGGTGACATAGGTGACATTGGTAATGCATTCGCCAATGTTGTTCACTCATTTATTCATCGTATGTCATGGAGTGCTTTCTACATACATCCAGGCAACAGTCTCACACTCTGGGGCTCACAGGCAGTGTCAGAAGAATTTCTAAATTTTATTTCTAATATATAGGTACAGCACCGGCAATACACTAGGTGTTCCAAGCATTTTTCAAACATTAACTCCTTTAATACTCTCCATAAACCTACAAAGTAGGTATGCTGATCATTATTGCCAACTGAGAGATGAAGAAACTGAGGCACCAATCAGGTAAATAACTCTGCCAATACAAATACCTAGTAAGGGATGCAGCTGGAATTTGGACATGAGGAGTTAGCTCCATAGTCTGCGCTCTTAACGGTGACATTTACTCTCTAAAGACTTCACATCATGAAAAAATTTGATCAGTTATCCATTTTCTTGGTGCATTGAGTAGCCACACTATTTTATATGTGTCTCAAAAACAGGATACCTGCGTAGAAACTACTGCACATACACACTCAAATTACATCTAACAATGTCCCCAGTCCCTGAAAATTAATACAGAGAACATTTCAGAATGTTTCTTGCCCAGGTTGGGAGAATTCTGAGGAAATTTCGGTGTTACTGTAAGAAGCTGAGGACAGGTGGGGAGTGGGTCTCAGGGGAAAGGTGTCCTCAGGAGTCACCATTGAATGACAACATTTATGGTAAGGTCTCAGCAGTGCCTGAATTCAGGATATGGTGGTGATTTAACCTTGTGGATATCTTCTGGCTGTGGGATTATGGTGATGCAGCACAGAGAGAGGGGATGGTTCACTGTGTTCTTGGGGGAAACCAGACCCATGAAAGAGAGGGAATGACAGTTTCCTTAGCCCTGGGGGCGGCTGCCAAGTCTCCTGGGGCGTGTGCTGGGCCCCCGTCAGAGGAGGAAGCAGCCTGGTAAACGGTGTGCCAGGCCTGAGATCTGGAGGCCTCCCACACCCGGGTCCCTGAACTGCCCAGGCCCCCCGAGGGAGGACGATGGTCGGGCAGTGGCAAGCGGGGTGGGGCTGGCGCCGAGCCTGCTCTTGGATGCCCCGGGGAAGGGCGCCGGGGGATGGGATGCCCCTGGCCAGGTCTGAGGGACCGAACCAGCTCGGGGCTGTCGGGGGCAGAGAGAGAAGCCCCCTCCGCCCTTTCCCTTCAGGTTCTTAGGGCTGGCCAAATCCTTCCCAAGACAGCTTGTCTGGAGAAAATCAGACCCAGCTGAAGAACATGTGTCCATGGGGGAAACCCGGGAAACTGAGTCTCCACACACAATAGCAGAGATTCTCATCTTGCATCCTCTCCTGAGCTAATGACAAAGGTGGATGTCCTGGGTGGGCCTGTGGAATGGGAGAGGGGAGGAAGTCTATTGTCATGCAGAGGGACAAGGAAAGACTTGTCTGAATCTTCTCCCCTGCACTGGGTTCAGGTCTGGAAGGGACTGGCAGAGAGGTGAGCAGGAACCGGCCTCTCTGTGGTGGGGCTGGCCCCGGGGCAGGCGTGGGGGAGATGACTGGAAGTGGGATGGCGCTTGAGTTGGCACCAGCCAGCGGTGGAGGCAGAGACTCAGAGGTCAGGGATCACTCTCTCTGTCTCTGTCTCTCTCTCTCTCCCTCAGGGCGCTGAGGAGAGTAAGGTGGCGCCCCCTGCCCACCTCGCCTACCTCTCCATGGGCCCTTCTTTCTCTGGCCGCTTCAGGAGCCCTGCGGACTTGGTTTCAACCCCCCACCCACCGCACAGGCCAAGGGCGCATGCGCGACCGCCTGGGCCGAGGGCTGGCCTCGGGGGGTCCTCAGTGAAGGCCCCGCCCTGCCCCCAGGCTCTGACCCAGCTGCAGCTCTTCCATCGCCGCCCTTCTGGACTCGGCTTCAGCTGTTGTCTCCCTCCCCTCCCCCACTCCCACTCAGGTTGGAGGCCGCTTCCCTGCCTTGGAAGCATTGCTCTGGCCCTGAGGGCCACAGGCGTACTGGGCTGGAAGCTCAAGGCTCTGCCTGGGCCTGCTGCTTCGGCCAGGGGCTCATTTCTTCCAGGAAAGACAAAGCCATGGCCTCACCCCACGCCTGCACATTGCCACGGCAGGCAGCCCAGGTGTAGGAAAGGCTCTGTGGAGTCAGAAGTGCCGAGACAGGCAGATGGCACCGCAGGGTTTGGGGGCCAGGGCACAACTGGGCTAGCCCCTCCTCCCGGGAGTCGGGGAGGCCCGGCCTTCCTAGTGCCCAGGCCCCGGCTCCGGGGAGAAATCCGCCATGGAGAGCACGCAGGAGGCCCTCTGCCTGAGGTCGCAGGTGTCACGCCAGGGCCACTGCAAGCCCGGCTCGGCTTGCCTGCTTTCTCCAAAGGAGGCTGGCCGACCAGCCGAACCTGGCACCTGGGCCAGGCCCCTTCCAAGGGGACGAGTTCCAGATGATAGAGCCCTGGGGGCGGCTGCCAAGTCTCCTGGGGCGTGTGCTGGGCCCCCGTCAGAGGAGGAAGCAGCCTGGTAAACGGTGTGCCAGGCCTGAGATCTGGAGGCCTCCCACAGCCGGGTCCCTGTCCTGCCCAGGCCCCCCGAGGGAGGACGATGGTCGGGCTGTGGCGAGCGGGGTGGGGCTGGCGCCGAGCCTGCCCTTGGATGCCCCGTGGAAGGGCGCCGGGGGATGGGCTGCCCCTGGCCAGGTCTGAGGGACCGACCCAGCTCAGGGCTGTCGGAGGCAGAGAGAGAACCCCCCTCCGCCCTTTCCCTTCAGGTTCTTAGGGCTGGCCAAATCCTTCCCAAGACAGCTTGTCTGGAGAAAATCAGACCCAGCTGAAGAACATGTGTCCATGGGTGAAACCCAGGAAATTGAGTGTCCCCACACAATAGCAGAGATTCTCATCTTGCATCCTCTCCTGAGCTAATGACAAAGGTGGATGTCCCGGGTGGGCCTGTGGAAGGGGAGAGGGGAGGAAGTCTATTGTCATGCAGAGGGACATGGAAAGACTTGTCTGAAGCTTATCCCCTGCACTGGGGTCAGGTCGGAAGGGAGGGCACAGAGGGGAGCAGGAACCGGCCTCTCTGTGGTGGGGCTGGCCCCTGGGCAGGCGTGGGGGTGATGGCTGGAAGTGGGATGGCGCGTGAGTTGGCACCAGCCAGCGGTGGAGGCAGAGACTCAGAGGTCAGGGATCTCTCTCTCTGTCTCTGTCTCTCTCTCTCGCCCTCAGGGAGCTGAGGAGAGTAAGGTGGCGCCCCCTGCCCACCTCGCCTACCTCTCCATGGGCCCTTCTTTCTCTGGCCGCTCCAGGAGCCCTGCGGGCTGGGGTTCAACCCCCCACACACCGCACAGGGCAAGGGCGCATGCGCGAATGCCGGGTCCTAGGGCTGGCCTCGGGGGGTCCTCAGAGAAGGCCCCGCCCTCCCTCCAGGCTCTGACCCAGCTGCAGCTCTTCCATCGCCGCCCTTCTGGACTCGGCTTCAGCTGTCTCCCTCCCCTCCCCCACTCCCACTCAGCTTGGAGGCCGCTTCCCTGCCTTGAAAGCTTTGCTCTGGCCATGAGGGCCACAGACCTACTGGGCTTCAAATTCAAGGCTCTGCCTGGGCCTGCTGCTTCGGCCAGGGGCTCATTTTTTCCTGGAAAGACAAAGCCATGGCCTCACCCCACGCCTGCACTTTGCCACGGCAGGCAGCCCAGATGTAGGAAAGGCTCTGTGGAGTCAGAAGTGCCGAGACAGGCAGATGGCACCAGAGGGTTTGGGGGCCAGGGCGCAACTGGTCTAGGCCCTCCTCCCGGGAGTCGGGGAGGCCCGGCCTTCCTAGTGCCCAGGCCACGGCTCCGGGGAGAAATCCGCCATGGAGGGCACGCGGGAGGCCCTCTGCCTGAGGTGGCAGGTGTCACGCCAGGGCCACTGCAAATCTGGCTCGGCTTGCCTGCTTTCTCCAAAGGAGGCTGGCCGACCAGCCGAACCTGGCACCTGGGCCAGGCCCCTCCCAAGGGGACGAGTTCCAGAGGATAGAGCCCTGGGGGCGGCTGCCAAGTCTCCTGGGGCGTGTGCTGGGCCCCCGTCAGAGGAGGAAGCAGCCTGGTAAACGGTGTGCCAGGCCTGAGATCTGGAGGCCTCCCACAGCCGGGTCCCTGTCCTGCCCAGGCCCCCCGAGGGAGGACAATGGTCGGGCAGTGGCGAGCGGGGTGGGGCTGGCGCCGAGCCTGCCCTTGGATGCCCCGGGGAAGGGCGCCGGGGGATGGGCTGTCCCTGGCCAGGTCTGAGGGACCGACCCAGCTCGGGGCTGTCGGGGGGGAGAGAGAACCCCCCTCCGCCCTTTCCCTTCAGGTTCTTAGGGCTGGCCAAATCCTTCCCAAGACAGCTTGTCTGGAGAAAATCAGACCCAGCTGAAGAACATGTGTCCATGGGGGAAACCCGGGAAACTGAGTCTCCCCACACAATAGCAGAGATTCTCATCTTGCATCCTCTCCTGAGCTAATGACAAAGGTGGATGTCCCGGGTGGGCCTGTGGAATGGGAGAGGGGAGGAAGTCTATTGTCATGCAGAGGGACATGGAAAGACTTGTCTGAAGCTTATCCCCTGCACTGGGGTCAAGTCGGAAGGGAGGGCACAGAGGGGAGCAGGAACCGGCCTCTCTGTGGTGGGGCTGGCCCCTGGGCAGGCGTGGGGGTGATGGCTGGAAGTGGGATGGCGCGTGAGTTGGCACCAGCCAGCGGTGGAGGCAGAGACTCAGAGGTCAGGGATCTCTCTCTCTGTCTCTGTCTCTCTCTCTCGCCCTCAGGGAGCTGAGGAGAGTAAGGTGGCGCCCCCTGCCCACCTCGCCTACCTCTCCATGGGCCCTTCTTTCTCTGGCCGCTCCAGGAGCCCTGCGGGCTTGGGTTCAACCCCCCACACACCGCACAGGGCAAGGGCGCATGCGCGAATGCCGGGTCCTAGGGCTGGCCTCGGGGGGTCCTCAGAGAAGGCCCCGCCCTCCCTCCAGGCTCTGACCCAGCTGCAGCTCTTCCATCGCCGCCCTTCTGGACTCGGCTTCAGCTGTCTCCCTCCCCTCCCCCACTCCCACTCAGCTTGGAGGCCGCTTCCCTGCCTTGAAAGCTTTGCTCTGGCCATGAGGGCCACAGACCTACTGGGCTTCAAGCTTAAGGCTCTGCCTGGGCCTGCTGCTTCGGCCAGGGGCTCATTTCTTCCTGGAAAGACAAAGCCATGGCCTCACCCCACGCCTACACTTTGCCATGGCAGGCAGCCCAGGTGTAGGAAAGGCTCTGTGGAGTCAGAAGTGCCGAGACAGGCAGATGGCACCAGAGGGTTTGGGGGCCAGGGCGCAACTGGTCTAGGCCCTCCTCCCGGGAGTCGGGGAGGCCCGGCCTTCCTAGTGCCCAGGAGACGGCTCCGGGGAGAAATCCGCCATGGAGGGCACGCGGGAGGCCCTCTGCCTGAGGTGGCAGGTGTCACGCCAGGGCCACTGCAAATCTGGCTCGGCTTGCCTGCTTTCTCCAAAGGAGGCTGGCCGACCAGCCGAACCTGGCACCTGCGCCAGGCCCCTCCCAAGGGGACGAGTTCCAGAGGATAGAGCCCTGGGGGCAGCTGCCAAGTCTCCTGGGGCGTGTGCTGGGCCCCCGTCAGAGGAGGAAGCAGCCTGGTAAACGGTGTGCCAGGCCTGAGATCTGGAGGCCTCCCACAGCCGGGTCCCTGTCCTGCCCAAGCCCCCCGAGGGAGGACGATGGTCGGGCAGTGGCGAGCGGGGTGGGGCTGGCGCCGAGCCTGCCCTTGGATGCCCCGGGGAAGGGCGCCGGGGGATGGGCTGTCCCTGGCCAGGTCTGAGGGACCGACCCAGCTCGGGGCTGTCGGGGGCAGAGAGAGAACCCCCCTCCGCCCTTTCCCTTCAGGTTCTTAGGGCTGGCCAAATCCTTCCCAAGACAGCTTGTCTGGAGAAAATCAGACCCAGCTGAAGAACATGTGTCCATGGGGGAAACCCGGGAAACTGAGTCTCCCCACACAATAGCAGAGATTCTCATCTTGCATCCTGTCCTGAGCTAATGACAAAGGTGGATGTCCCAGGTGGGCCTGTGGAATGGGAGAGGGGAGGAAGTCTATTGTCATGCAGAGGGACATGGAAAGACTTGTCTGAAGCTTATCCCATGTTCTGGGTCAGGTCGGGAAGGGACAGCACAGAGGGGAGCAGGAACCGGCCTCTCTGTGGTGGGGCTGGCCACAGGGCAGGCGTGGGGGTGATGGTTGGAAGTGGGATGGCGCGTGAGTTGGCACCAGCCAGCAGTGGAGGCAGAAACTCAGAGGTCAGGGATCTCTCTCTCTGTCTCTGTCTCTCTCTCTCGCCCTCAGGGAGCTGAGGAGAGTAAGGTGGCGCCCCCTGCCCACCTCGCCTACCTCTCCATGGGCCCTTCTTTCTCTGGCCGCTCCGGGAGCCCTGCGGGCTTGGGTTCAACCCCCCACACACCGCACAGGCCAAGGGCGCATGCGCACCTCCTGGGCCTAGGACTGGCCTGGGGGGGGGTCCTCAGTGAAGGCCCCGCCCTCCCTCCAGGCTATCACCCAGCTGCAGCTCGTCCATCGCCGCCCTTCTTGACTTGGCTTCAGCTGTCTCCCTCCCCTCCCCCACTCCCACTCAGCTTGGAGGCCACTTCCCTGCCTTAAAAGCATTGCTCTGGCCCTGAGGGCCACAGACCTATTGGGCTTCAAGCTCAAGGCTCTGCCTGGGCATGCTGCTTCAGCCAGGGGCTCATTTCTTTCTGGAAAGACAAAGCCATGGCATCACCCCACGCCTGCACTTTGCCATGGCAGGCAGCCCACGTGTAGGAAAGGCTCTGTGGAGTCAGAAGTGCCGAGACAGGCAGATGGCACCAGAGGGTTTGGGGGCCAGGGCGCAACTGGTCTAGGCCCTCCTCCCGGGAGTCGGGGAGGCCCGGCCTTCCTAGTGCCCAGGCCACGGCTCCGGGGAGAAATCCGCCATGGAGAGCACGGAGGAGGCCCTCTGCCTGAGGTGGCAGGTGTCACGCCAGGGCCACTGCAAGCCCGGCTCGGCTTGCCTGCTTTCTCCAAAGGAGGCTGGCCGACCAGCCGAACCTGGCACCTGGGCCAGGCCCCTCCCAAGGGGACGAGTTCCAGAGGATAGAGCCCTTGGGGCGGCTGCCAAGTCTCCTGGGGCGTGTGCTGGGACCCCGTCAGAGGAGGAAGCAGCCTGGTAAACGGTGTGCCAGGCCTGAGATCTGGAGGCCTCCCACAGCCGGGTCCCTGTCCTGACCAGGCCCCCCGAGGGAGGACGATGGTCGGGCAGTGGCGAGCGGGGTGGGTCTGGCGCCCAGCGTGCCCTTGGATGCCCCGGGGAAGGGCGCCGGGGGATGGGCTGTCCCTGGCCAGGTCTGAGGGACCGACCCAGCTCGGGGCTGTCGGGGGCAGAGAGAGAACCCCCCTCCGCCCTTTCCCTTCAGGTTCTTAGGGCTGGCCAAATCCTTCCCAAGACAGCTTGTCTGGAGAAAATCAGACCCAGCTGAAGAACATGTGTCCATGGGGGAAACCCGGGAAACTGAGTCTCCCCACACAATAGCAGAGATTCTCATCTTGCATCCTCTCCTGAGCTAATGATAAAAGTGGATGTCCCGGGTGGGCCTGTGGAATGGGAGAGGGGAGGAAGTCTATTGTCATGCAGAGGGACATGGAAAGACTTGTCTGAAGCTTATCCCCTGCACTGGGGTCAGGTCGGGAAGGGATGGCACAGAGGGGAGCAGGAACCGGCCTCTCTGTGGTGTGGCTGTCCCCGGGGCAGGCGTGGGGGTGATGGCTGGAAGTGGGATGGCGCGTGAGTTGGCACCAGCCAGCGGTGGAGGCAGAGACTCAGAGGTCAGGGATCTCTCTCTCTGTCTCTGTCTCTCTCTCTCGCCCTCAGGGAGCTGAGGAGAGTAAGGTGGCGCCCCCTGCCCACCTCGCCTACCTCTCCATGGGCCCTTCTTTCTCTGGCCTCTCCGGGAGCCCTGCGGGTTTGGGTTCAACACCCCACACACCGCACAGGCCAAGGGCGCATGCGCGACCTCCTGGGCCTAGGACTGGCCTGGGGGGGGTCCTCAGTGAAGGCCCCGCCCTCCCTCCAGGCTCTGACCCAGCTGCAGCTCTTCCATCGCCGCCCTTCTGGACTCGGCTTCAGCTGTCTCCCTCCCCTCCCCCACTCCCACTCAGCTTGGAGGCCGCTTCCCTGCCTTGAAAGCTTTGCTCTGGCCATGAGGGCCACAGACCTACTGGGCTTCAAGCTCAAGGCTCTGCCTGGGCCTGCTGCTTCGGCCAGGGGCTCATTTCTTCCTGGAAAGACAAAGCCATGGCCTCAACCCACGCCTGCACTTTGCCACGGCAGGCAGCCCAGATGTAGGAAAGGCTCTGTGGAGTCAGAAGTGCCGAGACAGGCAGATGGCACCAGAGGGTTTGGGGGCCAGGGCGCAACTGGGCTAGCCCCTCCTCCCGTGAGTCGGGGAGGCCCGGCCTTCCTAGTGCCCAGGCCACGGCTCCGGGGAGAAATCCGCCATGGAGAGCACGCAGGAGGCCCTCTGCCTGAGGTGGCAGGTGTCACGCCAGGGCCACTGCAAGCCCGGCTCGGCTTGCCTGCTTTCTCCAAAGGAGGCTGGCCGAACAGCCGAACCTGGCACCTGGGCCAGGCCCATCCCAAGGGGACGAGTTCCAGAGGCTAGAGCCCTGGGGGCGGCTGCCAAGTCTCCTGGGGCGTGTGCTGGGCCCCCGTCAGAGGAGGAAGCAGCCTGGTAAACGGTGTGCCAGGCCTGAGATCTGGAGGCCTCCCACAGCCGGGTCCCTGTCCTGCCCAGGCCCCCCGAGGGAGGACGATGGTCGGGCAGTGGCGAGCGGGGTGGGGCTGGCGCCGAGCCTGCCCTTGGATGCCCCGGGGAAGGGCGCCGGGGGATGGGCTGCCCCTGGCCAGGTCTGAGGGACCGACCCAGCTCGGGGCTGTCGGGGGCAGAGAGAGAACCCCCCTCCGCCCTTTCCCTTCAGGTTCTTAGGGCTGGCCAAATCCTTCCCAAGACAGCTTGTCTGGAGAAAATCAGACCCAGCTGAAGAACATGTGTCCATGGGGGAAACCCGGGAAACTGAGTCTCCCCACACAATAGCAGAGATTCTCATGTTGCATCCTCTCCTGAGCTAATGACAAAGGTGGATGTCCCGGGTGGGCCTGTGGAATGGGAGAGGGGAGGAAGTCTATTGTCATGCAGAGGGACATGGAAAGACTTGTCTGAAGCTTATCCCCTGCACTGGGGTCAGGTCGGGAAGGGATGGCACAGAGGGGAGCAGGAACCGGCCTCTCTGTGGTGTGGCTGGCCCCGGGGAAGGCGTGGGGGTGATGGCTGGAAGTGGGATGGCGCGTGAGTTGGCACCAGCCAGCGGTGGATGCAGAGACTCAGAGGTCAGGGATCTCTCTCTCTGTCTCTGTCTCTCTCTCTCGCCCTCAGGGAGCTGAGGAGAGTAAGGTGGCGCCCCCTGCCCACCTCGCCTACCTCTCCATGGGCCCTTCTTTCTCTGGCCTCTCCGGGAGCCCTGCGGGCTTGGGTTCAACCCCCCACACACCGCACAGGCCAAGGGCGCATGCGCGACCTCCTGGGCCTAGGACTGGCCTGGGGGGGTCCTCAGTGAAGGCCCTCCCTCCCTCCAGGCTCTGACCCAGCTGCAGCTCTTCCATCGCCGCCCTTCTGGACTCGGCTTCAGCTGTCTCCCTCCCCTCCCCCACTCCCACTCAGCTTGGAGGCCGCTTCCCTGCCTTGATTCTTTGCTCTGGCCATGAGGGCCACAGACCTACTGGGCTTCAAGCTCAAGGCTCTGCCTGGGCCTGCTGCTTCAGCCAGGGGCTCATTTCTTCCTGGAAAGACAAAGCCATGGCCTCACCCCACGCCTGCACTTTGCCACGGCAGGCAGCCCAGATGTAGGAAAGGCTCTGTGGAGTCAGAAGTGCCGAGACAGGCAGATGGCACCAGAGGGTTTGGGGGCCAGGGCGCAACTGGGCTAGCCCCTCCTCCCGTGAGTCGGGGAGGCCCGGCCTTCCTAGTGCCCAGGCCACGGCTCCGGGGAGAAATCCGCCATGGAGAGCACGCAGGAGGCCCTCTGCCTGAGGTGGCAGGTGTCACGCCAGGGCCACTGCAAGCCCGGCTCGGCTTGCCTGCTTTCTCCAAAGGAGGCTGGCCGAACAGCCGAACCTGGCACCTGGGCCAGGCCCATCCCAAGGGGACGAGTTCCAGAGGCTAGAGCCCTGGGGGCGGCTGCCAAGTCTCCTGGGGCGTGTGCTGGGCCCCCGTCAGAGGAGGAAGCAGCCTGGTAAACGGTGTGCCAGGCCTGAGATCTGGAGGCCTCCCACAGCCGGGTCCCTGTCCTGCCCAGGCCCCCCGAGGGAGGACGATGGTCGGGCAGTGGCGAGCGGGGTGGGGCTGGCGCCGAGCCTGCCCTTGGATGCCCCGGGGAAGGGCGCCGGGTGATGGGCTGCCCCTGGCCAGGTCTGAGGGACCGACCCAGCTCGGGGCTGTCGGGGGCAGAGAGAGAACCCCCCTCCGCCCTTTCCCTTCAGGTTCTTAGGGCTGGCCAAATCCTTCCCAAGACAGCTTGTCTGGAGAAAATCAGACCCAGCTGAAGAACATGTGTCCATGGGGGAAACCCGGGAAACTGAGTCTCCCCACACAATAGCAGAGATTCTCATGTTGCATCCTCTCCTGAGCTAATGACAAAGGTGGATGTCCCGGGTGGGCCTGTGGAATGGGAGAGGGGAGGAAGTCTATTGTCATGCAGAGGGACATGGAAAGACTTGTCTGAAGCTTATCCCCTGCACTGGGGTCAGGTCGGGAAGGGATGGCACAGAGGGGAGCAGGAACCGGCCTCTCTGTGGTGTGGCTGGCCCCGGGGAAGGCGTGGGGGTGATGGCTGGAAGTGGGATGGCGCGTGAGTTGGCACCAGCCAGCGGTGGATGCAGAGACTCAGAGGTCAGGGATCTCTCTCTCTGTCTCTGTCTCTCTCTCTCGCCCTCAGGGAGCTGAGGAGAGTAAGGTGGCGCCCCCTGCCCACCTCGCCTACCTCTCCATGGGCCCTTCTTTCTCTGGCCTCTCCGGGAGCCCTGCGGGCTTGGGTTCAACCCCCCACACACCGCACAGGCCAAGGGCGCATGCGCGACCTCCTGGGCCTAGGACTGGCCTGGGGGGGTCCTCAGTGAAGGCCCTCCCTCCCTCCAGGCTCTGACCCAGCTGCAGCTCTTCCATCGCCGCCCTTCTGGACTCGGCTTCAGCTGTCTCCCTCCCCTCCCCCACTCCCACTCAGCTTGGAGGCCGCTTCCCTGCCTTGATTCTTTGCTCTGGCCATGAGGGCCACAGACCTACTGGGCTTCAAGCTCAAGGCTCTGCCTGGGCCTGCTGCTTCAGCCAGGGGCTCATTTCTTCCTGGAAAGACAAAGCCATGGCCTCACCCCACGCCTGCACTTTGCCACGGCAGGCAGCCCAGATGTAGGAAAGGCTCTGTGGAGTCAGAAGTGCCGAGACAGGCAGATGGCACCAGAGGGTTTGGGGGCCAGGGCGCAACTGGGCTAGCCCCTCCTCCCGTGAGTCGGGGAGGCCCGGCCTTCCTAGTGCCCAGGCCACGGCTCCGGGGAGAAATCCGCCATGGAGAGCACGCAGGAGGCCCTCTGCCTGAGGTGGCAGGTGTCACGCCAGGGCCACTGCAAGCCCGGCTCGGCTTGCCTGCTTTCTCCAAAGGAGGCTGGCCGACCAGCCGAACCTGGCACCTGGGCCAGGCCCATCCCAAGGGGACGAGTTCCAGAGGCTAGAGCCCTGGGGGCGGCTGCCAAGTCTCCTGGGGCGTGTGCTGGGCCCCCGTCAGAGGAGGAAGCAGCCTGGTAAACGGTGTGCCAGGCCTGAGATCTGGAGGCCTCCCACAGCCGGGTCCCTGTCCTGCCCAGGCCCCCCGAGGGAGGACGATGGTTGGGCAGTGGCGAGCGGGGTGGGGCTGGCGCCGAGCCTGCCCTTGGATGCCCGGGGAAGGGCGCCGAGGGGATGGGCTGCCCCTGGCCAGGTCTGATGGAGCGACCCAGCTCGGGGCTGTCGGGGGCAGAGAGAGAACCCCCCTCCGCCCTTTCCCTTCAGGTTCTTAGGGCTGGCCAAATCCTTCCCAAGACAGCTTGTCTGGAGAAAATCAGACCCAGCTGAAGAACATGTGTCCATGGGGGAAACCCGGGAAACTGAGTCTCCCCACACAATAGCAGAGATTCTCATCTTGCATCCTTTCCTGAGCTAATGACCAAGGTGGATGTCCCGGGTGGGTGGGCCTGTGGAATGGGAGAGGGGAGGAAGTCTATTGTCCTGCAGAGGGACATGGAAAGACTTGTCTGAAGCTTATCCTCTGCACTGGGGTCAGGTCGGGAAGGGACGGCACAGAGGTGAGCAGGAACCAACCGGCCTCTCTGTGGTGGGGCTGGCCCCGGGGCAGGCCTGGGGGTGATGGCTGGAAGTGGGATGGCGCGTGAGTTGGCACCAGCCAGCGGTGGAGGCAGAGACTCAGAGGTCAGGGATCTCTCTCTCTGTCTCTGTCTCTCTCTCTCTCCCTCAGGGAGCTGAGGAGAGTAAGGTGGCGCCCCCTGCCCACCTCGCCTACCTCTCCATGGGCCCTTCTTTCTCTGGCCGCTCTGGGAGCCCTGCGGGCTTGGGTTCAACCCCCCACACACCCCACGTCCTAGGGTAGGACGCAGGCATAGACCCTATAAGCCTACTGTCCGGGCCGGCCCCACAGACTGGTGAGTTTGCGGGTCTCACCAGACTGGCGTCTATTTACACAAACTTTGCTGTGGGTTAATATGCACATGAAGTGAAGGCCATTGCCAAGGGCATCTTGGAAGCCAAATAGGCTGCAAATTTGGTGGGCACAGGTCGAGAAGTTAAGAGCCATTAGGGCGCTCGCCACTTTCAGAAGACTCCCGTGACAGGATAAGTTGTGTCACGGAACGGGGTAGAAGACACATGTCCCCCGCCAACTGCAAGAAAATGTCCATGCAATGACGAGGTACTCTGTAAAGCACACAATCCCCAACCCCGTGGCACCTCCCCACCAGGTATTATTCTGACTCCAAGAGACCTAAGGCGTGGCTAAAGCTGTCATTGTGCACATAAGAAAAGAACCGGATGAGGTTTTTCCTTCTGTCTTGTTCTGTGTCCTGAGAAAACTTGGCTTTGTGACCAGTGAGAATATTCTCCTTGGTCTCCACCATACGGAAGGTGCATTTACCGGGGTGCCCCTTGGTGGCCAGTCGAGTAGACTGGGGTTCTGAACTGTCTCTTTGTCCGGCTGTGCCAAGCTCTCAGGGGAGTTTGTCATAAAGGACCCAGTCCATAAGGGCTTTTGTCGTCTTAACCTTCGTTGCTTGTTAGTGCTGGAAAAATCCCACTCCAATATTGCCTGCCTGGTGTCACAGATTAGCGGGTCTGTGACTGGAGGCGTCCCACACTATTGTAGGAGACCGGAGACACCGTTTTCACTACACCATCCTTACCGCCTGTGTAACGAAGGTCTTTACTTTCTCTGAATATCTTTGGGAGTGAATTCTGTGGATCATGGGGGCTACATCATCTGCGCCCTCACCAGGGACGCCTCTTGCGTCCATGGTAAAAATTTACTCTAAGCATGGGAAAGTTACCACCGGGTCTTTCCTTAAAAAGGCTTATTGGATCCAGTCACTATTGGAATAAATATACAAATGAAAATCCTACTCGTCAATGGCCAGACAACAGATCCTTTGAATTGGGAAAACTTCTAAATTGAGGAAAAAAAATATGTTTTGAGAGCTCTCACACAATTGTTTAATTGGTACCTAAAAAAGGGCCATAAAAAGGAAGGGAAAAATTTAAATAGCCTTAAGACCTTGACTCAGGTTACAATTGAATTGAGAACATGTAAAAGTGTAAGTGTTGATAAGATTATAAAGGTTGGAATGTTTGAGCTAATTTTATATAAAGAGGTTACATCAACTTTGCCTGTGTATGTTTTAAAATGTCTGACTGGGAATGCTTCCCTTGTCCAAAATTAGAAGACCAACACCTATTGATAAAAATCTTAATGATAACTATTTTTAAAGGTATAAGAGGTGATGAAATTTACATGAACTTTTGTAAAAAAAACTGATGTTATTTCTATTACAGTACTGGTTAACAAAAATAGTAATTTAAATGATGGCTAATTTTATCTAATGTCTTATGAAGTCTTATAGACAATCTAAATAATTATTGGCAACAAGTAACTAGTTGTGAAAAAGATGAATGTTGGGCGAACTTTAAATAATAATTATGTGTTATGGTGTTTACAGCTTCCAAAATCTTTTTGGTGACTTAAATCTTTAGAGTTTTGCTAAATTTTGTGATAAAAATTCACTGAGTATCATCATTTCCAAATAAGATAAGATATTAGACATTGATTGCGAAAGTCACGATTGTCTACATTTGGCTTTTCATTACAGGAAAACTAAAAGGTGTTTTGGGTCTATTGGTAAACATGTGTTTTATTAAAAGATTGTACTATAAAGTAACATATTTCTAGAAGTTATGAAGTGTTTATAAATTTTCCAAGCCACAATATACTAATGTAAAAGAAAGTTTATCATGGTTTACTTAGTTTTTACTTACAAATTCGGGTTTATAAGAGTTAAAATTTCTAATTAGTGTATGTGATTGAAGCTACTAAATATTAAGAAAAAATATGTCTGTGTACAAGGAAAGTAAGATGTATAAAGAAGGAACAAAGAATGGAAATATTTTGTTTGATTGATTAAGAAAGATAAATTTGTCTTCAAGTACTAGGAGGGAAAAGAAAGACATGGGACAAATTCTGAATGTAAAATGAAAGTTATAGGTTTGTGGAAGAGGAATTCTGGAAAAGGAGTTTTTGTATGGTGAAGTTGGCTCAGATTGAAATGAATTTAATTAAGTTAATGAATTTTAATATCAGAAGGAAGCTGGTACAAAATTATAATTTGGTCTTCTTTCTCTTAAAAGGATAATTTTCTTGAACTTGATAAAGAGGTTATAAAAGATTTTTCTTTACCTTTGGATAAGTCTACCTAAAAGACAGAAAAAAAAAAAAACTGTTAAAATAATTTCCTGTGTTCAAAAGACTGAGGTTTCTCTATTAAGGTTTTTGGGCTGTTAATGATCTCTTTGCTTTAACATTTTCTATTTTTGACAAGCTCCCCAAAATTCATATCTTAAATAAAGTCTTTTTTTTTACTTTTTTTCTTTGAGAATTTTCAAAGGGCCCTAGAACTTCTTAAAGAAATTTGCTCTCTTCCTATAATGGGAAAGATACTAAGTTTATTAGGCTTATTCAGTATGTTAAATTGCATGGAAAGCATTGTCAGACAAGTGATGATAAGTCTGCTTAGGTGCTATTATGTGAGCAAATGTTATCGACATAGGTGTTTTAAAATTGTATAACATTACTGAAATTCTGATCTGTCCTGATTATCAGTCATATTTCTGGTTATTATTATTTTAAAGTGTTGTATGTCACAAAATTAATCAAATTTCTCTGTCAATTGCCATTTTGAGGTCTTGTTGTTTACAGACTTATTTCTTTGCTCTAATGCTTTTGCAAAATATTTCAACTTCAGAAAAAGTCATGGAAAGGACTCTGGCATTTACACTGGAGTACAGGTTTCTGACAAACTTTCTGATCATAAAACTGACCTTGGTAAGAAATTACAGAAACCTGATGGAAAGACTGATAACTTCATGAAGCTGCTAACAGAAAGATTGGGATCAAGAATGGATTACACAGGACTGAATGAACTGATAAGGATGATTATAATTTTTATGATTTTTCATTTGAAGTATTGCTGAATTTTTAATGTTTTGTTTTTTCAGAGTTAAGGAAAACTTTTTCTCTTTTCTCCTGAGCTAGCTATGACTTATAACAATTTGGCAAATGATATTTTTATAAGTAAAATTGAAATATTTCTCTATTTCTTAGATCTGATCCCTCGAATTTGGAAACTCTTAGTAAGTGAGTGTTGTTGTTTTCATGGCAATATAGTTATTTGCATAAGTTCAATAAGAATCTGTTCTCCTTATAACAGGACATAATTGGAAACACTGGTTATATTACCCAGGCTGTGACTGGAAGATCATATTTGCGATATAACCATACAGCTTTTGAGGAATGAAGATTGGACTTTATGGAATAAAGCCACGTGGAAATATTGGCCTGGTACCTTATGTTCCAAGCAGCACTTACCAGGATAAGTAAAGAATGTCACTTATCTGGCAAACACAAGGAACCTCGAAATATTTTGGGGGAACCTAGGAACAGAGGAATTCACCCAAATCTGTAGGTATTACAGGCAAAGTCTGATGACAAAATCCTTGGCTTGACTTTTCTGGCCTGGAGAGGCCTTTAAAGTTCAATCTGAGATTCCTTATAAAAAGTTCCAGCAAAGCAGATTTAAAAGAGCCTATGTGATCAATTGCTATTCTTGCTGTACTTATGTAAATAATTGGGCCAACACTATTGGAACTAGACTTATTTTGCAAACTAGTTAGTTTTAATTTGTCTATCTTTGATAAAAATGAGGGTGATCTTAGAAAGAAAAATTATATTTCAGTAAAAACTATAGTGTACATTTGCGGATATTAGATCCTAGTTTTGTTAATTGTCTGTTAAGGTTTTTGTTTTATATCTGTTGACTGGACTGGATCCTGATTTCTTCTAGTCTAAAATATCTGCCTACAGATGTCCAAACTAACGTTTTTGATTTTTTCCATCATTTTCATTTGAAATCACTGAAAACTGAACCTCCCCTTTTTCCTGAAGCCTTACAAACTGAAGCTGATGGACTTGATATAAACTTAAGAGGTTACCCGATGAAATCATCAGAGACATTTTAAACTGCAAAAGATGCTTTGATGCTGACATCTAAAAATCTTCTTAACTAGCTGTCCCCTATACTCAGAAACTGCTTTACAAATTGCTCCAACCATTAACCTTCTTTTTCTTTCGTTTACATAGAAATGCTTCCATTAAATACTTGATTGCTTGCTTCCACAATATAGGCATAACCTTGAGAGCCCACCTGCATCACCACTGTCAGGGGAAGAGGGGGAATCTCCCTCTGCCCTTTTCCTTAAGGTTCTTATGACTGGCTAAATAATTAACAAGACAGGGTAGCAGGAGAAAATAATACCAAGTTTAATAACATGTATACATGGGAGAAAGCAGGGACACTGCGTTTCTCAACACAATAGCAGATTCTCGTCTTAAATACCATGTCCAACCAAAGACAAGGAGGATGTTGGGGGTGGGAGTGTTAGTTACAGGAGATTATCACTAAAGCACTGTAAACAAGAGTAAGATTTATTATGCCGTTATAAGGCCTCACCTTCTACATTGATAAGTCTCTAGAAATGAGGTCGTCCCCCCTCTTCCCAATACAGAGAGGAAGATACTTTTACAAATGGAGACTTCCCTTGTAAATGATTGTCTGGTAACTCCTCACAGGGCCATCCAGAGCCTGTGGCCAGAGAGACAGAACTTCCGATAAGATGGGCTTGTTGGTGCCTTTTCTATTGTAACCTCTATCCTACATTATCTTTATAGCAGTCATGATAATAACTCCTTCCTGAAACAGATCTTTTGTTTTAAATTCTTAAGGCAGTTTGGGAGGGGAAACTCAAATATTCTTCCTGAGTTCTCTGAGTCCTTATTGTCTTCAGCTGGAAATAATCCGTATACCAGAGCGGTGCTTCCTGGGGTAGCTTGCCCTGAGCACCATCAGTTCCCTCCTCTGAAACTTCCCTAGAAGTTTCACATATAAAAGCTGAGCTGGTAACTGTGGAGAGAGAAATCGTTTTAGTATCTGAGTGATAAGAAGTCTGCAAAGAGAGAAAAGAACGCAGATTAGGATGAGGATGAACAAGCAGAAAAGAACAAATCGGAGCACATTTCCCCACACCCCATTAAACCAGTCCCCCAATCCTGGAAATAAGTCAGTCCAATAAAATGTGTGAGCTTCGTTTATCTGATGAAAAATGTCAATCTTCTCTTTTAATAGATTTAAGTTAGATATTACTTGACCTGTTTGATTCACATAAAAGCAACATTTTTCTCCAATGATTGCACATGCTCCTCCTTGCTGGGCAGTGAGTACATCCAGAGCACGTCAATTTTGGGGCACCACAGATGCTAGGCTGTTAATACCTGACTGGAGTATGTTCAAGGTTTGCATGGTGGTGTTGAACTCTTGCTCCATTACCATAGAGAGATTTAAGGTTGCCTTTTCCAACTCACAGTCTCCAAAGCTGGGGAATAGGACTCTCAAGGCTGAAAAGAACTTGGAGTTGCGATATACAAGTGGATTTTCCACGATTTCTCAACTGGCACGCTTATGTGGCACAATCTTATTAACAAACGAACCCAGGTTTGTAATTTGGCTGGCATTTCAGGTGGAGTGTTTGGTGACAGAAGGAGCCAGGTATCCAAGTCCGCATCGTCCTGACCAATTAGATGGGAATCCTTTATACACTTTGTTGCCGCATAAAATGAAAAGACCAGTGTAGTTTAAAGACAAAGTTAGAATTGAGTCTGTAGTTCCCAGGATCTGGACTATTTCATGATCTGTGCCACTTGCACTGTTACTACCTAAACATCTCCATTTCCCATGAGCTCCTGTCAGTCTGCGAGAACAGAACAGATTGCAGAATAGCTGGTAGAGGAGGCCTGCAGTCTGATTTTGGCAGCTATAAAGCCTGGTCTTGTCACCTGACCAGGTGAGTCCAGATCTTTGATCCACCCGTATATAGTCTGTGGCATTGGGCAGCTTAACCATGCGGATAGCTGCGATACCCTAAGTTGCACACGGGTGGCTCGTAAGCCATCCAGAGCACTTGGTGATTTGGCAAATGTTTGTGCCAGAGGGAGTAGTGATAGAGTCACTTACAATTCCCTTGAGAGTTCTGAAGATGCCACCTGCGGAATCAAACCACAGAGTTTGACTGCAATATTGTCTCGGTATGTCACCCAGGAAAGGTCCAGCGCCATGTTTACTTTCAATGCAGAGGGAAAAACTTTCACTTATTGCTTGTACTTGGGCAAGGGACAGTCTTTGACTTTTTAAGTAGTCTTTCTGGGGCCCAAGTGACTCACCAGGAGACGAAGCAGAGTGAAGTTTCCCTTGTTGCGGATATCATACTCTGTTATTCATCCATTTTCCATACTTAGTCCACCAGGTGTTCATATCAGCAGGAACAAAGACTAGTTCAGGTTCTTTTGCACTATCTAGCTGTTGACATAACCAACAGTCAGATTGATTAGTTAGCGTTACTAGGGCTTGGTAAACTGGCATAAGGGGATGTTTGGTCTGTGCCCGACCTGTTGAAAAAGAGAGGGTTAGTAAAAGCAAGACACAGATTGGAAAAGAGCCCATAGCAGAGACTTAGAGAGGGGAAGAGGGACAGATAGAGACCAGCACTCTCCAGTCAGCTTTCTAATAAATGATTAAAAATATATATATAGGGAGTGACGTCAGCATCATGGCGGAGTGAGCTTTCCCGTGAATTCTTCCCCCACAAAATACAACAAAAGTAACAGCCACAGACCAACAACGGAATCCCAGACAGTGAAAAGCTGGAGCGGAGGGATCCACACTGCCACACATCTGAGAGCGGAACGTGCTGGGCCCCCGGAGGAAGTGGGGAGAGGTAAGGAGAACTCCGCTCCCTCCCCATCAGATCAGCGATCCGGTCCCCGCGGCTCCCAGACAGGGGGGAGTGGCGGCCCTCGGCGGGAAACTGTAGCTCTTCGGGCTCTCTCAGCCAGTGGGAAACTCCCGCACAGAGGGCTCAGAGGAGCCACAGGGCTACCATCAACATCTGAGCAACCCAGAGAGCAGATAAAGAGGGGCAAACGAGAAGCCTCCCACGTCAGGGACCCAGAGGGCAAAAGAGAGAGCTCCCCCCTCCCCGCAACCCGGAGTCTGCAGCTCGACCAGATCTAGCGGTCCGAGGCAGACCAGAATAAACTGGACTGGACCCGTGGATCGCAGTGGGGAAAAGAACCAAAACAAAACAAAATAAAACTGCGGATCGCAGCAGAAAAACTGGGGCAGAGTGCAGGGGGCTTAGACTACACAGCCCTTTACCACCAGACAGTGGCGGCAGGTGGAAATTGCAACCAGAGACTTCCAGGATGAGGAAAATCAAAACCAACACAGGAACCACAATGCAAAAATATATGAAATCACCAGACCAGAAACAAAATGACAAGCACCCAGAAATCAACCCCGAAGACACAGAAATCCATAAACTAAATGACAGAGATTTCAAAATAGCTATCATAAAAACACTCAACGAAATACGAGACAACACAGACAAACAATTAAATGAGATTAGGAGTTTCTTCACAAAAGAGATTGAAATCATAAAGAAAAACCTATCAGGGCTGATGGAGATGAAGAACACAATGGAGGAGATAAAGGAGAATCTGGAATCTTTAAAGAACAGAGCTGACAATATGGAGGAAAGAATTAGTACTTTAGAGGATAGGAATACAGATATACTCCAGATGGAAGAAGAGAGAGAACTAAGACTAAAAAGAAATGAAGAAAGACTCCGAGAAATATCGGACTCTATTAGAAAATGTAACATAAGAATTATAGGTATTCCTGAGGGAGAGGAGAGGGAAAGAGGAACAGAGAGCCTATTCAAGGAAATAATAGCTGAAAATTTCCCAAATCTGGGGAAGGAGCAGGAAATACCAGTAAGTGAAGCCAACAGGACTCCTATATATATTAACAGACAAAGGCCTTCACCACGACACCTAGTGGTAAGGCTAGCCAGGGTCAACGACAAAGAAACAATATTAAGGGCAGCTAGACAAAAACAAAAAATTACGTACAAAGGAACTCCCATCAGGCTCTCAGCGGATTTCTCAACAGAAACTTTTCAGGCTAGAAGAGACTGGAATGATATATTCAAAATACTAAAAGACAAAAACTTTCAGCCAAGAATACTCTATCCAGCAAAAATATCCTTCAAATATGATGGAGAAATAGTAACTCTCCCAGATAAACAAAAGCTAAGGGAGTTCATGGCCACGAGACCGCCACTACAAGAAATACTCAAGAAGGCCCTCAGGCCTGAAAACAAGAAGAGAAAGGGAACACAAAGCTTGGAGTAAGGAGAAAAGTAGGTAGACAAAATCAGAGAAATAGTAGATCTTTACCGGAATAGGTTAGCAACCACTTAAATACTAAACTCAAAGATCAAAGGAAGAAATTCACCAAAAATAAATTTAAGCTCATCACTGTAAACACACAGCCACAACACAAGATAGAATAAGGTATAACAAGAGCAACTTAGAAGGGGAAGAGGAAAGTGACTGAATTGACTTAGTATAAGGAAATAGGAGGCTATCAGATAATGGACTATCTCATACAGAAGATTTTTCGCCCAAACCTCAAGGTAACCACTAAACAAATAATCAAATTAAAACCACATATGATAAACAAAGAGAAAAGTAGAAGAATCATAAGACAGAACAACCAAACTGAATTGGCAGTCCAAAACAAATGGGACAAGAAACAAAGGAAATGCAAAAGAACCAGAAAATAAGTGACAAAACAGCAACATTCAACCCTCATATTTCAATAATTACCCTAAATGTAAATGGATTGAACTCTCCAATCAAAAGATACAGAGTGGCAGGATGGATTAAAAAGCAAGACCCAACAATATGCTGCCTTCAGGAAACACATCTTAGCACTAAAGACAAGCACAGGCTCAGAGTGAAAGGATGGAAGACAATACTCCAAGCTAATGGCAAACAAAAGAAAGCAGGTGTTGCCATACTCATATCAGACAAAGTAGACTTCAAGATAAAACAGGTTAAGAAAGACAAAGAAGGGAAATATATAATGATAAAAGGGACACTCCATCAAGAAGACATATCACTTATAAATATATATGCACCCAACATAGGAGCACCAATGTACATAAAACAACTATTAACAAACCTAAAAGGAGAAATCAACAACAACACAATAATAGTAGGGGATCTTAACACCCCACTTACAGCAATGGATAGATCATCCAGACAAAAAGTTAATAAAGAAATATTAGACTTAAATGAAAAACTGGACGAGATGGACCTAGTAGACATATACAGAGCACTCCACCCAAAAACAGCTGACTACACATTCTTCTCAAGCGCAAATGGAACATTCTCTAGGATAGACCATATGTTGGGAAACAAAGCAAGCCTCAATAAATTTAAGAAGATTGAAATCATAACAAGCATCTTTTCAGACCATAAGGCTATGAAACTGGAAATGAACCAGGAAAAAAAAACTGGGAAAGTGACAAAAATGTGGAGATTAAACAACATGCTACTGAACAACCAATGGATCATTGATGAAATTAAAGGAGAAATCAAAAACTATCTGGAAACAAACGAAAATGATAACATGCCATATCAAACCATATGGGACGCAGCAAAAGCGGTCCTGAGAGGGAAACTCATAGCGATACAAGCCCACCTTAACAAACAAGAAAAAGCCCTAATAGGCAACCTTAAATTACACCTAACAGAACTAGAAAAAGAAGAACAAACAAAGCCCAAAGCCAGTAGAAGGAGAGAAATAATAAAAATCAGAGCAGAAATAAATGATATTGAGACCAAAAAAACAGTAGAAAGGATTAATGAAACAAAGAGTTGGTTCTTCGAGAAGATAAACAAAATAGACAAACCCTTAGCCAGGCTAACTAAGAAAAAAAGAGAAAAGGCTCAAGTAAATAAAATTAGAAATGAAAGAGGAGAAATTACAACGGATACCATGGAAATACAGAGGATTATAAGAGAATACTATGAGAAATTATATGCCAACAAATTGGACAATCTAGAAGAAATGGATAAATTCTTAGACTTATACAACCTCCCAAAATTGAACCAAGAAGAAATGGAGAATCTGAATAGACCAATCACAAGTAAAGAGATTAAAATAGTAATCAAAAACCTCCCAAAAAATAAAAGTCCAGGACCAGATGGCTTCTCCAGTGAATTTTACCAAACATTCAAAGAAGATTTAATACCCATCCTCCTCAAACTATTCCAAAAAATAGAGGAAGATGGAACACTTCCTGAATCATTCTATGAGGCCAACATCACCCTGATACCGAAACCAGACAAAGACAATACAAAGAAAGAAAATTACAGGCCAATATCGCTGATGAACATTGATGCAAAAATCCTCAACAAAATATTGGCAAACCGAATACAACAATATATTAAAAAGATCATACACCATGATCAAGTGGGATTTATACCAGAGACGCAGGGATGGTTCAACATCCGCAAATCAATCAACGTGATACATCACATCAACAAAACAAAGAATAAAAACCACATGATCGTCTCAATAGACGCAGAGAAGGCATTTGACAAGATACAACATCCATTTATGATAAAAACTCTCAATAAAATGGGAATAGAAGGAAAGTACCTCAACATAATAAAGGCCATATATGACAAACCCACAGCTAACATCATACTCAACGGGGAAAGACTGAAAGCCATTCCTCTGAGAACAGGAACGAGGCAGGGCTGCCCACTCTCACCACTCCTGTTCAACATAGTACTGGAGGTTTTGGCCAGAGCAATTAGGCAAGAAAAAGGAATAAAAGGAATCCAAATAGGTAACGAAGAAGTGAAACTCTCACTATTTGCAGATGACATGATTGTATATATAGAAAACCCTACAGAATCTGTTGGAAAACTGTTAGAAACAATCAACAACTACAGCAAAGTTGCAGGGTACAAAATCAATCTACAAAAATCAGTTGCATTTCTATATGCTAATAATGAACTAACAGAAAGAGAGCTCAAAAAGATAATACCATTTACAATTGCATCAAAAAGAATAAAATACCTAGGAATAAATCTTACCAAGGAGGTGAAGGACCTATACAATGAGAACTACAAGACATTATTGAGGGAAATCTACGATGACATAAAGAAATGGAAAGATATCCCATGCACGTGGATTGGAAGAATAAACATAGTTAAAATGTCTATATTACCTAAAGCAATCTACAGATTCAATGCAATCCCAATCAGAATCCCAATGACATTCTTCACAGAAATAGAAAAAAGAATACTGAAATTTATATGGGGCAACAAAAGACCCCGAATAGCTAAAGAAATCCTAAAGAAAACGAACAAAGCAGGAGGCATCACAATTCCTGACTTCAAAACATACTACAAAGCAATAGTAATCAAAACAGCATGGTACTGGTACAAAAACAGACACACAGATCAATGGAACAGAATTGAAAGCCCAGAAATAAAACCACACATATACGGACAGCTAATTTTCGACAAAGGTGCTAAGGACATGCAATGGAGAAAGGAAAGTCTCTTCAATAAATGGTGTTGGGAAAACTGGACATCCACATGCAAAAGAATGAAAGTGGACCATGTGCTATCGCCATTCACAAAAATTAACTCAAAATGGATCAAAGACCTGAAGATGAGACCTGAAACTATAAAATTCATAGAAGAAAATATAGGCAACACGCTATTTGACATTGGGTTTAAAGGAATCTTTTCGGATGACATGCCTACCCAGACTAGGGAAACTAAAGAAAAAATAAACAAGTGGGACTTTATCAGACTAAAGAGCTTTTATAAGACAAATGAAACCAGAATCAAGATGAACAAACAACCAACCAGCTGGGAGAGAATATTTGCAAAACATACATCTGACAAGGGGTTGATCTCCATAATATATAAAGAACTCACACAATTGAACAACAAAAAAAACAAACAACCCCATCAAAAAATGGGCAGAGGAAATGAACAGACACTTCTCCAAGGAAGATATACAGATGGCCAATAGGCACATGAAAAGATGCTCAACATCACTAATCATCAGGGAAATGCAAATCAAAACAACACTAAGATACCACCTCACGCCCGTTAGAATGGCTATAATCACCAAGACAAAAAACAACAAATGTTGGAGAGGATGTGGAGAAACAGGAACCCTCATACACAGCTGGTGGGAATGCAAATTGGTACAGCCTCTATGGAAAACGGTATGGAGATTCCTCAAAGAATTAAAAATAGAGATGCCCTATGATCCAGCCATCCCACTACTGGGAATCTATCCAACGCACCTGAAATCAACAATCCAAAGAGGCTTATGCACCCCTATGTTCATTGCAGCATTATTAACCATAGCCAAGAAGTGGAAGCAACCTAAGTGTCCCTCGACTGACGATTGGATTAAGAAAATGTGGTATATATATACAATGGAATACTACTCAGCCATAAAAAAAGACAAAATCGTCCCATTTGCAACAACATGGATGGGCCTGGAGCGTATTATGTTAAGTGAAATAAGCCAGAAAGAGAAAGACAAACACTGTATGATCTCACTCATATGTGGAATATAAACCAACACATGGACAGAGAAAACTGGACTGTGGTTACCCGGGCAGTGGGGGTGGGGGGTGGGCACAAGGGGTGAAGGGAGTCATATATGGGGTGATGGACAAACAAAAATGTACAACCCAAAATTTCACAATGTTAGAAACCATTAAAATATCAATTAAAAAAAATATATATATATATATCCACTAATAGTTTGTGTGTGTGAGTGTGTATATATATCCTGAGTTTTAAAGCAAGAGGGAGGAAATGGGTCAAAGTAGGTTTTCTTGATCCGTGATCTTGGGAAGAGCTGTCTACTTCATGATGTCGGCTGCTTCTGGGGCCTGGGTTTTGACCTTCGAAATCCTTAGTTTAAGGTCACTTGTGGGGATTATCTCTCAGTTGTCTTGAGAGTGATGTTCTGGGTGATTTTGGTGTGGCTTGCATGGATCCAGGAAGATTTTTTTTTTATTTTGATGGCAGTGCAGGTCGTCAGTAAGGCTTCATAAGGTCCTTCCCAGCGAGGTGACAGTGCGTGTTTTCTTCTAAAGACCTTGATGTACACCCGGTCTCCTGGTCGAAAGGGATGGCAAGGCTTGTCAGAAGGTGGGGGCCACGCCTCTTTTACCTGTTGACGATATGCTTCAAGTATACTAGTTAATTTTTGTATATAACTAGTCATAGCATCAAATTGTTCACTTAAGTTCCCATAATAGTCATTTAATCCAGGAATTGAAGGTTTAGAGACACCAGTAGGCATCAGACATCCAAAAACTATTTCAAATGAGTCAGTCCATGCTTTTTGTTTGGAGTATTTTGAATCTTCATAAGGGCCAAGGGCAGAGATTCTGGCCATTTAAGTCCAGTTTCTTGACAGACTTTTCCTAGAGTTCTTTTTATATCTAGATTTTTATGTTCCACTTGCCCTGATGACTGAGGGTGATATGGGGTATGAAATTTTAATGAATATCCCAGAGTTTTTGCAAGCAAGTGGTTTATCTCTGCTGTAAGTTCCTTGGTCTGGTTCAATCTATAAAGGAATGCCAAAGCGAGGAATAACTTCAGTTATTAATTTCTTTACCACTGTTGTGGCATCTGCATGTCTGGTCGGATAGCATTCAGTCCATCTACTAAACATGCAGACAATAACCAAACAGTGAGAGTAACCTAAAGCTGAGGGCAAGTCCATAAAATCCATTTGGAGTGCCGCAAAAGGCAGCATGGGCCTGGGAGGACTTCCTGGATCACACCGATTTCTCCCAGAAACTTGGTAAGATTTGCAAGTTGTGCACTGGGAGGTGATTTGGTCAGAAATTTTATGGATGCCAGGGTAAAACCAATTGTCTTTTAGTTCTTTAGCTATCCCCCGTTTGCACATATGTCCCATTTGGTGGGAGATAAGTGCAAGCCAAAAAGTCAAAAGAAAAGGAGCTGCTGGAAGTCCATTTGGTCCAATGTATAATCCATCTGATAATTGTGTGGCACCCTTTTGTATCCAATTGTCTTTTTCAGATTGTGGGGCATTTGTCTGATAGTTAATAACATCAGTCAGGGATAAAAGCAGGTTTAAAAATTGGGTGGAAAACGGATAAGGGGGTATATAGTGAGCTGCATGTTTAGCAGCTCTGTCAGCCCTGTCATTCCCTGAAGATATGACATCAGTCTCCTTAGTATGGGCTGAACAAGGAACAATGGCAATTTTTGAAGGAAAGTGAATAGCTTGTAATAAGGCTGTAATTAAGTGTCCATTAGCAATAGGAGTTCTTGCAGAGGTTAAGAATCTACGGGATTTCCAAATTGTGCCAACAACATGGCAGACTCCAAAAGCCTATTTGGAGTCTGTGTAAATAGTGGCAGTTTTTTCTTTTGTTAATGTGCAGGCCCTAGTAAGAGCTATGACTTCAGCAGCTTGGGCTGATCTTATGGTGGGCCAAGAATAAGCTTCAAGAGTTTCATGTGGGGAAACTGTGGCATAACCAGTTATTATGGTTCCCCAGGAATTCCGTTTACAGGAGCCGTCACAAAACAGAAGTAAGTCTGGATTGTCTAAAGGGATGTCTGAGAGATCCTCTCATGGCTTTGAGACCATTTCTATAGTTGCAAGGCAATCATATGGAATGGAGTGGGGCTCTCCATCATCAGGAAGGGGCAGTAAAGTAGCTGGATTTAAAGTGTTGCAACGATGTAAGATGATGGAAGGGTTAGTTAAAAGAGCCTGCTCATAGGTGGTCTGTCGCCGTGTAGAGACGTGTTGTGTCCTATGAACTTGCAAAATAGCTGACACAGAATGTGGGACATAGAGGTGAATGGGAGAGCCTAATGTAAGAGTACTGGCCTTATCAATCAGGGTGGCAGCTGCAGCCACCGCACGTAAGCATGGGGGCATGCCTGATGCCACAGGGTCTAGTTGGAATGAGAAATATACTATAGGACGTATTTGAGAGGCAAAAGATTGCCCTAGAATGCCTGTAGCAATTTCATTATTTTCATGACAGTATAGATGAAAAGGCTTGTCAAAATTAGGTAAGCCAAGAGCTGGAGGCATGGACAAAGATATTTTTAAGGCCTCTAAGGAGTTTAATGCCTCTGAGGGCCAGGAAATAGGCTCTGGGGTGATATCTGGGAGAAGAGAATACAGAGGTTTAGCAAGGGCTGCAAAATTAGGAATCCATTGGCAGCAGTAACCAGCAGCTCCTAGAAATTGACGTAGCTGTTTCTTTGTTTTGGGGAGATGGATGGATAAAATTGACTCAAGGCGT
This sequence comes from Diceros bicornis minor, assembly GCF_020826845.1. Taxonomy (NCBI): domain Eukaryota; kingdom Metazoa; phylum Chordata; class Mammalia; order Perissodactyla; family Rhinocerotidae; genus Diceros; species Diceros bicornis. The sequence goes on along the minus strand of NC_080770.1, from coordinate 41,809,003 downwards.
TTAGGGGTTAGCTTTTGAATGCCTTGAGATATCTCATGCCCTAAGTAGGTAACAGTCATTTGCACCCACTGAAGTTTAAACCTGGAGGCTTTATGGCCTCGTTCAGCTAGGGCTTTCAGGAGAATGAGCGAATCTGTAAGAGCCCCCTGCTTAGTTGGATTACAGAGTAAAAGGTCATCAACATATTAAACAAGAGTGGAGCTTTGAGTAAAGACTACAGAATCCAAGTCAACTTTAAGGACCTGGGAAAATATTGAGGGGGACTCACAATATCCCTGAGGTATTCGAGTCCATGTAAATTGTCTCCCTTTAAATGTAAATGTGAAAAGAAATTGTGAGTCAGGGTGTAATGGGATTGAAAAGAAAGCTGAGCAGAGGTCAACTACTGTAAAGCAGGCTGCATCAGCAGGTATTGAGGTCAGGAAGACAGCTGGATTAGGGACCACAGGATGCCGAGGAATTACAAAAGAGTTTATGGCTCTGAGGTCTTGTACAAATATATAGATTTGGTTCCCTTCTGAGTCAAATTTGCCTTCCTTTTTTACTGGCAAGATTGGAGTGTTACAGGGCAAGGAAGTAAAAGCTAGTACACCCTGTTGCAAAAGGGAGTCTATTATGGGTTGAATTCCTCGCTCGGCATCTCTGGAGAGCGGGTATTGGGCTACTGATGGAAACGGTTTATTTTTTTTCCAAGTAACATGCACGGGCTCAGCACTAAGCAACAATCGTACCTCATTTGCATGTGTAGCCCAAAGACTGGTTGGGACATTCTTTAAAGACTCATCTTCCTCAGAAGGATTTAAATCAGGACAAGTTTCCATCATGGAAAGTAGGAGACTTGGGGCTTGGTCAGAAGGCAAGGAGATAAAAACACCTTTTTCATTACAATTTATAGTGGCATTGAATTTACATAACAAATCTCGGCCAAAGAGGTTTGCTGGTGAACAGTCAGAAACTAAAAAAGCATGATGAGTGTTAAGGGGGCCTAAATATATTGGAGTGGGCTTAGATATAGGCAGTGAAATAGGCTGTCTAGAGACTCAAACAGCTTGATAGAATCAGAGGTAACAGGTAGAGATAAATCCTTTGAACGGATAGTAGAGAATGTCGCACCAGTGTCAATTAAGAAATCCAGTTTTCGAACCTCTATTTTAAGTTTAACTGTAGGCTCAGGAGTGCGACTAAGGATCGGCTCACCCCATCATTTGAGGAAGAAATGCCCCTCAGGTAGAGAAAAATGAGCCTTTTGGTGGTGCTGGGGTCAAGCGGGAACATTTTTTAAACTGTCAGGGGAAGAGAGAGAATCTCCCTCTGCCATTTCCCTTAAGGTTCTTCTGGCTGGCCAAATAATCAACAAGACAGGTTAGCAGGAGAAAATAATACCAAGTTTAATCACATGTATACATGGGAGAAAGCAGGGACACTGCGTTTCTCAACACAATAGCAGAAATTCTCGTCTTAAATATCATTTTCAGCCAATGACAAAGGAGGATTTTGGGGGTGGGGGGAGTCAGTTACAGGAGATTACCACTAAAGCACAGTAAACAAGAGTAAGGTTTATTATGTAGCTCAAGGCCTCACCTTCTACATTGATAAGTCACTTGAAATGAGCTCATCCCCCTCTCTTCTCCAAACAGAGAGGGAGATACCTTTACAAATGGAGATTTCCCTTGTAAATGTAAATGATTGTCTGGCAACTCTTCGCAGGGTCATCCAGAGAATGTGGCCAGAGAGACAGAACTTCTGATAAGAGGGGCTTGTTGGTGCCTTTCCTATTGTAACATTTACCCTACATTATCTTTACAGCCATCATGATAGATCTGTTCCAGGAAGGAGCCACCATGTCAAATTCTTTAGGCAGTTAGTGGGGGAGGTCAAATGTCCCTAGAAAAAACAACCAAGGTAAAGAGATAGATTTCAGGGTGGCCAAATCCCAATCTCCCACAAAACTTTCCCTTCTCTTAAGAGCGGCACACGCCCTTTTCCAATGCCTTGGTTTCTTGCAATACCTATAATTGTCTGAAGGCAAATAGGGAGACCTCTGAGTGGGCTTTAGTTTACTTTCAGGGTTGAATTTTTGCTTTTCAAAAGATTCAATTTGCAAAGCAAGAAGAGTTGTCTTTAATTATTTTTATTTTTTTTGCTTTCTTTCTGACAATTTTCAAAGAATTGTGTAGCAGCCTCCATTATTACACTTAATGGTTGCCCTGCCCAAACAACCACACTGTTTTGAATTTGTTTCTTTATATCAGGAAGAAAATTTCCAACTAAAGCAGAAATTAGGAGATTCTTATGCTCTGGAGCTTCCAGATTCAATGCAGTGTGCCTTTGGAAAGTCTGAGTAAACCGTTCAACAAAAGCTTTATGTTGTTCCCCCTCGTTCTGAGTGCATAATTCAATTTTTGACCGATTAACTTTAGGAGGAAACGCCTCTAGAATCGCTCCTATTAAACCTTGAATATCAGCCTGTAGCTGTGCCACTTCCTGGTCATCTGCAGGAGGGTCTGGGAGAGGGTCTGGCCATGTATTTCCTCTATGAGGGGGGTTTTTGCTAGGGGGCCGTCTGGCCTGTCTGATAACTACAGTGTAGTCATGGGATGGAAGAACGCCCCTTAGCAGCCAGTCAAGGTCTCGGTGGGTGGGGCTATGAATAGCCACTAATCTTTCTAATTCTTCTCTAAATTTAGTAGGGTCTTCTGGCAATGGAGGCAGGAGAGTTTCATAATTTAAAAGATCAGCTGCTGTCCAGGGGACATGAATTCTCTGCAGCGGAGGTCCAGGATACATCTTCAGTGGATACTGCATAGGAATGTCTGAAGCTGACAGACCCTGATTACAGAGCCCTGGAAAGTAGGAGGAGTTGTAAGACACAGCAAAACGAACCTTCTTGCCCTTCCTGGGTGTTTCTACTAAATTTATTTCTTGGTTTATAACATTTACACAAGTAACCTGTATGCCCCTTGCTTGGAGGTCAGGCCTAAGCGCCCCCTGTAAATCTTCAACAGTGAGAGAAGATAAAACAGGCAGCTGGATGAACTGCAGAGAAGTTGGAGTCCTGGGACCTAAGGGAACTGGCTGAGGAGGTGACTGAGGAGATAAGTCTTGAAGGGGAGGATTTGGGCCAGGGACCCAGAAATCCAAAAGATATTCTTGGGAGTCAGGGACAGGGAGTTGGGGATATAAGGGAGTGTAGGAGGGAGGAGACAGGGAATTTTCAGTAAATTTGACTTTCAATCTTTGCTCTAACTCCGACTTTTGTTCTTTTATATTATAAAGATATTCCCTAAGGCTAGCCATAATACTATTCTGGGTTTTCTTTTCAATTTGATCTGCCCATAAATACCAATAAGGCAGCTGCTTGGGATGAGTCAAATATCCATAGAAAGAAAAAGGGCTGGGTTTTCCAAAGATGTAACAAGAATGATCAAGTCTCGATTCACACCTAGATATCCTGCTCCTGTTCTCCATGAATTGTAAAATTGAAGTTAATTATCTCGTTCATTTTGTCTAAATCTATTGGGTCACTTTGGCACTGAGCCCCTAAGCTGGTCCACAGCCTGCTTCAGCAGACACCAAACTCTCTCTCAAGTGCCTGCATTCGTGTGCTGAGTAGGTATTGTATTTATTTAGATCGTATTCAACAAAAGATCTTCACGGATTCACTCAAGTACTTAAGTATCTACTATGTGCCCAAAGGTCTTGAAATGTTGGGTGTCTGCAAGGAAGACAGATATGCCTAAACAGATAAATTACACTACTGAAATCATTTGAATGAAAGAGATGTGAATAAACTGCCGTGGGACTCCAGGCAAAGAACCCCCATGGGTTGACCTACAACTAAGAGATACAGCTCTGTCCTGGGGCTCTGAGGAGAAAAACAGCCACCATGGGGGGTGGACAGGCTCTGTACCATCTAAGGAAAGGAAAAGGAAGGGAGAGAAGATAAAGAGAAAACAAGAGAAACGGAAAGGTTTTCTTCTTCTGAGTGTTTCTGCCACCCACTTTTGGAGCACACTGCTTGCTGATGTCCTTTCCGGCCAGTCTTATCCTTCAGCCGGCTTCAGGAGACTTCAACAATTCGATTGAAAGGAGCTGGGCTCCTCCGTGCAGGCAATGCCAACTCCGGAGGGAGCCAGGAGGGGAGCCAAAGATTCACAGGACTCTGCAGCCCTTTTGCAGCTCACTGGTGTGGAGGGGCACCGAGGCTTCACCTTGGCCTCTGTCTCCAAGTTCACATAAAGGAGGGTCGGTTCCTTCCTCGCTAGATGAGCGTGGAGAGAAACCTCCTTCACAGAAGGGATTATGGAATAATTAAAGTCAGAGCCTTGAACAAGGCAAAGGGTTAGCACCATGAATCTGAAGTGACTGAACATGTGAATTAGTAACCAGTAGGACGAGGAGCTGAAGACAAAAAAAGAAAAAAGGCAAGAAACCAGTTCTCGATTTTCTAAGATGGAAATGCAAGTCTTTCTTCTTCCAAAAGAAAAAAGTCATTGAACCCTTTCCTTGAAAATAAAACTGAAAGGGGCCACATGTTGCAAAGAAGGGTTTTAACCGTGATGTCACTACACAATCATGTGTAGCCATCAGTTGTTAAGTGCACTGCAAATAGTTCACACCTTAACAATTATGTTACCAAAGTTCGCAGTTGAGAAATATAGACACACACACATATACATATATATACATGTAAGAAAAGAGTAGAGTGTGTGCCAATTGCTCACTGTACTATTGACAATATCACTCTTACAACTGAAAGCATGACTAGGAGAGAGAAGGTGGTGTGACCCTAGATTGCTAGAGTCACAGCAAGAAAAGTTAAGAAAGTGCCATCAGGTCATTTGGACAAAAGAATGCTATATGGCTGTTGGGTTTATAAGAGATCCATTGGAGAAAAACAAGTCACTACATTAAATTATTTTCTACTTACCTGCATCACCCTCTCCAAGAACACATATTCTAAAATGAGACAAGTTATTACATTAAAAATGACCGGCTCTGGCATTTGGAAAACTACATCAAATAATGAAGTAAAAACTGGGTTACAAACATCCTGGTATCAACTCCAACTACCGTCTTTTACCAAACTAAAACTCTAATGATCACTAATTCACTTGCAATCTAGTGCTCCTCCCATATACAAAATCAACAACTTCCAATGTGTCATAACTTTTTTAAAATTTCCCTAACATTTTAGAGGATAATGTAAATATGTCTCCTGGAAAAGTTGAGAAAGATGGAGACACTAGGAAAGGAAAAGACGAAAATACTCCCCTAATCAATGATGTAAAACACAAGGCATGAACAACTGTTAAAAGAATTCTCTATGACATTGATCAAGTCTACTATCTCTACGCCTGGCTCTTTCCTATCAGTCATTTGATACATAAACAAATAGAATAGTGTATTTCATGGGATCAATTCTTTTAGTGGCGTGCTTTCCCTTTGACCACTACATATGCTTTTATGTGTTTGCTTTATTTTCAGGCGGCGTCACATCAGAACACCCTCATCTCGGCAGATCTTTGCCTTAAGGAACTCTACCTCGGCCCTTGATCAACTGTACTCTGTGTTATGGTCAACTCAGAGCCCTACATGGATCAGTGTTTCCTACCGCCTCTCTCCCGTGCGTTGCTCATGTCAGGGAGTATAGTCCACCGAGTGAACAGTAAGCAGTCTTCCCAAAGCATCAGATATGAAAAGGAGGAGACGCGGGGTTGGGTGTGGGACCCCATTCCGTGCCTCAGTGCAGACAAGCTAGAGGTCAATGCATCCCTCCAGAGACTGGGAGAAAAACAGGAGGTTATGAGCACGAGGTTCCCTCTGCAGGCCTTGAAGCAGGGACCTGGAATCAAACTGCTGACACCGTGGATCGTGGTTGGTTTGACAGGGAACTCACGAGGAAGATAAGGACGTGAAATAATGAAAATTATAAGAACAGCAGCGAACACTTCTACTGAGCCAAGGACTGCACCCTGAATGTAAACGCTGTGCTGGAACATATCTTAACTCACATGACCCTGAAAGCATCCCGACGTAGTCAATGTTGTTCTTTGCACAATTTGCTAGATGAAGAGACTGGGTACAGTGGCTAGAAAACTCAGCCAGGTTACAAAGCGGATAAATGGCCGAGCCCAGGCTCAGTGCTCTTCTGTGATGCTCTTGGACTACAACTCCAAGTGAAGTCTCTAACGGCTATCTCCGCTCGCACTGCCAACACCATCGTCCTCCGTGGAGTGGATGGAGGCAGGCGTGGGCAGGGCAGGGAGCCGGGTGTGGCAGGCCGCCAGATCTAAGGTCTGGCACACAGGTTGCCAGGTGGCTCCCTCCTCTGAGGGGGCCCAGCACACGCCCCAGGGGACTTGGCGGCAGGCCCCAGGGCCCTTTCCCCCGGATCTTGTCCACTTGAAAGGGGCCTGGCCCAGGTGGCCGGTTGGGCTGGTTGGCCAGCCTCCTTTGGACAACGCAGGCGAGCCCAGCCAGCCTTCCAGTCGCCCCCGGCGTGGCACCAGCGCCCTCAGGCCGAGGGCCTCACGCGTGCCCTCCAACGCGGATTTCTCCTCAGAGCCGTGGCCTGGGCACTAGGAAGGCCAGGCCCTCCCGCCTCCAGAGATGATGCTGGGACCCGTCGCCGGAAGGGCCTGCCCGTGTGGCAGCGGCTCCCCAAGCCGGCGGCCTGCTGGGGCCTCACTCACTGCTTGGCCATAAGCCTGTCTCGGCCCTTCGGATTCCACAGAGCCTTTCCTCCACCTGGCTGGAGTCGACAAGTGCGGGCGTGGGGTGAGGCCGTGGTTTTGCCTTTCCAGGAAGAAATGAGGCCCGGGCAAAAGCAGCTGGCCGAGGCAGAGCCTTGACTTGGCACCCCAGTCGGCCTTTGGCCACCAGGTCCAGACCACCGCTTCCAAAGAAGGGAAGCGGCCGGCCAGCTGATTGCAAGTGGGGGATGGGAGGGAGACAACGGCTGAAGCCAAGTCCAGCAGGGCGTTGGCGTTCCTTCTTCAGCTGGGACTGGCCTGGCCTGGCCTGGCGGGCGGGCGGGGCCTTCACTGAGGACCCCCGAGGCCCGCCCTAGGCCCTGGCGGTGGCGGGTGGCGCATGCGCCCTTGGCCTCAGGGGTTGAACCCAAGCCCACAGGGCACTCAAAGCAGCTGGAGAAAGAAGGGGCCAGGGGAGAGGAAGGCATGTAGGCGAGGCGGGCAGGGCTCGCCCACCTCTTCTCCTCAGGTCCCCGAGAGAGAAAGAGAGAGAGAGAGAGAGAGAGTGAGAGACAGACAGACAGACAGGCAGGGAAAGAGTGAGAGATCCCTGACCTCTGAGTATCTGCATCCACCACTGCTGCCAACTCACAGGCCATCCCACTTCCCCCCCTCCATCCCCATCCCCAGGTGAGGCCCCCCGGGGCCAGCCACACCACAGAGAGGCCCCTTCATGGTCACCTCCGTGCTGTCCCTTCCGGGCCTGACCCCACTGCAGGGGAACCGGTTCAGACAATCCAATCGTCTACATGTCCCTCTCCATGACAATTGTCTTCTCCAGTCTCACATGCCCAAACCACACCCACAACATCCTCCTTTGTCTGCAGCTGGAGATAGGAGGAGAATCTCTGCCATTGTGTTGAGAGACTCAGTTTCGCGGGTTTCTCCCCTGTACACGTGTTCTTAAGCTGGGTATTATTTTCTCCAGCGAACCTGTCTTGTGAAGTATTTGGCCAGCCATAAGAAGCTTCAGGGAAGAGGCAGAGGGGCCTCCCACACCCGGGTCCTGTCCTGCCCAGGCCCCCCGAGGGAGGACGATGGTCGTGGCAGTGGCGAGCGGGCTGCGGCCCAGCCTGCCCATGGATGCCCCGGGGAAGGGCGTCGGGGGATGGGCTGCCCCTGGTCAGGTCTGAGGGAGCGACCCAGCTAATGACAAATGTGGATGTCCTGGGTGGGCCTGTGGAATGGGAGAGGGGAGGGACTGGCACAGAGGTGAGCAGGAACAGGCCTCTCTGTGGTGGGGAGCTGAGGAGAGTAAGATGGCGCCCCCTGAACACCTCACCTACCTCTCCATGGGCCCTTCTTTCTCTGGCCGCTCCGGGAGCCCTGCCGGCTTGGCTTCAACCCCCCACCCACCGCACAGGCGAAGGGCGCATGCGCGACCGCCGGGGCCTAGGGCTGGTCTCGGGGGGGTCCTCAGAGAAGTCCCCGCCCTCCCTCCAGGCTCTGACCCAGCTGCAGCTCTTCCATCGCCGCCCTTCTGGACTCGGCTTCAGCTGTCTCCCTCCCCTCCCCCACTCCCACTAAGCTTGGAGGCCGCTTCCCTGCCTTGAAAGCATTGCTCTGGCCCTGAGGGCCACAGACCTACTGGGCTTCAAGCTCAAGGCTCTGCCTGGGCCTGCTGCTTCGGCCAGGGGCTCATTTCTTCCTGGAAAGACAAGGCCATGGCCTCACCCCACGCCTGCACTTTGCCATGGCAGGCAGCCCAGGTGTAGGAAAGGCTCTGTGGAGTCAGAAGTGCCGAGACAGGCAGATGGCACCAGAGGGTTTGGGGGCCAGGGCGTAACTGGGGAGCCCCTCCTCCCGGAAGTCGGGGAGGCCCGGCCTTCCCAGTGCCCAGGCCACGGCTCCGGGGAGAAATCCGCCATGGAGGGCATGCGGGAGGTCCTCTGCCTGAGGTGGCAGGTGTCAAGCCAGGGCCACTGCAAGCCTGGCTCGGCTTGCCTGCTTTCTCCAAAGGAGGCTGGCCGACCAGCTGAACATGGCACCTGGGCCAGGCCCCTTCCAAGGGGACGAGTTCCAGAGGCTAGAGCCCTGGGGGTGGCTGCCAAGTCTCCTGGGGGTTGTGCTAGGCCCCCGTCAGAGGAGGAAGCAGCCTGGTAAACGGTGTGCCAGACCTGAGATCTGGAGGCTTCCCACACCCGGGTCCTGTCCTGCCCAGGCCCCCCGAGGGAGGACGATGGTCGTGGCAGTGGCGAGCGGGCTGCGGCTGGCGCCCAGCCTGCCCTTGGATGCCCCGGGGAAGGGCGCCGGGATATGGGCTGCCCCTGGCCGGGTCTGAGGGACCGACCCAGCTCGGGGCTGTCGGGGGCAGAGAGAGAATCCCCATCCGCCCTTTCTCTTCAGGTTCTTAGGGCTGGCCAATTCCTTAGCAAGCCAGGTTGTCTGGAGAAAATCAGACCCAGCTCAAGAACATGTGTCCATGGGGAAAACCCGGGAAACTGAGTCTCCCCACACAATAGCAGAGATTCTCATCTTGCATCCTCTCCTGAGCTAATGAGAAATGTGGATATCCTGGGTGGGCCTGTGGAATGGGAGAGGGGAGGAAGTCTATTGTCATGCAGAGGGACAAGGAAAGACTTGTCTGAATCTTCTCCCCTGCACTGGGGTCAGGTCGGGAAGGGACTGGCACAGAGGTGAGCAGGAACAGGCCTCTCTGTGGTGTGGCTGGCCCCGGTGCAGGCGTGGGGCTGATGGGTGGAAGTGGGATGGCGTGTGAGTTGGCACCAGCCAGCGGTGGAGGCAGAGACTCAGAGGTCAGGGATCTCTCTCTCTGTCTCTGTCTCTGTCTCTCTCTACCTCAGGGAGCTGAGGAGAGTAAGATGGCGCCCCCTGCCCACCTCGCCTACCTCTCCATGGGCCCTTCTTTCTCTGGTGCCTCCGGGAGCCCTGCGGGCTTGGGTTCAACCCCCCACCCACCGCACAGGCCAAGGGAGCATGCGCAACCGCCAGGGCCTAGGGCTGACCTCGGGGGTCCTCAGTGAATGCCCCGCCCTCCCTCCAGGCTCTGATCCAGCTGAAGCTGTTCCTTTGCCGCCCGTCTGGACTCGGCTTCAGCTGTTGTCTCCCTCCCCTCCCCCACTCCCACTCAGCTTGGAGGCTTCTTCCCTGCCTTGGAAACATTGCTCTGGAACTGATGACCACAGGCGTGCTGGGCTGCAAGCTCAAGGCTCTGCCTGGGCCAGCTGCTTCGGCCAGGGCTTCATTTCTTCCTGGAAAGACAAAGCCTTAGCCTCACCCCACGCCTGCACTTTGCCACTGCAGCCAGCCCAGGTGTAGGAAAGGCTCTGTGGAGTCAGAAGTGCCGAGACAGGCAGATGGCACCGAAAGCTTTGGGGGCCAGGGCGCAACGGGGCTAGCCCCTCCTCCCGGGAGTTGGGGAGGCCCGGCCTTCCTAGTGCCCAGGCCACGGATCCGGGGAGAAATCCGCCATGGAGGGCACGCGGGAGGACCTCTGCCTGAGGTCGCAGGTGTCACGCCAGGGCCAATGCAAGCCTGGCTCGGCTTGCCTGCTTTCCCAAGAGGAGGCTGGCCGACCAGCCGAACCTGGCACCTGGACCAGGCCCGTTCCAAGGGGACGAGTTCCAGAGGCTAGAGCCCTGGGGGTGGCTGCCAACTCTCCTGGGGGGTGTGCTAGGCCCCCGTCAGAGGAGGAAGCAGCCTGGTAAACGGTGTGCCAGACCTGAGATCTGGAGGCCTCCCACACCCGGGTCCTGTCCTCCCCAGGCCCCCCGAGGGAGGACGATGGTCGTGGCAGTGGCGAGCGGGCTGGGGCTGGCGCCCAGCCTGCCCTTGGATGCCCCGGGGAAGGGCGCCGGGATATGGGCTGCCCCTGGCCGGGTCTGAGGGACCGACCCAGCTCGGGGCTGTCGGGGGCAGAGAGAGAATCCCCATCCGCCCTTTCTCTTCAGGTTCTTAGGGCTGGCCAATTCCTTAGCAAGCCAGGTTGTCTGGAGAAAATCAGACCCAGCTCAAGAACATGTGTCCATGGGGAAAACCCGGGAAACTGAGTCTCCCCACACAATAGCAGAGATTCTCATCTTGCATCCTCTCCTGAGCTAATGACAAATGTGGATGTCCTGGGTGGGCCTGTGGAATGGGAGAGGGGAGGAAGTCTATTGTCATGCAGAGGGACAAGGAAAGACTTGTCTGAATCTTCTCCCCTGCACTGGGGTCAGGTCGGGAAGGGACTGGCACAGAGGTGAGCAGGAACAGGCCTCTCTGTGGTGGGGCTGGCCCCGGGGCAGGCGTGGGGGTGATGGGTGGAAGTGGGATGGCGTGTGAGTTGGCACCAGCCAGCGGTGGAGGCAGAGACTCAGAGGTCAGGGATCTCTCTCTCTGTCTCTGTCTCTGTCTCTCTCTACCTCAGGGAGCTGAGGAGAGTAAGATGGCGCCCCCTGCCCACCTCGCCTACCTCTCCATGGGCCCTTCTTTCTCTGGCCGCTCCGGGAGCCCTGCGGGCTTGGCTTCAACCCCCCACCCACAGCACAGGCCGAGGGCGCTTTCGCGACCGCCGGGGCCTAGGGCTGACCTCGGGGGTCCTCAATGAATGCCCCGCCCTCCCTCCAGGCTCTGACCCAGCTGCAGCTGTTCCTTTGCCGCCCTTCTGGACTCGGCTTCAGCTGTTGTCTCCCTCCCCTCCCCCACTCCCACTCAGCTTGGAGGCCGCTTCCCTGCCTTGGAAACATTGCTCTGGAACTGATGACCACGGGCGTACTGGGCTGCAAGCTCAAGGCTCTGCCTGGGCCAGCTGCTTGGGCCAGGGCTTCATTTCTTCCTGGAAAGACAAAGCCTTAGCCTCACCCCACGCCTGCACTTTGCCACTGCAGCCAGCCCAGGTGTAGGAAAGGCTCTGTGGAGTCAGAAGTGCCGAGACAGGCAGATGGCACCACAGGCTTTGGGGGCCAGGGCGCAACGGGGCTAGCCCCTCCTCCCGGGAGTCGGGGAGGCCCGGCCTTCCTAGTGCCCAGGCCACGGATCCGGGGAGAAATCCGCCATGGAGGGCACGCGGGAGGACCTCTGCCTGAGGTCTCAGGTGTCACGCCAGGGCCACTGCAAGCCTGGCTCGGCTTGCCTGCTTTCCCAAGAGGAGGCTGGCCGACCAGCCGAACCTGGCACCTGGGCCAGGCCCGTTCCAAGGGGACGAGTTCCAGAGGCTAGAGCCCTGGGGGCGGCTGCCAAGTCTCCTGGGGGGTGTGCTAGGCCCCCGTCAGAGGAGGAAGCAGCCTGGTAAACGGTGTGCCAGACCTGAGATCTGGAGGCCTCCCACACCCGGGTCCTGTCCAGCCCAGGCCCCCCGAGGGAGGACGATGGTCGTGGCAGTGGCGAGTGGGCTGGGGCTGGCGCCCAGCCTGCCCTTGGATGCCCCGGGGAAGGGCGCCGGGATATGGGCTGCCCCTGGCCGGGTCTGAGGGACCGACCCAGCTCGGGGCTGTCGGGGGCAGAGAGAGAACCCCCCTCCGCCCTTTCCCTTCAGGTTCTTAGGGCTGGCCAAATCCTTCCCAAGACAGCTTGTCTGGAGAAAATCAGACCCAGCTGAAGAACATGTGTCCATGGGGGAAACCCGGGAAACTGAGTCTCCCCACACAATAGCAGAGATTCTCATCTTGCATCCTCTCCTGAGCTAATGACCAAGGTGGATGTCCCGGGTGGGCCTGTGGAATGGGAGAGGGGAGGAAGTCTATTGTCATGCAGAGGGACATGGAAAGACTTGTCTGAAGCTTATCCCCTGCACTGGAGTCAGGTCGGGAAGGGACGGCACAGAGGGGAGCAGGAAGCTGCCTCTCTGTGGTGGGGCTGGCTCCGGGGCAGGCGTGGGGGTGATGGCTGGAAGTGGGATGGCGCGTGAGTTGGCACCAGCCAGCGGTAGAGGCAGAGACTCAGAGGTCAGGGATCTCTCTCTCTGTCTCTGTCTCTCTCTCTCTCCCTTAGGGAGCTGAGGAGAGTAAGGTGGCTCCCCCTACCCACCTCACCTACCTCTCCATGGGCCCTTCTTTCTCTGGCCGCTCCGGGAGCCCTGCGGGCTTGGCTTCAACCCCCCACCCACAGCACAGGCCAAGGGCGCATGCGCGACCGCCAGGGCCTAGGGCTGACCTCGGGGGTCCTCAGTGAATGCCCCGCCCTCCCTCCAGGCTCTGACCCAGCTGCAGCTCTTCCATCGCCGCCCTTCTGGACTCGGCTTCAGCTGTCTCCCTCCCCTCCCCCACTCCCACTCAGCTTGGAGGCCGCTTCCCTGCCTTGAAAGCATTGCTCTGGCCCTGAGGGCCACAGACCTACTGGGCTTCAAGCTCAAGGCTATGCCTGGGCCTGCTGCTTCGGCCAGGGGCTCATTTCTTCCTGGAAAGACAAAGCCATGGCCTCACCCCACGCCTGCACTTTGCCATGGCAGGCAGCCCAGGTGTAGGAAAGGCTCTGTGGAGTCAGAAGTGCCGAGACAGGCAGATGGCACCAGAGGGTTCGGGGGCCAGTGCGTAACTGGGGAGCCCCTCCTCCCGGAAGTCGGGGAGGCCCGGCCTTCCTAGTGCCCAGGCCACGGCTCCGGGGAGAAATCCGCCATGGAGGGCACGCGGGAGGCCCTCAGCCTGAGGTGGCAGGTGTCACGCCAGGGCCACTGCAAGCCTGGCTCGGCTTGCCTGCTTTCTCCAAAGGAGGCTGGCCGACCAGCTGAACCTGGCACCTGGGCCATGCCCCTTCCAAGGGGACGAGTTCCAGAGGCTAGAGCCCTGGGGGCGGCTGCCAAGTCTCCTGGGGGGTGTGTTAGGCCCCCGTCAGAGGAGGAAGCAGCCTGGTAAACGGTGTGCCAGACCTGAGATCTGGAGGCCTCCCACACCCGGGTCCTGTCCTCCCCAGGCCCCCCGAGGGAGGACGATGGTCGTGGCAGTGGCGAGCGGGCTGGGGCTGGCGCCCAGCCTGCCCTTGGATGCCCCAGGGAAGGGCGCCGGGGTATGGGCTGCCCCTGGCCGGGTCTGAGGGACCGACCCAGCTCGGGGCTGTCGGGGGCAGAGAGAGAATCCCCATCCGCCCTTTCTCTTCAGGTTCTTAGGGCTGGCCAATTCCTTAGCAAGCCAGGTTGTCTGGAGAAAATCAGACCCAGCTCAAGAACATGTGTCCATGGGGAAAACCCGGGAAACTGAGTCTCCCCACACAATAGCAGAGATTCTCATCTTGCATCCTCTCCTGAGCTAATGACAAATGTGGATGTCCTGGGTGGGCCTGTGGAATGGGAGAGGGGAGGAAGTCTATTGTCATGCAGAGGGACAAGGAAAGACTTGTCTGAATCTTCTCCCCTGCACTGGGGTCAGGTCGGGAAGGGACTGGCACAGAGGTGAGCAGGAACAGGCCTCTCTGTGGTGTGGCTGGCCCCGGGGCAGGCGTGGGGCTGATGGCTGGAAGTGGGATGGCGTGTGAGTTGGCACCAGCCAGCGGTGGAGGCAGAGACTCAGAGGTCAGGGATCTCTCTCTCTGTCTCTGTCTCTGTCTCTCTCTACCTCAGGGAGCTGAGGAGAGTAAGATGGCGCCCCCTGCCCACCTCGCCTACCTCTCCATGGGCCCTTCTTTCTCTGGCCGCTCCGGGAGCCCTGCGGGCTTGGCTTCAACCCCCCACCCACCGCACAGGCCAAGGGCGCATGCGCGACCGCCGGGGCCTAGGGCTGACCTCGGGGGTCCTCAGTGAATGCCCCGCCCTCCCTCCAGGCTCTGACCCAGCTGCAGCTGTTCCTTTGCCGCCCGTCTGGACTCGGCTTCAGCTGTTGTCTCCCTCCCCTCCCCCACTCCCACTCAGCTTGGAGGCTTCTTCCCTGCCTTGGAAACATTGCTCTGGAACTGATGACCACAGGCGTGCTGGGCTGCAAGCTCAAGGCTCTGCCTGGGCCAGCTGCTTCGGCCAGGGCTTCATTTCTTCCTGGAAAGACAAAGCCTTAGCCTCACCCCACGCCTGCACTTTGCCACTGCAGCCAGCCCAGGTGTAGGAAAGGCTCTGTGGAGTCAGAAGTGCCGAGACAGGCAGATGGCACCGCAGGCTTTGGGGGCCAGGGCGCAACGGGGCTAGGCCCTCCTCCCGGGAGTCGGGGAGGCACGGCCTTCCTAGTGCCCATGCCACGGATCCGGGGAGAAATCCGCCATGGAGGGCACACGGGAGGACCTCTGCCTGAGGTGGCAGGTGTCACGCCAGGGCCACTGCAAGCCTGGCTCGGCTTGCCTGCTTTCCCAAGAGGAGGCTGGCCGACCAGCCGAACCTGGCACCTGGGCCAGGCCCGTCCAAGGGGACGAGTTCCAGAGGCTAGAGCCCTGGGGGCGGCTGCCAAGTCTCCTGGGGGGTGTGCTAGGCCCCCGTCAGAGGAGGAAACAGCCTGGTAAACGGTGTGCCAGACCTGAGATCTGGAGGCCTCCCACACCCGGGTCCTGTCCTGCCCAGGCCCCCCGAGGGAGGACGATGGTCGTGGCAGTGGCGAGCGGGCTGGGGCTGGCGCCCAGCCTGCCCTTGGATGCCCCGGGGAAGGGCGCCGGGATATGGGCTGCCCCTGGCCGGGTCTGAGGGACCGACCCAGCTCGGGGCTGTCGGGGGCAGAGAGAGAACCCCCCTCCGCCATTTCCCTTCAGGTTCTTAGGGCTGGCCAAATCCTTCCCAAGACAGCTTGTCTGGAGAAAATCAGACCCAGCTGAAGAACATGTGTCCATGGGGGAAACCCGGGAAACTGAGTCTCCCCGCACAATAGCAGAGATTCTCATCTTGCATCCTCTCCTGAGCTAATGACCAAGGTGGATGTCCCGGGTGGGCCTGTGGAATGGGAGAGGGGAGGAAGTCTATTGTCATGCAGAGGGACATGGAAAGACTTGTCTGAAGCTTATCCCCTGCACTGGAGTCAGGTCGGGAAGGGAAGGCAAAGAGGGGAGCAGGAAGCTCCCTCTCTGTGGTAGGGCTGGCTCCGGGGCAGGCGTGGGGGTGATGGCTGGAAGTGGGATGGCGCGTGAGTTGGCACCAGCCAGCGGTAGAGGCAGAGACTCAGAGGTCAGGGATCTCTCTCTCTGTCTCTGTCTCTCTCTCTCTCCCTTAGGGAGCTGAGGAGAGTAAGGTGGCTCCCCCTACCCACCTCACCTACCTCTCCATGGGCCCTTCTTTCTCTGGCTGCTCCGGGAGCCCTGCGGGCTTGGCTTCAACCCCCCACCCACAGCACAGGCCAAGGGCGCATGCGCGACCGCCAGGGCCTAGGGCTGACCTCGGGGGTCCTCAGTGAATGCCCCGCCCTCCCTCCAGGCTCTGACCCAGCTGCAGCTCTTCCATCGCCGCCCTTCTGGACTCGGCTTCAGCTGTCTCCCTCCCCTCCCCCACTCCCACTCAGCTTGGAGGCCGCTTCCCTGCCTTGAAAGCATTGCTCTGGCCCTGAGGGCCACAGACCTACTGGGCTTCAAGCTCAAGGCTATGCCTGGGCCTGCTGCTTCGGCCAGGGGCTCATTTCTTCCTGGAAAGACAAAGCCATGGCCTCACCCCACGCCTGCACTTTGCCATGGCAGGCAGCCCAGGTGTAGGAAAGGCTCTGTGGAGTCAGAAGTGCCGAGACAGGCAGATGGCACCAGAGGGTTTGGGGGCCAGGGCGTAACTGGGGAGCCCCTCCTCCAGGAAGTCGGGGAGGCCCGGCCTTCCTAGTGCCCAGGCCACGGCTCCGGGGAGAAATCCGCCATGGAGGGCACGCGGGAGGCCCTCTGCCTGAGGTGGCAGGTGTCACGCCAGGGCCACTGCAAGCCTGGCTCGGCTTGCCTGCTTTCTCCAAAGGAGGCTGGCCGACCAGCTGAACCTGGCACCTGGGCCATGCCCCTTCCAAGGGGACGAGTTCCAGAGGCTAGAGCCCTGGGGGCGGCTGCCAAGTCTCCTGGGGGTTGTGTTAGGCCCCCGTCAGAGGAGGAAGCAGCCTGGTAAACGGTGTGCCAGACCTGAGATCTGGAGGCCTCCCACACCCGGGTCCTGTCCTCCCCAGGCCCCCCGAGGGAGGACGATGGTCGTGGCAGTGGCGAGCGGGCTGGGGCTGGCGCCCAGCCTGCCCTTGGATGCCCCGGGGAAGGGCGCCGGGGGATGGGCTGCCCCTGGCCGGGTCTGAGGGACCGACCCAGCTCGGGGCTGTCGGGGGCAGAGAGAGAATCCCCATCCGCCCTTTCTCTTCAGGTTCTTAGGGCTGGCCAATTCCTTAGCAAGCCAGGTTGTCTGGAGAAAATCAGACCCAGCTCAAGAACATGTGTCCATGGGGAAAACCCGGGAAACTGAGTCTCCCCACACAATAGCAGAGATTCTCATCTTGCATCCTCTCCTGAGCTAATGACAAATGTGGATGTCCTGGGTGGGCCTGTGGAATGGGAGAGGGGAGGAAGTCTATTGTCATGCAGAGGGACAAGGAAAGACTTGTCTGAATCTTCTCCCCTGCACTGGGGTCAGGTCGGGAAGGGACTGGCACAGAGGTGAGCAGGAACAGGCCTCTCTGTGGTGTGGCTGGCCCCGGGGCAGGCGTGGGGCTGATGGGTGGAAGTGGGATGGCGTGTGAGTTGGCACCAGCAAGCGGTGGAGGCAGAGACTCAGAGGTCAGGGATCTCTCTCTCTGTCTCTGTCTCTGTCTCTCTCTACCTCAGGGAGCTGAGGAGAGTAAGATGGCGCCCCCTGCCCACCTCGCCTACCTCTCCATGGGCCCTTCTTTCTCTGGCCGCTCGCTATGGAAGCCCTGCGGCCTTGGGTTTAACCCATGAGGCCAAGGGCACGTGCACAGCCAGCGGGCCTAGGGGGGGCCTTGGGGGTCCTCAGTGAAAGCCCCACCTGCCCGCGAGGCCTTGACACGGTGACACCACCTGAAAATAAAGCAAACACATATAAGCATATGTAGTTTTAAAAGGAAAAGCACACAACTAAAAGAATTGATATCATTAAATACACTATTCTATTTGTTTATGTGTCAAATTACTGATAGGAAATAGCCCGGTGTAGTGATAGTAGATTTGATCAATTTCATAGAGAATTCTT
Source organism: Diceros bicornis minor (assembly GCF_020826845.1). NCBI lineage: Eukaryota > Metazoa > Chordata > Mammalia > Perissodactyla > Rhinocerotidae > Diceros > Diceros bicornis. The sequence goes on along the minus strand of NC_080770.1, from coordinate 41,791,249 downwards.
TTAACGGTTGCTCATAGCTTGTGTTTTACATCATTGATTAGGGTAATATTTTCATCTTTTCCTTTCCTAGTGTCTCCATCAATCAGCCTTGAAGTGGAACTGAGTACATGCTTTTCAGAAGCGGCATCATTCTCTACTCAGCCAGAGCATTGGGCCTGACAATAGCTGGATCCAGCAGAAAACTGGGCACTCTAGGAGATGTCATGTGGAGATGTGCCTGGCTGGACTAATAGTCACGTGGATATGATTTTTAAAAAAATCTCTCAGAGCTTTCCCAAAATCAAATAATATTCTTAAGTTGCTTTAGTAGACGAGACATTAGTTAGTGTCTTTTTAATTTCCACAGAAGCTTTTTGTATGTTACTAAAGAAACTAAACATTATGTCTTTTTTCTTGTTACCAAAATGGACTTGGTATTGAAAACAAGAGACCTACAAGAAAGGAAACACTCATATGGAATAGAAATTGTGGGTCGCAATTGCTACTTTTTTATATAAATTCATGTTTTATTTATTTACAATTTCTCTCAACTGTGCTTTTGAAAATAACTTAGTATTAGAAATTACCAGTAAGAAGAGGGTGTGCTCCCTTGAGTGTGGTCCAGTAGAAGTCAGGTGACTCAGACCTGAGTTCTAGGCCCAGGTCTGTTTCTGGTTAGTGTGTGACAACGTACTTAGCCTCTCTGGAACGTAGTATTCCTTTCTGTAAAATTAAAGAGTTTGATGATTTTTGAGAACTTTTCTAAATATTAAATGACTTCTCTTTTATATTTTTTATAATTTTATTTATTTATTTTTCCCCCAAAGCTCCAGTAGATAGCTGTATGTCATAGCTGCACATCCTTGATGTATGTGGGACACTGCCTCAGCATGGCCGGAGAAGTGGTGCGTCGGTGCGTGCCCGGGATCCGAACCCGGGCCTCCAGCAGCGGAGCGCGCGCAGTTAACCACTAAGCCACAGGGCCAGGCCTGACTTCTCTTTTAAAAAACAAAAAGATCCTTCTCAAACTTATACATTATCAAAAATTTTTTCTGAACTTTCACTTACCAAGAACAACTGATGTCCCTTCAATTATATTGATTGAAAATAAAGATCATAAAAGTATAAATTTGGTAATCTAATAAATGAATTAGCATAAAAATGAGCCAGGAAAAAATTTATGATCAATCAAGATATTACACTATGAAAATATTACTGTTTGTTACAGTACATAAAATGATGACACTGAAATAGTATCTTTTTGCTGTCTGTAAGTTTATATTGTTACTCATATATCACCATTAATCCTATTATGTTTTACAAGTAATAAAATGTCTTGAAAGGAGAGAACAATAAAGCAGCAGCCCTGCATTACACACGAATGTTGTGTTCTCCCTGGAGGGAAAATGAGGATACAACATTGGTCAAGTACTTCATTTTGTAATCCACTGGTGCCTTTCAAACATATAGCTATTATTGTAAGAGTAAAGATGTTCTTTTTTTTTTAATAATTTTATTTATTTATTTATTTTCCCCGCAAAGCCCCAGTAGATAGTTGTATGTCATAGTTGCACATCCTTCTAGTTACTGTATTTGGGACGCGGTGTCAGCATGGCCAGAGAACTGGCATGTCAGTGCATGCCTGGGATCCAAACCCGGGCCGCCAGCAGCAGAGTGTGCACACTTAACCACTAAGCCACGGGGCCAGCCCAAGAGTAAAGATATTCTTAAGAATAGTGCCACAAAACAGGTTTTCCCAGCTACTTTTTGTCAGAGCTGAGACAGACATTAGGCTGGGGCACTTGAAGAGGCATGGTGGACTCAGCTGAGGGTGATTTAATTACTGTGAGATGATTAGCCAATGGCGAATAAGACGGAGAAAGATTAAAAAGAGGTAAAGGGAAATAAAGTTGGAAATAATTAAGAAAAATAGTGCCTTCAAAATATCCTCTCATTATTTTTATAGCTTTTTTTTTTTTGAGGCATGACTAGGATAGTATGTTAGATTTTTATAAACCCTTTTCTCCTGGGCTTATATTACTGAGATCTTCATTATTTATGATAATGCCAAAGAAAGCCTGGACAAAAGTATTCTGTACTATCAACAAGCACAAAACATGTACAACATTGCTCTATATATTAAGAGTCCAGCTGTAATAGTCAAGACATATATTCACGTGTGTAAAATTATAATGATTTTCTTATTTTCTCTGGCTGTGAACCATGTTAAAATATATAGTAATAAGCAGAAAACCTGAAGAACTAGGTGATTTAAAACACCTGTTGTTACAGCTAGGCCATTCAAGGGTGAAATTAATTTCAATTTCACACTTCTCCTTTCCTTGTAGCCAGTGAAGTGTCTGGAAGACAGAAAACACATAAAATTAATTGAGAGTTAACAGTATTTGGAGGCAGTTGAGGTTAAGCACTCAACAATGATGTCCCTTACTTCAGGAGCCATTGACTGTTTGTCATAAGTTTACTTTATACATGGGTTCTATTCTTAGATTATTTCTGTATGTTTCTTAGAAGAGAGACAGGGCAGGAGAATTAACTATCAATCTACTGTGCGCCAGTTCCTTTACTGTATTCCCTTATGCAATTCTTACAGTAATCCTTTAAAGTAACTGTTATAATTCATATTTAACTGATAAAGAAAACCATGTTTACAAAACTGATCAAGGGTAAGAGGGAAGATGTGAACATCAGTCCGTTGGGTTATGCCTCATATTCTCTCCATTGTGATAAAACTGGTGCTTCAACATGGGTTCTCACCATCTGGTTATTTAATACCGGCTCCTGCCAACAGCAGTGGATGAGATGAGATGAGAAGTTTGTTTCCAAAGTTATTCTATTATATTTAAACTCTACTATTTATGAGTAGGATGTCAAGACATGTTTTAGAGGCATAGAGAGCAACTGATTAGTTCACCTACACATTTTTCAGGTTTACTATAACTTTCGTGTGCCACATTGTATCAACTTTACCAACTTTAGTGCTTCACTGTTCTGTTTTATAAAACTCAGAATTTCACTTTTCATGTAAAGCACTTTGCTGCTCTCTTAGTCACTAGATGGCAGTTCTGTATCTCTGTAAATTACCACTGCAGCAGGAAATGAGAGATCTTAAGCCAGTTTGCTCTGCACAAATGATGGACATAGGAGGACTTCTGCTCCATCAAGACTGCCTGTGTTATTCCGTGCCTGTAACGGGGATGTCCAGGACTGCTTAGTCAGAGGCACGAAGCAGAGTCAGAAAGCATCCTCTTAAGTTCTTCTTCACATGTGAGTTCAGGCACCTGTCTTCTCACCTGAGCACATTGGAGTTTATTGAATGTGTTCAGACTCTTACTCTCTCCCTGTACTTAATAAGTCTGGGAGCTCCATACCCCTAGAAAAAACATATGACTCATAAAGCCTTTTCTCAACTAAACAGAGTTGAGGGCTATGGTGTTGCCCGAGAGTCTGAGGCTTAAAGAAAATACAGCCGGTGCTCAGGCGGAAGGAAAGAGCATCAGCTACTCCTGGAGGGCTTTTACTGATGCTCCTATGGAATGAGCAATTTCAAAATAAAACCACATGGCTTAAACCTCACTAAGTGATTATTTTATTTTCAAGTAATATGCTCTGAAAATCTGCTATGTCTAAAAAGCTATTTCGTAAAACTGAAACAGTTCTGTTTTTTATTCTCTGGTATTTGAAATACTATTAAAACTGTAAATCCTTTAACATTCTACAATATACAAATAGGCAAATATCAATTATATTCTCTAAAAATGTCTGCTCCCATGTTAAAGTTTAATATATAGCAGCAAAACTGGTTACCACCCAATTTTTAACTCATTTTTTGCTTTTGAAATTACATATAAAATTTGTGTTTTGAAGTATTTTCCTAAAACTCAGCATCTTTCTGATATAAATAGACTAGTTGCAAGGTAACTAGAATGAAGTTTGATCTTTAAAACTTTAGCTTTGTGTAAGAATTGATAACAAGAGGCAATTGGGTCTCTCCACGTTATGATATTTATTAATTGTGAATAGCCACATCTATTACAAAGTGGTGAATAATAAAAAGAAATCAAACAATATCAGCACTCTCTTACCCCACACGTACAGTTTATATGCAAATAAATTCTCATAGGTCAGAAAAATGCCTATGATTTCAGATAACCGGTAAAATACTATCTCATTCCAGTTTTAACCTCATTTGAAATTGACTTAAAACTCTTCTCTTAGATTCCTGCTCTGATCAGTGCCCCCTGGTCCCCTCAATGCCTCATTGGATGGCAAACTTATCTGAGGAATTGAATATTCTTTTCCATTTCTTCTCTTTAAGGTATCTGTGATAGTGCTTTTTATGCAATGACCACTTGGTACAATTCAGTATTAGTTTCAGAAACATCTTTAGTTAGGAACAAATCAAGGAAACAGATGTGAGGAATGTGGGGATGCCTAGCTGATGGTGCTTCAGGGATTCCTCACGTGAGTCTTGTCATAGAATAGTTTAAAGAATAAAGCAGCATTAGTCAGTTCAAAAGTGTGGGGTGAACATAATTCTAAATAATGATGGAGACGTAAAAACAAGAAGCCACTTGAATTTCGTTGAAAGGTGTTAGACACATCAAAGGGCTGGGAAAAAACATTGTTTAATGTAAGTTCTTTCTAAACTCTAAGGCAACAAGTAATATGAATTTACATGATAATTATAAACCACAAAACAACAATTCACAAGACAAGTAAACAACTAAAGTAGAAACCAGAGTAAGAAAAATAGAGGTTAAAGCAGAGATGGAGAGTGATGGTTGGGGTCAGAAACCGTGGCTTAGTCATCCTTGAAGTCTCCCTCAGACTCTGATCATTCCTAGCGCTCAGTAAAGAGTTTGACCCCATGAGCCTGGGGAGGGCCAAAGTGAGAGGTGGTTGGGAGGGGAGACAATGCAAGGATACCCTTGTGGAGGCACTGACATTGAAAATCAGTGACAGTTTTGCCAAGGTGTTTACCATATTCAAGATTATTCTGGAAAGTTAAGGATTTTTCTGGAATGTACATATTCATTTTATGGAAACTCCAACTAGCCCAGAGAAAGATTTAGACATTTTAGCTTTAGAAATAAAGAGAGGGGCCAGCCCGGTGGTGCAGCAGTTAAGTGAGCACGCTCCGCTACGGCAGCCCCGGGTTCAGAGGTTTGGATCCAGGGCGCACACCAATGCACCGCTTGTCGAGCCATGTTGTGGCGGCATCCCATATAATGTGGAGGAAGATGGGCACAATTGTTAGCCCAGGACCAATCTTCCTCGGCAAAAAGAGGAGGATTGGCATTGTAAGTTAGCTCAGGTTTGATCTTTCTCATAACACAAAAAAAAGAAAGAAAGAAATAATGAGAAACTTTTTTGTCAGTTTTAATAATGAAAACCAATTAGCAACTGGGAAACAGTTACAATTTGAGACGAGAATGTGAAGAAAGAATTAGACGTCACATGTTGTTGCTTTTCTCTGGGGCAGTAAGACTTGCAAGGGGAATGAAGTTCCATCTTTGCTCTATTGAGTTTGAGAAGGTGTAAAATTCATTTGTGCTGGGCAACACTGTTGACCTGTGGAGAAAAACAAATGGTTCAAGCAGCTGATCTAAAGGAATAACTGAACTCATAAAAGTTTTTAGCTTATAAAGTGTGCTTCCACTCTATTTAACTTTACTGGACATCCATTGACCTCTATGTGCAAGGTATTTGTGGTAGGTATCGAAGGAAATATAAAGAATTATACGGTTCCAAGCTCCTCCACATACATGAAATTGTTTGCAAGATATAATTTGATTCTGCCAAGGTATTTAGTGTATGTTGTATTACAGAACCTTAAAAAAAATGAGAATGTTATCGAGAAATTGTAATTAAGGACAGCTTCTTAGGAGAGGTAGACTAGATCAAGTCCTCAAAGGGACCACTTTTGAGCAGGTGGAGGGAAGAAAGAGTGAGGATTTCAGATGGGAGAAGAGAGGAAAGGTACTGAAGCAGAAAGGAACATGGCATTTGGGCATGGGAGTGGGGAGGCCATGACAGGCACAGTCTTCCCGTGACTGAGAGGCAGCTCAGTTTCCTCCTGCAGGAACCCAGCACTGCTTCCCACCTCCTGGCCTCCTCCACCTGCAGACTCCGTGGTTGAGCCAAGGCCTATCTTTTTTGTGTGTGTGAGGAGATCAGCCCTGTGCTAACATCTGCCAATCCTCCTCTTTTTTTGCTGAGGGAGACTGGCCCTGGGCTAACATCCATGCCCACTTTCCTCCACTTTGTATGGGATGCTGCCACAGAATGGCCTGCCAAGCGCTACGTTGGTGCGCACCCGAGATCCTAACCGGCGAGGCCCGGGCCACCGCATCGGACCACGCATGTTTAACTGCTTGCGCCACCGGGCCGGCCAAGACCTATCTTATCTGGATCGCTGCCTAGTCTTCCAACAGGTCCCTTTCCTTCAGTCTTAATTTCTTCTAATCTTTCCTTCACAATGCCTCCAGAGTTACCTTCTAGAATCCAAATTTGCTTAAATCTGATATCTGCTTAGACTCCTTCAATGACTGCTCAGAGCATCCGAGAGAACATTCAGACTCCTGAGCTGGACACGCAGGCTTTCTCTTGCTGTCCTCATCTTTAGCCTCATCACCCACTGTGTCCTACATGTTCGCTTTGTTCCAGCCTTAAAAATACCCCCATTTTCTGAAAGCTTTAGCACCCTTTATATCTGTCTTTTTATATGTGTTTCTTCTGCACTCCTACCCCCTTTATTAATCAACTTAATTCCTATTTCTTGATCTAAACTCATATCAAATGTTCCTTCCTCTTGGAGACATTTCCTGAGAGGTCTCCATCTAGAGACCCATTTTGATGTCCCCACTCTGGGACCCTGTACTTATTTCCTTTTCCATAACTGTTGTTTTATTCTTGTCTCATAGACAGTGAGCTCCTTAAATCTGAGACGATCCTTCTTCTTGATGAATAAATGGCCAGCAACAGGATACATTGGAGCATATGAGGAAGCCATTTGGTGTAAAACTAATTGGGCCTGACCTTGTTTTTTTTTTCTTTTCCCCAAAAGGGGCCTGTAGCCTCTGTTCATCCATTGTATATCCGCTTTAAGCAATTAACGTGTCCCAAAGACAAAAGCAATGCCCTTAAGGTGTAAATGCAACTTCCCCCACATTAGCATTTCCTTAAGGATAAGCATTTCTCCATAGGCTAGGATTTGATTGCTGCGATCATTCCGTGACCACCAAACTTGAGACAACAGCCACGCCCATGGAGACAGCACACCTGATACCCATAGTGTCCATCAATCCACGTGCCAACAGGTCAATGTCGTGGCTATTGTAAAAGGGACATTGCAATCACATGTGGTACATGCTCTTTGATGGTATATAACCACACTATACACCCCACTTCTTTGCAGTGCTCCATTTCTTTGTGAAAAGACTCTCCTGGGCTATATGATCCTCAAAGCTTGGCTCATAATAAACTCACCCCAATTTTGATTTATTGGTTGGTTATGAATTATTTGTGACGATATTCTATTTGTCCCTCCAGTATCTAAACACCGTACCTGACACCTTTGGTGCACTCAGAAAATGTTTGATGAGTGAATAAGTATGTGTGAGACCACACAGGCTGGATCAGAAGGGGCTTTTTAGGGAGTGGTAGAAAATTCGCTCACATTCCTACCATAGTGGTTGAGGCTGTGGGCTTTGGACTAGTTTGTCTGGGCATCAATCCCAGTTATTCCACTTTTAACTGGAGAACCTGTGGAAATATTTACTCTCTGAACCTTAGTTTCCTCATCTATCAAAAGGGGCTACTGAAAACTCCTGTCTTGTAGCGTTTTAGTGAGATTTACATGCATTAACTTATGTAAAGTACTTAGAAGAGCTCCTGGCACATAGTAGGCACTTAAATGTTAGCTGTTATGTTATCATTATTGCTCTTATATATAAGCAATATTCTGGTTTTGAAAAGATGCTTTCATAGTATAGTTGATCCTCATTATTTGTGGATTCCGTGTTTGCACACTTGCCCACTAGCTAAAATGTACCGGCAGCCCCCAAATGAACACTCTCAGGGCTTTCATGTCCATTTGCAGATATGCACAAAGTGGTGAGAAATTTGATTCACTCGACGTGCATGTTCCCAGCTGAGGGGGAACAAGGTGCTGCTCTGCCCTCTTGTTTCAGCCCACATTGTAAACAAGTGTCCTTCTTGCAGTCTATTTAGTGCCTCATTTCTTATCTTTTTGTGCATTATGTTGGTGACCTTGCCATTTAATATGTCCCCCATGTGTAGTGCTGCAATGTTGCCTGGTGTTCCTCAGGGCAAGAGGCTGTGACGTGCCTTTACTGAGAAAGTATGTGTGTTCGACAAGCTACTATCAGACACGAGTTACAGTGCTGTTGGTGTGAGTTCAATGTTAATATATCAACAATATATATTAAATAAGGTGACTTTAAAGAGAACACACAGAGAACAAGGTAATGTACTGATGAGTTGAAGAAAATGTGACTAAGGCTTACAGAAACCTAACACTGCATTTCCCGTAGGAGCAGTGGGTCATAGTCACCGATTCAGTGTACACAATGACCTTATAGAATGTCACACTGTGCAGAAAGAGAACTGACTGTATCTTATGTAATCCTCACATACTCCTTTATAGCAGGCAGGGTACGGAACAGGGTGTCCACATTTTACTATTAAAGTAAGGCTATTAAAGACATTGTGAACCAAGTGGAGAATTTAAAATGTCTTGTGTTCAGCATAAGAGTCATGAGTTTTTGAGCGAGGAAGATCTATGATGCACTGATGTTTAAGGAACAGTTACCTGGCAAGAGAATGTAGTATTGAGAGGAAGAGGGAGAACTGATCTGGATAGGAGAACCAGCTGTTAAACTCTCCACGTATTCCCATTGCTAGGTGAGGAGATTCGGAGCTAAGGTGCTGATGTGATAAAGGAAAAGTAGCAGCCAAAGGATAAAATAATGGATTTGGTAACCATATATAGGGTGCAAATCAGGCTGTGGTTCTCAAAGTGGAGTCCTTGGACCAGCAGCATCAGCATCACCTGGGAACTGGGCTGAAATGCAAATTGTCAGGTGCTGCTGCAGACCTGCTGAACTGGCAAGTCTGGGGTGGGGCCTGGCAATCTGGGTTTCAACAAGGCCTCCAGGTGCTTCTGGTGCCCATCAAGTTTAAGAACCAATGAATTAGGGGCCGGCCCCGTGGCTTGGCGGTTAAGTGCGCACGCTCTGCTGCTGGTGGATCAGGTTCGGTTCCTGGGCGCGCACCAAGGCACCGCTTCTCCTGCCATGCTGTGGCCAAGTCCCACATACAGCAACTAGAAGGATGTGCAGCTACGACACACAACTATCTACTGGGGCTTTGAGGGGAAAAATAAATACATAAAATCTTCAAAAAAAAAAGAACCAATGAATTAGAAAAACGATTCCAACACATCACTATGTCCAGGTAAGCTGCAAGGCAGGAGGTGGTATTTGTTTGGAGGGTAAGATGCATTTTATTTTTATTTTTTTGTGTGAGGACGATCAGCCCTGAGCTAACATCCATGCTAATCCCCCTCATTTTGCTGTGGAAGACCAGCTCTGAGCTAACATCCGCTGCCAATCCTCCTCCTTTTATTTTCCCCCAAAGCCCCAGTAGATAGTTGTATGTCATAGTTGCACATCCTTCTAGTTGCTGTATGTGGGATGCGGCCTCAGCGTGCTCGGAGAAGCCGTGCGTCGGTGCGCGCTGATGGTGCTCAGGGCAAGCTGCCCCAGGAAGCACCACTCTGGTATGCGGATTATTTCGAGCTGAAGACAATAAGGACTCAGAGAGCTCAGGAAAAATATTTGAGTTTCCCCTCCCAAACTGCCTAAAGAATTTAAAACCAAAAAAAAATCTGTTTTAGGAAGGGGTTATTATCATGACTGCTATAAAAGATAATTTAGGATAGAGGTTACAATAGAAAAGGCACCAACAAGCCCATCTTATCCGGAGTCCTGTCTCTCTGGCCACATTCTTTGGATGGCCCTGCAGGAGTTGCCAGACAATCATTTACATTTATAAGGGAAATCTCCATTTGTAAAGGTATCTCCCTCTCTGTTTGGAGAAGAGGGGGGGGTGAGCTCATTTCTAGTAACTTATCAATGTGGAAGATGAGGCCTTGGGGCTGTATAATAAACCTTACTCTTGTTTACTGTGCTTTAGTGGTAATCTCCTGTAATTGACTCCCCCACCCCCAAAATCCTCCTTTGTCATTGGCTGAAAATGATATTTAAGACGAGAATTTCTGCTATTGTGTTGAGAAACGCAGTGTCCCTGCTTTCTCCCATGTATACATGTTATTAAACTTGGTATTATTTTCTCCTGCTAACCTGTCTTGTTGATTATTTGGCCAGCCAGAAGAACCTTAAGGGAAAGGGCAGAGGGAGATTCTCCCTCTTCCCCCGACAGTTTTTGCGAGCCAGCCAGGAGAAGCACTGGCTGGTAAGTTGTCTTCTCTGGCTGGAAGACCTGCCTTCTCCCTGGACTACTGCAGATGATGAGATACGGGAACGCCTGACGAAAGCCGGCAAAAGGTAAGACTTCTTACCACGTCAGCCTCCCGGAATCTCTATCTGCGGAGTCCGGCGGAAGGAAGTGGTGAGAATTTTTTCTCTTTCTAAATTTAGATTGGCAGGAGAAAATATTTGGGAAACTAGTTTCTTGGGCTTTTAGTGACTCTTGGTTTAAATTTGGTAGAGTACTCTTGGTTTTTGATCTTGATCCCTTTTCCTCCCAGAGATAGTCTCTGTTTTTCTCTTTTGTCTGTGTCTTTTGTCATAAGAAGGAAATACCATAGGGTAGGACGCAGGCATAGGCCCTACAAGCCTGCTGTCCGGGCCGGCCCCACAGACTGGTGAGTTTGCGGGTCTCACCAGACCGGCGTCTACAAACTTTGCTGTGGGTTATTATGCACATGAAGTGAATGTCATTGCCAAGGGCATCTTGGAAGCCAAAAAGGCCGCAAATTTAAGTGGGCGCGGGTCGAGCAGTTAAGAGCCATTAGGGCGCTCGCCACTTTCAAAAGACTCCCGTGACAGGATAAGTTGGATCACGGAACTGGGTAGATGACACAGGTCCCCCGCCAACTGCAAGAAAATGTCCGTGCAACGACGAGGTACTCTGTAAAAGCACACAGTCCTCAACCCCGCGGCACCTCCCCCTCTAGGTATTATTCTGGCTCCAAGAGACCTAAGGCGTGACTAAAGCTGTCATTGTGCACAGAAAAAAAAAAAACCGGATGAGGTTTTTCCTTCTGTCTTGTTCTGTGTCCTGAGAAAACTTGGCTTTGTGACCAGTGAGAATCTTCTCCTTGGTCTCCACCATACGGAAGGTGCATTTACCGGGGTGCACCTTGGTGGCCAGTCGAGTAGACTGGGGTTCCGAACTGTCTCTTTGTCCGGCTGTGCCAAGTTCTCAGGGGAGTTTGTCATAAAGGGCCCAGTCCATAAGGGCTTTTGTTGTCTTTACCTTCGTTGCTTGTTAGTGCTGGAAAAATCCCATTCCAGTATCGCCCGCCCGGTGTCACAGATTAGCGGGTCTGTGACTGGAGGCGTCCCACACTATTGTGGGAGACCGGAGACATCCTTACCGCCTGTGCAACGAAGGTCTTTACTGTCTCTGAATATCTTTGGGAGTGAATTCTGTGAATCATGGGGGCTACATCATCTGCGCCCTCACCAGGGACGCCTCTTGCGTCCATGGTAAAGATTTAGTCTAAGCGTGGAAAGTTACCTCCGGGTCTTTCCTTAAAAAGGCTTATTGGTTCGAGTCACTATTGGAATAAATATATAAATGAAGATCCTACTCGTCAATGGCCAGACGACGGATCCTTTGAATTGGAAAAACTTCTAAATTGGGGGAAAAAAAAAATGTTTTGAGAGCTCTCACATAATTGCTTAATTGGTACCTAAGAATTAAGGCCAGAAAAAGGAAGGAAAAAATTTGACTAGTCTTAAGACCTTGACTCAGGTTACAATTAAATTGAGAACATGTAAAAGTGTAAGTGTTGATAAGATTATAAAGGTTGGAATGTTTGAGCTAATTTTATACAAAGAGGTTACATCAACTTTGCCTGAGTATGTTTTAAAATGTCTGACTGGGAATGCTTCTCTTGTCCAAAGTTAGAAGACCAAGACCTATTGATAAAAATCTTAATGATAATTATGTTTAAAGGTATAAGAGGTGACGAAATTTACATGAAATTTTGAAAGAAAAAAACTGATGTTATTTCTATTACAGAACTGGTTAACAAAAATAGTAATTTAAATGATGGCTAATTTTATCTAATGTCTTATGAAGTCTTATAGGCAATCTAAATAGTTATTGGGAATAAGTAACTAAATAGTTGTAAAAAAGATGAATGTTGGATGAACTTTAAACAATAATTATGTGTTATTGTGGTTACAGCTTCCAAACTCTTTTTGGTGACTTAAAACTTGAGAGTTTTGCTAAGTTTTATGATAAAAATTCTCTGAGTATCATCATTTCCAAATAAGATAAGATATTAGACATTGATTGCTAAATATACATTTGTCTACTTTTGGCTTTTCATCACAAGAAAACTAAAAGGTGTTTTGGGTCTATTGGTAAACATGTGTTTTATTAAAAGATTGTACTATAAAGTAACATGTTTCCAGAAATGATGAAGTAAGTGTTCATAAATTTTCCAAGCCACAAGATACTAATGTAAAAGAAAGTTTACAATTGTTTACTTAGTTTTTACTTACAAATTAAGGTTTCTAAGGGGTAAAATTCCTAATTAGTATATGTGATTGAAGCTACTAAAAATTAAAAAAAATATGTCTGTGTACAAAGAAAATAAGATGTATAAAGGTACAAAGAATGGAAATATTTTGTTTGGTTAAGAAAGATAAATTTGTCCTCAAGTACTAGGAGGGAAAAGAAAGACATGGGACAAATTCTGAATGTAAGAGGAAAGTTATAGAAGGTTTGTGGAAGAGGAATTCTGAAAAAGGAGTTTTATGCATGGTCAAGTTGGCTAAGATTGAAATGAATTTAACTAAGTAAATGAGTTTTAATAGCAGAAATAAGCTGGTGCAAAATTAAAATTTGGTCTTCTGTCTCTTAAAAGGATAATTTGCTTAAACTTGATAAAGAGGTTACAAAAGATTTTTCTTTACCTTTGAGTAAGTCTACCTAAAAGACAGAAAAAAAAAAAAAAACTTAAAATAATTTCCTACGTTCAAAAGACTGAGGTCTCTCTATTAAGGCTTTTGGACTGTTAATGCTCTGTTTGCTTTGATTGTTTATATTTTTGACAAGCTCCACCAAAATTCATATCTTAAATAAAGTCTTTTTTTTACTTTTTTCTTTGAGAATTCTCAAAGGGCCCTGGAACTTCTCAAAGAAATTTGCTCTCTTCCTATTAGGGGAAAGATACTAAACTTGTTAGGCTTATTCAATATGTTCAATTACATGAAAAGCATTGTCAGACCAGTGATGATAAGCCTGCTTAGGTGCTATTATGTGGGCAAATGTTATTGACATAGGTGTTTTAAAATTGTATAACATTACTGAAATTCTGATCTGTCCTGGTTATCAGTCATAATTCTGGTTATTATTATTTTAAAGTGTTGTATGTCACAAAATTAACCAAATTTCCTTGTCAATTGCCATTTTGAGGTCTTGTTGTTTACAGACTTATTTCTTTGCTCTAATGCTTTTGCAAAATGTTTCGACTTCAGAAAAATTCATGGAAAGGACTCTGACATTTACACTGGAGTACAGGTTTCTGACAAACTTTCTGATCATAAAACTGAACTTGGTAAAAAAAATTACAGAAATCCGATGGAGAAACTGATGACTTCATAAAGCTGCTAACAAAAAGATTGGGATCAAGAATAGATTACACAAGACTGAACCAACTGATAAGGATGATTATAATTATTATGATTTTTCGTTTGAAGTATTGCTGAATTTTTAATGTTTTTTCAGATTTAAGAAAAACTTTTTCTCTTTTCTCCTGAGCTAGCTATGACTTATAGCAATTTGGTAAATGATACTTTTATAAGTAAAATTGAAATATTTATCTTTTTCTCTCTACCTGATCCCTCGAATTTAGAAACTCTTAGTAAGTAAATATTGTTGTTTTCATGGCAATATAGTTATTTGCATAAGTTCAATAAGAATCTGTTCTCCTTATAACAGGACACAATTAAAAACACTGGTTCTATTACCAAGGTTGTGACTGGAACATCATATTTACAATATAACCATACAGCTTTTGAGGAATGAAGATTAGACTTTATGGAATAAAGCCACGTAGAAATATTGGCCTGGTACCTTATGTTCCAAGCAGCACTTACCAGGATAAGTAAAGAATGTCACTTATCTGGCAGGTACAAGGAACCTTAAAATATTTTGGGGAAACCTCGGAATAAAGGAATTCACCCAAATTTATAGGTATTGCAGACAAAGTCTGATGACAAAATCCTTGGCTTGGCTTTCCTGGCCTCGAGAGACCTTTAAAGTTCAATGTGAGATTCCTTATAAAAAGTTCCAGCAAAGCAGATTTAAAAGAGCCTATGTGATCAACTGCTATTCTTGCTGTACTTATGTAAATAATTGAGCCAACTCTATTGGAACTAGACTTATTTTGCAAACTAGTTTTAATTTTGCTATCTTAATAAAAATGAGGGTGATTTTAGAGAAAAAATTATATTTCAGTAAAAACTATTTCAGTATAAATTTGCGGATATTAGATCCTAGTTTTGTTGTCTTTTGAGGTTTTTGTTTTATATCTGTTGACTGGACTGGATCCTGATTTCTTCTAGTCTCCTGAAATATCTGGCTACAGATGTCCAAACTAACGTTTTTGATTTTTTCCATCATTTTCATTTAAAATCACTAAGAACTGAACCTGCCCTTTTTCCTGAAGCCTTACAAACTGAAGTTGATGAACTTGATATAAACTTAAGAGATGACCTGACGACACCATCAGAGACATTTTAAACTGCAAAAGATACTTTGACGCTGACATCTAAAATTCTTCTTCACTGGCAGTCCTCTGAACTCAAAAACTGGTTTACAATTTGCTCTAACCATTAACCTTGTTTTTCTTTCGTTTACACAAATATGCTTTTGGAGTCTGCCATGCTGTTGGCACAATTTAAAAATCCCGTGGTTTCTTAACTTCTGCAGGAACTCCTATTGCTAATGGACACTTAATTGCAGCCTTATTACAAGCAATTCACCTTCCTTCAAAAATTGCCATTGTTCATTGTTCAGCCCATACTAAGGAGACTGATGTCATATCTTTAGGGAATGACAGGGCTGACAGAGTTGCTAAACATACAGCTCACTATGGACCCCCTTATCCGTTTTCCACCCAATTCTTAAACCTGCCTTTATCCCTGACTGATGTTATTAACTATCAGGCAAATGCCCCACAATCTAAAAAAGACAATTGAATACAAAAGTGTGTCAAACAATTATCAGATGGATTATACATTGGACCAAATGGACTTCCAGTAGCTCCTTTTCTTTTAACTTTTTGGCTTGCACTTATCTCCCACCAAATGGGACATATGTGCAAACGGGGGATAGTTAAGGAACTGAAAGACAATTGGTTTTGCCCTGGCATCCATAAAATTTCTGACCAAATCACCTCCCAGTGCACAACTTGCAAATCTTACCAAGTCTCTGGGAGAAATCAGTGTGATCCAGGAAGTCCTCCCAGGCCCACGTTGCCTTTTGCGGCACTCCAAATGGATTTTATAGACTTCCCTTCAGCTTTAGGTTACTCTCACTGTTTGGTTATTGTCTGCATGTTTAGTGGATGGACTGAATGCTATCCGACCAGACATGCAGATGCCACAACAGTGGTAAAGAAATTAATAACTGAAGTTATTCCTCGCTTTGGCATTCCTTTATGGATTGAATCAGACCAAAGAACTCATTTTACAGTAGAGATAAACCACTTGCTTGCAAAAACTCTGGGGTATTCATTAAAATATCATACCCCATATCACCCTCAGTCATCAGGGCAAGTGGAACGTAAAAATCTAGATATAAAAAGAACTCTAGGAAAAATCTGTCAAGAAACTGGACTTAAATGGCCAGAAGCTCTGCCCTTGGCCCTTATGAAGATTCAAAATACTCCAAATAGAAGGCATGGACTGACTCCTTTTGAAATATTTTTTGGACGTCCGATGCCTACTGGCGTCTCTAAACCTTCAATTCCTGGATTAAATGAATATTATGGGAACTTAAGTGAACAATTTGATGCTATGACTTGTTATATACAAAAATTAACTAGTATACTTGAAGCATATCGTCAACAGGTAAAAGAGGCATGGCCACCACCTTCTGGCAAGCCTTGCCATCCCTTTCGACCAGGAGACCGGGTGTACATCAAGGTCTTTAGAAGAAAACACGCACTGTCACCTCGCTGGGAAGGACCTTATGAAGTCTTACTGACGACCTGCACTGCCATCAAAATAAAGGAAAAATCTTCCTGGATCCATGCGAGCCACGCCAAAATAGACCCAGAACATCGCTCTCAAGACAACTGGGAGATAATCCCCACAGGTGACCTTAAACTAAGGATTTCGAGGGCCAAAACCCAGGCCCCAGAAGCAGCCGACATCACGAAGTAGACAGCTTTTCCCAAGATCACGGATCAAGAAAACCTACTTTGACCCATTTCCTCCCCCTTGCTTCAAAACTCCCTATATATATATACACACTCACACACACAAACTATTAGTGGATATATATATATATTTTTTTAATCATTTAATAGAAAGCTGACTGGAGAGTGCTGGTCTCTATCTGTCCCTCTTCCCCTCTCTAAGTCTCCGCTATGGGCTCTTTTCCGATCTGTGTCTTGCTTTTACTAACCCTCTCCTTTTCAACAGGTCGGGCACAGACCAAACACCCCCTTATGCCAGTTTACCAAGCCCTAGCCACGCTAACTAATCAATCTGACTGTTGGTTATGTCAACAGCTAGATAGTGCAAAAGAACCTGAACTAGTCTTTGTTCCTGCTGATATGAACACCTGGTGGACTAAGTACGGAAAATGGACGAGTAACAGAGTATGGTATCCGCAAGAAGGGAAACTTCACTCTGCTTCTTCTCCTGGTGAGTCACTTGGGCCCCAGAAAGATTACTTAGAAAGTCAAGGACTGTCCCTTGCCCAAGCACAAACAATAAGTGAAAGTTTTTCCCTCTGCATTGAAAGTAAACATGGCACTGGACCTTTCCTGGGTGATATACCGAGACAATATTGCCGTCAAACTCTGTGGTTTGATTCCGCAGGTGGCATCTTCAGAACTCTCAAGGGAATTGTAAGTGACTCTATCACTACTCCCTCTGGCACAAACATTTGCCAAATCACCAAGTGCTCTGGATGGCCTACGAGCCACCCGTGTGCAACTTGGGGTATAGCAGCTATCCGCATGGTTAAGCTGCCCAATGCCACAGACTATATATGGGTGGATCAAAAATCTGGACTCACCTGGTCAGGTGACAAGACCAGGCTTTATAGCTGTCAGAATCAGACTGCAGGCCTCCTGTACCAGCTATTCCGCAATCTGTTCTGTTCTCGCAGACTGACTGGAGTTCATGGGAAATGGAGATGTTTAGGTAGTAACAGTGCAAGTGGCACAGATCATGAAATAGTCCAGATCCTGGGAACTACAGACTCAATTCTAACCTTTTCTTTAAACTACACTGGTCTTTTCATTTTATGCGGCAACAAAGTGTATAAAGGATTCCCACCTAATTGGTCAGGACGATGCGGACTTTGATACCTGGCTCCTTCTGTCACCAAACACTCCACATTAAATGCTAGCCAAATTACAAACTTGGGTTCGTTTGTTCATAAGATTGTGCCACATAAACGTGCCAGTCGAGAAATCGTGGAAAATCCACTTGTGTATCACAACTCCAAGTTCTTTTCAGCCTTGAGAGTCCTATTCCCCGGCTTTGGAGATTATGAGTTGGAGAAAGCAATATTAAATCTCTCTATGGTAATGGAACAAGAGTTCAACACCACCATGCAAACCTTAAACATACTCCAGTCAGAGATTAACAGCCTAGCATCTGTGGTGCTCCAAAATCGGAGTGCTCTGGACGTACTCACTGCCCAGCAAGGAGGAGCATGTGCAATCATTGGAGAAAAATGTTGTTTTTATGTGAATCAAACAGGTCGAGTAATATCTAACTTAAATCTATTAAAAGAGAAGATTGACATTTTTCATCAGATAAACGAAGCTCACACATTTTATTGGACTGACTTGTTTCCAGGATTGGGGGACTGGTTTAATGGAGTGTGGGGAAATGTGCTCCGATTTGTTCTTTTCTGTTTGTTCATCCTCATTCTAATCTATGTTCTTTTCTCTCTTTGCAGACTTCTTATCACCCGGGTACTAACACAATTTCTCTCTCCACAGTCACCAGCTCAGCTTTTAATATGTGAAACTTCTAGGGAAGTTTCAGAGGAGGGAACTGATGGTGCTCAGGGCAAGCTGCCCCAGGAAGCACCACTCTGGTATGCAGATTATTTCGAGCTGAAGACAATAAGGACTCAGAGAGCTCAGGAAAAATATTTGAGTTTCCCCTCCCAAACTGCCTAAAGAATTTAAAACCAAAAAAAATCTGTTTTAGGAAGGGGTTATTATCATGACTGCTATAAAAGATAATTTAGGATAGAGGTTACAATAGAAAAGGCACCAACAAGCCCATCTTATCCGGAGTCCTGTCTCTCTGGCCACATTCTTTGGATGGCCCTGCAGGAGTTGCCAGACAATCATTTACATTTATAAGGGAAATCTCCATTTGTAAAGGTATCTCCCTCTCTGTTTGGAGAAGGGGGGGGGTGAGCTCATTTCTAGTAACTTATCAATGTGGAAGATGAGGCCTTGGGGCTGTATAATAAACCTTACTCTTGTTTACTGTGCTTTAGTGGTAATCTCCTGTAATTGACTCCCCCACCCCCAAAATCCTCCTTTGTCATTGGCTGAAAATGATATTTAAGACGAGAATTTCTGCTATTGTGTTGAGAAACGCAGTGTCCCTGCTTTCTCCCATGTATACATGTTATTAAACTTGGTATTATTTTCTCCTGCTAACCTGTCTTGTTGATTATTTGGCCAGCCAGAAGAACCTTAAGGGAAAGGGCAGAGGGAGATTCTCCCTCTTCCTCCGACAGCGCCCGGGATCCGAACCCGGGCCGCAGGTAGCGGAGCGTGTGCACTTTACTGATAAGCCACGGGGCCGGCCCAAGGTGCATTTTAAGTTTCAGGAAATAGTAGTTCAGCATCTATTTCATCGTAAGGATTCCAGAGATGCCATTTTAGCTCTCTGGTGTGAAGCTCTTTTGTCCACAATATGTTCTCCTTTAGAGAGCCCTTGATAAGTTATTTACCACTTCCCACATGTTCTGAGAGTCTCTTCTTTCTTGAAATCCCCTTTCAGACTTGAAAACGTACTTTATTTTTGTGCATAATCTCCTCTATTTAAAATCTGGATTTCTCTTCCTGTAGGATCCTGTGTGGCACATGTAGCCTTACTGTAAATTTGGAATGCCATTGATTTGTTCCAACACCTTAGAATGTTTTAGAACTTAGAACCTGATGAATAGAGAATTTATATGCTTCTGTTTAGGATTCATATTTTTCAGATGTCTAGAGGTATCCCAACTTGCCAGTAATGTGGCTTTAGGTTTAGCAGAACTTGAAAATCTGAATATACTAGAAAACGAATTACATCTCTCATACTAACATTTACAAAATAAATGATCACAATGTTAACTTACCAATAAACACTTTCTATATTCTAGGCTCTATATTATGCTTACATAATAAACATGATAAAGTTTCAAAGAGGCGCCAATTAACTTTTGAGCAAAAGCTTGACTTGAGTGTATATTGGCTTCATTTTGACAGTTGTAGCCTTAATATTATAGTAATGTTTTCTTTTTCTGGGAATCAGATAATCTTGTTGTTGGGGGAAGAGGGAGAATCTCCCTCTGCCCTTTCCCTTAAGGTTCTTATGGCTGGCCAAATAATTAACAAGCCAAGTTAGCAGGAGAAAATAATAACAAGTTTAATAACATGTATACATGGGAGAAACTCAGAAATGAGCAACGCATCCCTCTGTCTAAGCTGCCTGCTTAAGTATTGCAGTTAAAGGCGAGGAACGTGTTGGGGGTGGGTAGTGGTCTGGGACCTCAGAGGACAAGAGGCAACTCACATGGAGATAGAAATGCAAATGTTTGCCTGACAACTCCTCTCAGGGTCATCTATAGATAATGTGGAGGGAGAGATAAAGTTTTTGATATAAGGTGCTTGGTGTCTTTCCTTTTGTAACCGCTATCCTACATTATCTTTACAGCCATCATGATAATAACTCCTTCCTGAAACAGATCTTTTGTTTTAAATTCTTTAGGTAGTCTGGGAGGGGAAACTCAAATATTCTTCCTGAGTTCTCTGAGTCCTTATTGTCTTCAGCTCGAAATAATCTGCATACCAGAGTGGTGCCTCCTGGGGTAACTTGCCCTGAGCACCATCAGTTCCCTCCTCTGAAACTTTCCTAGAAGTTTCACAGTCCTTTTGAAAATTAAAGACGTTTCATAGTCCAAAAGCTGAGTTGGTAGATTGTTTCATCTCACTGAGCACATTTCTTAGTCCTGATAATAGATAGTTCAATTAAGTACATTTTAGAAGGTGGTGATGCAGGTGGGCTCTCAAGGTTACACCTATATCTTGGAAGCAAGCAATCAAGTATTTAATGGAAGCATTTCTATGTAAACGAAAGAAAAACAAGGTTAATGGTTGGAGCAAGTTGTAAAGCAGTTTCTGAGTTTAGAGGACAGCCAGATAAGATTTTTAGATGTCAGCGTCAAAGCAGCTTTTGCAGTTTAAAATGTCTCTGATGATGTCATCGGGTAATCTCTTAAGTTTATAGCAAGTCCATCAGCTTCAGTTTGAAAGGCTTCAGGAAAAAGGGCAGGTTCAGTTTTCAGCGATTCCAAATGAAAATGATGGAAAAAATAAAAAACGTTAGTTTGGACATCTGTAGCCAGATATTTTAGGAGACTAGAAGAAATCAGGATCCAGTCAAGTCAACAATATAAAACAAAAACCTTAAAAGACAATTAACAAAACCAGGATCTAATATCCGCAAATCTACACTATAGTTTTTACAGAAATATAATTTTTCTTTCTAAAATCACCCTCACTTTTATCAAAGATGGACAAATTAAAACTAAGTAGTTTGCAAAATAAGTCTAGTTCCAATAGAGTTGGCCCAATTATTTACATAAGTACAGCAAGAATGGCAATTGATCACATAGGCTCTTTTAAATCTGCTTTGCTGGAACTTTTTATAAGGAATCTCAGATTGAACTTTAAAGGCCTCTCCAGGCCAGGAAAGCCAAGCCAAAATTTTGTTATCAGACTTTGCCTGTAATACCTACAGATTTGGGTGAACTCCTCTCTTCCGAGGTTCCCCCAAAATATTTCGAGGTTCCTTGTGCTTGCCAGATAAGTGACATTCTTTACTTATCCTGGTAAGTGCTGCTTGGAACATAAGGTACCAGGGCAATGTTTCCACGTGGCTTTATTCCATAAAGTCCAATCTTCATTCCTCAAAAGCTGTATGGTTATATCGCAAATATGATGTTCCAGTCACAGCCTTGGTAATAGAACCAGTGTTTCCAATTGTGTCCTGTTATAAGGAGAAGAGATTCTTATTGAACTTATGCAAATAACTATATTGCCATGAAAACAACAATACTCACTAAGAGTTTCCAAATTCGAGGGATCAGATAGAGAGAAAGATAAATATTTCAATTTTACTTACAAAAATATTATTTACCAAATTGTTATAAGTCATAGCTAGCTCAGGAGAAAAGAGAAAAAGTTTTCCTTAAATCTAAAAAAACAAAATATTAAAAATTCAGCAATACTTCAAATGAAGAATAATAAAAATTATAATCATCCTTATCAGTTCATTCAGTCCTGTGTAATCCATTCTTGATCCCAATCTTTTTGTGAGCAGTTTCATGAAGTTATCAGTCTTTCCATCAGCTTTCTGTAATTTCTTACCAAGTTCAGTTTTATTATCAGAAAGTTTGTCAGAAACCTGTACTCCAGTGTAAATGTCAGAGTCCTTTCCATGAATTTTTCTGAAGTTGAAACATTTTGCAAGGGCATTAGAGCAAAGAAATAAGTCTGTAAACAAGACCTCAAAATGGCAATTGACAGAGGAATTTGGTTAATTTTGTGACATACAACACTTTAAAATAATAATAACCAGAATTATGACTGATAATCAGGACAGATCAGAATTTCAGTAATGTTATACAATTTTAAAACACCTATGTCAATAACATTTGCCCACATAACAGCGCCTAAGCAGACTTACCATCACTTGTCTGACAATGCTTTCCATGTAATTTAACATACGGAATAAGCCTAATAAATTTA
The DNA here is from genome assembly GCF_020826845.1 of Diceros bicornis minor. Taxonomy (NCBI): domain Eukaryota; kingdom Metazoa; phylum Chordata; class Mammalia; order Perissodactyla; family Rhinocerotidae; genus Diceros; species Diceros bicornis. The sequence goes on along the minus strand of NC_080770.1, from coordinate 41,768,739 downwards.
GTATCTTTCCCTTTGTAGGAAGAGAGGAAATTTCTTTGAGAAGTTCCAGGGCCCTTTGAAAATTCTCAAAGAAAAAAAGTAAAAAAAAAGACTTTATTTATATGAATTTTGGGGAGCTTGTCAAAAATAGAAAACGTTAAAGCAAAGAGAGCATTGACAGTCCAAAAACTTTAATAGAGAGACCTCAGTCTTTTGAACGCAGGAAATCATTTTAACAGATTTTTTTTTTCCGTCTTTTAGGTAGACTTACCCAAAGGTAAAGAAAAATCTTTTATAACCTCTTTATCAAGTTCAAGAAAATTATCCTTTTAAGAGAAAGAAGACCAAATTATAATTTTGTACCAGCTTCCTTCTGATATTAAAACTCATTTACTTAATTAAATTCATTTCAATCTGAGCCAACTTGACCATACAAAAACTGCTTTTCCAGAATTCCTCTTCCACAAACCTATAACTTTCTTTTTACATTCAGAATTTGTCCCATGTCTTTCTTTTCCCTCCTAGTTCTTGAAGACAAATTTATCTTTCTTAATCAATCAAATAAAATATCTCCATTCTTTGTTCCTTCTTTATACATCTTACTTTCCTTGGACACAGACATAATTTTCTTAATATTTAGTAGCTTCAATCACATATACTAATTAGAAATTTTAACTCTTAGAAACCCCAATTTGTAAGTAAAAACTAAGTAAACAATTATAAACTTTCTTTTACATTAGGATCTTGTAGCTTGGAAAATTTATAAAGACTTCATAACTTCTAGAAATATGTTCCTTTATAGTACAATCTTTTAATAAAACACACGTTTACCAATAGACCCAAAACACCTTTTAGTTTTCCTGTAATGAAAAGCCAAAAGTAGACAAACGTAAGTTTAGCAATCAATGTCTAATATCTTATCTTATTTGGAAATGATAATACTCAGTGAATTTTTATCACAAAATTTAGCAAAACTCTAAAGTTTTATGTCACCAAAAAGAGTTTGGAAGCTGTAACCACCATAACACATAATTATTGTTTAAAGTTCACCCAACATTCATCTTTTTCACAACTATTTAGTTACTTGTTCCCAATAATTATTTAGATTGTCTATAAGACTTCATAAGACATTAGATAAAATTAGCCATCATTTAAATTACTGTTTTTGTTAACCAGTTCTGTAATAGAAATAACGTCAGTTTTTTGTACAAAACTTCATGTAAATTTCATCACCTCTTATACCTTTAACCATAGTTATCATTAAGATTTTTATTAATAGGTCTGGGTCTTCTGATTTTGGACAAGGGAAGAATTCCCAGTCAGACATTTTAAAATATACTCAGGCAAAGTTGATGTAACCTCTTTATATAAAATTAGCTCAAACATTCCAACCTTTATAATCTTATCAACACTTACACTTTTACATGTTCTCAATTCAATTGTAACCTGAGTCAAGCTCTTAAGGCTATTTAAATTTTTCCCTTCCTTTTTCTGGCCCTTTTTTAGGTACCAATTAAACAATTGTGTGAGAGCTCTCAAAACATATTTTTTTCCCCCAATTTAGAAGTTTTCCCAATTCAAAGAATCCGTCATCTGGCCATTGACGAGTAGGATCTTCATTTGTATATTTATTCCAATAGTGACTCGATCCAATAAGACTTTTTAAGAAAGACCCAGAGGTAACTTTCCACGCTTAGAATAAATCTTTACCGTGGACGCAAGAGGCGTCCCTGGTGAGGGCGCAGATGATGTAGTCCCCATGATCCACAGAATTCACTCCCAAAGGTATTCAGAGAAAGTAAAGACCTTCGTTGCACAGGCGGTAAGGATGGTGTAGTGAAAACGGTGTCTCCGGTCTCCCACAATAGTGTGGGACGCCTCCAGTCACAGACCCGCTACGCTAATCTGTGACATCGGGCAGGTGATACTGGTATGGGATTTTTCCAGCACTAACAAGCAACGAAGGTTAAGACGACAAAAGCCCTTATGGACTGGGCCCTTTATGACAAACTCCCCTGAGAGCTTGGCACAGCCAGACAAAGAGACAGTTCAGAACCCCAGTCTACTCGACTGGCCACCAAGGGGCACCCCAGTAAATGCACCTTCCATATGGTGGAGACCAAGGATGATATTCTCACTTGGCACAAAGCCAAGTTGTCTCAGGACACAGAACAAGACAGAAGGAAAAACCTCATCCGGTTTTTTTCTTATGTGCACAATGACAGCTTTAGCCACGCCTTAGGTCTGTTGGAGCCAGAATAATACCTAGGAGGGGAGGTGTCACGGGGTTGGGGACTGTGTGCTTTACAGAGTACCTCGTCATTGCATGGACATTTTCTTGCAGTTGATGGGGGACCTGTGTCATCTACCCCGTTCCGTGACCCAACATATCCTGTCACGGGAGTTTCCTGAAAGTGGCGAGCGCCCTAATGGCTCTTAACCGCTCGACCCGTGCCCACCAAATTTGTGGCCTTTTTGGCTTCCAAAATGCCCTTGGCAATGGCCTTCACTTCATGTGCATATTAACCCACAGCAAAGTTTGTCTAAATAGACGCCAGTCTGGTGAGACCCACAAACTCACCAGTCTGTGGGGCCGGCCCAGACATTAGGCTTATAGGGTCTATGCCTGCGTCCTACACTATGGTATTTCCTTCTTATGACACACGATACAAAAGACAAAGACAAAAGAGAAAAACAGAGACTATCTCTGGGAGGAAAAGGGATCAAGATCAAAACCAAGAGTACTCTACCAAATGTACCAGCGTCACTAAAAGCACAAGAAACTCGTTTCCCAAATATTTTCTCCTGCCAATCTAAATTTAGAAAGAGAAAAAAATTCTCACCACTTCCTTCCACCGGACTCCACAGGTAGAGATTCTGGGAGGCTGACGTGGTAAGAAGTCTTATATTTTGCCGACTTTCGTCAGGTGTTCCCGTATCTCATCATCTGAAGTAATCCAGGGAGAAGGCAGTTCTTCCAGCCAGAGAACGCAACTTGCCAGCCAGTGTAGCCCCACGTTGGGCACAAAAACTGTTGGGGGAGAGAGAGAATCTTCCTCTGCCCTTTTCTTAAGGTTCTTATGGCTGGCCAAATAATTAACAAGACAGGTTAGCAGGAGAAAATAAAACCAAGTTTAATAACATGTATACATGGGAGAAACTCAGAAATGAGCAACTCGTCCCTCTGTCTCAGCTGCCCGCTTAAGTATTGTAGCTAAAGACGAGGAAGGTGTTGGGGATGGGTAGTGGTCTGGGACCTCAGAGGGCAAGAAGACAACTCACATGGAGATAGAAATGCAAATGTTTGCCTGACAACTCCTCTCAGGGTCATCTATAGATAATGTGGTCAGGGAGAGATAGAGTTTTTGATAAAAGGGGCTTGGTGCCTTTCCTGTTGTAACCTCTATCCTACATCATCTTTACAGCCATCATGATAATAACTCCTTCCTGAAACAGATCTTTTGTTTTAAATTCTTTAGGCAGTTTGGGAAGGGAAACTCAAATATTCTTCGTGAGTTCTCTGAGTCCTTATTGTCTTCAGCTCGAAATAATCTGCATACCAGAGTGGTGCCTCCTGGGGTAGCTTGCCCTGAGCACCATCACCTCCATTTATAAGGATGCACCCATTATATAGATTCTGTACAAAATTGCAAAGATCACTTTTTCCTTTTCAACATTTATTTGTTTTAACTTTTAATAGTGAGAACCTTAGTGTTGGGTAAACTGCTGCACAATTACTGGAAATGCTGAGAGTCTTTTTGAAAAGTGCAGAAGTCTAAAGATAATGAAAAGTACATTTTTCGAATGTCAAGTCCCTTGATGATTTGATAAGCATCTGTCTAGTTGTACCCGGAAGAGATGGAAGATTAAACACCAGCACAGCACACAAGGAAACAGGCTGCAAACTTGAGGGCTTCCCATGGACCACAGAGTGCCTGGCTGACTCTTGGAGATTAAATCTGGGCTTTGTCCATGGGTGGACCCTGAGAGGAAAATTTTGCTTAAATGACCAGAGAATAGACAACGTTTTATGTTGATAATAATACTTACCATGTAAATTTCTTTATAAATCTTTGAATAAAATAAAAATTTATAACCCGCATATAAATTAACTCTTACTGACAAGCCCCACAGCCTTCTCTAGAGAGCTCAACAGAAAATATCTCCGCTGACTGTGAATTGTTCTTCTCTGAAAGCCAGCCAGCACTTCACTGATAGCCCTGGATAAGGAAGGCCAGATACAATTCTTTGAAGATGTTTAGCTGAATTCAGAACCAAAAATCCTACCTCCAGTTGGCTCCTCTGTGAGAATGGATGGCCGGCCTTGTTTCACAGCCTGAGCAATTGAGGTTTCAGATGAGATAAATTGCTTTGTTCCCTAGGGATGGAAAAGCTGGACTGTGACATCGATTCAATGCTGAGACTTTGCAGGTAAAGATAGGGTCATAGAGGGGAATAAAGATTTCAGCAAATTGGATTTTTGTTCTCAACAGTGGAAATAATTTAAGAAGCAGATAGTCTCTCACTCCAACTTCTCTTCCCTGTTCTCTGTCATATCACTGTAAAAATTCTCTCTATGAAAATTTCAATCTTTTTTCTTTGTAGTGTGTTTATTATCATCTTCACGAATTCTTTGACTTCACCACCTTTCTGGCACCACAACATTAGCCATTGAGATATTATTATAGATTCAGTTTTCCAATTTCATCCCCTTATCTCTATTTCGTCTGTCATTTCATAGTTTTAGTTCTTATTTTATCTTATGCTTGAAAACATTTGAAGCTTACAGTGTGTAACAGTTCCTTATTTTCTCAAATTTTTATCTAAGTGCCCTCAACTATCACTTTTTTTTAGAAAAGAAGTGAAATACATAACAGAACAATACACTGTAATAAATTGACCACTCATAATATTAAGTTCAACCTGAAATCCCTCCTCACTTAACAGAGACCATCTTTTATAATTCACAATGCTTTTGTCTGGGCAGGGTCAGTTTATCAATGATTTTTGGATGTTTTAAACCACATGAGATGAATACAATATAAGGTAAAATTGTTAATCTTGCAGAAGTTGTAGAATATCCTGATGCTTAGGGGAGTTGGTGGTGGAGAACCTGAATCATATGAAAAGTAGTTGATTAATTAGCACCTGAGTTTGTTAATTTGGTAAAGATGATGATGAGACATACATGTTGAAAAGATAACTTTGCATATCAGAGTATTGTCAGAGGCCACTGGGAAAATTCATAATATTTTCAAATACTACAAAAAAATGATCATTTTTTCATAAAAGATGTGATACATGACGGCATCATATACTTCTGTCAGAAAATTTGCAATGAAGAAAATTAACACTTCAGTCATTTTAATTCTAACAATTTGTTCATGCTTACTAGTAGGTTAAAAAACTTTTTAGAAATAAAGTGAGGGCCGGCCCGGTGGCTTAGCGGTTAAATGTGCGCGCTCCGATGCTGGTGGCCCGGGTTCGGATCCCGGGCGTGCACCGACGCACCGCTTCTCTGGCCACGCTGGGGCCGCGTCCCACATGCAGCAACTAGAAGGATGTGCAACTACGACATACAACTATCTACTGGGGTTTTGGGGGAAAAATAAATAAATAAATAAATAAATAAATCAAAAAAAAAAGAAAGAAAGTGATAAGTGATGTACTTGCTTAATTTTTAATTTCTTTTAGTAAGAAAACTTTTTCATATTTTAAAAAAATATTTATTTGTATTTATTTTATGCTGAATTTATTCCTGGGCCAAAGACTTTTTTTTTAATTAACTAACACCAATTCTTTTCAAACTCTTTCAAAAATTTGAAGAGGAGAGAATACCCCTAAAGTCATCCTATGGGATTAACACTACCCTGATATCAAAGCCAAAGACACTCAGAGAAAAGAAAACTATAGGTCAATATCTTTGATGAATATTGATATAAAAATCCTCCATAAAACAGTAATAAACTAAATTAATCAACATATTAAAAGGATTATACAGCATTTTTCAGTGGGATTTACTCCTGGAATAAAGGATGTTTCAATATATGAAAATGAATCAATGTAATAAACCACATTAGCAGAATGAAGGAAAAAAACACATGATCATCTCAATGGATGCAGAAAAGGCGTTTGACAAAACTAAACATGCTTTCATGCTAAAACCACTAAAAAACCCCTCAGAGTAAAAGGAAACTACTTCAACATAATAAAAGCCATATATAGAAATCCACAGAGAACATCATATTCAAGGGTGAAGGAATGAAAGCTTTTTCTCTAAGATCAGGAACAAAGCAAGAAGGCCCATTTTCACCACTTCTATTCAACATGGTATTAGAAGTTCTAGCCAAGGCAAGTAGGCAAGAAAAAGAAAGAAATAGCATCCAAATTGGAAAGGAAGAAGTAATATTATATTTGTTTACAAATAGTATCTTATATGCTGAAACCCCTAAAAATTCCACCAAAAATTTGTTAGAACTAGAAAATTCTGCAGAGTAGTGGGACACAAAATCAACATGCAAAAACTAGTTGTTCTTCTATACATTAATAATAAGTAATCTGAAAATGAAATTTAAAAACTTTACATTTTTATTTACAATAGCATCAAAAAGAGTAAAATACTTAAGAATCAACTTACTCAAAGAGGTAAAAATTCCAGTGATGGTTTTGCAAAATTAGAAAAATCTATCCTAAAATTCATATGGACTCTCAAGGGACCCTGAATAACCAAAACAATCTAGAAAAAGAAGAACAAAGTTAGAGAACTCACAATTCCTGATTTCAAAACTTACTATAAAGTAATCAAAACAGTGTGGTATTGGCGTAAATACACACACTATGCTAATGAAATAGCACACAGACCCCAGAAATAAAACTTTGCGTATATGGTCCAATGATTTTTGACAAAGGTACAAAGATCATTCAAAGGAGAAAAGATCAGTTTTTCAACAAATGTTGTTGGGAAAACTGGATACCCACATGCAAAAGAATGAGGTTGGACCCTTACTTTACACCATATACAAAAATTAACTCAAAATGGATCAAAGATATAAATGTTAGAGTTGAAGCTATAAAACCCTTAGAAGAAAACACATGGTAAAAGCTGTGTGTCATTGGGTCCAAATGCCATTGTAACAATGATTTCTTTATGACACCAAAGACATAAGTAACAAAAAAAATAACAAATTTTACTTCATCAAAATGAAAAAGATTTCTGTATCACAAGATACTATCAACAGAGTAAAAAGGCAAACCATAGAAAGATTGAAAATATTTGCAAATCACAAATCTGATAAGGGATTAATATCTAGAATAAATAAAGAACATCTACAACTCAACAATAAAAAAACAACTCAATTTAAAAATGCACAAAATACTTGAATAGACATTTCTCCAAAGAAGATATAAAATGAACAGGAAACACATGAAAAGATGCTCAACATCACTAAGTATCAGGAAAATGTGAAATAAAACCACAATGAGATACCTTTTCATACCCATTAGGATAGTTACTATCACAAAATCAGAACATAACAAGTGTTGGCAAGGATGTTGAGAAATTGGAACCCTTGTGCTCTGAGTGCGAGAATATAAAACTGTGGAAAACTGTGTGGCAGTTCCTTCAAAAATTAAAAATAGAATTACTATATGATCTAGAAATTCCACTTATGGGTTCTGAAATAATAAAAATCATATTTATCAGCCTCTGTGTCCAGTTCTTGGCACAGAGCTCCTAAAACCTTTGTAATTTCCCCAGTGATAAGAACACTAGGAGAATCTTTTGTTCTATTGAGGCTACTCTGGGTGGGCTCCTGGATGCCTCCTGAATGGGGGCTGGTCACCAGAAAGACCAAGCCCTGATTAGAAGCTTGGAATTTTTAGCCCTACCCCTTATCCTCCAGAGAGAGGAGAGGAGCTGGAAATTGAGTTAATAATTGATCATGCCTATGTGAGAGAGCCTCCATAAAAGTCCCAAGAGAAGGCGGTTCAGAGAGCTTCCAGGTTGGCAATGACAAGGACTGCTTGGAGACTGGTGTACCTGGAGATGGCATGAAAGCTCTGTGTACCGTCTCCATAGCTTTCCCTATGCACCACTTCCAACAGGCTGTTCTTGAATTATATCCTCTTATAATAAACTGGTGACCTAGTAAATGTTTCTCTGAGTTTTGTGAGCCACTCTACCAAATTATTCAAACCCAAGGAGAAGGTTGTGGGAACCTCTGGTTTTTAGCCAGTAAGGCAGAAGTATAGGTAACAGCCTGGGCTTGTAACTGGCATCTGAAGTTGAGGTGAGGTTGGTTGGGTGTGCAGACTTATAGGACGGAGCCATCAACCTGTGGAATCTGATGTATCTCTGGGTTGTCAGCATCAAATTGAGTTGAATTATCTGGCGACCAGCTGGCATTCCAAGAATTGCTTGTTGGAGGTGTGGGGAACCCTCCTACATGTGAAAAAGTGAATCTGAGAACACCATTTATGGGTATACACGCAAAAGAACTGAACGCAGAGGTATAAAGACATATATGTACACCCGTGTTCTTAACAGCATTATTCAAAATAGCCGGAAGCTGGAATCAAGCCAGGTGTCCATCAATGGACGAACTGACAAAAAAATGTGGTGTATACACATAGTGGAATACTCTTCACCCTTAAAAAGGAAGGAATTCTGACACATGCTATGACATGGATGAACCTTGAGGACTTTATGCTAAGTGAAATAAAGCCAGTCACAAAAGGAAAAATACTGTATGATTCCACTCATATAAGGTACTTAGAGTAGTCAAATTTATAGGAATAGAAAGGAGAATGGTGGTTCCCAGGGGCAAGAGGGAGGGATAACAGGGAGTTGTTGCTTAATGGGCACAAAGTTTCAGTGCAAGGTGAAAACAGTTCTGTGGAAGGTTGGAGGTTATGGCTACACAACTATGTGAATGTATTGAATGACACTGAACTGTACACTTAAAAATGGTTAAAATTTTATGTTATGCATATTTTATGACCATTAAAAAATTAATTATTATCAACAAATGAACAAACACTAGCTACATGCGATAGCATGGATGAATATCACAACCATAAGGCTGCATAAAAGAAATTATATTCAAAAGACTATATATTTTATAATTTCATTTATATAAAATCCAGTAAAGAAACAAAACCGAGGTCTGGCTTCTAGTAAAGGTGGAGTAGCCTGTTGAACTAACACTCTCACAGATAACAATGATAAAATCTGCACAAAATATTATATATATTTATACAGACTCGTGTGGCTATATGTAATACACATAAAATAAATGTGTACTTGTGTGTATGTATAAATCACTTCCAAAAGCAAGCAGAACTGAGAGGGAATCTTCCTTTAAATGATGGGAATTGCACCAGGAGATATTTGCAAGCTTGAGTCTTTTGCCTCAAAGCATTCCAAAATCTGCACATGGCCTAGACAGGGGAAAAACTACAGTCTTACTTGTCATGTTAGAGGATGTATTTTTGGGCTGGCAGAGTAGCTGGAAAGTTAGGGGCGAAACTCTGGAAGGGAGGGAGCCACAAAGAGGAAAATCGCAAAATATATATGTAAGTCTCTCCCTCACACACTCCAAATTGGCAGATCTTTGAACAACACACATGCAGGGTAGGCCCCAGAAGGCCTAGTGTAAAAATAGCAGTTGGAAGATGAAAGAACTAAACTAGGATTTCAGTTATGCCCACTGTAAATGAGATAGGATTGGAATTTCAGTCTAGCCAAGTTGATTCCCTGCTAGAAAAATAACAAAACTCTTCCAAGGAATACAATAGAATCCGGAGCCTCTATACCTATCTTTCATGATTTCCAGTACACAATTTAAAAGAAGCACGAGATTTGACAAAATAGGAAAATGTAATCCATATGTGACCAAAAGCAGGCAGTAGAAACTCTCCCCAATGTGTTCTAATTAGCAGTCAAGAATACGAAAGCAGTTATTATAAAGGTGATCATGGTGGTAAAGAAAAATATTCCCATAGTGAATGAACAGATGTGGGAACTCAGCAGAGAAGTGGAAATTACACAAAAGAACCAAATAGGAAGACGAAATAAAAAAAATACTTTTGAGTTTACCGGTAGATTAGAAATAGTAGAAAAAACATGAAGATACAGCAATAGAAATTATCCAGTCTGAAGAAAAGAATGTAAAAATTTTGAAGAAAAATGAAGAGAGCCTTATGACCTGTGAGATGATTGAGTCCCAAGCAGAGAGGGGAGAGACAGAAAAATTAAATGAGGCAGAAAGGCAAATCAATAAGTAATAGCATAAAACTTCCAAAATTTGTTGGAAAATCTAAAATTTTAGATCCCAGAAATTCAGCAAACCCACAAAATAAAATATAAAAGAAAAGCATACTTAGGTACACGATAGTCAAGCTACTAAAATCCAAAGATAAAAAGAAATTCTTAAAAGCATCAGGGAAATACACACATACAGTGGAAGACATTACATACAGGGAGAAATACTGTGAATGATGGATGATGTACTATCAAAAACAAAAGAGACAACTCAACAACAAAATGACATCATTCAAGTGCAGAAAGAAAACCCAAAAGTCAACACAAAATTCTACATTTAGCAGAACTCACTTTCAAAAAGGAAGTAGAAGCCATAATAAGATACTGCACGCCTATTAAATGGCTGAAATAAAAAATAAAATTGCAAATACGACGTGCTGGTGAGGACTAGGAGCAATTAGAACTGGGAATGCAACATGATAGTTGCATTCAGAAAACAGTTGAGCAGGTTCTTATAAAGCTAAACATACACTTATTATATGACTCAGATATCCCACTCCTAGGTATTTACTGAAGAAAATTGAAAACTAATGTTTAAACAAAAATCTTTGTGGGAATCTTTATAGCTATTTTATTCATAATTGCCAAAAGCTGGAAATAAACTAAATGTCCTTCATCAGGTGAATGGAGAAAGAAACTGTGTTGCATTGGTACATTAGAATAGTACTTGGCAATAAAAAGGATAAACTCTTTTTTTTGTGTGTGAGGAAGATAAGCCCTGAGCTAACATCCAGTGCCAATCCTCCTCCTTTTTCCCCCCAAAGCCCCAGTAGATAGTTGTATGTCATATTTGCACACCCTTCTAGTTGATGTATGTGGAACACGACCTCAGCATGGCCTGAGAAGCGATGTGTCAGTGCGCACCATGGATCTGAACCTTGGCCGCCAGTAGGGGAGCACACGCACTCAACCGCTAAGCCATGGGTTGGTCCCAGGATAAACTCTTGATTCACACAACAACATGGATGAATCTTGGCTGCATTTCTCTGAGTGAAGGAAGCCAGATTCAAAAGGCTGTATAGAATATGATTCCATTTATATGACTTTCTAGAAAAGGCAGAATTACAGGGATGGAAAATGATCAGTGGTTGCCAAGGGATGGAGTAGGGGAAGGGGTTGAATACAAAGGGATAGCATGAGAGAACTTTGGGAGTGAAAACCACAGCTCTGTATGGTACTGTGGACATGTATGCATGACCATAAAGTCAAAACCCATAGAACTGTACACAGCAAAGAGTGAATTTTACTCTGCAAATTTTAAAAATCAATCAGGATGCTGGGGAACCCAGATGGAATGCAGTGACAAATGAATCTCACTGTATTACAAGCATGTGACATAACCATACAGAAGGAGTGGGGATGAAAGGTCCTGACCTAAGTTACTTTGGAAGACAGTGTTTTGACGGGATACTGTAAAACTAAAGTACTGGACATAAACACTGTACTCTAGGTGGTCAATTTGTTTTTCATAAGGGTATGGATTAGCAATTCTGAAACTAGTTGACACAGTAAACATATTGTAGCTAACTGGAGTTAGGTTTCTCACTGTTGGTGAAAGAAGTTACAAATAAACAAAAGGAGAATGCTAGAATAAACCCAGTGGTGCTGGCTTGGAGTTGGAAGTATCAGTATGAATCCATGTCTCTTTTAATATATCTATCAAAAAAGATAGATAGATTGATAGATCGATAGACAGATTTGTCTACCTGAGTTTATATTCATACATACATTTCCAAGCTCTGCTGAGAGGGTCCAGAAGCAGTGACACTCTAGTATTAATGAGCACATCTAGCTCCCAGATCTTGTTTTCTAAATATCATTCTCCAATAAAAAGAACCAGGTTTTCTTGGAGAAATGGCTAATTCTAGGGCTGGAGATAGAAAATACAAAATGAGCCTGGATCATCTTGTAGTGCCAGAAAGTAGGAAAGTGCTTTAAAACACACACACACACACACACACACACACACACACACAGAAAATGATGGGACGTGTCAAAATGAATCAGTCTAAAAGACTTCCCAATGACTCAAGCTGGAAAACTGTGAGCAACAAAATAAATAATGGTAGCATTGGATTATTACCCAGAGACTAAAATAAATATCCACGAGGCTATACTGATATAAAAAAGATTAAATAAGAAAGGAAGGGAAGGAAGAAAGAAAAAAGGGAAAAAAAGAATGAGAGAAAGAGAGAAAGAAAGGAAGAAGGAAAGGAGAGGGAGGGTGGGGAATCTTCCTCACAGAGTTCCAAATAATAAATGCGCTAGATAGCATGAAATTGAAAATCGCCACTAGAACGCTACAGTAATAATTACTGTTGGAAAGATTGACTGATGAATGCAAAAACTGTGGAGGAAACTTAAAGAAGAAACAGTACAATTGCAGAGTCTCAAAGCATTTCCTTCCAAACATTTAACTTATTTCTCTTATTTCTTTAAAATACCTATGACTATTTAAAGCAAAAATTATAACACTGTATTGTGGGATTTATAACATGGGTAGATGTAAAATTTATGACAACAATAGCACAAAGGACAGACAGAGGTAGATGGAACCGTTCTGTAGCAAGTCTTCCATATTTTACATTGATTAAACTGGTGAACTATTAAGTCTAGGTAGGCTGTGATATGTTAAAGATGCATATTGTAATCTGGACCAACCAGTAAAAATCCAAAGGTGTGTCACTTAAATGCTAATAAAGGAATTAAACAGCATACCAAAAAACGTTTGTACAAGACTGTTCACAGGAGATGACCTGCACGTCCCCAGGAGCAAGATGAGCGCACTTTGGGGCATCCACAGAGCAGAACGTCCTCAGCCGTGCCAAGGAGAAAACGCTGACACACACATGCTGAGAGAGACTCATCAACCTCGTGCTGAGGGAGGCAAGCTGGACAGAAACCAACACACATGGGATGATTTCAGCCAAGATGAACCTATGCTGAAAAAACCAGAACAGGGGTTGCATCGGGGGAAGGAAAAAATTGTCTGGGAAGGAACAGGAAGGAGTTTTCTGGGGGTGATGGAACTATCCTATTCTTAAAGGGATGAAAGTTATATGGGCATGTTTATTTGCCAAAACTGTACGGTTGAGATTTGTGCCTTTCAGTGTGCATACATCTTACTCACCACACACGCACAAAGGCTTAAAAGAATAATAAAGTGAGGTGAGAATGGGATGGAGTGTGGATGAAACAAAAATAGCAGATGATTAGTAGTTGTTGAAGCTGGGTGATGGGCCTACTATGCTATTTTGCTTATTTTGTATATTGTTTAAATTGTTCTGTAATAAAACACTTGTATAAGAAGACAAACTTGACATACAGTGTTCACTGGTAAGATATCAGTTACCTTTGGGGAGGAAATAGGGAGAAAGGGATTGGCGGGGCCTGAGTAAAGCTGGTGTTAGTTCTTGGTCACACAAGTGTGTTCGCTTTGTAATAATTCTTTGAGATTTACGTGGATGACTTCTGCATATATTTCTGTACGCATGTTATAGATCAATAAACATTTTAAATCCTGCATATTTGCACAAAGATACTAAGTCAATATCTTAGAATAACAGCAGTGTTTTGTTTTAAAGTGGAACACATTCACTCATGACACCATTAGATGGATTTTAATATTCCCAAGTATCTATTAATGCCCTCATCCCTGCGTGGCTCCTGGGTCTTTCCATTTTTGCCTCAGTTTTGTAAGTGGCATGGATTTGAGTTTTTATGATGCCATCTTTCTCCAGCAAGGTCCACCCCCACCACGATGCTCACCAAGGCCTCGACACCTAGCACAGTGCCGTGTTCACAGCATGCACTGAAGACCTGTGAGACTGGGTTGGATGAGGAACAAAATGAGGAGCTCATGATGTTCGTAACTTATGTCTAGGTGCCATATTGTGACTTAGGAAATTGGTAGAGTTTTTCGATAGCTTTGCTATGCCTTCTAATTTTTCCTATTTAAAACAATGGGAAATAGGGTCTCAGAGTTCTTTCTCAGAGAAAGTCTGACATTTCAGGCACAGATTACTGACAATTATTAATGGCATATGACTTTCCCACCTCATCTTAGTGTTAAGTTTTTAATTCCTTACCTTGGAAATGACCTAACATTTCTTCTTCCAAATCTTGTAGTAATACCAATGCTCCAGAAAGTCAGGCCACAGATATTCTGCTGTTGTGCATCCTCCCTGCAAAGAAGTGGAGCTGTGCATCCACCAGTCTAAGAAGTGTGTGGTGCTGTAGTATTTGGAGTCAATCAGAAAAGCTAAATGGAAAAACGACTTCAGAGAATTATCACCATAACCCCCCACAGCAACAAATTATTTTGTGATTCTGAGGGTATATTTAAACAAGGATATTAAAACTAGTTCCCAAGGAGCCAGCCCTATAGTAGAGCAGAAATTGCATATTACCTTCCTGCACAAACTTGCCTAACATTGTGGGAAGGACCAAAGGGACGTTTCGGTGTTGTTGCCTATGTTAACGAGGCCAAGAGGTCCACACTGGGATAAGGAAGTCCAGTGAACCAGCCTGTGTGCAGCGTGGGAAAAGGGACATGTATGTGGTCCCCTGAAGTGGCTTAGGGGTCACTTACCAGTGCGCCTGAGTTTCCTGTCTGTATAATGCAGGAATTGGGGCTGTCCAATGTGATGTTTTCTCCTTTTTATGACATGGCTCAGGGCAGTCCTTCTAAGACTCCTGACCAAGGTATGGGCCCTTCAGGCAGATTGGGTCCAAAGGGAGGATCTCTGCAGCGACCCTGACCACGGGTCCAGAGCGAGGATCATGGCAGCCTGGAGGGATGGGGGGATGGTAGGACAGTGGCCTTGAAAAGGCAAATTCCAGGATCCCAGGCACCTGGTAGTTCCATTTTAGATATTGAATTCACATTTCAAATACTGGCCAGGGAGCTTCCACCAGGGCTGCAAGCAACCTCAGCAACAGCCAGGCTGGTGAGCCCCACCCCTACCTGAGTCCCGGCCTCAAGGGATGCAGCCCAACCACACTGCGCATACTCTGGGAGGTGGGCAGGGCATGGAGAATGGGCGTGGTATAGAGAAGAGGGTTGGATGGAGAATCAGAGGCGTGGAGCCCAGGGCCCGAGAGACAAGGCACGAGTTGGGGCCACGAGCTGTGCATGCTGGGAGCTTTTCTCTCTTAACCGCTGCCAGCTGGCAACCCGTAGGGATGCAGGACTAGAACTCCCAGGAGGCTCTGGGCACGAGGCCGTGCCTAGCTCTGGGGGGAGGAACAGGGCAATGTGAGCTTGGCCGAGGGCCAAACCCCCATTGAATCAGGACTCTGGCCCTGCACCCTCTCCAACTGGACTGAGTCCCGGAGGGAATGTGACGGGATGAGAGGGACCAGGGAGTTAGGAGGGTGTGGCGGCTGCAGTGGCAGCCGCGGGCCTGCAACGTGCAACTGCTTTTGTCCAAAATTGAAGCTGGACTGGCGCCTCTTCCCCACCACCTCCCTCCGTTGCTTGATTCCTCCTCCCACCTGCATGCCTGTGGGTCTTTCCACAGCCTCCTACCTAGTCCAAGGCCAGGTGTTTCTCTAAAGTGCTTATGGGAACTGGTTTGACATCCCAGAAACTTTCCAGTTTGCCTGCTGCCCTCTGCCATCTCCAGCCAAAGTGCCATCATTTCATCAGCTTTTGGGAGACATTCGCCCTTGTGGCCCCTCTTGCAAGCACAACTTAAGAGTTTGCAGGGTGGTAGCATTGGCTGTTGCTTGCCTTTTTCACAGGTGTGGAAGTTGAGGCATCCTCGGGGTTAATCATTGGTTTCCCCAGGATCTGCTAAGAGCAGAGGGGAACAACACAATTCCCAGGCAAGTATCTAGTAAGCCGTTTTCACTAACCCATTCCAGTGCAGAGGCCTCCAAAACAGCATCCTTAAGATGAGAATAGCTTAAGCATTTTGCCCTTTAGATTGATCACCTAATCTCAGCTCAGGCCTGAGTGGCCAGTCTCTCAGGGACATGAGTGATGACTCTGATCCTTCAGGAAGAGACCGGTGGTCCAGCTTTGGGAGAGGCATGTTCATGGTAGACAGCACCTGGGCAGCATTTGAAACCCGTCAGCTTTAACATCTCTGCTTTGGATTCTGACAAGTTTCCAGGATAAACATGCCCAGGGATAGTCAAATGTACCGTATTCTTTAAAAATTGATTAGAGTAGTGAAAGGAACAGAGCATAAAATATCCTGATTATTTGCAAAAGATGAAATGCAAGCAAGACCTTCTTGTTAATTTTTTTCTCCTCATTCTCTTGGCTGTACTATACGCTTGAATGCAGAAACAAAAAATTTGCATTGCCAAGTTATCTTTTCCTGAGATTGGTAAATTAACTTAAAAGTCTTATTGAAACCTGTGGAGGAATGGTTAGCAGCTTTCATGATTCATGTCCTCCCTAAAAACCTGGGTGTTGATCTACATGAAAAAAAGTCCTTGTTTATATTACACATCCCAATAGGTTACATTTCCGATTCCTGAATGTGGGATATCATCAAAACAACTGAAAAAGCTGGTCATGGAAACTGGACCCTGTCACTATGTGAAGAATTTACCTCTTTATGAATTAATGACTCGAATTCTTTAACATTTTTGTAAAGAACGGACGAGAAACTCTGCAGTGTCTCTGAATGTGGCAAGACGGGGAATTCTCCTTAGACCACATCCTCGAGTTCTTCTCTCGTGTTCAATAGACCCGGGTGATAGTCCGTGTGGTCAGGTGCAGCGCCGCTCCCCCAGCCCCCAGTGTTCCATCCTACTCTGGCCTGTGACCTCTTCAGGGGGTTCTGATGACACTCATCCACAAGGGTTGGAAGGAGACATTGTAACATGAGGATATTCATCATCTTAAAACAACGATTAATGGAGAGGAAAGTCTCGGGTTCTGTGTGCTCCGATGCAACTGCTGTTGGGGTGTGGCTTCAGTGACCACTGTGCTCCCAGCAGTCCCCACAATGGCTGTCTCAGACATTTGATCTCTTGGTGCAACCACAGCAGCTGTTGACAGAGCTGAGCGCTCGTGGTTCAGTGTCTTCCGTCAGATTTTGTGGCTCTGACCCTCCTATGCTCACCCCCTTCCCATTCCTATCTGCTGAGTTGATTGCTTTGTAGTTGTTTCCTAGGAGCCACTGTGTGTAACTGGATTTCACAGTGTCTTTAGAGACCCACCTTCACTACACGAGTCACTGTACAACAGTGACTTATCCTGGTGTAGCCCGTGTTCATCATCTCCAGTGGAGCTGTGAAGAACCCTGCTTACTAGTACCCTGTCTCATTCTCATGCTGCTGGGGCTGCTTATGAAGTTGAGCATCCCGTCTTTGGTCTCATTGCCATTATTGTTTTCATCGATTATTTTGAAGTCGGATATGACTTTGTTAATAATGTGGACACTTGCTGTCACAGGATCTTTTATGTAACTTCCCCAACAGCTCTGTGAAGTAGTCCTGTGATCCCCATTTTATAGGGGGGGACACTGAAGCTCAGAGAGATGGAGTAGCTTCCTTCACGTCACACAATTTCTCGGTATATTTTGTGTCTCCACCTGGAGCTCCGCTTCTCAGGTGAGTGCACTTAGGTGGTGTTCCACTTTATGCCTCTCTGCCAGTCTCCCCAAAGGCACACGCCCCATCCTGAGTCCATTGTCTGCTTGATGGCAGTCACCCTGCACAAACAGTCTCCGGGCAGGGATTGGACTAGCGGGGCGTGGTCCTCCGGCTTACTCTGGGCAGGTACTAGGTTCATGGCGAGAGCTGGAGCAGTGGAAGATACTGACCGTCACTCACCTGGAAGGTTTGTTATGTAGAAATACTCCACTGACTTTTTGCAGGTGTCATGTCTTCTTTGTCTTCATTGCTCCTCTGGGCATTCTCCTACAGTCCATGCTGTGCAGTAACATAGAGTACAGAGACTGGTGAACATAATACTGTTGCCATGCACCAAATGGTCACATCACTCATTTTTCTAATTATGAAACAAATACACACTGTAAAAAAGTCAAATTGCACTGATCTATGTAGAGTAAAGTGAAACATTCCCCTTTCATCCCCTTCCCTGCAAACTCACTCTCCTACTCAGAAGAAACTATTGTTAAGAGGTTGTGACTTATTCTTCTGGAAATTTCTTATGAATTTATAAATACGCAAAATTTTTTTTAAACATAAATTACATAACTACATCGTTTGCAATTTGCTGTTTCCTAAACCATATATCATAGACCTCTCTCCTTATCAGTGCACATCACTCTAACTTACCTTTTTAGAAGTTTTAGAGGTATTCCAAAGAATAGGCATACCATGATCTGTTTATATCTTCTTTGATAGCAAAGGGATTACATCCAGTTTCACTATTATACATAATGCTGCTATAAGATCCTTGTATGGAATTTATTACACTGCTTTCAACTGCTCAATATGCTTTGTTTCCTTTTAGTCAGAGACTATGATATATTTTTAACACTTTTACGGGAATTATTTTATAGGGAAATTAATTTTATCACTGAATAACGACATTTATGCGGAAGCTGGACTTCAAGGTCATCCATGTCAGTATTCTGGAGAAAAATAATGAAATTTAGAAGGTATTATGCTTGCTCCATCACATTCTAACAAGTCATGTTAACAATGTGAGTTGAATCTTTGAATAGCCTCTACTTTCTCTGTTCAGATGAACGATGACTTTTTCTTGTCTTGAAAACTTCTGACTCCAAGAGCTCTCAGTTGGGTTTCAGAGAGGGTAAGATATTGGTGTTGTATCTATTTCTCTTCAGCTGTAGGCTGCGTCTTCTAAAGATCATAGAATTGATCATGGTCCAATCGATATATGTGATTTGGTTCAAAAATTCAAAGTAATGAACTCAACATAGGAATCTATATCTTTTGTTCTTAATAAAGAATTTCCTTTGATATCCTTATGTCTCTGTCATTACTAGTAAAAACTCACCTATGGGTGAAGAGATGTGGTTCTGCTGACAATGTCTGGCTTGAACATCCATAGTTAAGCCTGCCACATCTGTAGGTAGGTTACACTTGACCTCTTGATGACCTCTGCCCTTGGTCTTTGACCTGGGAAAAATAAGAATTTAAAAAAGCTGCTGTTATTAGCACTCAATGCTAGAAACGCCCATTAAAGAGTGAGTTTGGTTTGGTAAACCAAAGGGAGTATAAGCAGAACAAAGTCATTAATATCTATAAAATTTCAAAAAATTCTAATTTTTAAAAATATAACTCTGTTTTTGCCACAGTGCAAACTGTGTATATATGAATGACGTATCCCTCTGTCCATTTCTTAAGTTATTTCCATTGATTTGATGGATTTATCTTCAAACCCGGATTCCAAGTGTGAAAGGACATCTTGGTCCTTCAAAAAAAAGAAACCATTGAGATTTAATTTTCCTTTAGCTCGGCATCCCAAAGGTTTGAGGAATAAATGATCATGTAATGATACAATGATTTTGAAATCTAATTGTTAATTAGAGGGGTGTAAGAGATGACCGAATGGTGGTTCATCACCATGGTCAAGGGTATTGTACACATGGACATGTAAACACGATTCAGGAAGCTGCTTCAGCACCGTGACATCACTGAGAACTACAGTGCAGGGGGATCTAGGCACAAAGCCGACTGCCTCGATCTCCTGGGTTACATGTAGATCCAGGTGTCTTGACAGTGGCTTCAGAGAAGCTAACTTTTATCTATTTCTCCCCTTCCTTATCTCCAGTTTACCTCAAACACTCCTGACTACCATATTTTAAAGTAAGACCAATTATAGTTATCTATGTGAGATTCTTGTTTATTATTAGAGAGTGATAATCAAGGATACCATCAAATATCATTTAATTGACCTAATTAAATTTGTTGTACCTTATAATTGATTAGAACACTACATTTAGTTGAGCGTTTGATATTCACCAAGTGTGTTAATCTGCTTACAACTGCTATGTGCCTGACTCCTCGTAGAAGTGTATCTTTGGCCCATCACAAGATTTTAATGACTCAAATCATCATAAATTAAGATAATGTACTGTCTTTTGGATGATAGGGAGACATATGGGTCCATTTTGGAAATATGCCCATCTGTCTTTGTTGCCCATGGGAAGTTGCTGGTTACTAGGTCTCCAGGTGGCTTGCACAAGCCCTAGGTCTGTAATAGCTTGGTGCCTCTCTTTCTAATTGGGGTAGAAATAAAAGAGATCAGAGAGACTTATTAAAGTTTTGGTTGCATGAAGTCTTCTATGAAGACCATCCATGCATAGTGTTCTGGATAGCTCTCTGTTCCTAAGACTACTAGTTACTTAAAGGGCTTGTCGGGAACTGTGAAAGGTCTGATATTTTACCTTTCCTGCAAGCTAATAAGTCAGCCTACAATGGTTTTACAGATGCTGGCAAAAGACAGGAGACCCATGGGTCAGAGACAAAGGACTTAATGACACAGCAATAGCAGTGGCCAGAGTATCAGCATTGGCACTGGTTCACTAAATCCCACTTCCTACAGGCTGATACACAGTGGGCCAGGTGACATGCAGAGGGTTGCAGGATCTCAGAGCCTAAGGAATTCAAATCTTTGATAACGGGCAGGATGTCTGCTAACCTTTGCCCTGGGGGGTGTTATTTTTATTATACTGGGCAGTAAGCAAGGCTACCCTTTGCTCCAAAGGAGGCCACTATTTCTATCTTCCAAGCCTCCCAGCTCTACACACATCCTTGAAAAGATAAGCTGGTCTTACTGGCTTTCAAAGATAAGCTTGAATGAGACTTGATCATCATTCAGTTCTTCTGTTTCCTTTATTGAGATTGTGCAAATATGCTCTTTTCTCTGTAAAGTTCATTAACTTTATTCATACATAAGGGATGCTTTTGGTTTTATTTGTTAAGTTGAAATTGTCTTATTAGAGGAAATGATGAAACTGTTATGGGTTGGATCTGAAAGTATGCTTTTCCAGGAAAAATGTGAAAGAAGATCAGTGCTCACAGAACTTTGCCACAAGGAGCTGATAGCAACTTAAATTATTTTAATTTGAATAGTGTTTTGTACATCTTTCTTCCATTTACTTCATCCTCTCTGCTTCCTGTAACTCTCATATGGGAATGGGGCACTTACAGGGATTCACTGAACTCATTTACAATATTCAAATGGTTTTGTTTGTTGTGTTTTTTTTATTGAGGTAAAGTTGACATACAATATTATATCAGTTTCAGGGGTACAACGTAATGATTCAATGTTTGAGTATATATTGAAATGATCACCACAATGAGTCCAGTTAACATCCGTCCCCATACATAGTTACAAATGTTTTTGTCTTGTGATGAGGACATGGCATATTTCAAGGTGCAGAAGACTCAACGATGGTGTCATACTTTTCTATATACAGCTTGATGAATTTGGACATAAGTATACACCCTTGAGACTGTCACCACCATCAAGGCCACAAACATTTCCATCACCTTCCAAAGTTTTCTCTCACCTCCTTTATTACTATCATTCTGTGGTAAGAACTCTTAGTATCTACTCTAGTAGCAAATGTGACGTATGCAATAGAGTTTTGTTAGCTGAAGGCACTACGCCATATCCTACATCTCCAGAACTTATTTATCTTGATAACTGAAACTTTGTATCCTTTGACAATCAGCTCCCCATTTCTCCATCTCCCCAGCCCCTGTCAACCACCATTCTAACCTCTGCTTGTATGAATTTCACAATTTTAGATTCCACATATAAGTATTTGTCTTTCTCTGTCTGCCTTATTTCACTTAGCATAATATCTTCTAGGTCCCTCATGTTGTCAAAAATGGCAGGAATTCCTTCTTTTTTCAAGGTTGAAGAATATTCCATTTCTTTATCCATTCATCATCAGTGACGTTTAGGTTACTTCCATATCTTCGCTATTGTGAATTAGCTGCAAGGAACATTAGAGTACAGGTATCTTTTTGAGACCCTGATTTCAATTCCTGTGTGTATATACCAGAAGTGGGATTGCTGGATCATATGCTAGTTTTCTTTTTTGGAGGAACCTCCATACTGTTTTTCATAATGGCTGTACTAGTTTACATTCCCATAAGGGTTCCTTTTATTTACATCTTCACCAATATTCGTCATTTTTAGTTTTTCTGATAATCGCCATCTTAACAGGTGTGAAGTGATAGCTCATTGTGGTTTTGATTCGTATTCCCTGATGATTAGCGATGCCAAACACCTTTTCATAGACCTATTGGCCACTTGTATGTCTTCATTGGAAAAAGTCTATTGTGGTCCCTTGCCTATTTTATAAATTGATTTGTCTTTTTGTTATTGAGCCAACACAAAAAAAGGAGAACAAAATTTCCAGGCATTATGGATGCTTCCCAGTTGATGCAGATGGTTTTGTGTTTACAGTGGTACCAAAAGATCATGTTTCGTGTTTTTTCTTCGGCTTGTTATAAGACCCGCAGTAGCTGCAGCATGGCAGATAATCGGGATCTTCTGGGTTTGGAGGTTTACAAAATAAATGAGTGGTAAGGATTTTTTATTTTTCCAAGGAAGTTATTGTGATCATTGTCCATGGAATCCAGGATTAGATAGGTGGAGGAGAAAATTAAGGTCAGGAATGGTGATCTGGCATTACTTCTGATCTTGAGGGACAGGTATTTACTGCATGAGTGTTTGAATAAAAATATTAGAGATCAGGAATTTGTGGTGGGTGAATATGTTTTCTGAATTATTTACTTTTGAACACAACCACTTGGATTATGTGAACATCTGGGATATGGGAGTAAGTCGTTAGCAGGGGGTGGTTGATAATATCACTATTGATTTAACCTCTATGAACACCAAGTGGTCAATGGATTAAGCAAATGAGTAGACAGAAAACACAGAAATGGTAAAAATTGGGATTTAGTAAAGGACTGGGGACTGACTGTCCTGAGTGGGAGTGCCAGGACTTGTGCGGTTGAGAGTGACAAGGACAAGAAGAGAATAGAATCACACTCAAACAAGGAGGGGGTGTTAACAGGATGGAGGGGGAGAAATTATCTGGAGTAGCTTTGAGTTTTGACCTTGAGCTTTCTGTTCTTGATGCAAATCTGCCTGATGACATCCTGGGACACAGGTCAGATCTATCCCCAGGGGATCGAGGGAGGGTGGAAGTACAAAACAGCCAGGATAATTGTCCTAAAAAGGCAGGCTTCCTTTATCATTTGACCCACTTTCATGATTGGTTTATCTAGGGTAAGAGGAAAAGAAAGATGATAAGAAGGATGATAGTCACGTCTTCGCAGACTTGGTGAACACAGAAGGAGCAGCAGGGGCCTGGCTTCCTGAGGACAGGTTTAGGCTGAGGGCTAAACCCACCGCAACTGCCTGGAAGAAGCTACATCCAGCAGGATAGACGAGCACGGAAGCCAGAGACCTGCTGATGGCACCAGCTCGGCAACTCCTCCTGGAACAGCCCAGCCAACACCACTGTGTCCCATGACCAGGGTCTCCTGCCCAAAAATGGCACCCTGCTGCCCATGGGCTGAACAGATCCCTCTGCTTGTTAACCTGGACAAGATAGATGGGAATGTTTCAGAGAATGCTCAAGTGAGAAACTATCAAAACCACAGCCCACTCAGTCCCCTGCCCCACACTCCCCTCCTCTCTTTCCAGACCCACAGCCTCCACTCTGTCTTGGTCATCAGTTCTCTGCTCAAGGACTCGTCTTGGCTATAGAGCTCCTTAAGTTTTTCAGAGCTTTACCCGAGGGGAGGGGAAAGAGGGAAGGATAAATTTAGGGATAATGTGAGGGGTCTGAGTGCAAATCCCTTTTCTTTGACAACCCAAGAGATTCAACCTGCCTGGAGGAGTGTTCTCACTGGGCTCCTCTGAGCGCTAAGGTCTCATGGGACTGGGAGGGGACTCTCCTGTTGGTCACTGGGGTCTCCACTCCCCAGCTCTACAGAGCAGCTCTGTTTTGACCACTATGAGTTTCAACTGACCATAGAGTTCTGTTGCTATAAACACTTGAAAATCTCCAATGTGGCTCAACCCAGTACCTGACATTTAGGGAAACTGAGTCCTGAAGCAGAACTGGTTCACTAAGGACACCAGGAGACTTAGAGACCAACTGCCGACGCCCAGGCCCTGTCCCCAGCATTTGCTGCCTCCCAGGAGTTCCCAGCTGACTGAGGCGCCAATGGCAGTCATACAGGAGATCCATCCTGGTCCTCCTATGGAGAGAGGCTTACCCACGGGGAAACTTCCCCCGATGTGTTCTTCAGGTGGCTTGTGGAAGTTTTCTGCAGAGCAGAGATGACAGTGCAGGGCGAGGAGAAGTTCTTCCAGATCTCGCACTCCTGGGGAAGGGAAAAGAATGAGGTGTGAGGTTGGGCACTGGAGCCCCGCTTGCTCTAGCTTCAGTCCCCTTCTATTTAAATCTCCCCTCCTGGATGAGACAGATGCTCAGGGAGCCCCAGAAGGACATTTAGGACTCAGAGAGTAACACTCACAAGGAGGAGGAGTTTAGCTCAACCCAGGGAATTAGACAGGTAGGAAGTGAGCATCCTCCCACTAGGACCTGGAGTCAAGGTCAGTGGGCCCCTGGCAGGAAGCGCCTAGGGACTTGCAGGAGCTTAGACCACACACTGCAATCCTGGGAGCTGATAAAGGTGGAGAGGCAGTTCCCAAGTCTCCAGAGAGGGGCTCCACTGGGCCTCCCACGGCACGCCTGGGCCACCTGGACCCAGTGATCTACCACTCTCGCCCTGTCCTGGGCTGTCATGCTCGCGTCCCTGAGGCAGGTGGTGATGACGAGGCTGGCCACCCTTCTGAACTGGTCGATGGTGGCCTGGATGGTGGGTGTCTAGTGCTCACTGCCAGGCTTGTTCTTCTTGTGCCAGGTGGATCCCAGGCACTGAGAGGGCACCACCTTCCAGAAGAGCTCCTGGGGAACAGGGGGAATGTCATCCAGCCCTGCCACAGGTCACCTCTGTGTCCACAGCCCCTAAAGTCCGACACAGGTGTCACAGTTTAGAGCTGGAGCTCAGGAAGCTCAGGATGTGTCCTGAGCCTTGTGAGAGTCCCTGGGTTTTCTTCTCTGTCCACCGAGGGTGCCCAGCACAGGATGACCCAGGACCCAATCCCGGCAGGGAAGGGAGAGGGGCATTTGCACCCAGCCCGTCCTGGCTAACTCCAACCTCCAGATGGTGGCTCAACTCTGCTCATGTCAAGGAGGCATCTTCCACCACCTTGATCTCCGCTCTGATCCCACTCCCCATTCTGATGCACATTCCCCCGTGGCAGCTACAACCACTGGCCTTGTCTGTCTCCCTTGTAGTGAAGCACACATCAGGTGTCAAGTCCTGAGGCTGTTGAGCCTCCTGAGGAGACGGCAGGGCCACCGTAGACCTGGCTGCACACAGTGAGTTCCCCTCCACCACTGATGGGCCAGGCCCTGTCCAGCTTTCCATCTCTTCTACCTCATGGAGCCGGCACAGCCACTCTGTGCAGCAGGTCCTGTTAGTGTCCACCTGTACGATCTGCAGGTGGACAGCAAAGGCTTGGGGGTTCCGGAAGTTGCCCAGGTCATATGGTTGGTAAGGGGTGGAGCTGGGATTTGGGCCCAGATCATGGGAGTCTGGATCAGGTCTGGGACAACGATGGCAGAGGGAAGGCCTGTTCCACCCCGCCCTGAGAGCCCAGCTGCTCACCGCATCCATCACGGTCAACCGCTCTACCACCTGCTTAGGAGAGAAGGCCGTGAGGTTGGGCTTCTTCTCACGCTCCTTAACAGCCACAGGTGGAGACAGACTTCCCACTAGAAATGATGGTCCAGGTGACTCCAGCTCAGCAGCTCCCACTCCTGCTGGAGCCGATGTTGGCCCTTGCTCCAGCTCCAACACTGCTGATGGAGGGGACGCTGGCTCCAACGCTAGAATGGGTGATGTCAACGGAGCTGTAGCCAGCTCTACCTCCACCACTGTCCACTGCTCTGCTTCTGCCACTGGCTAGAGCTCTGCAGCTGGCGCTACAGTGGGATAAAGAGAAAGATTCACCCACATAGCTGACTGTCCATGTGTCCCTCTAAACACAGGAAAGATCCCACTTCCCTTCCAGGAATATGCAGCCTGCAGTCCCCCTTACCCTCTGCCTCTGCCTCAGTGACCTCCAGAAGCTCACACCAGGCAAAGGTAAGAGGGTCATGGTAGCTCAGCTCCGAACCAGGCAAGGTTACCTGCATGTACATCCCCTTTAGCTTGAAAAAGGGACAGCCCCAGTCTGGTCATGCCCTAGTTCTGCTCCAACCTGGTTATCTCAAGGTCCTGAGTGTGGAGACCCTCTGCTCCTGCTCTCATCTCAGAGCAGCACTGGATGGTGTTTGTGGCCTCAGGCACCTTCCCCTTGCCTAGTGAGTTGGTGAAATTGAAACCATTGGGCAGCTCCTCGATGACCTTCTGATTGGAGTTCTGCAATGACTGCTCTGGAGCTGGGCCAGAAGGAATCAGGGGCTGCCTGCACACTGCCACTGGGGTCAACCCCCAAGAGAAAGTCTGCTCCTCAGTTCAGGCACAGAGGGACATCCCTGCAAAGAACTGTGGTCAGGCAGGAAAAGAGATGAAACCTCTATGGCTCAGTAACTTAAGAGTAGAGGAGCTCACCTTCTCATGCTGCCAGCCATGACCTGGGCTATGAACATGACAGGCCCACCATGCTTCCGACACCTAACAACCAGCTCCTGCCCAAGAATGGCCTACCCCTCATACCCTGCCTTCTCCCCTCCACACAAACACACACAGACACACACACACACGATGAAGTGTAAGGGGTGTGGGGCTGATCAGGTGGGATCACAGTTGTGTCCTGGCCTGCACTAGCGTTTCCTGGGCTGCCCCGTGTTACCCTTCACTGCCTCCTGCCAGATGTCCAGAGGCGTCGGGGATGAGGGCTGAGCCAACGTCGGCAACGACCAAAAAGTTTCTCTTTCTGGGTTTTTTTTGAGCCTAGATCCTCCAAAAGTTGGGATACAACAACAAAATATTTTTTCCTGTTGACTGTCTCCAGTCAAGTGAGCTGGATGGGGGGCTGTGAGTGCCTGGTTACCAGAGTTCTAAGATCTGTTGAGGTTTATGACCAAGGAAGTGAGGTCATTTTTCAAGATTCCTTTACCTGGGCCCCTTCCCTCAATCAGACTTGTCCAGAGCTGCCCCCTGTGCCCTGGCTGCTAACCCTCCTCCCCCATGTCATCTCCTGAACTGTACACAAGGAGCCTACACAGCCCTAGCCACAGGTCCCTGGAAACCTAAGTCGGGTCTTAGCTTTGAGGAGACAGAGACGAATGCAGACCTCCTTTTTCTTACCAGTTCTTCATCCTGAGAAAGTCCCTGTACCTCTCAGGTCCTCCTCAGTCTCTAAACCTGCACCATGGGGATCAGGCTAGAATCTACTTCCTAGGGATGTCACCCGGTGTATATGACATAATATCTATTACCCCTGTGGGCTGGTGTCACATGTACGTAAGGCACAAACTTAGAGATGGAAGAATAACAAGAAGGGGTGACAGGTAGCACAGAACACTACTCAAAACAGGCCTGGGTTCTAGCAATGTGATATTGGAACAGTCGCTTCCAACTTGGCCTCATTTCCAGGTCAGCATCATGAGGGGGTTGAAACTAATGGAAATTTAGATACTGCCATCCTGTGGCATAAAACCATTCAATTGTTTCCTGTTTAATGGAGAATGTGACCCAAGTGTCTCATCTTCGCCTACGAGGTGGGCAATCTCCACAGTGGTACCCAGTAAGACCCACCCATGGTATAGCCATCCCAGTGGAACCACTAAGTAGTTAGTAACTGGCTTCTTAACATAATAACAGCCAAAGTGATGGGATGTCTTGTCTAAATTTTAACTAAAAAAGTCTCTCACTTCCTCTTACTCCCTCTTTCATGTTCCATCTCTGCCTCTCTCTCTCTCTCTCTCACTCTGTCGAATCCCTGTAACTGAGGAATCAAATACCAGTGTTTTTGGGCTGCCCAATGTGGACTCCTAGAGAGGAGAGAAGCACGAGATTGCCCAGGCCAACAGACAGAAAGAAACTCAGGCTCTCAGTCCAAACTGAACCCTGAAAGCTGAGAGTGAACTTGGGGGCCAGTCCTCCCTAAGTTGAGCCTCAGTTGCAGGCCACACAGGGGGGTGATTAGGTAAGAGGGAAGAAAGGACTGTGGGAGCTTTCTGCCTGATCCACCTGGAAAGGTGAGGGCGAGAACAGTGTCATGTGACACTGAGTCCTCAGGAGAACCTGTGAGGTAGCTGGAATTCTCACACATTCCAGATGAGGAAACAGGCTCGGGGAGGCCTGGCCCAAAGCCCAAGCTCACATCCAGAGTGAGAGTTGGAGCTTGGCTTGTTCTAGGATCACAACACCTTGGAGGATGGAGTGCTATTGGTACCAGATGCCTGGAGTCAGATGTCCACGGTCAGAGGAGAGTGGTGTTGGAGAGAAATGGGGTGAGGGGACTATGGCCTTACTGACACTCACATCGACCCTGGCAGCAGAGGCCCTCCACGTTTGCCCCCCCACAGATCAGCCCCCAGAGAGTGCAGGAGAAGCAGCAGCAGCAGCAGGTGAGTGTGCCTGTGGGGGAGGGGCTCTACCCTCCCAGCTGGAGGCCCTGAAATCAAGAGAGGAGGCCCCTTCCTCTTGGTGCCACAGTGCCTGAATCCCCCAGTAGAAGTGACCGGGAGGAGGGCCTGGAAGAGCTGGTGCAGGATGGGTTTGTTGTGGGGAGGGCCAGGGACCGCACACCCTGTGATTTGCCAGAAGCTGGCCCTGGGAATTGAGGAGGAGGAGTGTGGTTTTCTTGGGCTGTGAAAGGAGGAGGAGTTGAGGGGAGGCTGCTAAGGGTCTTGGCTGCTTCCCGTGGGAACCCTGAGGTGGGCCAGGAGGCTGAGGGTGAGGACTTTTCAGGGGAGGGTCTGCAGGGGGCCGACTTGAGAGCAAGGACTCATCCCACCCACACCCCGATGTCACAAAGTGTCGTCCCATATCTTGGCACTTTCCTTGGTCACCTGCTGATGCTGCACCTGTTGATGGGTGATAATCTCGAGATGGGCGCACCTGAGGACCAGGCAGGGAGGACCAGGATCCTGAGCCTTGGGATGGGGAGCCCCCGAACTGAGCTCTGAGCTCTCAGCACTTGGCACATCTCCTGTCATAAGAGCCTCTCAGCCACCCCTGGGAGCTGGGGCATGAGGCCCATCTTAGGGATGAGTGAACAGAGGCTCCACCTGAGACACCCATTCCGGTTCCTCAGGCTGGGGAAGCTCAGAGCTGCCTGACGGCACAGCTGCTTGAGGTTTTATCTGAGCTGAACGCAGCCTCTCCCTCCCACGCTGCCCATGGAGGGAGAGAGATGTCAGACCCCTCCAAGTCAGGCAGCACATAGGTGGCTGAGCAGTCCCCTCTGCCTGAGGCCTCAGCCTCCAAGTCTGTCATCAGAGAGGGTTGTGCTGCCAGGTCCCTTAGCCTCTCCCCCATGTCCTGCTTCTCTGGAGCCCAGATCCTGGCCTAGGTCCAAGTCCTGTTTTCTGTGCATGCCCGGCCCCCTCTGGGGACCTGGCAATAGTGCAACATGAGAAGGGGTGGGCCTAGGGCTCTAGTCAGGCTAGAGGGCTCTGTCTGATGGACTCTGGCTCTCTGCCTTCCAGGGGAATGAGATCAACCTGAGAAGAGGACTGAAGTGAACAGCTGCCGCACTCCCTGCAGGGGAGGGGAAGGAGGAGGAAATCAGAGACCCTCTGGGCAGAACAGTCCCTGGCTCCACCCCCTGTATCTTACATTTAGTGGAAGAGTTTGATAACAGAGAAGTGGGAGACCCAACCAATTGGCGGGTGGGTTGAGGGGAGGATGGCATCAAGGAAAACTTCCTGGAGGAGGGGCTGATTATTCCCATTCTGTGAACAGGTAGAGCCTGGATGGAACTGGAGGGAAGGAGGGCTCCCAGGATGGTCCCCTGCCCCACTCCTCACCACCCACAAGGTCCATGAAGCATCCCCCACCCAGGCCCTATCTGCATCCTCTCCTTCCCTCTGGTCCCAGGAATACCCAGTCATGAGGGCGATCCTTCTGCTCCAGGTGGCCGCAAAGAATTACAACCTAGAGCCCGAGGAGCGATTTGGGGCCTGGTTCTAGGACATGGAGCTGCTCAACGAGAATGATAGGTGAGGCCGGGCAGGAGTTGGGTGAGGGCAGGGGTGGACGCTCCCTGTTGGCCAGTCCAGAGAGCCTGTCTCCGTGGCCCCCCACTCAGCCCCAGGTCTTATTGCATGGCGACCTCTGGGACTCCTAGACTCCAGCTGCTGGGCAGGCAGTGGGGGGACACCTGAGGTGTGTCTCCTGGTAGGCTTACAGGTGCCTTTCTGTCCTGGAGCTACAGCCTGTCCTGCCAGCTGGACCCCCCAGACCTAGTTGGCCAGCAGAATACTCAAGGATAAGAAGAACCCGCCATCATTAAGGTCAGGGGTGAGTGAGTGTCTGGGCCGTGGTGACTGACTCCCAGGGGTTCAGTAAAGCTTCGGGCTAAACGTGCCCTTGGGGAGTTGGACAGCTGGCACTGGGATCCCAGCTCCACTACTGAGCAGTCCTGTGACTGGGGTGACTCTCTTCAGCTTCCTGAGACTCCATTTCCTCCTCTGTGTAATAGGTGATACCAAATGATCTCTTGCGTGGCAGGGACAAATGGGGTACTGGTGGCTGACAGCACTGAGCACAGAGTCTGGAGCACTCAGTGCAGTGGGGACAGGGTGGGGGCCATGATTCTGAAGGAGGCCCCCCAGGATAACCCGACTCTTCTACTCAGTCCCCAGGTCCCAACACCGAGCCCTGTACCAGTGGCCGATCACAGCCCCATCCTCAGCAGCGGGGACACAGCTGAGAGGCTTTCGATGCACTGGGCCAGCTCCTCCCACCTGACGGGAAGGGGAGCATTGTAAGCTGATCTCTGAGGTCCCCTGAAACCCAAGAGAGAGGGGACGACCCCACCCCAGCACCCTGATGTCTCTACCCCAGCACCTATTCACCCATTGGGGAGGGACAGTAGTTATTTGTTGTAAATAATAAATGCCATATTTGAATATTATATTAAAGTCCTGTTCCCTTTAGAGCTGGGAGTTGTGGTGTGGTTCTGTCGCTTTCTGTAGGCATGTAAGTGAGACACTGAATCTCACATTTCTCCTTGAATCACGAACTCTTCTGGCTCGTCAGCTTATTGTCTGTGGGCGAAGGGAGAAGGGCCAGCCCCTTCCCTGGTTAGTGGGGACACTCCCAAGTCCCCATAATTCCAAAGATCAGTTCATTTCAGTATCATTCAGCTCCTCCAGGAGCAGACATGGCCCCCGCCCTTTCTCTTGGGATTTTAAGGTTGAAGGTACTTTCACAGGCAGAGCAACAACCACTGAAATGTGGGTGTCTTTAAAACAGCACTACCCAGGACAACGTTGTGCCACAGGCAGGGGCTGCCTTTCTCCATTCTCGAGGAACAGGGAACTTTTTCTGCTTCTCTTTTTGAGATTTCTTTTGACTAAATTTTAGGAACTTGTAGTTTTCTAGTTCAATCTCTGGAATTGCATCAGCTCTAAGTGATGAAAACAATGTAAAAAGATCAAAACGTGCACGTTGAGAGGACAAGGCCCAAGGAAGCTCATTTGCAAATGGACTAAAGGCAGGCAGGACCTCGCTCCTGAGGCCCCTCTAGGGGCTCCCTGTTCACCCCTGACGTGGATTTGAATCCTGCTGGGATCCTTGTCCAGGACTCTGAATTCCTTCTCCTGCTTGTTTTGTATCCAGGCGGAAAGATTTGTGACGCAGCTTTTAAGGCTACTGCTGGGTCTCGTTCCATAAACATGACTGCTCCCTGTGAACTAGGATTTTCAGCACCGCTGCCTTCCTTATGCAATTCCCTTTAGGGCAGAAATTCCCCAGAAGGCCCCAAGCCTCCTCCCTCGATGGATCCCGGGTGAGCTCTACTTTGCCAGTATAAGGGACCATAATCCTTGTCAGTGAGTGACCTCACACTGTCCCTTGCTGTCCAAGGTGACTTCTGAGCCCGTGTCATTCTGAGGTCCATGGTCTTGGACAATCCTCCAGTTTACACACTAAGTGTTGGTGTTACCAACTCGTCCAAATGGGGCAATTGGGCCTGAGCCCATAAAATGTGTTGCCCCTGGGTTTTTGTGTTTTTGTCCCCAGTCCTGTGCTGTGGTTACATTACCACCACCTGCTGGGGTGTGAACACTGTTTGGAGCTTTCAAAGATGACGCACGACAGAGGTGTGGGGGGCTACAGCAGGGAATGCCACTGAACTGATGGTCCATGGACGTGCATGAACACAGCCTTACCAATTAAAATACTGAAATGCTTCCCATCTGGTGGTGAACAGACACTGCTCTGAGCTCGCACCGAGAACCCACCCCATGACTAGGAGCTTTCAAATGGTTACCAAGTGGCATTTTGAACCTCATCCCTTGGGAACACCCTGTAAGACAAGGACCAGATGAATCGCTTGGCATTTGTGAGTTATCCCCTCATTTCTGATGGCTGCAAGTGTCACCCAGACACACAGGCTGCACTCTGCCAGGGAAGCCTTCTCAGGACAACCAGAAGCTGAAAATGAATTCTGGTTCCCAGCATCCCAAGCCCTTCCTGACATGGCACAGCCACCCAGGAAAGTGATTTGGTAACGGAAAGACTGGGAAGGCTGTACTTTCCCTCCAAAGAGAAAGAGAAGAGCCAACAGTGAAAGCTTGATCCCTCAAATAGACAATTAAATCACAACAAGCAGTGGGTTCTTTCCGCATTATTGATGCTGAAAAGATCTCTTTTGATAATCGCACGATCCCCCAACTGCCATGTTCATCTCCATGAATCAAATTTCCAACACATATGGATCTAAAAAACTGAGGGAAATCTGGTATTTCCTTAGATGCAACTCTGAATTGGCATGCAACAGAGAACAGAAAAATGGAGACCAAGAAGTAAATATCTAATTTGAGAACATAGACACAAAAGTGCGTTTGAAATAATATTTTGGAGTCTATTGGAATATTATACAAAAAGAATAATCCATTTTTAGTAGGTTTTACTGTGACTGTGAGGGGAAAAACTGAATCATCCCGTGACATTGATAATTCGCTGCTGACTTTAAAGTACAAATAAATAATATACATAGTAAAGGAAAATGAGAGAACAGCATGAAAAAGGAAGATCTTTCTCTCCTCACCTGAAACTCAACCTCTCACCTCAGAAAGAAACTGTTGTCTATATTTTCTATGTCTCGAAGCAGAGTTTAATAAAAGAAAAGTATCAATATATTTTAAAGTTTCAAGAGCTCAAAGCAAGGAAACATTAGGGACGCTGCCAAGAGACCTCACTGAGGTGCCTGCTCCATTTCATCTGCTGTCAGGATGGCCTTCTTAGACCCTCACTTTCTCTGCCTTGCTAGCAAGTGTGTCCGCCATCAGTGCTATCACCAGTCTCGCTCCTGTGCTCTTCACTGCCCTTTCCTCCTTCCTGATACCTCCACAGTGGAGCTGTGGAATGCACAGATCAGTTCCTGGAATCATCTCTGCCAAATCTGAAGACCAGCAGGAGTGGGAATGGGACCTGGAATGCAGACCACCTGCGAGCACACCTGGCAGGGATTCACCTGTGTGACTAGGTGCAAGTTTTTACAACGTTTTGGCAAGATTGAAAGGACTTACGCGTTGTCATGCACTGCTGCAGGCCTGGAGTCCTTGCGGTCTCTCGGGCCAGCAGATCTGGTGGGGCTGGTCCAAGTTGTCCTCTCAGAGACCAGAAATTGCCAGGATGGGATGGGATTCTAGTAACTGGCCTCTTGAATATGTCACTGGACAACCTCAAAAGAATGGAAATGCTTAAACCAGGCTTTGGTTTGGACTGGTTCCCACAGTTACGCTGCTTCTTCTGTGAAGACGTGACTTATCATCCTTCTTTTCCTCTTACCCTATAAGAACAAACCATGAAACTGGGTCAAATGATAAAAGAGGCCTGCCTTTTTAGGACAATTATCCTGGCTGTTTTGTACTTCCACCCTCCCTCTACGCACTCGGGATATATCTGACCTGTGTCCTGGGATGTCATCAGGCAGACTTGCATCAAGAACAGAAAGCTCAAGGTCAAAACTCAAGGCTCCTCCAGATCAGTTCCCCCTCCATCCTGTTAACACGCCCTCCTTGTTTGAGTGTTAGTCTATTCTCTTCTTTTCCTTGTCACTCTCAACCGCACAGGTCCTGGCATTCCCTCTCAGGACAGTCGGCCCCCAGTCCTTTACTAAATCCCAAATCTTACCATTTCTGTGTTTTCTGTCTACTCATTTGCTTAATCCATTGACCACTTTGTGTTCATAGAGGTTAAATCAATAGTGATGTTATCAACCACCCCGTTAACAACTTACTCCCATATCCTAGATGTTCACATAATCCAAATGGTTATGTTCAAAAGTAAATAACTCAGAAAACATATTCACCCATCACAGATGCCTGATCTCTAATATTTTTATTCAAACATTCATACAGTAGGTACCTGTCCCTCAAGATCAGTAGTAATGCCAGATCAACGATTCTCACCTTAATTTCCTCCTACACCTATCAATCCTGGATTCCATGGACTATGATCACAATAATTTCCTTGGAAAAATAAAAAATTCCTTACCACTCATTTATTTTGTTAACCTCCAAACCCAGAAGATCCCGATTATCTGCCGTGCCGCAGCTACTGCTGGTCTTATGACAAGCTGAAGAAAAAGCACGAAACACGATCTTTTTGTACCACTGTAAATACAAAGCCATCTGCATCAACTGGGAAGCACCCATAATGCCTGGAAATTTTGTTCTCTTTTTTTGTTTGGCTCAAAAACAAAAAGACAAATCAATTTAAAGAATGGGCAAGGGACCAGAGTAAAATTTTTCCAGTGAAGACATACAGGTGGCCAGAAGGTGTATGAAAAGTTGTTCAGCATCACAAATCAGGGAATGCAAATCAAAACCACAATGAGCTATCATTTCACACCTGTTATGATGGCGATTATCAAAAAAACTAAAGATGACAAATGTTGGTGAGGATGTGGAGAAAAGGAACCCTCGTGGGAATGTAAACTAGTACAGCCATTATGGAAAACAGTATGGAATTTCCTCCAAAAGTGAAAACTAGCTTATGATCCAGCAATCCCACTTCTGGTAGACACCCACAGGAATTGAAATCAGGGTCTCAAAGAGATATCTGCCCTCTAATGTTCATTGCAGCAAATTCACAATAGCCAAGATATGGAAGTAACCTAAACGTCACTGATGGATGAAGGGATAAAGAAATGGCATATTCTTCAACATTGAAAAAAGAAGGAATTGTTGCTATATTTGATAACATGAATGCACCTAAAAGACATTGTGCTAAGTGAAATAAGGCAGACAGAGAAAGGCAAATATTCCCTTATTTGTGGAAGCTAAAATAGTCAAACTCACACAAGCAGAGGTTAGAATGGTGGTTGCCAGGGGCTGGGGAGATGGAGAAATGGGGAGCTGATGTTCAAAGATACAAAGTTTCAGTTATCAAGATAAATAAGTTCTGGAAATCTAGGATACGACATAGTGCCTACAGCTAACAAAACTGTATTGTATACGTTACATTTGCTAATAGAGTAGATATTAAGAGTTCTTACAACAGAATAATAGTAATAAAGGAGGTGAGAGAAAACTTTGGGAGATGATGGATATGTTTGTGGCCTTGATGGTGGTGACAGTCTCAAGGGTGTATGCTTAAGTCCAAATTCATCAAGCTGTATATGGAAAAGTATGACATCATCGTTGATTCTTCTGCACCTTGAAATATGCCATGTCCTCATCACAAGAGAAAAAATTTGTAACTCTATATGGGGACGGATGTTAACTGGACTTATTGTGGTGATCATTTCAACATATATACAAACATTGAATCATTATGTCGTACCGCTGAAACTAATTTAATGTTGTATGTCAACTTTATCTCAATTAAAAAACCACGACAGACAAAACCATTTGAATACTGTATATGAGTTCAGTGAATCCCTGAAACTGCCCCATTCCAATATGGGAATTACAGGAAGCTGAGAGGATGATGTAAGATGGAAGAAAGTTGTACAAAACAGTATTCAAATTAAAATCATTTAAGTTGCTATCAGCTCCTTGTGGCAAAGTTCTGCGAGCACCGATCTACTTTCACATTTTTCCTGAAAAAACATACTTTCACATCCAACCCATAATAGTTTCATCATTTTCTCTAATAAGAAAATTTCAACTTAATAAATAGAACCAAAAGCATCTCTTATGTATGAATAAAGTTAGTGAACTTTACAGAGAAAAGAACATATTTGCACAATCTCAATACAGGAAACAGAAGAACTGAATGATGATCAAGTCTCATTCAAGCTTATCTTTGAAAGCCAGTAAAACCAGGCTGTCTTTTCAAGGATGTGTGTAGAGCTGTCAGCCTTGGAAGATAGAAATAGTGGCCTCCTTTGGAGCAAAGGGCAGCCTTGCTTACTGCCCAGTATAATAAAAATAACACCCCCCGCCCCCAGGGCAAAGGTTAGCAGACATCCTGCCCGTTATCAAAGATTTGAGTTCCTTAGGCTCTGAGATCTTGCATCTCTCTGCATGTCACCTGGCCCACTGTGTATCACCCTGTAGGAAGTGAGATTTATTGAACTGGTGCAAATGCTGATACTCTGGCCACCGCTATTGTTGTGTCATTAAGTCCTTTGTCTCTGACCCATGGGTCTCTTGACTTTTGCCAGCATCTGTAAGACCATTGTAGGCTAACTTATTGGTTTGCAGGTAAGGTAAAACATCAGATCTTTCACGGTTTCTGACAAGCCCTTAAAATAACTAGTAGTCTTAGGAACAGAGAGCTATCCAGAACAATATGTATGGATGGTCTTCATAGAAGACTTCATGCAACCAAAACTTTAATAAGTCTCTCTGACCTCTTTTATTTCTACCCCAAGTAGAAGGAGAGGCACCAAGCTATTACAGACCTAGGGCTTGTGCAAGCCACCTGGAGACCTAGTGACAAGAAACTTCCCATGGGGAGAAAAGACAGATGGGCATATTTCCAAAATGGACCCATGTGCTTCCCGGTCATCAAAAAGAGAGTGCATTATCTTAATTTACGATGATTTGAGTCATTAAAATCTTGTGATGGGCCAATGATACACTTCTAAGAGGAGTGAGGCACATGGCAGTTGTAAGCAGATTAACGCACTTGGTGAATATCAAACTCTGAACCAACTTTAGTGTTCTAATCAATTAAAAGGTACAACAAATTTATTTAGGTAGATTAAATGATATTTAATGTTATGCCTGATTATTACTCTTCAATAATGAACAAGAAGCTCATGTAAATAACTATAATTGGCCTTACTTTAAAACATGGTAGTCAGGACTGTTTGAGATAAGCTGGAGAGAAGGAAGGGGAGAAATAGACAAAAGTTAGCTGCTCTGAAGCCACTGTCAAGACCTCTGGATCTACATGTAACCCAGGAGATCGAGGCAAAGGGCTGTGCCCCTAGATCCTCCTGCACTGTGGTTCTCAGCGATGTCACGGGGCTGAAGCAGCTTCCTGATTCGTGTTTACATGTCCATGTCTACAATACCCCTGACCATGGGGATGAACCACCATTCAATCATCCCTTACACTCCTCTAATTAACAATTAGATTTCAGAATCATTGTATCATTACATGATAATTTATTCCTCAAACCTGTAGGATGCCGAGCTAAAAGCAAATCAAATATCAATGGCTTCTTTTCTTTGAAATACCAAGATGTTCTTTCACACTTGGAATCCTGATTAGAAGATAAATCCATCAAATCAATGGAAACAAGTTAAGAAATGGACAGAGGGATATTTCATTCATATATATACATTTTGCATTGTTGCAAAAATAGAGTTACATTTAAAAAATTTAGAACTTCTTGAAATTTCATAGATATTAAAGATTCTCTTCTGCTTATACTCCCTTTGGTTTACCAAATCAAACTCACTCTTTAATGGGCATTTCTAGCATTCAGTGCTAGTAACAACAGTTTTTTTAAATTCTTATTTTTCCCACGTCAAAGAACAAGGGCAGAGGTCATGGAGAGGTCAAGTCTAATC
Organism: Diceros bicornis minor; assembly: GCF_020826845.1. Taxonomy (NCBI): domain Eukaryota; kingdom Metazoa; phylum Chordata; class Mammalia; order Perissodactyla; family Rhinocerotidae; genus Diceros; species Diceros bicornis. Next base: position 41,730,279 of record NC_080770.1, on the reverse strand, counting down.
TACCTAGGGATGTGGCAGCCTTAACTATAGATGTTCAAGCCAGACATTGCCAGCAGAACCACATCTCTTCATCCACAGGTGAGTTTTTACTAGTAATCACAGAGACTTGAGGATATCAAAGGAAATTCTTCATTAAGAACCAAAGTTATAGGGCCGGCCCAGTGGCTTAGCAGTTAAGTGCGCGCACTCCACTGCTGGCAGCCCGGATTCGGATCCCGGGTGCGCACCGACGCACCGCTTCTCCGGCCGTGCTGAGGTCGCGTCCCACATACAGCAACTAGAAGGATGTGCAGCTATAACATACAACTATCTACTGGGGATTTTGGGGAAAAAATAAATAAATAAAAAAAAAACTTTAAAAATGAACCAAAGTTATAGATTCCTATCTTGGGTTCATTACTTTGAATTTTTGACCCAAATCATATATATAGATTGGACCATGTTCAATTCTATGATCTTTAGAAGATGCAGCCTACAGCTGAAAAGAAACAGATACAACACCAACATCTTATCCTCTCTGAAGCCCAACTGAGAGCCCCTGGAGTCAGAAGTTTTCAAGACAAGAAAATGTCATCCTTCTTCTGAACAAAGACTGTAGAGGCTATACTAACATTCAATTTTATTTATTTTGTTTTTTATTTTTGCTTTGTGAGGAAGATCGGGCCTGAGCTAACATCTGCCAATCCTCCTCTTTTTGCCGAGGAAGACTGGCCGTGGGCTAACATCCATGCCCATCTTCCTCCAATTTATATGGGACGTCGCCACAGCATGGCTTGACAAGCAGTGCGTCGGTGAGTGCCCTGACAAGCAGTGCGTCGGTGAGTGCCCGGGATCCGAACCCGCGAACCTGGGGCCGCCGCGAACCCCGGGCCGCCGCAGCGGAGCACGCGCACTTAACCGCTTGCGCCACCGGGCCAGCCCAAACATTCAACTTTAAATTCTTAACGTGACTTGTTAGAATGTGATGCAGCTAGCATAATATCTTCTAAGTTTCATGATTTTTCTCCACAATACTGAGATGGATGACCTTGAAGTCCAGTTTCCCCATAAATGTCTTGATTCAGAGATAAAATTAATTTCCCTATAAAATAATTCCCATAAAATTGTTAAAAATATATCATAGTCTCTGACTAAAAGGGAACAAAGCAAATTGAGCAGTTGAATAGCAGTGTAATAAATTCCATACAAGGATCTTACTGCAGCATTATGTATAATAGTGAAACTGGAAATAACCCCATCTCTATCAAAGAAGAAATAAACAGATCGTGGTATTCCTGTTCTTTGGAGTAGCTCTAAAACTTCTAAAAAGCTAAGTTAGAGGGACGTGCACTGATAAGGAGAGACGTCTATGATATATGTTTTGGGAAACAGCAAGCTGCAAAACGATGTAGTTATGTAATTTATTTATGTTAAAAAAATCTTTATGTGTATTTATAAATTCATAGGAAATGTCCAGAAGAATAAGCTGCCACCTCTTAACAATAGTTCCTTCTGAGTAGGGGAGTGAGTGTGCAGGGAAGGGGATGGAAGGGGAAGGTTTCACTTTACTCTACATAGATCTGTGTAATTTGCCTTTTTTTACAAAGTATGTAATTCTTTCATAATTAGAAAAATGAATGATGTGACCGTTTGGTGCAGGGCAACAGTATGATGTTCACCAGTCTCTGTACTGTATGTTACTGCACAGCACGGACTGTAGGAGAAAGCCCAGAGGAGCAATGAAGACAAAAAGACATGACACCTCTAAAAAGTCAGTGGAGTATTTCTACATAAGAAACCTTGCAGGTGAGTGATGGTCAGTATTTTCCACTGCTCCAGCTCTTGCAATAAACCTAGAATCTGCCCAGGGTAGGCCGGACGACCACGCCCTGCTAGTCCACTCCCCATCCAGGGCCTGTTTGTGCAGGGTGACTGCCAACTAGCAGACAATGGACTCAGGATGGACCGTGTGCCTTTGGTGAGGCTGGCAGAGAGGGACAAAGTGGAACACCAGCTAAGTGCACACACCTGAGAGGTGGAGTTCCAGGCGGAGACTCAAAATGCACCAAGAAACTGTGTGAAGGAAGCTACTCGACCTCTCTGAGCCTCAGTGTCCCCCCTGTAAAATGGGAATCACAGGCATACTTCACAGAGCTGTTGAGGAAGATACATAGAAGTGCCTGTGACAGCCAGTGTCACATTATTAACAAAGTCGTATCCGACTTCAGAATAATCGATGAAAAGAATAATGTGATGAGACCAAAGACGAGATGCCCAGCTTCATAAGCAGCCCCAGCAGCATGAGAATGAGAGGAGCTCCGAGTAAGAGGGTTCTTCACAGCTCCACTTTAGAGGACGAACATGGGCTACACCAGGATAAGTGGCTGTTGTACAGTGACTCGTGTAGTGAAGGTGGGTCCCTAAAGACACTGTGAAATCCAGTTACACACAGTGGCTCCTAGGAAACAACTACAAAGCAATCAATGCAGCAGTTAGGAATGGGAAGGGGCTGATCAGAGGAGGGTCAGAGCCACAAAATTGATGGAAGACACTTAACCATGGTGAGCGCCCAGCTCTGTCACCAGCTGCTGTGGTTGCACCAGGAGATCAAATGTCTGAGGCAGCCATTGTGGGGACTGCTGGGAGCACAGTGGTCACTGCAGCCACACCCCAACAGCAGTGCATCGGAGCACACAGACCCAGAGACTTTCCTCTCAATTAATTCTTGTTTCAAGATGAGGAATATCCTCACGTTACAATGTCTCCTTCCAACACTTGTGGACGAGTGTCATCAGAACCCCCTGAAGAGGTCACAGGCCAGAGTAGGATGGAACACTGGGGGCTGGGGAGCGGTGCTACACCTGACCACACGGACTACCACCTGGGCCTGTTGAACACGAGAGAAGAACCCGAGGTTGCGGTCTAACGAGAATTCCCCGTCTTGCCACATTCAGAGACACTGCAGAGATTCTCATCCTTTCTTTACAAAAATGTTGAAGAATTCATGTGTCATTAATTCATAAAGAGGCAAATTCTTGACAAAGTGACAGGGTCTAGTTTCGATGACCAGCTTTTCCAGTTGTTTTGATAATATTACACATTCAGGAATCGGAAATGTAATCTATTGGGGTGTTTGATATAAACAAGGACTTGTTTTCATTTAAATCAACGCCCAGACTTGTAAGGATGACATAAATCAGAAAAACCGCTAATCATTCCTCCACAGGTTTCAATAAGACTTTTAAGTTAATTTACTAATCTCAGGAAAAGAGAATACGGCAATTCAAGTTTTTTGTTTCTGCATTCAAGCGTACAGTACAGCCAAGAGAATGAGCAGAAAAAAATTAACAAGAAAGTCTTGCTTGCATTTTATCTTTTGCAAATGAGCAGGATATTTTATGTTCTGTTCTTTTCACTGATGTAATCAATTTTTAAAGAATACGGTACATCTGACTATCCCAAGGTGTGTTTATCTGGGAAACTTGCCTGAATCCAAAACAGAGATGTTAAAGCTGACAGGTTTCAAATGCTGCCCAGGTGCTGTCTACCACGAACATCCCTCTCGCAAAGCTGGACCACCGGTCTCTTCCTGAGGGACCAGAATCACCACCCATGTCCCTGAGAGACTGGCCACTCAGGCCTGAGCTGAGATTAGGTGGTCAATCTAAAGGGCAAAATACTTAAGCTATTCTCATCTTAAGGATGTTGTTTCGGAGGCCTCTGCACTGGAATGGGTTGGTGAAAACGGTCTACTAGATACTTGCCTGGGAATTGATTTGTTCTCCTCTGCTCTTAGTGGATTGTGGGGAAACCAGTGAGTAACCTCACAGATGCCTCAACTTCCACATCTGCGAAAAAGGCAAGCAACAGCCAATGTTACCACCCTGCAAATTCTTCAGTTGGGCTTGCAAGAGAGGCCACAAGGGCGAATGTCTCCCAAAAGCTGATGAAATGATGGCACTTTGGCTGGAGAACGCAGAGGGCAGCAGGCAAAGTGGAAAGTTTCTGGGATGTCAAACCAGTTCCCATAAGCACTTTAGAGAAGCACCTGGCCTTGGACTAGGTAGGAGGCTGTGGAAAGACCCACAGGCACACAGGGGGGAGGAGGAATCAAGCAACGGAGGGAGGCGATGGGGAAGAGGCATGAGTTCAGCTTCAATTTTGGACAAAAGCAGTTGCACACTGCAGGCCCGCAGCTGCCCATGCAGCTGCCACACCCTCCTAACTCCCTGGTCCCTCTCGTCCCGTCACATCCCTCCGGGACTCAGTCCAGTTGGAGCGGGTGCAGGACCAGAGTCCTGAGTCAATGGCGGTTTGGCCCTCAGGCAAGCCTTCACAGCCCTGCTCCTCCCCCCAGGGCTAGACACCGCCCCGTGCCCAGAGCATCTTGGGAGTTGTAGTCCTGCTGTCCTGCAAGCTCCCAGCAGGGAATGGTTAAGAGACAAAAGCACCAAGCATACACAGCTAGGGGACCCCACTCCCACCTGTCCCTCCACCCCTGGCCCACGCCCCTCTGCTTCTACACCCCACCTTCTACTCCGCCTCTTCTCTATACAATGTCATCTCTCCATGCCTTGCCAATCCCCCAGAGTTGTGCAGTGTGGTTGGGCTGCATCCTTTGAGGCCAGTACTCAGGTAGGGGTGGGGCTCACCAGCCTGGCTATTGCTGAGGTTGCTTGCAGCCCTGGTGGAAGCTCCCTGGCCAGTATTTGAAATGTAAATTCAATATCTAAAATGGAAATACCAGGTGCATGGGATCCTGGAATTTGCCTTTTCAAGGCCATCTGTCCTACCATCCCTTCCATCCATCCAGCCTGCCATGTTCCTCCCTCTGGACCTCGTGATCAGGGTCGCTGCAGAGATCCTCCCCTTGGAACCCACCCACCTTAAGGGCCCATACCCATCATAAAAACTCAAAGCCATGCCACTTGCCAAATTGAGGCAAAAATGGAACCACCCAGGGGGACCACTCAAGGGTGAGGGCATTACTAGATACTTGGGAGTATTAAAATCCATCTGATGATATCATGAGTGAACGTGTTCCACTTTAAAACAAAACACTGCTGTTATTCTGAGATATTGAGTTAGGATCTTTTTGCAAATATGCCGGATTTAAAATGTTTATTGATGTATAACATGCGTATAGAAATATACGCAGATGTCATCCATGTAAACCTCAAAGAATTATTACAAAGTGAACACACTTGTGTGACCAAGAACTAGCACCAGCTTCACTCAGGCCCCGACAATCCCTTTCTCCCTCCTTCCTCCCCAAAGGTAGCTGACATCTTACCAGCGAACACTATATATCGAGTTTGTCTTCTTATACAAGTGTTTTATTACAGAACAATTTAAACAATATACACAATATACAAAACAGCATAGTAGCCTCGTCACCCAGCTTCAACAACTACTAATCATCTGCCATTTTTGTTTCTTCCACACTCCATCCCACTCCCACATCACTTTATTATTCTTTTAGTCCTTTGTGTGTGTGGGCGGGTAAGAAGTACGCACACTGAAAGGCACAAATCTCAACCTTACATTTTTGGCAAATAAACATGCCCATATAACCTTCACCCCTTTAAGAACAGGATATTTCCATCACCCCCAGAAAACCCCTTCCTGTTCCTTCCTAGGCAATTTCATCCTTCCCCCGAGGCAACCGCTGTTCTGGTTTTTTCAGCATAGGTTCATCTTGGCTGAAATCATCCCACGTGTGTTGTTTTCTGTCCAGCTTGCTTCCCTCGGCACGAGGTTGATGAGTCTCTCCCAGCATGTGTGTGTCAGCGTTTGCTCCTCGGCACGGCTGAGGGCGTTCTGCTCTGTGGATGCGCCCCAGTGGGCTCATCTCCTCCTGGGGACGTGCAGGTCATCTCCTGTGAACAGTCTTGTACAAACGTTTTTTGGTATGCTGTTTAATTCCTTTATTAGCATTTAAGTGACACACCTTTGCATTTTTTAGTGGTTGGTCCAGATTACAATATGCATCTTTAACATATCACAGCCTACCTAGACTTAATAGTTCACCAGTTTAATCAATGTAAAATATGGAAAACTTGCTACAGAACAGTTCCATTTACCTCTGTCTGTCCTTTGTGCTATTGTTATCATAAATTTTACATCTTCTCATGTTATAAATCCCACAATACAGTGTTATAATTTTTGCTTTCAATAGTCCTAGGTCTTTTAAAGTAATTAACATTAAAAAGTTATATATTTTGAGGCAGATGATTTGAGGCTCTGCAAATGTATTCTTTTTTTTTAATTTCACCCACAGTTTTTGCATTCATCAGTCAGCCTTACCCACAATAATTATTACTGTGGTGTTCTAGTGGTGATTCTCTATTTCATGCTATCCAGCCACATTTATTATTTGGAATTCTGTGAGGAAGATTCCCTCCCTCCTTCTCCCGTCCTTCTTCCTTTCTTTATCTTATTCTTTTTTATTCCTCTTTCTTTCTTCCTTTCTTATTTAATCTATTTTATGTCAGTATAGACTCATGGATATTTATTTTATTCTCTGTGTAATAATCCAATGCTACCATTATTTATTATGTTGCTCACAGTTTTCCAGCTTGAGCCATTGAGAAGTCTTTCAGATTGATTCCTTTTGACACATCTCATCATTTGCTGTGTTTTATTTAAAGCACTTTCCTACTTCTGACACTACAAGATGGTCCAGGTTCATATTGTATTTTCCATCTCCACCCTAGAATTAGCCATTTCTCCAAGAAAACCTGGTTCTTTTTATTGGAGAATGATATTTAGAAACCAAGATCTGGGAGGTAAGTGTGCTCATTGATACTAGGGTGTCAGTGCTTCTGGACCCTCTCAGCAGAGCCTGGAAATGTATGTAGGAATATAAACACAGGTATACACATCTATCTATTCATCTATCAATCTATCCATCTATCTGGATAGATATATTAGAAGTGACATGGATTCATACTGATACTTCCAACTCCTATCCAGCACCACAGAGTTTATTCTAGCATTCTCCTTTTGTTTATTTTTAACTTCTTTGACCAACAGTGAGAAATTTAACTCCAGTTAGCTACAATATATTTCCTAATGTGTCAACTAGTTTCAGAATTGCTAATCCATACCCTTATGAAAAACAAACTTACCACCTAGAGTAGAGTGTTTGTGTACATTACTTTAGTTTTACAGTATCCCATCAAAATACTGTCTTCCAATGTAACTTAGGTCAGGACCTTTCATCCCCACCCATTATGTGTGGCTATGTCACATGCTTGTAATACAGTGAGATTCATTTGTCACTGCATTTCATCTGAGTTCCCCAGCATCCTGATTGATTTTTAAAATTTGCAGAGTAAAATTCACTCTTTGTAGTGTACAGTTCTGTGGGTTTTGACAACTTTATGGTCATGTATCCACCTCCACAGTAGCATACAGAGCTGTTTTTTTCACTCCCCAAAATTCTCTCATACTGTCCCTGTGTAATCAACCCCTTCCCCCATTCCATCCCTTGGCAACCACTGATCATTTTTCATCTCTGTAATGCTGACTTTTCTAGAAAGTCATACAAATGAAACCACATACTGTACAGCCTTTTGAATCGGGCTTCCTTCACTTAGAGAAATGCAGCCAAGATTCATCCATGTTGTTGTGTGAATCAAGAGTTTATCCTTTTTATTGCCAAGTAGTATTCTAATGTCCCAATTCACCACAATTTCTTTCTCCATTCACCTGATGAAGGACATTTAGTTTGTTTTCAGCTTGTGGCAATTATGAATAACATGGTTATGGATATTCACCCAAAGATTTTGTTTAAACATTAGTTTTCAATTTGCTTGAGTAAATCCCTAGGAGAGGGATATCTGAGTCATATAATAAGTGTATGTTTAACTTTATAAGAACCTGCTAAATCGTTATCCGAATGCAACTATCATGTTGCATTCCCAGTACTAGTTGCTCCTTGTCCTCACCAGGACTTGATATTTGCAATTTTATTTTTTATTTCAGCCACCTAATGGGTGTGCGGAATATTATTGTGGCTTCTGCCTCCTTTTTGAAAGTGAAATCTGCTAAATATAGTATCTCGTGTTGACTTTTGGGTTTTGTTTCTGCACTTGAATGATGTCATTTTGTTGTTGATTTGTCTCTTTTGTTTTTGATAATATATCATCCATCAATGACATTATTTCTCCCTGTATGTAATGTCTTCCCCTGTATATATGTATTTCCCTGACTGCTTTCAAGATTTTGTTTTTATCTTTGGATTTTAGCAGCTTGACTATCATATGCCCAGGTATGGTTTTATTTTGTATTTTATTTTCTGGGTTTGCTGACTTCCTTGGATCTAAAATTTTAGATTTTCTACCAAATTTTGGAAGTTTTATGCTATTACTTATTGGTTTGTCTTTCTGCCTCATTTAATTTTTCTGTCTCTCCCCTCTCTGCTGGGGACTCAATCATCTCACAGGTAAGGCTCTCTTCATTTTTCTTCAAAATTTTTACATTCTTTTGTTCAGACTGGATAATTTCTATTGCTCTATCTTCATGTTTCTTCTACTGTTCCTTTTTATTTTTAATTTTATTTACTTATTTATTTTTTGCCCCAAAGCCCCAGTAGATAGTTCTGTGTCATAGCTGCACATCCTTCTATTTGCTGTATGTGGAACGCAGCCTCAGTATGGCCAGAGAAGCAGTGCATCCGTGCGAGCCCAAGATCCGAACCCGGGGCCGCCAGCAGTGGAGCCCGCACACTTAACTGCTAAGCCCCAAGGCCTGCACTCTTCTACTGTTTCTAATGTACATGTAAACTCAAAAGTATTTTTTTTATTTAATTTTCCTATTTGGTTCTTTTTTGTAATTTCCACTTCTCTGCTGAGTTTCCAGATATGTTCATTCATTATGAGAATATTTTTCATACCACCATGATCATCTGTATAATAGCTGCTGTCTTATCCTTGTCAGCTAATTGCAACACCATGGGGAGAGTTTCTCCTCCCTGCTTTTGGTCATATATGGATTACATTTTCCCATCTCTTCAAATCTCATGAATTTTTAAACTGTGTACTGGAGGGCCGGCCCCATGGCTTAGCAGTTAAGTGTGCATGCTCTGCTACTGGCGGCCTGGGTTCAGATCCCGGGCGCGCACCGAGTCACTGCTTCTCCGGCCATGCTGAGGCCACGTCCCACATACAGCAACTAGAAGGACGTGCAGCTATAACACACAACTATCTACTGGGGCTTTGGGGGAAAAATAAATAAAAAAAAAATTAAACTGTGTACTGGAAACCATGAATGATAGTTATAGAGACTCTGGATTCTATTGTATTCCTTTGAAGAGTGTTGTTATTTTTCTAGCAGGGAGTTAACTTGGCTGGACTGAAACTCCAATCTTCTCTCCTTTACCGTGAGCATAGCTGAAATCCTCATTCAGTTCTTTCATCTACCAATTGCTGTTTTTACACTAAGCCCTCTGGGGTCTACCCTGCATGTGTGTTGTTCAAAGATCTGCCAATTTGGTGTGTGTGGGGGGGAGACTTACGTACATATTTTGAGATTTTCCTCTGTGTGTCTCCCTCCCTTCCAGAATTTCTCCCTTAACTTTCCAGCTACTCTGTCAGCCCCAAAATACATCCTCTAACTTTACAAGTAAGACTGTAGTTTTTCCCCTGTCTCGGCCATGTACAGATTTTGGAATGCTTTGAGGCAAAAGACTCAAGCTTGCAAATACCTCCTGGTACAATTCCCATCATTTAAGGGAAGGCTCCCTGTCAGTTCTGCTTGCTTTCGGAAGACATTTATACATACACACATATACACATTTATTATATGTATATTACATATAAATACATGATTCTATATAAATACATATAATATGTATTCAGATTTTATCATTGTTATATGTGAGAGTGTTAGTTCAACAAGCCACTCCACCATTACTGGAAGCCAGACCTTGGTTTTGTTTCTTTTTTAGATTTTATATAAATGGAATTAAAAAATCTATAGCCTTTTGAATATAATTTCTTTTATGCAGCATTTTGGTTGTGATATTCATCTATGTTATTGCATGTAGTTAGTGTTTGTTCATTTGTTGAAAATAATTAATTTTTTTAAATGGTCATAAAATATGCATAACCTAAAATTGACGATTTTAAACATTTTTAAGTGTACAGTTCAGTGACATGCAGTACATTCACATTGTTGTGTAGCCATAACCTCCAACCATCCACAGAACTATTTTCACCTTGCACTGAAACTCTGTGCTCATTAAGCAACAACTCCCTGTTATCCTTCCCTCTTGCCCTTGGGAAACACCATTCTCCTTTCTATTCCTATGAATTTGAGTACTTTAAGTACCTTATATGAGTGGAATCATACAGTATTTTTCCTTTTGTGGATGGCTTTATTTCACTTAGCATAAAGTCCTCAAGATTCCTCCTTGTCATAAAATGTGTCAGAATTTCTTCCTTTTTAAGGGTGAATGGTATTCCACTCTGTGTATACACCACATTTTTTTTGTTATTTCATCTGTTGATGGACACCTGGTTTGCTTCCAGCTTCTGGCTATTTTGAATAATGCTGTTAAGAACACGGGTGTTTATTTATGTCTTTATACCTCTGCATTCAATCACTTTGGGTGTATGCCCATAAATGGTTTTCTGAGATTCATTTTTTCACACGTGGGAGGGTTCCCCACACCTCCAACAAGCAATTCTTGGAATGCCAACTAGTCGTCAGATAATTCAACTCAATTTGATGCTGTCAACCCAGAGATACATCAGACTCCACAGGTTGAGGGCTTAGTCCTATAAGACTGCACACCCACCCTACCTCACCTCAACTTCAGATGCCAGTTACAAGCCCAGGCTGTTACCTGTACTTCTGACTGACTGGCTATAAACCAGAGGTTCCCACAACCTCCTCATTGGGTTTGATTAATTTACTAGAGTGGCTCACAAAACTCAGAGAAACATTTACTACATCACCAGTTTATTATAAGAGGATATGACTCAAGAACAGCCAATGGAAGTGGTGCATAGGGAAAGGTATGTGAGAAGGGGCACAGAGCTTTCATGCCATATCCAAGTGCACCACTCTCCAAGCACTCCTTGTCATTGCCAACCTGGAAGCTTTCTGAACCTCCTTCTATTGGGATTTTAATGGAGACTCTGTCACGTAAGCATGATTAATTATTAACTCAGTTTCCAGCCCCCCTCCCCTCTCTGCAAGATAAGGGGTAGGGCTAAAAATTCGAATCTTCTAATCAGGGCTTGGTCTTCCTGGTGACCAGCCCCCATCCAGGAGCCATCCAGAAGCCCATCCAGAGTTGCCTCAATAGAACAAAAGCTTCTCCTAGTGTTCTTATCAATTAGAAAATTACAAGGAGGTCAGCCCCGTGGCTTAGCAGTTAAGTGCACATGCTCCGCTACTGGCAGCCCAGGTTCGGATCCCGGGCGTGCAATGATGCACCGCTTCTCCGGCCATGCTAAGGCCACATCCCACATACAGCAACTAGAATGATCTGCAAGTATGACATACAACTATCTACTGTGGCTTTGGGGAGAAAAAAGGAGGAGGATTGGCAATAGATGTTAGCTCAGAGCCGGTCTTCCTCAGCAAAAAGAGGAGGATTATCACGGATGTTAGCTCAGGGCTGATCTTCCAAAAAAAAAAAAAAAGGAAATTACAAGGGTTTTAGGGTCTCTGTGTCAGGGATGGTGTCAAAGACAAATATTAGAATAAGAGTTGCTCCTAGTGTTCTTATCATTTAGGAAATTACAAAGTTTTAGGAGCTTTGTGCCAGGAACTGGAGGCAGAGACTGATAAATGTATTTTCTATTATTTCAGAACCCATAAGTGGAATTGCTAGATCATGTGGTGAATTCTAGTTTTAATTTTTGAAGGAACTGCCATACTGTTTTCCAATTTTATGTTCGCACCTTCATTGCACAAGCGGTCTAATTTCTCAACATCCATGCCAACACTTGTTATTTTCTGATTTTGTGATAGTAACTATGCTAATGGGTGTGAACATGTATCTCATTGTGGTTTTATTTTGCATTTTCCTGATAGTTAGTGATGTTGAACATCTTTTCATGTGTTTACTGGCCATTTTATATTTTGTTTGGAGAAATGTCTATTCAAGTCCTTTGTGCATTTTTAAATTGGGTTGTTTTTTTATTGTTGAGTTGTAGGAGTTCTTTATATATGCTAGATATTAACCCTTTATCAGATATGTGATTTGCAAATCTTTTCAACCATTGCCTTTTTACTCTGTTGCTAGTATCTTGTGATACAGAAAACGTTTCATTTTGATGAAGTGCAATTTGTTATTTTTTTTGTTGCTTATGTCTTTGGTGTCATAGTAAAGAAATCATTGTTGGCAATGGCATTTGGACCCAATGACATGCAGCTTTTACCTTGTGTTTTCTTCTAAGGATTTTATAGCTTCAACTCTAACATTTATATCTTGGATCCATTTTGAGTTAATTTTTGTATATGGTGTAAGGTAAGGGTCCAACATCATTCTATTGTATGTGGGTATCCAGTTTTCCAGCACCGTTTGTTGAAAAACTTATCCTTTCTCCAATGAATGATCTTTGCACCCTTGTCAAAAATCATTTGACCATATATGCAAAGGTTTATTTCAGGGCTCTCTATAATATTTCATAAGTATATTGTGTGTATTTATGCCAGTACCACACTGTTTTGATTACTTGGTAGTAAGTTTTGAAATCAGGAAGTGTGTGTTCTCTAACTTTGTTCTTCTTTTTCTATATTGTTATGGCTATTCAGGGTCCCTTGGGAGTCCATAGGAATTTTAGGATAGATTTTTCTATTTTTGCAAAAAAATCATTGGAATTTTTACCTCCATGAGTAAGTTGATTCTTAAGTATTTTACTCTTTTTGATGCTATTGTAAATAAAAATGTAAAGTTTTTAAATTTCTTTTTCAGATTACTTGTTATTAATGTATAGGAGAACAACTAATTTTTGCAGGTTAATTTTGTGTCCCACTACTTAGCATAATTTATTAGTTCTAAAATTTTTTTGTGGAATTTTTAGGGGTTTCAACATATAAAATATTATGTGTAAACTAATATAATATTACTTCTTCCTTTCCAATTTGAATGCTATTTCTTTCTTTTTCTTATCTAATTGCTTTGGCTAGAACTTCTAATACCATGTTGAATAGAAGTGGTGAAAGTGGGCCTTCTTACCTTTCTCCTGATCTTAGATAAAAAGATTTCAGTCTTTCATCCTTGAATACGATGTTCTCTGTGGATTTCTGTATATGGCTTTTACTATGTTGAAGTAGCTTCCCTTTACTCTGAGGGTTTTTTAGTGTTTTTAACATGAAAGCATGTTTAGTTTTGTCAAACGCCTTTTCTGCATCCATTGAGATGATCACTTTTTTTCCTTCATTCTGTTAATGTGGTTAATTACATTGATTCCTTTTCATATATTGAAACATCCTTGTATTCCAGGAATAAATCCCTCTTAAAAATGATGTATAATCCTTTTAATATGCTGCTGAATTTGCTTTGTTACTATTTTATTGAGGATTTTTGTATCAATATTCATGAAAGGTATTCACCTGTAGTTTTCCTTTCTCTTAGTGTCTTTGGCTTTGATATCAGGGTAGTACTAACCCCATATGATGACTTTAGAAGTATTCTATCCTCTTCAACTTTTTTAAAGAGTTTGAAAAGAATTGGTGTTAGTTAATTTAAAAAAAGTCTTTGGACCTAGGAATAAATTCAGCATAAAATAAATACAAATAAACATTTTTTTAAATGTGGAAAAGTCTTTTCCTAAAATAATTAAAAATTAAGCAAGTACATCATTTATCACTTTATTTCTAAAAATTGTTTTTAACCTAATAGTAAGCATGAACAAATTGTTAGAATTAAAATGACTCAAATGTTAATTTTCTTCATTGCAAATTTTCTGACATAAGTATTCGATGCCATCACGTATGACATCTTTTATGAAAAAATGGTCATTTTTTGTAGTATTTGAGAACACTATGAATTTTCCCAGTGGTCTCTGACAATGTTCTGATATGCAAAGTTATCTTTTCAACATGTATGTCTTATCATCGTCTTTAACAAATTAACAAACTCTGTCAGGTGCTAATTAATCAACTACTTTTCATATGATTCAGGTTCTCCACCATCAACTTCTCTAACCATCAGGAAATTCTACAACTTCTGCAAGATTAACAATTTTACCATATTGTATTCATCTCGTGTGGTTTAAAACATCCAAAAATCATTGATAAACTGACCCTGCCCAAACTAAAGCATGATGAATTATGAAAAATGGTCTCTGTTAAGTGGGGAGGGATTTCAGGTTGAACTTAATTTTATAATTGGTCAATTTATTACAGTGTATTGTTCTGTTATGTATTTCACTTCTTTTTTTAAGAAAGCGATAGTTGAGGGCACTTAGATAATAAAAAGTTGAGAAAATAAGAACTGATACACACTATAAGCTTCAAATATTTTCAAGCATAAGATGCAATAAGAACTAAAACTGAGAAATGGCAGAGGAAATAGAGATAAGATGATAAAATTTCAAAACTGAATCTATAATAACATCTCAATGGCTACCGTTGTGGTGCCAAGAAGATGGTGAAATCAAAGCACTCATAAAGATGATAAAAAACAGACTGCAAAGAAAAAAGACTGAAATTTGTGTGTGCGTGTGTGTGTCAGGAAGATCAGCCTTGAGCTAACATCTGTGCTAATCCTCCTCTTTTTGCTGAGGAAGACTGGCTCTGAGTTAAGATCTATTGCCAATCTTCTTCCTTTTTTTCCTCAAAGCCCCAATAGATAGTTGTATGTCATATTTGCACATCCTTCTAGTTGCTGCATGTGGGACGCGGCCTCAGCATGGCCGGAGAAGCAGTGCATCCGTGTGCACCTGGGATCCGAACCCGGGCCGTCAATAGCGGACCGCACGCACTTAACCACTAAGCCACGGGACTGGCCCAAGACTGAAATCTTTAAAGAAAGAATTTTTACAGCGATATTACAGATAGATAACAGGGAAGAGAAGTTGGAGTGAGAGACTATCTGTTTCTTAAATTACTTCCACTGTAGAGAACAAAAAACCAATTTGCTGAAATCTTTATTCCCTTCTCTGACCCTATCTTTACCTGCAAAATCTGAGCACTGAATCAATGTCACATTCCTCCTTTTCCATCCCTGTGTAACAGAGCAATTAAGCTCATCTGAAACCTTAACTGCCCAGCCTGTGAAATAAGGCCGGCCATCCATTCTCACAGAGGAGCCAACTGGAGGTAGGATTTTTGGTTCTGATTTCAGCTCAACATCTTCAAAGAGTTGTATCTGGCCTTCCTTATCCAGGGCTATCAATGAAGGGCTGGCTGGCTTTCAGAGAAGACCAATTCACAGTCAGCTCAGACATTTTCTGTTGAGCTCTCTAAAGAAGGCTGTGGGGCATGTCAGTAAGAGTTCATTTCTATACTGGTTATAATTTTATTTTATTCAGAGATTTATAAAGAAATTTACATGGTAAATATTACTTATTAACAAGAAAAAAGGTGGTCTATTCTCTGATCATTTAAGCAAAATCCTCCTCTCAGGGCCCAGCCATGGAGGAAGCCCAGATTCAACCTCCATGTGTCTGCCAGGCACTCTGTTGTCCATGGGAAACCCTCAAGTTAGCAGCCTGTTCCCTTGTGTCTTGTGCTGGTACTTAATCTTCCATCTCTTCAGAGTACAACTAGACAGAAGCTCAAAGGACTTGACATTGTAGAAATGTACTTTTCATTATCTTTAGACTTCTACACTTTTTCAAAAGACTCTCAGCATTTCCAGTAATTGTGCAGCAATTTACCCAACACTAAAGTTCTCACTATTAAAAATTAAAATAAATAAATTTTGAAAAGGAAAAAAGTGATCTTTGCAGATTTGTACAGAATCCATATAATGGGTGCATCCTTATAAAGGGAGGAAAGATAACAAATTTAACTATTTTGGTTAGTTAACACTGTAAGTAATATACTTTACATATTAGCATTTTTGAGATTATTTGTATTTAAAGATACTGCTTCAAACCCCTAAATCATTGTATGTGGTAGAGTCTACCATCTGCTTTGGCTGAACAATTATATACAGTAAGTCAGCCAAAACTCTTCCATTCCTGTATAATCTTATATGTGGGTGGTAATGGTTAGTTCTTATAGATTATTTGAACACGTGCATATCACAAAATACAGGTGACCATTAAAAATTAAAGTGTTCACCAAATAGAAGATTATCTGATTCCCAGAAAAAGAAAACATTACTGTGACTTTAAGGCTAAAACTGTCAAAAAGGAAGCCAAGATACACTCAAGCAAAGCTTTTGCTGAAAAGTTAATTGGATCATCTTTGAAACTTTATCAGGTTTACTGTGTAAGCAAGATACTTTCAGAGCCTAGAATATAGAAAGTGTTTATTGCTACGTTAACAATGTGATCATTTATTTTGTAAATGTTAACATTACAGATGGAATTCATTTTCTACTATATTCAGATTTTCAAGTTCTGCTAAATCTTAAGGCCACATTACTGGCAAGTTGGGATACCTCTGGACATCTGAAAAATATGAAACCTACACAGAAGCATATAAATTCTCTATTCATCAGGTTCTAAATTCTAAAACATTTTAAGCTTTTGGAAGAAACCAATGGCATTCCAAATTGACAGTAAGGCTGCATGTGCGATACATGATCCTATAGGAAGAGAATTCCAGATTTTAAATAGAGGAGATTGTGCACAAAATTAAAGTATATTTTGACGTCTGAAAGGGGATTTCAAGAAATAAGGGACTCTCAGAACATGCGGTAATTGGTAAATAACTTACCAAGGGCTCTCTAAAGGAGAACATATTGTGGAAAAAAGAGCTTCACATGCAGAGAGATAAAATGGCATCTCTGGAATCCTCATGATGAAACAGACACTGAATTACTGTTTCCTAAAATTTAAAATGTGTCTTATCCTCCAAACAAATACCACCTCCCTGCCCTGTGGCTTACCTGAGCATGGTGACGTGTTGGGATCATTTTTCTATTTCATTGGCTCTTAAACTTGATGGGCACCAGAAGCACCTGGAGGCCTTGTTGAAACCCAGATTGCCAGGCCCCACTCCAGAATTTCCAGTTCTGCAGGTCTGCAGCAGCACCTGACAATTTGCGTTTCTTCCCAGTTCCCAGGTGATGCTGATGCTGCTGGTCCAGGGACCCCCACTTTGAGAACCACAGCCTAACTTACACCCTATATATGGTTACCAAATCCATTATTTTATCCCTTGGCTGCTACTTTTCCTTTATCACATCAGCACCTTAGTTCCGAATCTCCTCACCAAGCAATGGGAATACTTGGAGAGTTTAAGAACTGGTCCTTCTTTCTGGCTCAGTTCTCCCTCTTCCTCTCAAAACTACAGTCTCTTGCCAGGTAATTTTTCCTTAAACATCAGTTTATCATAGATCTTCTTTGCTCAAAATCTCATGGCTCTTATGCTGAACACAAGACTTTTTAAATTCTCTACTTGGCTCATAAGGTCTGTAATAGCCCGTAGAATGTGGACACCCTGTTCCCTACCCTACCTGTTATAAAGGAGTATGTGAAGATTACATAAGATACAGTCAGTTCTCGTTATGCACAGTGTGACATTCTACAAAGTCACTGTGAACAATGAATCAGTGAATATGACCCACTGTTCCTACAGGAAATGCAGGGTTAGGTTCCTGCAAACCTTAGTCACATTTTCTTCAACTGATCAATACATAACCTTTTTCTCTGTGTGTTTCTCTTTAAAGTCACCTTATTTAATATATATTGTTGATATATTAACATTGAACTTAGACTAACAGCACTGTACCTCGTGTCTGAAAGAAGCTTGTCAAACACACATACTTTCTCTGTAAAGGCACGTCACAGCCTCTTGCCCTGAGGAACACCAGGCAGCACTGCAGCACTACACATGGGGGACATATTAAACAGCCCAGTCACCAACACAAGGCACAAAAAGATAATAAATGAGGCACTAAATAGACTGCAAGAAGGACACTTGTTTACAGCATGGGCTGAAACAACAGGGCAGAGCGTCACCTTGTTCCCCTCAGCTGGGAACGTGCACTTCGAGTGAATCAAAATTTTCACCACTTTGCGCTTATCTGCAAATGGACATGAAAGCCCTGTGAGTGTTGACTTGGGGGCTGCCAGTACATTTTAGCTAGTAGGCAAGTGTGCAGACACGGAATCCACAAATAATGAGGATCAACTATATTATGAAAACATCTTTTCAAAACCAGAGTATCGTTTAGATATAAGAGCAATAATGATAACCCCACAGCTAACATGTTAATGCCTACTATGCGCCAGGAGCTCTTCTAAACACTTTACATAAGTTAATGCATTTAAATCTCACTAAAACCCTATGAGACAGGAGTTCTCAGTAGCCCCATTTTATAGATGAGGAAACTAAGGCACAGAGCCTAAATACTTTGCACAGGTTCTCCAGTTAAAAGTGGGATAACTGGGATTGGTGCCGAGACAAACTGGTCCAAAGCCCACAGCTTCAACCACTATGGTAGGAACGTGAGTGAATTTTCTACCACTCCCCAAAACGCCCCTTCTGCTCCAGCCAGTGTGGTCTCCCACATACTTATTCACTCATCAAACATTTTCTGAGTGCCCCCAAGGTGTCAGGTACTGTGTTCAGACACTGGAGGGACAAATAGAATGTCGACACAAATAATCCATAAAAAATCTATAAAATCAACTTGGGATGAGTTTACTATGAGCCAACCTTTGAGGACCATATGGTCCGGGAGAGTCCTTTCACAAAGAAATGGAGCACTCCAAAGAAGTGGGGTGTACAGCGTGGTTATATACCATCAAAGAGCATGTACCACATGTGATTGCAATGTCCCTTTTACAATAGTCGCAACCTTGACCTGTCAGCACCTCCATTGATGGACACAGTGGGTATCAGGTCTGCTGTCTCCATGGGCGTGGCTGTTGTCTGGAGTTGGGTGGTCACAGGTTGAGTGCAGCAATCAAATTCTAGCCTAGGGAGAAATGATTATACTTAAGGAAATGCCAATGTGGGGGAAGTTGCATTTACAACTTAAGGGCATTGCTTTTGTCTTTGGGACATGTTAATTGCTTAGGGCAGATATACAATGGATGAACAGAGGCTACAGGCCCCTTTTGGGGAAAAAAAAACAATTTCAGGCCCACTTAGTTTTACACCAAATGGCTTCCTCATATGCTCCAATGTATCCTATTGCTGGTCATTTATTTATCAAGAAGAAGGATAGTCTCAGCTTTAAGGAGCTCGCTGTCTATGAGACATGAATAAAACAACAGTTATGGAAAAGTAGATAAGTATATGGTCCCAGGGTGGGGACATCAAAATGGGTCTCTAGGTGGAGACCTCTCAGGAAAAGTCTCCAAGAGAAAGGAACATTTGACATGAGTTTAGATTAAGAAATAGGAATTAAGTTGATTAACAAACTGGGTAGGAGGACAGAAGAAGCACATATAAAAAGACAGATATAAAGGATGCTAAATCTTTCCGAAAATGGGTGGTATTTTTAAGGCTGGAACAAAGCAAACATGTAGGACAGAGTGGGTGATGAGGGTAAAGATGAGGACAACAAGGGAAAGCCTGCGTGTCCAGCTCAGGAGTCTGAATGTTCTCTAGGCTACTCTGAACAGTCATTGATGGAGTCGAAGCAGATATCAGATTTAAGCAAATTTGGATTCTAGAATGTAACTCTGCAGGCAAGGTGGAGGAAAGATTAGAAGAAATTAAGACTGAAAGTAAAGGGACCTGTTGGGAGACTAGGCAGCGATCCAGATAAGATAGGCCTTGGCTCAGGCGTGGGGTCTGCAGGTGGAGGAGGCCAGGAGGTGGCAAGCAGTGCTGGGCTCCTGCAGGAGGAAACTGAGCTGCCTCTCAGTCACGAGAAGACTGTGCCTGTCATGGCCTCCCCACCCCCATGCCCAAATGCCATGTTTCTTTCCACTTCTGTACCTTTCCTCCCTTCCCCCATCTGAAATCCTCACTCTTTCTTCCCACCACCTGTCCAAAAGTGGTCCCTTTGAGGACTTGATCTAGTCCATCTCTCCTAAGAAGCTGTCTTTAATTACAATTTCTCAATAACATTGCCATTTTTTTTAGGTTCTGTAATGCAACATACACTAAATACCTTGGCAGAGTCAAATTACATCTTGCAAACCATGTCATGTATGTGGAGGAGCTTGGAACCCTATAATTCTTTGTATTTCCTTCAATACCTACCACAAATACCTTACACATATAGGTCAATGGATGTCCAGTAAAGTTGAGCAAAGTAGAAGCAACCTTTATAAGCTAAGAACTTTTATGAGCTCAGTTATTCCTTTAGATCAGCTGCTTAAACCATTTGTTTTTCTCCACAGGTCAACAGTGTTGCCCAGCACAAATGAATTTTACACCTTCTCAAACTCAATAGAGCAAAGATGGAATTTCATTCCCCCTGCAAGCCTTACTGCCTCAGAGAAAAGGAAAAACAACATGTGACATCTAATTCTTTCTTCACATTCTCATCTCAAATTGCAACCGATTTCCAAATGCTAACTGGTTTTCATTGTAAAACTGACATTAAAAATTTCCCATTCTGGCTTTGTTTCTTTCTTTTTTTGTGTGAGGAAGATCAGCCCTGAGGTAACTTTTGATGCCAATCCTCCTTTTTTGCTGAGGAAGATTAGCCCTGGGCTAACAACTGTGCCCATCTTCCTCTACTTTATATGGGATGCCACCACAACATGGCTTGACAAGCGGTGTGTCTGTGCGTGCCCGGGATCCGAACCTGTGAACCTGAGGCCACCACACCAGAGTGTGTTCACTTAACTGCTGCACCATGGGGATGGCCCCTCTCTTTATTTCTAAAGCTGAAATGTCTAAATCTTTCACTGGGCTTGTTGGAGTTTCCATAAAATGAAAACGTACATTCCAGAAAAATCCTTATCTTTCCAGAATAATCCTTAATATATTATGGTAAACACCTTTGCAAAATGTAACTGATTTTCAATGTCAGTGCCTCCACAAGGGTATCTTTGCATTATCTCCCCTCCCAACCACGTGTCACTTTGCTCTTCCCCAGGCTCATGGGGTCAAATTGTTTACTGAGCACTAGGAATGATCAGAGTCTGAGGGAGACCTCAAGGATGACTAAGCCATATTTTCTGACCCCAACCATCTCTTTCCATCTCTCCTTTAACCTCTATTTTTCTCACTCTGGTTTCTACTTTAGTTGTTTACTTGTCTTGTGAATTGTTGTTTTGTGGTTTATAATTACCATGTAAATTCATGTTACTTTTTGCCTTAGAGTTTAGAAAGAACTTACATTGAACAATGTTTTTTCCCAGCTCTTTGATGTGTCTAATAACTTCCAACACAATTCAAGGGGTTTCTTGTTTTTACGTCTCCATCATTATTCCTTCAGAATTATGTTCACCCCACACTTTTTACCTGACAAATGCTGCTTTACCCTTTGAACGTTTCTATGCCAAGACTCACATGAGGAATCCCTAGAACACCATCAGCTAGGCGACCCCACATCCCTCACATTTGTTTTCTTGATTTGTTCCTAAATAAGCATGTTTCTGAAACTAATAATAAATTGTACCAAGTGGTCGTTGCATAAAAAGCACTATCACAGATACCTTAAAGAGAACAAATGAAAAAGAATATTCAATTCCTCAGATAAGTTTACAATCAAATGAGGCATTGAGGGGACCTAGGGGCACTGATCAGAGCAAAATCCTAAGAGAAGAGTTTTCAGTCCATTTCAAATGAGGTTAAAACTGGAATGAGATAGTATTTTAACAGTTATCTGAAATCGTAAACATTTTTCTGACCTTTGAGAATTTATTTGCATATAAACTGTACAACATGTGGGGAAAGAGAGTGTTGATATTGTTCAATTTCTTTTTATTTTTCAGCGCTTTGTAATAGATGTGGCTATTCACAATTAATAAATATCATAATGTGGAGAGACCCGACTTTCAGCTGCCTGATATTATAAATTCTTACACAAAGCTCGAGTTTTAAAGATCAAATTTCATTTTAGTTACCTTCCATCTAGTCGATTTATATCAGAAAGTTGTTGAGTTTTAGGAAAATACTTCAAAACACAAATTTTATATGTAATTTCAAAAGCAAAAAATGAGTTAAAAACTGGATGGTAACCAGTTTTACTACCATATATTAATCTTTAACATGGGAGCAAACCATTTTAGAGAATATAATTGATATTTGCCTATTTGTATATTGTAGAATGTTAAAGGATTTACAGTCTTAATAATAATTTCAAATACCAGAGAATGAAAAACAGAAGGTTAAGCTTTATGAAATGGTTTTTTATCTTTTTATTGATTTTTTTAAAGATATTTATTTATTTTTCCCCCAAAGCCCCAGTAGATAGTTGTCTGTCATAGGTCCACATCCTTCTAGTTGCTGTACATGGGACGCGGCCTCAGCATGGCCGGAGAAGTGGTGCGTCAGTGTGATCCCGGGATCTGAACCCGGGCCGCCAGCAGCAGAGCGCGTGCACTTAACCGCTAAGCCATGGGGCAGGCCTGAAATGGTTTTTTAGACATAGCAGATTTCAGAGCATATTACTTGAAAATAAAACAATCAGTTAGTGAGGTTTAAGCAATGTGGTTTTACTTTAAACTTGCTCATTCCATGGGAGCATCAATAAAAGCCCTCCGGGAGTGGCTGACGCTCTTTCCCTTCACATGAGCCCCAGCTGTATTTTCTTTAAGCATCAGACTCTCGGGCAACACCATAGCTCTCAACTCCGTTTAGTTGAGAAAAGGCTTTATGTGTCATATGTTTTTTCTAGGGGTATGGAGCTCCCAGACTTATTAACTACAGGGAGAGAGTAAGAGTCAGAACACAGTCAATAAACTCCAGTGTGCTCAGGAGAGAGGACAGACGCCTGAACTCACATCTGAAGAAGAATTTAGAGGATGCTTTCTGACTCTGCTTCGTGCCTCTGACTAAGCAGTCCTGGACATCCCCGTTACAGCCACGGAATAACACAGGCAGCCTTGATGGAGCAGAAGTCCTCCTATGTCCATCATTTGTGCAGAGCAAACTGGCTTAAGACCTCTCGTTTCCTGCTGCAGTGGTAATTTACAGAGATACAGAACTGTCATCTAGTGAATAAGAAGAAAACAGCAAGGTGTTTGACACGAAAAGTGACATTCTGAGTTTTTTCAAAAAGAACAGTGAAGCACTAAAGTTGGTAAAGTTGACACAAAGTTGACACGATGTGGCACACGAAAGTTATAGTAAACACTAATAATGTGTAGGTGAACTAATCAGTTGCTCTCTATGCCTCTAAAACATGTCTTGACATCTGACTCATAAATAGTACAGTTTAAATATAATAGAATATCTTTGGAAATAACTTCTCATCTCATCTCATCCAATGTTGTTTGCAGGATCCGGTATTAAATAGCCAGATGGCGAGTACCCATGTTGAAGCACCATTTTTATCACAGTGGAGAGAATATGAGGCATAAGCCCAACAGACTTATGTTCAGATCTTCCCTCTTACCCTTGATCAATTTTGTAAACATGGTTTTCTTTATCAAATATGAATTATAACAGTTACTTTAAAGGATTACTGTAAGAATTGCATAAGGGAATACAGTAAAGGAACTGGCGCACAGTAGATTGATAGTTAATTCTCCTTCCCTGTCTCTCTTCTAAGAAACATACAGAAATAATCTAAGAAGAGAACCCATGTATAAAGTAAACGTATGACAAAAAGTCAATGGCTCCTGAAGTAAGGGACATCATTGTTGAGTGCTTAACCTCAACTGCCTCCAAATACTGTTAACTCTCAATTAATTTTATGTGTTTTCTGTCTTCCAGACAAATCACTGGCTACGAGGAAAGGAGAAGGTGTGAAATTTAAATTGATTTCACCCTTGGATGGTCCAGCTGTAATATTAGGTGTTTTAAATCACCTTGTTTTTCAGGTTTCCTGCTTATTCCTGTATAATTTACCACGGTTCACAGCCCGAGAAAATTAGAAAATCATTATAATTTTACACACATGAATATATATCTTGACTATTACAGCTCGACTCTTAATATATAGAGCAATGTTGTACATGTTTTGTCCTTGTGGATAGTACAGAATACTTTTGTCCAGGTTTTCTTTGGCATTATCATTTATAACGAAGAACTCAGTAATATATGCCCTGGAGATAAGGGTTTAGAAAAATCTAACATACTATCCTAGTCATGCCTCAAAAAAAAAAGTAAAATAAATAAAAAGCTATAAAAATAATGAGAGGATATTTTGAAGGCACTATTTTTCTTAATTATTTCCAACTTTATTTCCCTTCACCTCTTTTTAATCTTTCTCCGTCTTATTTGTTATTGGCTAATCATCTCACAGTAATTAAACCACCCCCAGCTGAGTCCCCCATGCCTCTTCAAGTGCCCCAGCCTGATGTAGGTCTCAGCTCTGACAAAAAGAAGCTGGAAAACCTGTTTTGTGGCACTATTCTTAAGAATATCTTTACTCTTACAATAATAGCTATATTTTTGAAAGGCGCCAGTGGATTACAAAATGAAGTACTCGACCAATGTTGTATCCTCATTTTCCTTCCAGGGGGAGCACAATTTTCATGTGTAATGCAGGGCTGTTGGTTTATTGTTTTTTCCTTTCAAGACATTTTATTACTTGTAAAACATAATAGGGTTAATGGTGATATATGAGTAACAATATAAACTTACAGACAGCAAAAAGATACTATTTTACAGTCATAATTTTGTATACTGTAACAAAGAGTAATAGTTTCATAATGTACTATCTTGATTGATCAGGAATTATTCCTGGCTCATTTTTATGCTAATTCATTTATTAGATTACCAAATATATACTTTTATGATCTTTATTTTCAATCAATACAATTGAAGGGACATCAGTTGTTCTTGGTAAGTGAAAGGTCACAAAAAATTTTTGATAATTTATAAGTTTGAGAAGGATCTTTCTACTTTTTAAAAGAGAAGTCATTTAATATTTGGGAAAGTTCTCAAAAATCATCAAATTCTTTAATTTTACAGAAATGAATACTACATTCCAGAGAGCCTAAGTACGTTGTCACACACTAACCAGAAACAGACCTGGGCCTAGAACTCAGGTCTGAGTCACCTGACTTCTACTGGACCACACTCAAGGGCGCACACCCTCTTCTTACTGGTAATTTCTAATACTAAGGTATTTTCAAAAGCGCAGTTGGGAGAAAGTGTAAATAAATAAAACAGATGATTTTATATAAAAAAAGTAGCAATTGCTACCCACAATTTCTATTCCATATGAGTGTTTCCTTTCTTGAAGATTTCTTGTTTTTAATAGTAAGTCCACTTTGGTAACAAGAAAAAAAACATGAAATTTGGCTTCTTTAGTAACCCAAAAAAAAGCTTCTGTTGAAATTAAAAAGACACTAACTAATGTTTCATCTACTACAGCAACTTAATAATATTATTGGATTTTGGAAAAGCTCTGAGAGATTTTTTTAAAACTCATATCCATGTGACTATTAGTCCAGCCAGGCACATCTCCACATGACATCTCCTAGAGTGTCCAGTTTTCTACTCGATCCAGCTGTTGTCAGGCCCAATGTTCTGGCTGGGTAGAGAATGATGCAGCTTCTGAAAAGCATGTCCTCAGTTCCACTTCAAGGCTGATTTTCTCTGCAAAGTGGAAGTGGAAGAAAACATCCCCTTCCACCTGACTGGATTCCCCTGCAGGCTTAGAGAAACAAGGTGGCCTAGTCAGATGGGCAGACAGGAAGGTAAATGAGAGTCTGTCACAATTTTATGATAAATAAGAGAGAAAAGGATTTGACATCCTAACAAGATTTTCTTACATGTTGAACAGCATCTGAACATATTTTTCAGAGTTTCCAAAATAGCAGATTGAGATTCTAAGTTGGAAAGGAAGAAGATAGTCAATATATTAAAAAATAAATTTTCTCATTTCCTCAATCGGAAAACAAAATTAAATAAAATATATCTTTAACCATAAGTACCAAAAACATCCAGTTTATCTTCCAGTTATAATTCTGTGTTATGAGAACATGAATACTTTTCAATATATTTAATATGTACAGTGACTAACACTCATGCCTTTAATTACTTTTGAATTAGACTAGCCCTATGCCCTTATTGACAGACATCAATCATAATTACTTTTCTCAATTCCTAGTTTCTATTTTGTGTCAGAGACTACCTGCTGAGACATTCACTTTTTATATTATTCACTTAGAATAAGTCTGTAAAATGATGGACGACAACTCAGCCATCTTGAAGGATGGGGTCTCAAATGCTATATCTCACTATTGACAAATCACCTTCTGGTTTGAATGAGAGACAATGAGCACTGTCACAAGAGACACTCGGAAAAAAGGGATCTTGCTCCTTTTGTCTGTCCTTTGGGAGTCTGTGAGACAGCAAATTCTTCATATTGGAAAACCTAAGTGAGGACCAAGTCCAGGAATCTTTTTAAAGCTAGGGGACACTCTCTTCTACGTGAAGCTTGCATCGAAGTTTATAAACATAAGAAAAAAAACAAAGAACCTTCAGGGCCAGCTGGGTGGGGCAAGCGGTTAAGTGCGCGCGCTCTGCTGCAGCGGCCCAGGGTTCACCGGTTCGGATCCTGGGCGCGCACCGACGCACCGCTTGTCAGGCCATGGTGTGGTGACATCCCATATAAAGTGGAGGAAGATGTGCATGGATGTTAACCCAGGGCCAGTCTTTCTCAGCAAAAAGAGGAGGAGTGATAGATGTTAGCTCAGGACCGATCTTCCTCACAAAAACAAACAAACAAAAACCAAGAGCCTTCAGGAATATCCAGCGCTCCATGGATCGGAGTCTGAAAACCACTCATCTTTTCCGTCCTCCGCATTTTACAGATGAAACATAACACAAACAGTTGGTGACAACCTGAAGAGTAGAGTTCCTCTCCTGACTGTCACATCACTCCCACCCCCGACTGCTGTGCAGACCAGACGCCTGACAAGATACAGCAGTCACTCCTGGGGATAATTTAGACATTCCCAATTTAGCAGCATTTTAGTTGATGTGCTTGACAAGACTATAGAAAAACAAAAGGTATTTACTACTTAAATTGTATAACGTATAGTTAAATGACATTGAAAGTTTTCATTTCACTTACAGCACAATTTTGATGGGCCCAGGGGCCTTCTTTCATCTGCTCACCCTCCCTGGCATCTCAAACCTTCTCTGCCTTTCCCCTCTTGCTCACTGTGCTCCAGCCACACTGGCTTCTTGCTGCCCAACAACATCCGAGTCACAATTCCTCCACAGCATCTCTGCAGCCCTGGGATATATGCATGTCCTCCTGCTCTGTCCCTTCCCTCTGGGCCTTGCTCCAGCCTCCCTGTGCTCTCTAATTAAAGTAGCAACCCACTCACTCTCTAGCTCTCCCCATTGCCTGTCGCTTACTTTCTTCTTGACACAGATCATCACACGATAGACTATGTAATTCACTTGTCTGCCTACTTATCCATTATCTCACTTAGCCAACAAAAACAAGTTCTGTGAAGACAGAGATTTTGTAGAAAAATTTTTCCTTAGTGTATCCCAAGCCTGGCATACAGTAGGTGTTTAAATATTTGTTGAGTAATTGTAAGAGGGAATGAAAGTAGTGATCAGAAGAATGATCACACCATGGAAGTCGGTGCCACCATGAAGAGTGGGTATCCTGGGAAGGGAAAGAGGGAGGAAAGATTTTATATCGGGCAACACGAGTACCACTGTGCCTTTACTGCTTCCTACACCTCAGCTTGTCGACGTAAATAATCCATAATCAATCTATAAATCAAAATTGGGGTGAGTTTATTATGAGCCAACTTTTGAGGACCATGACCTGTGGCCTTCCTTCCCTAAGGAAGGAAGGTCACCGAAGAAGTGGGGTGTACAGAGCGGTTATATACCATCAAAGAGCATGTATTGCAAGTGATTGCAATGTCCCTTTTACAATAGCCACGAGATCAGCCCTGCCAGATTGCCCTGCCAGAACAGCTATTGATGGACACAGCGGGGAGCAGATCTGTTGTCTCAATGGGCATGGCTGGTGTCACGTCTGTTGTCTGGAGCTGGGTGATCACAGGATGACTGCAACAATCAAATCCTAGCCTAGGGAGAAATGCTTATCCTTAAGGAAATGCCAATGAGGGGGAAGTTACATTCTTATCTTAAGGGCATTTACTCTTCTCTTTGGGACATGGCAAAGCAGATACACAGTGCAGGCGACAGACCCTTTTGGAAAAACAAATTCAGACTGAATTAGCTTTACCCCAAATGGCTTCCTCATGTGTTCCATTATATCCTATTGCTTGCCATTTATTTATCAAGCTCAGTATGTCTTTCAAACAGAAATCATTGAGAATAGCATGAAGTAGTCACTTACCAACAGATGTCACTGTGGCAACAGAATATGAACAAGTGACCTTCAAATATAACCATTCTCCCAAATACTGTATTTCAGTGATATAATCAAAAAGCGATTCTTCTCTCTTATACTGACACATCTCCACTCTGAACTTAGCATTAGAGGTAGTCAATTTTGAATAAAGACCTTTAACATCAAAGCCAGCAAATAGTTCTTGTTAAAGCAAATCCAAACTCGGGAAAACTTTTGTTTTCAGTCACCTCCAATCCTCTCAAACTCAAGATAAGGTCTTGGTTTTGTGCAGATGGAGAAAAGCTTCTCTTCCTCTTTTTCTATTCAGATAGTGCAGGGAAGATCCCAAGGTGTCTCCTGGTGGAACACTAACAGTTCTTCACATTAGAAATGCATGTAATGTTTCCTAGCTTCTTTTCTATAGGCCAAGGTCTGATGAGCTGCCCCAAGGAGCAAACATCTGGGCTCCAGCAGTAAATAAGACTCTGTGCAGTTTACCACAACAATGAACTACGAAGATGTATCAGGAAATATTTTGAACACCTACACTTAAGCTCTCAGTTTCCCTCTGTCTAATTCCATGGCTACCTGAACTGAATTCACTCTTCATCCCCATCCCATTTGTGATAGTTTTTATTTCCTTGAATCAGCATGTTATAACATCTAAGAGAAATTTATCAAAATACTCTCTTCAAAATAGCGAGCTGAGGGCCGGCCCCGTGGCTTAGCGGTTAAGTGCGCGTGCTCCGCTGCTGTTGGCCTGGGTTCGGATCCCGGGCGCGCACCAACGCACTGCTTCACTGGTCATGCTGGGGCCGCGTCCCACGTGCAGCAACTGGAAGGATGTGCAGCTGTGATATACAACTATCTACTGGGGCTTTGGGGGGGAAAAATAAAAAATAGATAAAATCTTTAAAAAACATAGCTAGCTGAAGTATAGGAGTTGTAGAGGATCAAGATTTTAAGGTGAATGTGATGTACAGAGTAACTGTACTACAAAATAAAAAGAAAATGAATGAGAACAATAAGAGACTGAGAAAAATGATAAGGAGAAGGAATATAATAGAGAGTAAAAGTAAGAAAAAGAGAAAAAAGAAGAAAGAAGGTGTAGGAAAGAGAGAGAGTCAGGAGAAGCATGAGAAATGGCAGAAAGGGGCACGAGCAGAGGGCAGACACCAGGCTCAGAGCGAATGAAAAGTCAACTGGTTTCTGAGCAGGGCTCAGTTCTAGAGTCACTGGGCTGCATCTGAGAACTCCACTCAGTTCTAACATCCTGAGAAAGACCATGCCTCATCCAAACTCAAACAACACTGGCTACCAGCGCTCTCCTCTCCCAGGACCTGCTGGAGCTTTGAGAACTGCCTCTCTCAGCTCTGGGACTGACAGAATCCCCATTAAATATTCATCAACTGGGATGGTTGTTTTGAAAGAGTAACCCAGAGGGAGCTCTATCAAGGGTAAATTTAAACCTGCCAACTCCTTCACTCATCCTTTCAAAGAATTAAGAAACCAAAAAAAAAAAAAACCCTACTGTTAAGCAAAGTAGCAGAAAACTCTCCTGGCAAACGTTAAATGTTCCATCTTTTTTGAAGTTACCTCACAAAATTCTGAGCATAGTCTAAAATTCTGGGCTCCCTACAGTTCCAAACATGTTTCAGAAATGATCTCTTTTTCATCACAAAGTAAGCCTATGCCTTATAAAGCAAAATAAACTTGGATGAGTTTTAACTTGTAGAGAGAGGACAGCAAGAAAAAGAGTAGGATGTGCCTCTCTGCTATGAAGGATAATAAATAAAATCACACCAAAATATACAAAATATGGGCCGGCCCTGTGGCTTAGCGGTTAAGTGCACGCTTTCCGCTGCTGGCGGCCCGGGTTCAGATCCCGGGCGTGCACCGACGCACCGCTTCTCCGGCCATGCTGAGGCCGCGTCCCACATACAGCAACTAGAAGGATGTGCAGCTATGACATACAACTATCTGCTGGGGCTTTGGGGGAAAAAATAAATAAATAAAATCTTAAAAAAATATATATACAAAATATGCCTCTAAAACTGAAAGAAGCAGACTCTAAAGAGTTTTACATTTTAAGTAAAAATGCACTTATATAAAATTATACATCAGTTTGACTAAAATAAAATTAATTTTATAGAAGAAGAATTCATTAAGTTTCATTTAAATAGCATGACATGATTAGCTGCATAATAAATGGTAGATATTTTAATTCGGGTATACCATGTTCTTCCACCAATGAGGGTGGGCTTAAACTTGTAGGTTTCCTAAAAGGCACCAACCGTATGTTCTGCTTATTTGATTATTTAATAGTATGGATCTGCTCCTCATTGCCAATGAAGGATGTCTACACACACGCTTTTGCTTGCATATGTAAGGGGAAATGCAGGATGAGTTTATAAAAAGAAAAATTGAAAATGAGCACTGTCTTTAGGAGACGTGGTCAATCTGTTCAAGAACATTTTCTCCCTTGGTCAAGTGAGAAGCTGAAAGAGAGAATGCTATCAGCCTCTTCCTTGGCCCCTTATAGAATTCTGCATTACCTCAATTAAACTTATGCTAAAGTGTTTGTAATAAACTTGGAAATGAGTTGATGATACTGTATTTGCATTACATCACACAGACTATCTTTCATTAGGCATGATTCAAAACACTTTTTTGGACATTAGAGGGCATACAAGTTTTGCTTCTCTGACAGACTGTAGCTTTTAATCTCATGGACATGAAATGATAGAGAATTGTTCCCATTTCCCTTTCTACTTTAAACCTGAGTGATAAATTTCCAACTACCTTTAAAAACTGCAGGTCCTTCTGAAACACATTTTAGTGTGCTGGTTTACCTTAGCTTCATTTCTTTGTTCTATCCTCAACTGCTTTCAGTTTGATCTATGTTCCTTTGTATTCCTTTTGTATACCTAGATATTTAAAATTTGCTCTAACCTATATTGGAGAAATGTTGAGTTACAAATCTTTCAGCCAGCATGTAAACTCAATTTTTAGGATTTCTACACAAAAAGTTTCTGCCATGTTTCTACCAGCTCTCCTTCCATATATTTTCCTCCACGATTTCCTGCAACAAAATTGCCTTTCTAAAAACCAGTCCTCTGTTCACTCTCTTAGCCTGTCACATTTTCATAGAAAAATAAAGGACTGGATTTTCCAAACATGCAACATGAATGATCAAGTGCTGATTCACACCTAGATATCCTGCTCCTGTTCTCCATGAATTTTAAAACTAAAGTTAATTATCTATTTCATTTTGTCTCAATCTATTGAGTAACCTTGGCACTGAGCCCCTAAACTGGTCCACAGCTTGCTTCAGCAGACACAAAACTCTCTCTCAAATGCTTGCATTCATGTGCTGAGTAGGTATTGTATTTATTTAGATCTTATTCAACAAAAGATCTTCATTGATTCACTCAAATACTTATGTATATATTATGTGCCCAAAGGTCTTGAAATGTTGGGGGTCTGCAAGGAAGACAGATATGTATAAACAGATAAATTACGCTATGGAAATAATTTGATAGAAAGAGATATGAATAAAATGCCATGGGACTCCAAGAAAAAGAACCTCCATGGGTTGACCTACAACTAAGATATATAGCAATGTACTGGGGTTTTGAGGGAAAAAAAAAAAAAACCACCATGGGTGGTGGATAGGGTTTATACCATATAAGTAAAGGAAAATGAAAAGAGAGAAGATAAAGAGAAAACAAGATAAACGGAAAGGTTTTCTTCTTCTTAATGTTTCTGCCACCAACTTTTGGAGTACACTGCTTGCTGATGTCCTTTCTAGCCAGTCTTATCCTTCAGCCAGCTTCTAAAGACTTCAAAAATTCACTTGTAACAAGCTGGGGTTCTCCGCGCAGACAATGCCAAGTATGTAGGGAGCCAGGAGGTGAGCAAAAGATTCACAGGACTCTGCAGCCATTCTGCAGCTCAATGGTGGGGAAGGACACCGTGGCATCACCTTGGCCTTTCTTTCCAAGTTCACATAAAGGAGGGTCGGTTCCTTCCTCAATATATGAAGGTGGAGATAAACCTCTTTCACAGAATGGATTATGGAAAAATTAATGTGAGAGCCATGAAAAAGGCAGAGGAGATAGCACCATGAATCTGAAGTAACTGGACATGTGAATTAGTAATCAATATAAAGAAGAGCTGAAGACAAGAAAAAGGGCTAAAAACAAGTTCATAATTTTCTAAGATGGAAATGCAAGTCTTTCTTCTTCAAAAGAAAAATGTCATTGAACACTTTCCATTAAAATAAAATTGAAAGGGGCCCCATGTTGCAAATAATGGTTTTAACCATGATGTCCTTACACAATAATGTGTAGCAATCAGCTGTTAAGTGCACTGCAAATTGTTCATTCCTTAACAATCATGTTATCAAAGCTTGCAATTGATATATATATTTTAGTAAATTGTAGACTGTGTGCAAATTTGTCACCATATTATTGACAATGTGACTCTTACAACTGAAATCATGACTAGGAGAGAGAAGGTGGTGTGACCCTAGATTGCTAGAATCACAGCAAGAAAAGTTAAGAAAGTGCCATCAGGTCATTTGGACAAAAGAATGCTATATGCCTGTTGGGTTTATAACAGATTAATAGGAGAAAAACAAGTCACTACAGTAAATTATTGTCTACTTACCTCAGTCACCCTCTCCAAGAACACATATTTTAAAATGAGACAAGTTGTTAAATTTAAAATTACCGGTTCTGGCATTTTAGAAACTATATCAAATAATGAAGTAAAAATTAGCTTACAAACATCCTGGTATCAATTCCAGCTACCATCTTTTACCAAACTAAAACTCTAATTATCACTAATTCACTTGCAATCTAGTCCTCCTCCAATATACAAAATCAACAACTTCAAATGTTTCATAACTTTTTTTAACTTTCCCTAAAATTTGAGAAGATAATATAAATATATCTCTTGGAAAAGTTGAGAAAGATAGAGACACAAGGAAAAGTAAAGATGAAAATATTACCTTAATAAATGATGTAAAACACAAGATATGAACAACTGTTAAAAGAATTCTCTGTGAAATTGATAATTCTACTATCTGTACACCTGCTTATTACCTATCAGTAATTTGATACATAAACAAATAGAATAGTGTATTTAATGGGATCAATTCTTTCAGTTGTGTGCTTTTCCTTTTAAAACTACAACTGCTTTTATGTGCTGGCTTTATTTTCAGGTGGTGTCACATTAGAACACCCTCATCTCTGAAGATTTTTGCAATAAGGAACTCTACCTTGGCCCTTGATCATCTGTACTCTGTGTTATGATAAAATCAGAGCCCTACATGGAACAATGTTTCCTAAATCCTATCTCCCGTGTGTTGTTCATTTCAGGGAGTATATTCCACCAAGTAAACACTAAACAGTATTTCAAAAGCATGGGATATTAAAAGGAGTACATGCAGGGTTGGGTGTGGGACCCCATTCAGTGCCTCAGTGCCAAGAAGAAAGAGTTCCAGAGACTGGGATAAAAATAAGAGGTTATGAGCGGGAGGATCCCTCTGCAGGCCATTAAGCAGGAGCCTGGAATAAAACTGTTGACACCATGGACCATGGTTGGTTTGACAGGGAACTCACGAGGAAGTGAAGGACATGAAATAATGATAATTATAATAACAGCAGCAAACACTTCTACTGAGCCAGGCACTACACTCTGAATGTTAATTCTGTGCTTGAAGATACATTAACACACATAATCCTCAAAATATCCCGACGTAGTAGATGTTGGTCTTTTCACAATTATATAGATGAAGAGACTGGGTGCAGTTGCTAGAAAACTCATCCAGGTTACACAGCTCATAAATGGCAGAGCCCAAGCTCAATGCTGTTATGTTATGCTCTTTTACTACAACACCAAGTTAAGTCTCTAATGACTATTTCCACTTGGCAAGTGCCAAGACCTTAGTAGTCCCTCCATGGAGGTAGGAATGGGCATGGCGGGGATACAGCTGAGGGAGGCTAAAAGACCCGAGGTGTGGCACAGCAGTTGTCAAGTGGTTCCCTTCGCAGAAGGGGGCAAGAACACACCCCAAAAAATTGGCAGCAGGCACCAAGGCTCTTTCCACCGGACATGATCCCACAAGGAAAGGGGCCCGGCGCAGGTGGATGAGCCAATAGGCAAGCCTCCTTTGGAAAGAGCACGCGATCTGCGCCAGCCTTCATGTCGCCCTGGGTGTGGCACATGCACCCTTAGTCAGAGGGCCTCATGCCACACTCTGGCAAGGATTTCTCCCTAGAGCCATGGCCAAGGACTAGGAAGGCCAGACCTTCCCGACTCCAGAGAGGAGGCTGGGAGCTGTTGTGGGAAGGGATTGCCCAGTAGGGCCAGTAGGGCCAGTAGGGCCCTGGCTCCCTAGCCCTGCAGTGCCATACGCCTGTCTCGGCACTTCTGACTTCAAGAGCCTTTCCTACACCTGGCCTGGCTGCAGTCGCAAAGTGGAGGTGTGGGGTGAAGCAATAGCTTTGTCTTTCCAGGAAGAAATGAGCCAGGGGACGAAGCAGCTGGCCAGGCAGAGCCTTGAGCTTGAAGCCCGGTACGCCTCTGGCCATCAGAGCCAGAGCAATGCTTTCAAGGCAGGGAAGCGGCCTTCAAGCTGAGTGGGAGTGGGGCAGGGGAGGGAGACAGCAGCTGAAGCCAAGTCCAGAAGGGCGGCGATGAAACCGCTGCAGCTGGGTGGCGCCAGCCGGTCAGAGCCTGGCGGGTGGGCGGGGCCTTCACTGAGGACCCCCGAGGCCAGCCCTAGGCCCCGCCGATCGCGCACACGCCCTTGGCCTGTACGGGGGTGTGGAGGGTTGAACCCAAGCCCGCAGGGCTCCTGGAGCGGTCAGAGAAAGAAGGGCCCATGGGAGAGGTAGGCGAGGTGGGCAGGGCGCAGCACCTTACTCTCCTCAGGTCCCCGAGGCGGGGAGAGAGAGAGAGAGGGAGAGAGAGAGAGACCCCTGACCTCTGAGTCGCTGCCTCCACCGCTGGCTGGAGCCAACTCACACGCCATCCCACTTCCACCCACCACCCCCATGCCTGCCCTGGGGCCAGCCACACCACAGACAGGCCTGTTCCTGGTCACCTCCGTGCTGGCCCTTCTGGACCTGACCCCAGTGCAGGGGAAAGGGTTCAGACAAGCCTTTCCATGTCCCTCTGCATGACAATGGCCTTCTCCCCCTCTCCCATCCCCCAGGCCCACCCAAGACATACACCTTTGTCATTAGCTCAGGAGAGGATGCAAGATGAGAATCTCTGCCCTGTGTGGAGAAACTCAGTTTCCCAGGTTTCTCCCATGGACACATGTTCTTCAGCTGGGTCTGATTTTCTCCAGCCAACCTGTCTTGTTAAGGATTTGGCCAGCCCTAAGATCCTGCAGGGAACGGTCAGAGGGGGATTCTCTCTCTCCCTTTCCTCCCCCTCTCTCTCCTCCTCCAGGTTTGGGGGAGGTGATTCCCCTCTCCCCCTCCCTTGCTGAGATATTTTCTCTCAGAACAGACAGTTTTCTTTTCTTCTTCCTTTCTCTCTCCTCTCTCTCCAGGGCTCCTTGCTACTCCTTCATTTATTTATTTATTTATTTTTAATTTTTGTTTATTGCAGTAACATTGGTTTATAACACTGTATAAATTTTAGGTTTATATCATTATGCTTCTATTTCTGCATAGATTACATCGTGTTCACCACTCAAATACCAATTGCAAACCATCACCACTCCTTTCTAATCATTGGTTTGATTTCCTGTTTGACCAAACAGTTATGCATGAGAGTGTTTATTGGCTTATAAATTGTCTGATTTGTTTAAGATATGTTGGCAGTTAATGAGCATTTTTGCCTGCAAGTTGGTTAAGGAACTGGATTTCAATTCTGCCCGTTCCTCTGATGAGCTACTGAGTCAGAATATCTATGGTTAGCCATGTATCTCTCTTCTGGCGGCTTCAGGAATTGATTGCTATGTCGAAATTGCTTGCTGGACAAGGATAGACCTAATTTTATAATAATATGCTTTCTTTGTTTTGAGGTAGGATGTTTGATATTTATATGCAGGCACGTGTGTGTGTATGCTCCAAACATATTTAATGATAAATCAAGATTAACAATATATATGATTGCTATATTGACTTTTTTTGGACAAATACTGAGAAGTTAATTGAATACTCTTACTTTGGTTGTAGTTAGGTTCACTTTACTTCCTATTATTAAATCCTTTTTTAAATATATGATACTATAATTGAACATATACATTTTGACTGCTAACCACCTTTTAGCCCCTAAATATTTTGCCTTCAGATATGTGTACCATTATACACATTCATATATAAAAGTTTCATATTAGTTGTGGCTTTACTTTTGTGAGCACGTGTATGGAATATCACTGACAATCCCCTTTCTTTCAGCATCTATGTTCAATGTTAGTTTCCTATGTCTTTGTGGAATGTAGAGTAACATTCAATATTGAAAAAGTGATTTAAGTAACTTCAGTATAGTATAACTGCTATATGTAGCATTATCTCTGTGGTTTTATTTTTAAATTTTGTACTTTGCTTTTTTTCTTTTTTCCTTGTTTTGCACCATTTAAAGTAATTTTCCTTATTAAACTTTTCTTCACCATGTTGGATATATACATCTTTTTCACATTCTATTTTAGAATTATTTTTTCTGCTGAGGAAAACTGGCCCTGGGCTAACATCCATGACCATCTTCCTCTACTTTATATGCGACACCACCACAGCATGGCTTGATGAGTGGTGCAGAGGTCCGCACCCGGGATCCGAACCCACGCACCCTAGACCACCAAAGCAGAGCGTGCAAACTTAACCACTATGCCACCAGGCTGGCCCCTATTTTACAATATTTTTAATTTGAGAAATAAGAAGAACCCAGAATCTGAAGTCTTGCCTCACTGCCTCCTCAATGTTAGGTGAAAAATTAATTAGTATTCTACTTCTTTTCTTTTTCTCCAAATCCAGTGTCTCTAGGTATAGATTAAGCTCTTGGTTCAGGATGGTTTTAAATTTTATGCACATTCTTTAAAGTAGTTTGTGTTTTGCATTTTTTAAAAATCACATTAACACAAAGTACTGAGACAATTGTTTTAATTTTTCAGTGTTCACTTCTTTGGTATGGTGCTTTTTTTTGAAACCAGTCAACCTCAAACTTGATTATGGATCTGAATTATCTGGAAGGCTTGTTAAAACACAGAAGGTTTGCTGTACCCCACCCCAAACATTCTGATTCAGTAGGTCTCGGGTGGAGACTAGCATCTCCACATTGTGATTCAAAGCTCCTCTGCCTAACATTCCTTATTTTTTTTCATTTCAGAGGGAGTAAAATCCGTATCTGAGTGTGCGGGCTGTTCCTACCCAAGCCTTTGATTCTTCACAGGTGTTATGCCACAATAATCTTCTTGTACTCCTAACTCCACCTCAGCATTTTGAGGCCCCAACTGACACAAAAACGTTCTTCATTTTTCCTCTGAAAGGTGTGCTTTATTTTCAGAAATGTGGCACAATCAGCAATAAGTTTAATGTGGATGCTGTTCTCTGTTCTTTAGACATTGTAATTTATTTATACAACACCTGCACCATTCTTCCTTGTTCTCAGTATTTAATGCTCTAACATTGGAAACACATGGGGCTTCTGGACATTCTGGACACTCTCCCTTCTTCAAGTTTAATTGATCACATCACACCTGAACTAAGTTGAACTAAAGTTGGCCATATCATGGCTTGTCACATGACGATCAGGTATATGTGTAGTATGTGTGCACCTCACAGAAACAGAATGTTCCTGGAGTGTGCATCTCAATGATTCTTCTCCTAAAACTTGATTAAATATGTTCTAAATAGAGGTTCTTAGTGTCACTTAAATGTACCTAATCCATACATACATTACTGGAAAATTATCTATATCTTAAACTTATTTTGTTGAATAGCGTGTAAATTATTTCTATACTCCCAAGCTCACACATTTGATTTTAAAATTTATTTTCTTTTCAAGTTAAAGAAAGAATTTTTATTAAAAGAAAGAAATGCAAAGAAGTATCCAAAAGAATGAAATACTAGGAGTATGGAGGACTAGATACCTCAAAGGAGTTTCCCTCCACATAACGCTATCTTCCATAAAATATAATGTTATTGCATTCTTGAGTTCACAAGATGTAAGCCAAGTCTCAAAGGACAGAAGAAGGAAATTGTAAGCACTAGACAAATTTGGATTCACCCAGTGGTCAAAGGCCAGTATGATCCTCTAATGAAAGGATTTGTCTTTGAGTCACCAGTGATTTGAGGGAATGAATCTGGGACTCACAGATTAGTTGTGAGTCACACAAAAAAGGCACTTAGCTTGGTGTCATGCCACATGACTGTGAGCAGAAACCAGTGACATTCTTCTCTGGAGGAAAGAATCTAAACTAAAGCCTTACATTCTGTACACATTAAAATCAGACAAATATGAGCTCATAATCAAAGTTCTCCAAACAAATAAGGAATACATGCCATTGTCGATAAGAGTCATAAGACATAAGAAAATTAAAAATAAAGCAATAGATTTAAACACCAAAACCTTCACTATTAGACTTACCAACTTCAAGATATAAAATAACTGTGTATAAAAAATGGAACGACAAAAAATGGAATAACAAAATCAAGCAGGAGACTCTAGAAATGATATGACATATTTGGCAAAGGGCCTTATAGAACTTTAAGAGATGAAAAATACATAACTGTTGAGTTTTAAAACTTCATAGATGGGTTCTACAACAGAAGAGAGAATAGAAAACCAAATTTGAATTCTGAAGGAAATAGAATGCAGCATAGAAAGACAAGGAACTAAAAACCATGAAAGATAATTTAGATATGGAGATGATGAGAGAGAGTAAAGACAAAGAGAAATAAAGTACTGTACAACAAAAACAAGTGAGTCATGAGGGTAAAACTGAAAGTTAAAGGGTCTATAAATTTCTCAGGAGATGAGAAACTATATCCACTTCAGGCAATGTGGGCTGGTGGTAAAATAGAAGTAGAGACTATAACTCTCACCCAAATAGAGGAGATACAATAGAATATGGAAAACAAGTATAAATCAATAAATTTTAAAGGGAAATAACATAATAAAACTTGTGGAAAAAATAGAAGGAAAACATATAGATAGTGGGAGCAAAAGAAGGATATAAATAAAACAAATGTAAATGCAATAAATTCTCCAGTTAAATACAGATTGTTAAATTTGATGCGACAATGATAAATTTAGCTATATCTTGTTTACAAGACTTGTGAAAACTAAAAAACATGGAAAACTAGAAATTCAAAACAGAAGAGAAGATATAAAGGTATGCTAGGACAAAATCAATCAAAAATCAACCCAGGGTAGCTATAATAATATGAGATAAAACAGATGCGGAACAAAGCATCATTAGGAATTAAGTGGTTAATCCCCAATGGTATATAAGTTCAACTTATCATGAAGATATAGTTGTTATACTACACACGATGTCCTG
The DNA here is from genome assembly GCF_020826845.1 of Diceros bicornis minor. Taxonomy (NCBI): domain Eukaryota; kingdom Metazoa; phylum Chordata; class Mammalia; order Perissodactyla; family Rhinocerotidae; genus Diceros; species Diceros bicornis. The sequence goes on along the minus strand of NC_080770.1, from coordinate 41,690,278 downwards.
TGAAGATAATATAGCCTCAACTAGGAAAGGAAGGAGGAGAAGGAAGTGGAGGAGAAGGAGAAGAAGGAGAAGACAAGAAGAAAAAGTCGGAGGAGGAGGAGGAGGAAGTACAAGAGAAGGAGGCAGAGGAAGAGGAGAGGTAGACATAATATATCATCATAGTGAAGAATTTCAACTTTCCTCTGAGACAAAGAATAACATATCTAATAATAGAGTATTTGAAAAACAAATTAGCAAGTTTGATTTAATGGATACACATCGAACCCTATACCCAACAAGTGAAGAACACCTATTCTTCACAGGGACATGGGGAACATTAATAAGCAGTGAGCATGAACTAGGGTACTAATCAATCCTCAAATAATAGAACACTTGAAATAAGTATAAGAGACTGCTCTATTTTATTCTTGATGCTATTACAAATCCCAGGCAATAGAAATGCAGAGAATTTTCTTTGGCTTAGGTGTTATTTGTGTGCAGAAAGTCTGTAGGAAAGATGAAGACAATATGGGCTATCAGGAATAGATACCGTTAAAGATGTTAATGATTAATTTTAATTTTATATTTTTAAAATAAGAAATGGATGAGAAGCTTTTTAAACTTTACAATGCTTTCTCTCTTAGATTCCTAAGTGTTTCTAGTCCCTTCAGTCCTTCTTGATTCTTTCAATTGTTCCTGCCTGTTGATAATTCCTCCTTCATTGGATCTCTGAAGTTCACCTTAGTTTCCTGGTTTTGATGGTGGCAGACGCACAGGTTTGAGGGGACAGAGGTTTAGGCAATTTGATTGACAGCCTTCTGTTGCACCATTCTCAACGTGCACATGTCATGCGTCTATGCTTGTCACGTATCTTCCAGTTGCAATTACTCTTCCTCCCCAGGGCTTTCTCCAATCTCATGCTAATATTGTTGCTCTTCTAGGAAGGATTTAATGGTGTGCTCATATAAACAAGCATTTTGGATCCTGAACCAAAGAGCCATTTACAAGTCTACTCTGAATGTGATCTGTTTTTCCATTCATTGTACTTTCTTCTGTGTATTTAACCAGTTTCTTTCATGAGTGTGGAATTCAGTAAGGACGTTCCACAGCTGGAGTCATGTTATTTTCTTTAGTTATAAATTCTAAGGCTTCAAGAGTGTCATCTGTTGCCACAGACATTCGAGTCAATAGCAAATTCATTTTAATAAAGTCATTGTATTGCATTTGAAGGAAATCATTTTGAGTATTTTCCCTAAGGATCCTTATCCCTCTATGCAGGTTTCAGTACAAGAACTACTAGTATGTTCTGTCCTTGGTTTTTGCCATTGAGGAAATCAACAGGGACCCTCATATATTGCCCAACATGTCTCTGGGATTTGCTCTCTATAATGCCCTACCCAGTGAAAGGAGGACATTGGAGAGTTCCCTGATTTGGCTCTCAGGGTTGGGAAAGGACATCCCTAATTACGACTGCAGGAGAGAGAGTAAGTCTCTAGCGGTCCTTACAGGAACCACCTGGGCAATTTCTGCCCAGATTGGAACACTGCTAGAACTGTACAAATTTCCACAGGTAAGACTGCATGGGATGGGGAGAGATGAAACCACGTCTCCTTTGGTGCCATTCTCAGGGGCCTAAAAAGGAAGAGAGGAGGAGACTGGGTTTGTGCATCTCTCAAAGGATATGATCTCAAAGGATCCGTGTACAGGACCTCGATGGAGAATGACATTTCCTTTCTTTGGAGTAGAGAGAAGTTTGAGGGGGAAGGAGACAAAGCAGTTTCCTGAAACTCTGGCTGATCTTATTTTATAGAAAGCTTTCAGGGAGTGCAAAATGATTAGAAAATGAAATGAGCAATTGTCCTCTTCTACCACTCCAGGTGTTGCTGAACAGCCTTCAGGACTGAGAGTGTGATTTTTGCCAATCCCCTTCCTAATATTACTTCCAGTTGTCTTTTCCTTTTAGCTTACCTATGGTCCTTTTGATCTTACCCTGAATGATGATAAGCAGTTTCCATCTCTCTATTAGATGGCCCCCAGGGACACATCTCTAGCCATTGGCATGGACTCTTTGCTGCTTCATTTGAGTTGGAGCTGAGTGGGGCTGGTCATCTCAGAAGACAAGAAAGGTGTTGTGTTTCTCTCAGACTTGAGAGGAGAGATGGACAGGAATGGAATCTGTGCAGCCTGTGTGGAAAAGATTCCTGTGACTGAAAGGTCATATTACTCAAGGACATGGCCATATGATTTGCAAGTAGAGGAAACAGAAGGGAATGTGGTTATCATTTCTGGTGATGCCAACTCTCTCATAAGCTTGAGCTTTTCTACTTGGGAGTATTTAGTGATATGGAAAGTCTGGGTCACGACATCAGAGTGGGATTTTATCCACAGTGAGAGAGATTTCATCCTTGACTCATTCCATGGGACTCTCATTTTTTCACACCACCATAGTGAGGTCCCTGGCTTTGAAAATTTTATCCAGATAGTTAACCCTTCCAAATATCCAGAAGACATTTACTTCACTATGTTGTGGTTTCCCTTTATTCCTTTCACGATTTCTGAGTCTTACTGTAAAACACTGGAGAATTGTCCACCTAATGCCTCCTTAGGATGGCTGCCTTGGCAGATGTTTGACACAAGCACGACTGAATGGAGTTACAGTATGTAAAATGTTGTGTATGCTGTGGCCTGGAACCTTCACAAGCTGCTTCTTCAACATGCAGAAATGCAGCCAATGCGAAGTGGGAAGGTCTGGTGTTTTGTCCCTGGCAGGTAAAGTCTCTTCGACTTAACAGAATGTATACTCGCAAAAGTGACTTTCTTATGGTTCCACAGGTGCTCAAACCAAGCAGTTAGGACTCTTTCTCCAAGAAAAGCACAAGAGTTTCTATACTTGTTTCACTCTCTAGGAGGTATATCTAGTCCTGAGTAGTAAGTCATCTACAAGAAGGTTCTAGTGGCAACGAGGAAGTGAGCTATGAGTCAATATCAATGCTTTGTGTTACAAAGGATCCCAACATCCTGCCTGCCTAACGTTTCAATAGGGAATATCCTGTCTTCTCCCATGAAGCTCCTCAATGACAAGAAGAGAACTTGTCCTTTATGTGCCTATCTGGTGCTGAACATCATAGTGAATACTTTACATAAATGATCTCATTTAATTCTGTAACAACTTTAGGTATTGCTAACATCATTTTGCAGATTGATGGTCTGGGAAAATTCAGAGAGTGCATGAGGATGGCTAGATTGTACCTTGTACTCGAGATTTGTCTGAATCCTATCACCACTGATCATCTTGATATTCTTGTCTTTAGTCATTTTCTCTCGAAACTAACTGATATTTTAGAAACATTATGATATTTTAGTTCTCCATATGATTTCATTTGCTTTACTTCATTGGATACTTGTAATAAAGGTACACTATGAAGCAAAGATTACAGACAATGAAAGGCTGTCCCCAATTCAGGGTTTTTCTCTTTAACACCCGGGCCCACTTCACCTCAGGATGATGTGTCTCTTTTAGCTGCACCCTTTTCTGAGGAACATAGAATTTAACAATCCTGCTGGTGACTCAGTGAATTTGGCTGATGAAGGAAAATCAGATTCAGAGTAAACCATTCTCAACTTTTGGAATTTTCCCGAAGGTCTTGGACTTAAGGTGAAAGTAGGAGAATATTCCCAACATGCTCCACGTGGTCAAGAATTGTCTTTATCTGAGGAGGTGATTGAGTGGGACACGGGAATTACTGAGGTGGGTTGAACCCAATCACAATTACTTACACTACACATGAATAACCAAAATCTTGTTGGGTTTTGTGCCCCCTCAGAGCTTCATAAAGGGCCACATATGGGAATTTAACAATTCACTTCCAAGGGAAGTAATTTTTTCATTTACCAACAATCCAAGATGGAAGCAAGACCTTCATAAGCAAAAGATTGCAAGTTGCTGAAGGTTCAGAAGGTGGTTAGTAATTTTCAGGAATAATTTTTAAAAAAAAATTAAGTTATGTACATGATTTTTAGAGATAATGTTATTGCACACTTAGTACACTACAGTATAGTGTAAACATAACTTCTTTATACACTAGGAAATCAAAAAATTGGTGTGACTCACTTTATTGCAATATTTGATTTATTGCGGTGCTCTGGAAACAAACCCACAGTATTTCTGAGGTGTACCAGTGTTTTATATCATACAATAAGCATGGCGTCCAACCAATGAATTGGATTTAGATATTTCAAGATTAAGTTTGTTAAGGCCCAATACTCTAAACACTCTAGCTACTTGAAAATTAGGTAAAAGTCACAGCTGTTACCAAGTGTTATCTGATTTTCTCCAGACTCCACATTCTGTATGCAGTGAGAGTTGCAGTCCGGGATTCAGGAAGAGCCCTCAAGAGAGCAAGGCTGCCTGTTGTTTTGCTTGCATTCCCAGCCCAGAGAATGTGATTTCCAATGAAATAGGTGAGTATATGCCTTGCAGCGACATTCTCCACTTCTATTTTTTTTTTGAAGGGAAATATTTGTCCTGAGCTATCTAATATCTGTTGCCAATCTTGCTCTTTTATTATTGTCCCCAAAACTGTAGTACATAGTTTTATATCCTAGTTGTAAATCACTCTGGTTCTTCTATGTGAGCCACCACCACAGCATGGCAATTCACAGAGAGATGGTGTGGATCCATGACCAGGAAACCAACATGGGCCACCGAAGTGGTGAGCACTGAACTTTCACCACTAGGCTATCAGGGCTGGCTCTCCACCTCTCTTTTGTATGCACCGTTCTCCCAAAGAAATGGAAAAACTCTGATGAGGACTGCAGGGTCAAAATGTTGCCTTCCTCCATTTAGTAATTTAACTTTTATAGCCAATAATATTTCCTCCCAAAATGATACCCTCTCTCTCTACCTTGAACTAGCTTACTTGTCTCATTTTAGCATCATTGCAGGCATTATGATCTCAAGGAAACCCTTTATGACCACTCCACAGTAACTAACTTAAATCTCTCTCATGGAATCTAACACATGGTATTGTAAGTCCTTACTTTTCATCATCTTTAAAGCTACATTTAGATCACATTGAAGAAATCCTTATTTTTCCAGTGTCTGGTGCTGTTCTTGGCACAGAACAGGAGCTCAGAAGGTTGTGTTTGATTTAAGAAGTAAGTATTTCTATGGTGTACAATGAGCTTATGGAACTGCTTGGTTTCTGATCTCCTCGAGTTCACAGGTGAGTAGGGGAGACAGTATGCAGTGATGCAAATTCAAGGTGGTGACATAGGGCTGCAATATAGGTATGCAGAGACCCATGGGATGAAATAAGTGATAGCATATATGTTTGTGGGGAGGGAAGTGTCATGGACTTTTTCATAGAGGCAGTAGCATTAGTATTATATCAGACTAATGTAAGCAGATTAAATTCTTGGTGGAATTCTTAGAAATGGCAGAAACTGGCAAATTAGCCCTGCATTTAATATTCTAGGGAGCTGAGAAAAGGTTCAACATGACTAGAACACAGATAATGTGGGTTTGGGAGCTGGGTCATGAAATAGAAGAGGGACAGAAAACCAACACTGAAGATTTTTCATACAATAATTAACATCTTGGAATTACTCAGATTTATGATATTAAACGGTGCAATGTTGAAATAACCTCAATGGTGGCATTATCTAATTTTATTTTTGTGATTGATATGAAGCTTAATTTCACAACATCTTTTGTATAATTTCAATTTATTTGAAATGTACTGAGATTGATGACATAGTCTGGCATATCGTCAATTTGGATAAAGCTTCCACGTGCACATTTGGCATGTGGTGAGTTTGGGTATATGTTCCATATGCACATCTAAAGAACACTACGTCCACTAGCTTCAATTCCTACATGCTTGGATATTAATAAATACACTTGTAAACAACCGATGATTAATGAGTAAACTATGATGGAAATTAGAATGTATTTCCAATTAAAAATATTATTCATCAAATCTTATGGGGTGGAGTTAAATCTATCCTTAAAGAGAAATGTATAATCCTAGATTATATATATTTATATATTATTGTGTATATTTAAATAAAGAAAGGTTGAATTTCTAAGTTCTAAGCATTCATCACAAACTAGAAAAAGAGCAGAAATGTAAACACAAGGAAAAGAGAAAACACAAAGTGATAAATATTAGAGGAAGTGTTAACAAAATAAAAGACAAACATCAAAAGGATAAATAAAACTAATTAGATTCTAATAAATGACAAATATGCTCAATAAAATCCTAGTACTAGTGTTCAAAAAAAGAAAAATTGCAACAAAATAATACCAAGGTTGAAAAGGGAGTAATCTGTGCAGATCACATGGAAAATATTTAACATGAAGAAAACATAACATCATGTTGATACAATGAAAATTTAGAGGAAATTCACGAATTTCTGGCAAATAAAAGTTACCAAACTGCCTCAAGAAAAAATGAAAAATCTGAATATTGCCAGACCTATTACAGAAATTGAGACCATCCTTTAAAACATTTCTACAAAATTTTATTGTAAGCTATTTATTTGGTACAAAGCTGATGAATCTGCCAAAATATTCAAGAAAAAAATAATATACATCTACTCAAACTCTTCCAGAGAATAGGAAAAACTGAAAACTTTTTGACTCACTTTGAGAGACTAGATTAACATTGGTACCAAAATCTAACAAAATCATTGCAGGAAAGGAAATTACAGGCCACCTTCTTTGTTGGGTTAAATTCATTTATCCTAAAAAAAAAAATCAAATCAAATCAAGGTTCCAAATCTAGCTATATTTTATAAGAAGAACATATCATGACCAAGTTAGGTTCATGCAATGTAATTCAGTACACTAATCTCTGAAAAAAGAGAAATAATAATCTCAATAACTGTAAGAAAAACTAGTAAAATTAAACACCTATTCATATTTTAAAACAAACAACAACAACAGAAAAAACACTTACCAAATCAGGAACAGAACGAAACTCTCTTACTCCCATACACAGTATTCACAGAATGGAACTTTATCTTACACTGATGAAAGCAAGGATAAGAGAAGAATGTTCAACATCACTGCCTCTATAAGCCGTTATGCTGGAGGTCTTGCTTGATAAAATATTGGCAGGAAAAGAAATAAAAGGAATAATTTACTTCAAAGGAAGAAGTAAAATTGATGTTATCTTCAGATGATATTATGGTATAAATGTAAAATCCATATAAATTAAGGTATTAACTGAGTTTATTGGTGGCTGAATACAAGGTTAATATAGAAAGTTTTGCTTCCATCTACCCGTCATAAGCATTCAAAATTTAAATTTAAAAAAATGACATTTACAACATCTTAAAGTATGAAGTACCTAGAAATAACTTTAATGAGACTTTCAAAAGATTTCTGTCCATTAATTTATAGAACAGCATTTAGATAAATGGAGGAAAACTGAAAGAACTGGAGGGATAAATCAAATTCGTGACTGAACAGACTCAAAATTCTACAGATATCAAAACTCTCCAAATTAATCTACAGCTTCCACAAAATTGCAGCTAAAATGCTGACCTGTTCTGTGGAAATTACAATTGATACAATTCTTATGGAAATGATAAAGGAAAAACTTAGCTCAGAAAATCTTGCAAACAATGAATAGAGTGGGAGGACTTACTCTACCTGACATAAAGTATTATAGCATCACAATAGAGGAGGTTCATCAAGAGGATAAACAAGAAAATCAACGGAACCAAATGGTGAGTTCAGATAAAAGCTGCTCATATAGGGACTCACGTATAGACGTCTGATTTACAAGGAAACACTGAAGAGGAGTGGGAAAATGAAAGCCTTTTCAATAAACCATGTTGGGTAAATTGGCTGTCTTCATGGAGAAGGCAATGACTCACCAACCCTAACTCACACCATCCACAGAAAACGTTATCAGGCAGATTGTACTTCTAAACGTGAAAAGTGAGAGAATTTAAGAGGACGTAAAGAGGAAGGAGCAATGCCCCTGTAGAAGGAAAAAGCATGTATTCATACCTGCAGGGATGAGTGGGCACGGAACACTTTCAGAACCACATGAAGATTTGGGAATCTTAAAAATCAGAGCAGAGGTAGTAGAGGTAGGCATGACCAAGGTTATACAGTCTTTTTGGTCTTCCTACGATTTTGTCGGATTTTTTAATGGAGGATAAACATGATCCCACTTACATGTAGACGTATCACTTGTGATGCAGGACAAGGGCAGGGAACCAGAGTAAAAGGATCTTATGATAACGTAGGAGAGAAGTGACTAAAATCTTAACAGAAGTGGTGGAAGTGAAATTAAGATGAAATGTTTTGTAGATCATTTTAGATGGTAGAAATGGTCTCATTTTGAAACTCCCGAGGAGTGAGGTCTATGACTTGGTCATCTCTGTTTCCCTAGTATGTAGCATATTATCTGCCTCATGGAGGTTTTCCAATAACTGCTTGCTCATTGAATGAGTAAATCTAGGCCATAGTTTACAGGGGTATAGCTCAGAGAGACAGGGAGGACGTTTGGTTTTCTGCTGAGAAAAATGTGCTTTCATGAATATGCAAGATAAATACTGAGATGGATAATAGCTTTACTTAACCATAAATAAGATGGGCAGTATTAACTGGGAATGGTTCTCTGCAGAGCATTCTGTTATTTGGTGCCTGGAGCAACAAAGGAAGACAATTGGCTAAGCTTACTCCATGCCTTCTTTGGGGGCATGCGAATGAGAGAGAATGACTGAACCTGGGCTGAGGACACTTTGCATCTCTCCCCAGACATGGATCAGTGTGTGAAGTGTCCAGATCATCAGTATGCCAACAGAGGGTGAGATTGCTGCCTCAAAAAAAGCTGTGACTTTTCTGGCTTAGGAGGACTCCTTAGGGATGGCCCTGGTGCACAGCTCTGTGCTTTTCTCTCCTCACAGCTGTGGTGCTGGGGGTCTTTGTGAAGCACCAAGACACTCCCATAGTCAAGGCCAATAATCAGACTCTCAGCTACATCTTGCTCATCTCCCTCACCCTCTGCTTCCTCTGCTCCTTACACTTCATTGGTCGTCCCAACACAGCCACCTGCAGTCTTCAACAAATCACATTTGGAGTTGTATTTACTGTGGCAGTTTTCAGTGTCTTGGCCAAAACTATGACTGTGGCTGTGTCCTTCAAGGTCACTGCACCAAGGAGAAGGATGAGGCAGTGGTTGGTGTCAGAGGAACCTAACTTCATCTTTCCCATCTGCTCCTTTATCCAGCTGAGTCTCTGTGGAATCTGGCTGGGAACCTCTCCTCCCTTCATTGACACAGATGCACACTCTCAACACGGCCACATCTTCATCGTGTGCAACAAGGGCTCGGTCACTGCTTTCTACTGTGTCCTGGGATACCTGGGCTCCTTGGCCCTGGGCAGCTTCATTGTGGCTTTCCTGGCACGGAACCTGCCTGACACCTTTAATGAAGCCAAGTTCCTGACGTTCAGCATGCTGGTGTTCTGCAGTGTCTGGGTCACCTTCCTCCCCATCTACCACAGCACCAAGGGCAAGGTCATGGTGGCCATGGATGTCTGCTCTATCTTGGCCTCCAGTGTGGGGCTATTAGGCTGCATCTTTGCTCCCAAGTGCTACGTTATTTTCCTAAGGCCAGAGAGAAACACATCAAATGTGTTAATGAATAAAACACATTCAGCGAGAAAATAATCGAAATGTAAGTTATTTTCATAGGTCACAAGAACTTGCCTACACTTGAAAAATAAACTACCACATTTGTGCAGACCCACTTTAAGTACCAACTAAACTTACTTTACATCTCCACTTAATTTTTTGCTTTATGTTTCTTTTGGCTTTGTGCAATTTTCCTCGGGCATTCAAATGAACAAATACAAAAACATTCATACTAATTCTCCTCTAAACTTATGTGTTAAAGATTGCAAAAATGGCCACACATTAGTCCTCTCCCACTGTCTCTTTGGTTGTACCATCCCACGTTGACTCTGGGTAAACTTGGTCTTGTAACTTGCTTTGGCCAATGGGACATTAACAAATGACATAAGCAAAGGCTTGAAAAACACTTGCTCATTGTTGGTACTTGTCCTTCTCTGGCTGCCCTTGGGAAGCCTGAGGCCATCAATATGTGAATGAGTCTAGATAGACTGCACATCTCCATCACTCCAGGTGACTTCAAGTCAACAATCAGATATGTGAGTAAGGCCGTCCTAGACCAGCCAATCCTAGCTGAGCAACCAATAGGTCCAGATCAAAATAACTGCCCAGTTAACCCACAGAATCTTGAGAAAAAGTAAAGTATTCTTATTTGAAGCCACCAAATTTTAGGATGGTTTGTTATACAGCAAAAGCTAACTGATACATTATGCTACCATTTATATATGTCATCTCATTATTTGTGTAATTATCACAGATTTCTATTTCTTTATCCAATATCGTAGACTGGAATATTCTTCTCTAGATTAAGTCTCTGAAAGAAAATCAGAGACAATATCACGTTCCATTTTACTTTTTCTCCTTCCTCTTTTCAACCAGACATCTTTAAGCATATATATTAAGAATATCTTCACTAATTTTAAGATTATGGGTATTCTTCTATATTGTCATCCACTACTGTTATACGCAGGGGATTTTTACTTTTAATTTTAGCCCTTATAATCCATTTGGAATGATTTACTTGTGAATAATGTTAGTTGATGGTCCAGTGTTTTATTTTACAAATGGATATCTTTTAGTCTATAAAACAAACACTACATCATTTTAAAAGTTGATTTGAAGCATATGGAATCTGAATAATGTTTGGAAACATTAAACTTATATCTTTGAAACACTGTTTTCAATCACAAGTATAGTATATCTCTCCATTTAATCAGAGCTTTTACACGCTTTGTATCTTTTTATAATCTTCTTCATATAACTAATGTGTAGTTCCAATTATTTTCACTACTCATCTTAAATAATTCATTGCTCTTATGAATGGAATAATTATTTACATGTTTAAACTAATTCTTGCTCATGTAACAGTATTTTTGATGTTTCATATAGAAATCTAGCTTCCTTACACATTACTGCATTTATTTACCAGTTCTAAACTTTATAAGTTATGTCCCACTAAAATAATAGATTTTCTCTTCTTCTCTAATTTTATTTACCTCTTATTCTGTTGATTCTCGTTTTTTCATGACTGGGCTCTCCAATGCCACACTGAATCACAGTAGTGTTTGCCAGGAGCATTTTCCTCTTCTTAAGTGTAGCGTAAACATCAGATAAATTCCTTGTCAGGGCAGAGCAGACATCTAAGGGAGAAAAAGTAAAAACGTGAAGGGGAATCATTTCTGCCTGGAAATCAACAGACTTGCGTCTCTTGGCTGTTTGGAGCTGGAGATCTTATGACAATGTGGCCAGCTGAGAATAGGAAGATCTTTCTCTAGTCCCAGGAATTAGTCTTGGTCAAATCTCTCAACCTCTTTAGACCTCATTTTCTTCACCTGTAACATGAAGAGTTGGGCGAGTCTTTTTGAGTTCTCAAATCCAGTGACAACAAGATACCCTTCACCCAGATGCACTTGACAAAGACCAGAGAGAATTTTTAGTTTTCTTCTGCATCAACATTATTATCCATATCACCCCTTAAAGACATGTCAAATGTCTACCTTCGCATGACACTGATAAAACAGGTTCCATAACAAATCGCTGTTCATTGGGATAACAAATCTATAGTTAATTGTTTAGAGGTAAGTATAGAGATGGGCTCTGCTGGAAACAGCAATCAATGGGCCAAAAAGTCTTGCTTTATTTTACAGCAAGGCTGTGGAAACACTCCCTAATATAACAGAATGCTGAAGTACTTAGAAAGTATGAAATAAATGGGAGCCTTGTATCCATGGTTATGAGCTAATAAGGATATGATTTTTAAAATTTTGTTAATGATGCCATTTGCCTGCTATGGGGCTGTTCTCTGGTGAGTAAAGAGCAGATGTATTCAAGGCCACTTTCATTCCTTTAATAAATATTTACTCAGCGCCTACCACTTGCTGCACGATAGCAGTCATCTACCCTGAGAGCATTTATATTCTAGTAGGGTGACACAGACCATAAACAAAAAGAGAATCTTGAGGTGATCAATAAAGTTACATATACGTCAAACTTTTTTCATTCTGGACTATTTTTCACCCTTTCCCTTCTTTGGCTGTTTACCAGAAGTCTAATCATGGACTTGAAAACCCAGAAAGCATTGGTCCCAAGTTTCTTCTCTCAACACCCTTGTTTCAAAGACATAGTGTTTATCATCTGAGAGTATGTCTCTTTAAGACTAAGTTCCTATGAATCAGCATTATTTCCTCACTTTCCTGAGAGGACAGATGTTATTATGAAGGGGAAATAAAATATCATATGGGATTTATACTTGAAATGATGTTTCCACTCTAATTGTGTTATTTAATGTGGTGTGATTTGGGGAAAGTCAGTTACTCCTTCAGAGACAGTGGTAATAATACCCTGAAAAGCATTCTATAGAGATTAAATGAAACAAAGTATGAGAAACTGCTTTGTAAATTACAAAGCAATCTATTTCAGCTTATTTTTTCTAAAAATATTTTCATTTATCCAATCCTTTTTGACTCTATGCAACCTGCCTTGACTGAGTTTTATCATTTATTCAACAATAATAATGGGTCAAAATGGTTGAATATTAGAAATTTCATATGGTTTAACTTAATTAATAGGCCATCACAATATTTAATTTGGTTATAATTACAGTTAAATTTTTCATGATGCCTTACCATATGCCAGGCACATGCTAGGCATCTGACATGTATTCACTCATTTAATCCTCACAACAATGCCATGGAGACAATACTATTAACCTCTATTGTATGGATGAGGAATATTAGAGGTTATATAATTGACCAAGGTCACACAACCGGTACCCAGGCAGTCCACCTCCAAAATCTGTTTTAGGGATCCATTAGAGGTTGTGGCGCTTACATTGTAAAAGGATCACCCTGGTTCCTGGTTGGCGAATGGATCAGAGAGTACTAAGGAAGAAAGCACATGGCTACTGAAATGATCCAGGCAAGCAATTCTGAATACAGGATTTCCTTCCTTTTTAAGGCTGAATAATATTTCATTGTATAGATGCCCTAGATTTTCTTCATCCTTTCACCCACGGATGCACAATTAGGTAGTTTCCATCTCTTGGCTATTGTGAATAATATTGTAGTGCATTTTGTCAAATAATTTCCTGGCACTTAGTGAGTTTGAAAAAATTCTTCTTATACACATTAGTTACTGTAATGAACTACCTTTCTAAATGTCTAAAGTTTAAATATTTGTCATTCTACAGAAATACCTTGCCTAATCATGATTTGTGTTGTTATCAGTTCATGAATGATCTAAGATTTTTGTACAAAAATTTGTTATAATGGCTTTTTTTGCATGTATTCAGGAACCTTGCATAATATGGGTATTCCCTGATTCTTGATTTTTAGTAGAGTTTTCTAGTAAGCCTTTAGGATAGGAAATATCTTCGTAGATGTGAGGCAGAGAGCAGAAATATAATAAAGTGATTGTTATATTTAATTATATCAAAAGAAAACTGTAGTTTTGCTAAATTGTTTTTACACAGCCTTTGCTTATTTGTAAGAGTGACACATATCATTTTATTAATGAAAAGAAAATTCAATAAACAATTTTAACATAAAACAATATCTATTGAGAACTTATATGAAAATTTTAGCAATCTGTTGTCACCAATTTCCTCATCTGCAAAATGGAGATAGATAATACCATCTTCCTTATGGGTTGCTGTGAGAAAAGTCAAGAGTAATGTATGTAAAATGCTTATCACCATGTGGGTTGGAAAGTGATGCCCCATTCATTTTTCCACCGGGATGATGACAGCTTTTTTAATGCTTCAAGTCTGTAGTTTTCAAAATACATTCTACTGTTGTAAAGTGAATCCTTTTTACAAATTCTTTGTAGAGTTAGATGATCCCTTTGGAATACAAATTCAGGCTCCCGTGTGTGTGCATATGTGTGTATGTATACGCACATCTCTCCAATAATACTTCAAACCTGATAATGAAAAGCTACCTTCCCCACTCTTGACTCTGGTTCCAAAAACAACTTCTTTAATTTTCTGGTTGAAAATCTATATTTCTAAATTAGCTACTCATACAGCTTTTTCATTTTTCAGGTTTTGACTATTTATAGTTTCTTTCTTCTCTGAAAAAAATCAGCATGAAGAGTTCTTACATATGTTAAAAACATAATTCCCCTTGCCCAATATAACTATTTAATGAATTAGGATAACTCAAAATTCGATGTCCTCTGTTTTATGACATAAGTGTTTACAATTTTATAGCAGATGAATCTTATCCAGAGATGTGCTACGTCAGATAGTATGAATACATTTTCTTTCTCACTTTTTCCTTTGACCTTTTAAATGGTAAAATTCTCTTGTTTCTTTGTTGTCTTCCTATGGATTCATCACTGGTTCATCTCCTTCCACCAAAAAATTAAATCTCTTCTCATTAACTTATGATGCATGAGACAATTCATGGGCTTCAGGTTTTGCTTGGGGACATCCCTCTTGGGCTTGAACATATACACAGTCCCACATATACGCAGTATGTCTGGAAGGATAGAGGAGGAAAGGATGTTTATCTCTGTGCAAAAGTACCGGGAGACAGTGGTAGAGTGAGAATATTTTATTGACTTTGCACCACTCTTTGAAGTTTTCGTATACGTGCACCTACGACGTGGGCCTACCTCCCCCCAGATTTTTAAAATTAAAATAGCGTTATATCCTTATCTACTGGCTTGGAACAGCAAGTTGTAGACAAATGTGAATATATGATCCAATTTTTTAACGAAATTGAGAACAGCAAACGCACAAAAAATTTAGAATTCTAAATATGGGCACATCATTCTATGAGGCTGTGTAAAGGTGGGGAAAGGAATGAAGAACAGCTGTTCAACATCCAGCTACCTGTACAGTCTAGGGGTCCACAGAAAGCCTCGCCTCCAGCCCCGCCCCTGGAGCTGATTTCCTCCCCCTGTGAAGTCTGCCTGAATTATTCCAGCCACACGCCCGCCTCTTCCCGCCCCTGGAACTGGTCTCCGCCCACAACGTTCGGGCCTAGCTCAGCCCACAGCCTGGTCCACGCCCACAGCCTGGTCCCGGCTCATTGCCCCTCCGGGAGCCTTGTTCCCGCCCACAGAAGCGCCTCCCCAGCCTGCTGTCACTCACAGCCTTGTCCCCGCCCACAGCCGGCCCCTAGAACTGGTTCCCGCACACAGCCCCGGCCTAGATTTTGTCCCTGTCCCTGGAGCTGACCCAGACCGCTTTCCAGCTTCTCACTCACTCTAGAAACTAGACACCTACCCCGAGGTTGTGGTGCGCGGCCTCGCCTCGCCCGCCGCCTCAACCGGCATTCCCCAAACGTTCGTCCTCCCCGAACGTCCGCCTGAGACCGGAACCGGAAGCGCGTGTGGCGCCGTGGATGGAGCGGGCGTTCTGCAAGGTGTGTTCCGTCTTCTCGGACTGGACCGCATTCCCGTGGATGTTCGCCCGAAGGGGCGGAGCGCGGTGAGCGGTGGGCGGTCCCGGCTCCAGTCACGGTCCACGGAGGGGCCTGGGCCAGGGGCAGCCCCGCCGGGGCCCGGCTTCCCTCCGTCCTCCCGGAGCCCCATTTCCCCTGGGCTGTTTGCTCAGGGCGCCCGAGGCTGCTGTTCCTCCTGGCTTCAGGCGCCGCCGTCCCCTCTTCAGAGTCCCCGTCATCATCCTCCGTGTGATTTTGTCCCCAGAGGGCTTATCCCCATCTGCAGACGGTGTTTGTGTTGTTACAAATGGGGCGCTCCTGGCATCTAGAGGGGGGGGCAGGGATGCTGCTCAGCGTCCTCCAGGGCCCAGGACAGCCTGACAGAGAATTATCCAGCCCCAAATGTCAGTGATGCCGAGGTTAGGAAACCTGCTCCAGGGTCTGAAAATCTCCCGAGCCCTGAATGAAGTGTGGAAATTGTTGACAAGTCAGCGAGTCACTTACAGGGTCCCTAAATGACAAGCTTGTTTAAAGGGTCCAGAGTCACCAAAAAGTCTCTGTCCAGCCAAGTGAGTTGAGCGACTCAAGTGCACACAGCACGAAGCTGCTTTCTCCCCTCTCTGGGAGCAGCAGGTGGCTGGATAGTAATCGGGAAAATCCAGTCACAACCAACGGTTACAGTTAAATCAGTAAATACGAAAAAGAAAAGTGAATGGGGTGAACTTTCCATCCAACACCCTATAAAAGGCCTCAAAAGCTTGTTTGTGCTTTTTTTTCCCCCCTCAGACACAAGAAGCATCCGTGGAGATCAAGTTTGAGGTGAAACCAGGCTCAGGGTCCACCTGTCCTCGCTGATCCATGGATTTCTGTGTGACCAGGTTAGTACCCTGTGGACCTGGTACCAACAGGTTCCGGCAGCCTCCGTTGTGCAGAAGACCTGCCAGTGGGCTTTCCTGGGCTCAGGTTCTCACCACAGGGAGTCATTGAGAGTGAGGGTATCTTGAGAAATATTATTGATGTTGGATGGATGGAAATATGGTAAGCTGTGTGTGGTTCTGTGTGGTAAATATTTCAGTAAGTACAGTTATATGCAAGTAAAAACACATGAAACAAACGTAAATAACTGCAAATGTGTATTATAGAAGAAAATATAGATTTACTTGCATTGCATAATACTCAAAAGTCAGGATTTATATATAATATAAATACAGAAATGTTTTGCATGTGTATGTAGTATTAGAAGACATCCCATGAAATACTAGCAGGGATACTCAACAACATTCCTTAGACCCATTCAATTTGAGTTCTAAAGTCCTATAAATGATCCACAAAAATTTGAAATAAAGGAGCATTCAGGGAAAAAGATGATTTGAACTTCTTTGTATTAATAACAAATTTAAAATTGAATTTGCCAGTAGCCAGATTTATTTTGAGCATTTTTTTTCTTTATGACATTTCAAATCATTTGGAGGAGTACTAAACAACACTGTAGATTGAAGGGAAGGGCGCTAGTCTCCAAAAAGACTGTCCTCACCACCTTGCCTTTTAAAGGGAATTAACTTTGTTTTTGAAACTTTTCTGAAATAACGGTCTGATGATTCACGTTGCAGAGAATCTTGTTAAGTAATTTTGTATTTAGTTGTTGGCCTCTACTAATTGTGTGTGTATGTGTGTGTGCCTTTTTCATTCTCGCTTTCCTGTGATGTTCTTGAGGGGAATGTGTGCTTGTCATGCAATAGATAGTCTTTGAGTGTATAATTTATGGTGACCAACCATCCTCGTTTATTCAGGACAGTGGGGTTTTCCAGGACACAGGACGTTTAGTGTTCAAACCAGGGCAGTCCTAGACAAACCGGGATGGTTCCTCATCTCATGAGCCAGGCCCTGGGACACATGCATGGGGACCTGGAGAACCAGAGAGACCTTGTCCCACCTCCATGGAATTTATATTGTATTTGGGAATTTGGATTTTGAAAAGTTAATGATAAGAGTGATGTGGGAGTTTGGCACAAGGGGAATCAACATGAGCGGGCAGAGAAGCCCTCTTGAGAAGGACTGATATTTAGCTTGAGAGCTGGAGTTGGGACTGGATTTAGCTGGTCGGAGGGTTAGACTGGAGTGAGGGTGTGGGAGTGTGTTCAAGAGAGCGTTTCAGGCAGAGGGACCCGCATGAGGACACCCCTGAAGCAGAGAGCCTGGTGTGGCCATGAACTGAGAACAGGGATGGCCGAGCCGAGTCAACTCAGGGGGAGCGGTGTGAGCCACACTTGCGAGGGGAGGACAGGCAGGACCAGATCAGGGGTGACTTGGGACTCTGTTCTAAGACCAGTGGGAAGACTCTGGAGAGATGCGAGTAGAAGGATGATGTGATTAGCGTTTGGTCTAAGCACGTGGGTTAAAATGGACTTCATGGTTAAGAATGAAGACTTAATAGGCAAGATGGGAGGTGCTGGGAATAAGATTAGGAATAAGATGATTGTTCCCTAGGCCTGGGTGATGGCTGTGGAGTAGGAAAGAAGTAGAAAGAAAAGACCTTGGAATGTAGAACCGAGAGAACATAACGGTACTTTCTTGCCTGCATGTGTCAGATGGCACAGGGCACTGACTGTTCTCGCTGCTGTCCGTGCAGACCTGCAGGCACCCCCTCACACAGGTCTGTGTGTTCACCCCTCTTTGCCACTCACAGGCCCCCCTCCACATCCTAAAAGAAGCCAGGCCTTACTTGTGAGGGGGGTGTCTCACACGGGAGACACCTAGGAGAGACCCTGCAGGCATCAGAGCAGCCCCTTCAGCATCTCCATCAGCCTCCTCCCTTCCCCTCTCTCGCTATCCACACCCAGAATGACCCTGCTCAGTATTCCACATCCCCATGATCTTCCTCACCCAGGCTTGAGAAGGATGGGGCAGCCACTGGGGTGGACATGATCTGCACCTTCCACTCTGACCTCCACAGGTCCCGGGCTGGACAGAGAGGGACTCTACTGGAAGCTGAGCCATGAGACCCAGTGTGTCACCCACCTGGGCGCCTTCACCCTGGACGGGGACAGCCTCTACGTCGGTGGTGAGGGGCTGTGCTACAGCCACACTCTCTCTCCCAGTCGGAGTTCTGTGTTCCCTCCGTTGCTCTAAAGTGAGCTATGATCCATCTCTCTATCCTCCTGGTCTGGGTTCAGTCTTCTCATCACTGTGTGATCACTGGGTCCAGCCACCTTCCATCTCGTTGCCTTCCCCCTGAACACCCCTCCACTCGTCCCCGCTGCTTTCCCCTCTGCTTTTCCCACAAAGGTCCCTACATCCTTCCTCTCCCTTAATTCTTTATGTTTACCCCAACTCTTGCTCAGCTCCTCTCGCCTTCTCTCCACAGGTTACACCTATGGAGCCGTGGCCCCGACTACCACCAATGAGTATTCCTGGCCCTGATCTCCTGTGTCCCGTCTGCATTTGGGGTTGGGGAGCACTTGTTCTCCTTCACCTGCTGTCCTTGGTGAGGGAAGCACCTGGAAGGGCCCTAAATCATCCCTTCTCTCCCGCCCAGGTTCTGGTGGAGAGTCCCAGCCCAGTGTGAGAAAGCCTTAGACACAGACATGTTCTCCACCACATTCTGACCCCACGTGGTTTTCACTTTAATTCTCCTAAAGCCCCCCCCTTGGTCCTCCTTTTCCAGGTATCCTATCCATCTGCCCATTTTTCTGCCTGTCTATCTGTCTCTCCTCCAAGTTCAGTCTCTCTTGTTCACCTATCTCTCTCTCTTGAGCTCCTCTCACCAACAGGCTTGCTCATCCCTCTGCTCACACAGTCACCCGTCCCCTCACTCTCATTTATGCTTCACCTGTGAATGGTGGTCCTGAGAAAGCCAGTGCTGGAGCCCGTGTGAGCCTGGAGGCTCCTCCCACTCTGTCCCTCCCTGATGACAGCCCTCTCCACAGCTCCCGAGCCGGCCACCACGTCCCTGCATACTTGATCATCACCTGTGCCACCAGAAGCCACCACAGGTATCTGGGGGCCCCTTTTCCTTCTCAAGAGAAGCTCTCTGGCCCCACTCCCCCACGAGCCAGTTGTGATCCAGGAGCTGGGAAGCCAGGGTGTGAAATTCTGGTTTTAGAGCAATCATGCTGATCACAAAGATTATACCAACGATTCAGTCTGAGGCCAGCCCTCAGAGAGCCCCTAGTCTTGTGAAATTAACACACCATTATAATACAATGTGGGATATTTTGGGGAGAGGCACCTGGCATAATTTGGAGGGGAAGAGCTTGCTAGAGAAAGTTACACCAGAATGAAGTCTTTAAGAATGACTAGGAGGGTACCTGGCAAATAGAGGATGAAGGGTTTTCCTGGCAGAGAGGATTCCATGAGCAAAGGCTCCGGCCAGAAACAACATGCCCTATGGGGAGAATTGAAACGAATTTGGGTTGCAAGAAGCATAATGTTTAACCTGCAGAAGATGAATAAAATGAGACTGAAAGGTCAGCAGGAGCCAGATTGAGTAGAGCCTTGAGTGCCAGGTCAAGAAGGTTGAACTAAACACTGAAGGCCATAGGGAGCCATGGGTGGTACTAGAGCAGTGGTGGCCCTAGTGAGGTATTCATTTCAGAAAGATTCTTCTAGTAGTCCACGTAGAACATCATTTAGACAGAGCATCGAGTGAGTCTGCTGGGGTGTTGGTCCGGGTGAAGGACGTTAAGACCTGAGCTAGGACAGGGATGGAGAGAGGGAGTGTATGTGAGGACCAGTGTGCAAGGTGAATGGGTGTTACTGGGAGGGAGGAGGAGCTGAGCAGATATGCTGGTTCTGACTTGGGTGACCACACGGGTGGGTGGTGGTGCCACTGGGACAGAAGACGACAGATTATAATGAGTACAGGACTCTGGTGTGGTCTCAGGCCAGCTTTCAGAGATGGCCATCGCTCTCCCTCTCGTCTTGCAGCTTTGGGGCACAACCTGAAGACCCTCACAGTCAATGTCACCATCTCCACCCTTCAGTATTCATCACACATGAGCAACGGCTCAGCCACGTTCAACTCCACTGAGAGGGTCCTGCAGATCCTGGTGAGACCCTGGTCCCAGCAGCTCCTGGTGGGTTAATTCCCACCCAGCCCCTCCCCCAACCACTGTCCCTCCTGCTCCTCCTCCTCCTCCTTCCTCCCCAGCTGGATCCTTGTTTAAGAAGAGCAGCCTGGGTCCCTTCTACTCGAGTTGCAGACTGGTCTCCCTCAGGTGAGACCCTCCCCTGAGCATTTGCCCCTAATGACCACTTTTGTGACCACCCCTCTCTGTCTCCCCACTGTCCTCCCATTTCTTCCTTCCTGGTCTGGCCCCCACCCCCAGAGCTTTCAGGACCTCTCTCTAGAGTCCCCACATCCCTCTCTCCCCAGGCCTGAGAAGGATGGGCCAGCCACCAGTGTGGACGCTGTCTGCACCCACCACCCTGACCCCGTGGGCCACCATGCCTCTGTGCAGGGAGCTGAGAATCTCCACCTGTCTGCTCTTCCTCTCGGTGGCTCCAGGCTCTGCAGCCTGGAGTTTATCCATCAAGAAAGAGCACCAGCTACATTTCTACATCATCAGCTGGAACCTCAACAACTCGGAGCCCACATCCTCGGAGTACACTGCCCTGCTGAGGGACACCCAGGACCAGGTGGGGTCTCCCTCTCCCGTCTCTCCTTGCCCTGAGGGCACCGTCATTCCTCTGTCTGACTTACATCTGTTGTGTGATTGTTTCAACCCTTCTCTTTCCCTGCATGTCTGGGTTCTCTCAGTGTCCAGATGTGATGTCCTAGCTGCCTTCCCCATTTCTCGCATGGGTAAACTGAAGCTCAGAAAGGGGAGTATTGTGCCAAAGGTCACACAGTGAGTTAGGGGAAGAGCCAGGATTAGAAGTCAGGTCTCCCTTGCCCCAAGGTCTGTGATCTTTCACTGGCTCCAGTGGCCCCCTGCGTCCCCGGGAGACCTCCACCTCACCCACTCTCCCTCATGTTTGTTCTAGGTCACCAAGCTCTACAGAGGCAGCCAGCTTTGAGACATATTTCATTCCTGCCTGGTCACCGACTTGATGTAGGTTGAGGAGATTGGAAGCATTGGCTGAGCTGGTGGCTGATGACTCTGAGCTCCCGTGACACATCATTGATCTGGAAGTCACTTACATCGTGACCATTCTGCCCCACATCCCTGTCAGCTAATCCTAACATCTCCTTCCATAGGTTTTCGGGGGATGAGGAAAGCATTAACGTTTAGTGTCACCAACCTCCAGCATCCTCCTCCTCCTCCTCTTCTGGAGACTTTCAACAAATATCAGCAGTCTAACTGTGCTCTCCAATAGTCTAGCCACTAAACACATGGGGCAATTTAAATTTTTTATACACCTATTAGGATACGATTGACATATTATGTGTGGGGAGGAGTGCATTTTTTAGGTTTTTCTATATACAATATCTTCTCATCTGCAAAACAAATAGTTTTACCTCTTCCCTTCCAATCTGGGTTTCTTTATTCCTTTTTCTTGCCTAATTGCCCTCATTAGAACCTCTAGTACCTGTGATTAACATACGAGATATGGGAAGAATCATTGTCTTGTCCCTGGCCTTAGGGGGAAATTTTCAGTCTTTCACCACTGAATATGGTGTTAGCCGTGGGTTTTTCATCAATGCTGTTTATAGGTTGAGAAAGTTTTTTTCTATTCCTAATTTGTTGAGTGTTTTCTTTTTTAGACATGAAGGGCGTTGTATTTTGTGAAATTCTTTTCTGTATATGTGATGGAGATTGCGTGGTATTGGCCCGTATTCTATTAATATTGTGTAATACATAATCAAGTTTTCAGATATTAAGTTAACCCTTCAACTAGAGGTGAGAGATTAAGATGTTCTCAAGTCTTTCCTGGGCGTGCCACAGCCCTGAGCACTTGTGGCCTTCTAGATGCCCGCAAATACACTGGAGCTTTTCAAAGCCCCCTGTGGACATCTCATTCCCCCAATTTTTCTTCTAAGTTTTTGGCTCACCTCTTGCCTGTCTCAGCTGGTATCACTCCCTCCGGCAACTACAATAGAAAACAATTAGCCCTGAATATTTTTATCAAGTGTCCTGGGGACAGACTTTCCTCCCTGGGCAAGCTCTGAGTCAAGTAACATCAAGCCCTGAACATGGGGCTTTTTCGGGAAGCTGCCAGACAGGTCAGCTAGTGTGAGTTCGATGGGGACGGGTCTTTTCAGAGCTCCAAACCCATTATGGCTGCTGGGCTGCTGGATGTCTCAGCTACCATGGTTCTGAGAATGATGGTTTTCAAAGTTATGGAGGATATTGTGAGAGCAGGATGGGATAGTGCAAGTTATAGTGCCACAAAGTTTGCTCCCTTTATCAAGATTCCACCATGTTTCTTCACTAAACCCTCCTCAGATTCTTACAAGCCGTTGATTAATTTCTAGACTTCTGAAATGTTGATTTTGACCATTTTTACCAGTGTTCTCATTGTTTTTATGCATTTGCAGAAGTCCTTTCTCAAATGTTTCAAAAATGTTCTCCCTGTGGTTATTTATTTATAAATTAATTACTTAAAATTAAATTACATGAGAAATTCAGTTCCTCACTCACACACACTAGCCACATTTTAAGTGCTCGATAACAACATGGGGCTAATAATGAGTGTATTCGTTAGTGCAGACAAATGTTTACATTATTGTAGAAAGTTATCTTGGACAGGACCCAGAAGAAGGGAATCTAGAATCAGGGTAGAATTCTAGACACCCTTGTTCATCCCTTGTGGCCTTCCAGTTCTGTCCCCCACAGTAACCACACTGGAGTGGACTCCCTGTGTACCTTGTCGCCTTGGCACAGAGACTGGACAGAGTTGCCATCTATGAGGAATTCTTGCAGCTGACCAAGAATGGACCAAGCTGCAGAACTTGACTCTGGACAGGAAGAGTGTCCTTGGGGATGGTAAGGCTCCCTGGTCATTGTGAAAGGAAGTGAGGCTTTTCTGGGGACTCTGGATGCCTGGGGCTGAGAGAGCATTGACCTTTCTCAGGCTGGCAGGAGGTGGCATAGTCCCCCAGTCTTTACCCACCATTGAGAGAGAGAAAAGGACACCAGTGTGATATAAGAGGCCGTCACCTTCTCCTAGACAGCTCTGTGACCTCAAGCTAGTCACCTCCCCTCTCTGGACTTTTGTTTCCTTATCTCTGCACTGTAAGCCACTGGGCCAGATGGTCAGTGAGGGCCTCCAGCTGTGTGTGAAGCAGACTTAGAGGTTTGGGGGTCATGTGGTTTCTGATCCACAGGCTATAGTTTGCCAAGTCCCACGCTAGATGAGCACCAATGCGCTAGAACTTTCTGCAGTGGTGGAATGTTCTATATCTGTGCTCTCCAATGCATAGCCATATGTGGCTGTTGAGTACTCGAAGGATGATATTGTGACTGCTCTTTATTGTTACTGATTTTTAATGTTACTGAGGTACTAGATTTTTTTATTTTATTTAACTAAAATTAATTTTAATTCAAAACGAGACTTGTTGCTGATCCATATCAGACAGCACACCTCTAAGAGTTTGTCTAGATAGAGGTACAAGTAGGGGGACCTGCACCCCTCCCCCCATGCCCACTGGGTGCTGTGTGTCCTCCCCTCCTGGAGTTTATGTTGTAGCTGGCAATAACAAGAATAGAGAATTGAAACATCAATTATTTGATGTGAGCAAACTCATATTTGGAGGCGGTAATCAGAGAAGACTTCCTGCAGGATATTACATTGTAGGTTAATCCTAGAAAATGAATATTAAGCAAATAGATAAAGGAGAAGGGGATGATATGTTTCTAGGCATGGAAGAACACTTGAGTGGGATTTTACAAATTTAGAGAGATCCCATAGGCTTGCCAACTGTGATGACCCATTCTCCCCGTGACCGTCATAAGAAAGTCCAGCCCAAATTCAGTCCTCTGTGCCCAGAGGTATGAATTTGGTTTAATTTATTACACTTTTGTTCTGTGATAATGGTCTTGGATTTTGTAGCAAAGTGTGCTCACTTTTTAGAGATGGAAACTAAAATGGGGTGAAACATCATGATGTCTACTTGACTTTAATATTTCATTGAAAACATGGGAGGAATCAAGGGTGGCAAGTGTTAATAGTTTATACATTGATGAAATATTGTTTTAATTGGATGGACTATACATTGTTAAATCTAGATGATGGATGTTTATGAGACTGTTGCCTTTATTTTTCTGTGTCTAAAAAGTTTTATTTAAAAGAGTGAAACACACTCACATGCATTCTCCATTTCATTCACTTCCAGAATATTCTCCCAATAGAGATGACACCTTGACTGAGAAGCCTGGTAAACCTGCAGGAAGCCCCAGCCCATGGTAGGGGACGAGTGTCTTGATGCTGTGTCTCATCGAAGAGAACCATGCGCACAGTGTCTTGGATGATGAAGAATGTTGGCCAACCCTTGTCAAGGAGGGTTGAGGCACAGTGGGGTCACCAGGAGCCCTGGGGCGATGAAAGGACGTGGCTCACCCCACCACTTGTCTCCCCAGACCTCCCGTTCTGGGCCCTCATCCTCATCTGCTTGGCAGGACTCCTGGTGCTCATCACAGGCCTGATCTGCTGTCTCCTGGTAAGCCATGACATGTTGCTGGTCTTCTTACTATTGCGTTGTAAGAGCTATTTATATATTATAAATACACATCCTTTTCTAGGGATATGTTTTGCAGATGTTTTCTCCCAGTCTGTGTGTGGCTTGCCTTCTCCTTCACAACATGAGTCATTGGGGAAATGTAAGTGACAGTCATCATGAGATTCCACCACACTTGAGAATGGCTAAAATTAAAAAAACTGACTATAGCAAATGTTGTTGAAGATGTCAAGTCACTGAAACTCTCAGTGCTGGTGAAAAATAGCTTGGATTCGTCTTTAATAATTACATACGTCTACCCAGCCATTCCTCTCCTAGGAATCCATCTAAGGGAAATAAACACATATGTCTATACACAGACTTGTACACACATGTTGATAACAACCTATTTATAGTAGACAAAAACGGAAAACAACCCAAACGTCCATCTACTAGTGAACGGATACACAAAGTGTGGTATATCCCCACAGTGGAGTACTATTCAACCATAAAAAGGAATGAATGATTTTTTTTTCTTTTTTAATTATTTTATTGAAGGTATAAAGGGTTTTAACATTGTGTAATTTCGGATGTCCATTATTATTTGTGATTTTCTGTATAGACGGCATCGTGCTTACCACCAGTAGTCTGACTTTTATCCATACCATGCACCTGTACCCCTTTAACTTTTTCACTCAACCCCCAGCCCCCTTCCCCTCTGGTAAGCACTAATCTGTTCTCTTTATCCCTGTGTATGTTTATCTTCTACATATGAGTGAAATTATGCATATTTCTTTGTCTGGCTTATTTCATTTAACATCACACCCTAAGGTCCATCCAGGTTTTGCAAACAGGATGATCTTGTTTTTTTTTTCTGGCTGAGTAGTATTCCATTGTATATAAGACATACCACATGTTCTTTATCCATTCATCTGTAGCAGGGCACTTGGGGTGCTTCCATGTCTTGGCTATTGTGAATAATGCCATAGTGAACACAGGGGTGCGTAAATCTCTTTGAATTGTTGATTTCAACTTCTTTGGATAAATACCCAGTAGTGGGATAGCTGGAAGGTATGGTATTTCTATTTTTAATTTTTTGAGAAATCTCCATACTGTTTTCCCTGGTGGCTGCACCAGTTTGCATTCCCACCAGCAGTGTGTGAGGGTGCTGTTTTCTCCTTATCCTCTCCAACATTTGTTATTTTTTGTCTTGGGAGTTATAGCCATTCTGACAGGTGTAAGGTGATCTCTCATTGTAGTATTGATTTGAATATCCCTAATAATTAATGATGTTATACATCTTTTCATGTGCCTGTTGGGCTTCTGTATATATTCTTTGGAAAAATGTCTATTCATATCCTCTGCCCATTTTTAGATTGGATTATCTTTTTTGTTGTTGTTGGGTGTATGAGTTGTTTATATATTTTGGAGATTAACCCCTTCTCAGATAGATGATTTGCAAATATTTTCTCCCAGTTCGTGGGTTGTCTTTTCGTTTTTTTAATTTTTTTTGAGGAAGATCAACCCTGAGCTAACATCCGTGCTAATCCTCCTCTTTTTTCCTGAGGAAGACCAGCTCTGAGCTAACATCTATTGCTAATCCTCCTCCTTTATTTTTTCCCCAAAGTCCCAGTTGATAGTTGTATGTCATAGTTGCACATCCTTCTAGTTGCTGTATGTGGGATGTGGCCTCAGCATGGCCAGACAAGCGGTGCATCTGTGTGCGTCTGGGATCCGAACCTGGGCCGTCAGTAGCGGAGCTTGCGCAGTTAACCACTAAGCCACGGGGCTGGCCCTGTCTTTTCGTTTTGTTCATCGTTTTCTTTGCCTTGCAGAAGCCTTTTAGTCTCATGTAGTCCCATTTGTATATTTTTTCTTTTCTTTCCCTTGCCTGAGTAGACATGGTATTGGGAAGGGTGCAGCTAAGACCAATGTCAAAGACTGTACTGCGTATGTTTTCTTCTAGGAGTTTTATTATATCAAGTGTTAGATTCAAGTCTTTTATCCATTTTGAGTTAATTTTTGTGTATGGTGGAAGATAATGATCTACTTTCATTCATTTGCATGTGGCTGTCCAGTTTTCCCAACAGCGTTTATTGAAGAGACTTTCCTTTCTCCATTGTATGATCTTGGCTCCTTTGTCAGAGATTAACTGACCACAGATGTGTGGTTTGTTTTCTGGGCTTTCAGTTCTGCTCCATTGATCTATGAGTCTGTTTTTGTGCCAGTACCATGCCATTTTGATTACTATAGCTATGTAATATATTTTCAAGTTAGGATTGTGATGCCTCCAGCTTTGTTCTTTCTTCTCAGGATTTCTTTGGCTATTTGAGGTCTTTTGTTATTCCATATATATTTTAGGATTCTGTGTTCTGTTTCTATGAAGAATGTCATTGGGATTCTGATTGGGATTGCTTTGAATCTGTAGATTACTTTAGGTAATATGGGCATTTTAACTGTGTTTATTCTTCCAATCCATGTGCATGGAATATCTTCCCATTACTTCAGGTCATCATTCATTTCTTTCAATAATGTTGTCGGGGGAAGAGGGAGAATCTCCCTCTGCCCTTTCCCTTAAGGTTCTTCTGGCTGGCCAAATAATCAACAAGACAGGTTAGCAGGAGAAAATAATACCAAGTTTAATAACATGTATACATGGGAGAAAGCAGGGACACTGCGTTTCTCAACACAATAGCAGAAATTCTCGTCTTAAATATCATTTTCAGCCAATGACAAAAGAGGATTTTGGGGGTGGGGGGAGTCAGTTACAGGAGATTACCACTAAAGCACAGTAAACAAGAGTAAGGTTTATTATACAGCCCCAAGGCCTCATCTTCCACATTGATAAGTTACTAGAAATGAGCTCAGCCCCCCTTTTTCTCAATACAGAGAGGGAGATACCTTTACAAATGGAGACTTCCCTTGTAAAGGATTGTCTGACAACTCCTCGCAGGGCCATCCAAAGAATGTGGCCAGAGAGACAGGACTCCTGATAAGATGGGCTTGTTGGTGCCTTTTCTATTGTAACCTCTATCCTAAATTATCTTTTATAGCAGTCATGATAATAACCCCTTCCTAAAACAGATTTTTTGGTTTTAAATTCTTTAGGCAGTTTGGGAGGGGAAACTCAAATATTTTTCCTGAGCTCTCTGAGTCCTTATTGTCTTCAGCTCGAAATAATCCGCATACCAGAGTGGTGCTTCCTGGGGCAGCTTGCCCTGAGCACCATCAGTTCCCTCCTCTGAAACTTCCCTAGAAGTTTCACATATTAAAAGCCGAGCTGGTGACTGTGGAGAGAGAAATCGTGTTAGTATCCGAGTGATAAGAAGTCTGCAAAGAGAGAAAAGAACGTAGATTAGAATGAGGATGAACAGGCAGAAAAGAACAAATGGGAGCACATTTCCCCACATTCCATTAAACCAGTCCCCCAATCCTGGAAATAAGTCAGTCCAATAAAATGTGTGAGCTTCGTTTATCTGATGAAAAATGTCAATCTTCTCTTTTAATAGATTTAAGTTAGATATTACTTGACCTGTTTGATTCACATAAAAGCAACATTTTTCTCCAATGATTGCGCATGCTCCTCCTTGCTGATCAGTGAGTATGTCCAGAGCACGTCGATTTTGGAGCACCACAGATGCTAGGCTGTTAATCTCTGACTGGAGTATGTTTAAGGTTTGCATGGTGGTGTTGAACTCTTGTTCCATTACCATAGAGAGATTTAATATTGCTTTCTCTAACTCATAATCTCCAAAGCCGGGGAATAGGACTCTCAAGGCTGAAAAGAACTTGGAGTTGTGATACACAAGTGGATTTTCCACGATTTCTCGACTGGCACGTTTATGTGGCACAATCTTATGAACAAACGAACCCAAGTTTGTAATTTGGCTAGCATTTAAGGTGGAGTGTTTGGTGACAGAAGGAGCCAGGTATCCAAGTCCGCATCGTCCTGACCAATTAGGTGGGAATCCTTTATACACTTTGTTGCCGCATAAAATGAAAAGACCAGTGTAGTTTAAAGACAAGGTTAGAATTGAATCTGTAGTTCCCAGGATCTGGACTATTTCATGATCTGTGCCACTTGCACTATTACTACCTAAACATCTCCATTTCCCATGAGCTCCTGTCAGTCTGCGAGAACAGAATAGATTGTGGAATAGCTGGTACAGGAGGCCTGCAGTCTGATTTTGGCAGCTATAAAGCCTGGTCTTGTCACCTGACCAGGTGAGTCCAGATTTTTGATCCACCCATATATAGTCTGTGGCATTGGGCAGCTTAACCATGCGGATAGCTGCTATACCCCAAGTTGCACACGGGTGGCTCGTAAGCCATCCAGAGCACTTGGTGATTTGGCAAATGTTTGTGCCAGAGGGAGTAGTGATAGAGTCACTTACAATTCCCTTGAGAGTTCTGAAGATGCCACCTGCGGAATCAAACCACAGAGTTTGACGGCAATATTGTCTCGGTATATCACCCAGGAAAGGTCCAGTGCCATGTTTACTTTCAATGCAGAGGGAAAAACTTTCACTTATTATTTGTGCTTGGGCAAGGGACAGTCCTTGACCTTCTAAGTAATCTTTCTGGGGCCCAAGTGACTCACCAGGAGAAGAAGCAGAGTGAAGTTTCCCTTGTTGCGGATACCATACGCTGTTATTCATCCATTTTCCATACTTAGTCTACCAGGTGTTCATATCAGCAGGAACAAAGACTAGTTCAGGTTCTTTTGCACTATCTAGCTGTTGACATAACCAACAGTCAGATTGATTAGTTAGCGTGGCTAGGGCTTGGTAAACTGGCATAAGGGGGTGTTTGGTCTGTGCCCAACCTGTTGAAAAGGAGAGGGTTAGTAAAAGCAAGACACAGATCGGAAAAGAGCCCATAGCGGAGACTTAGAGAGGGGAAGAGGGACAGATAGAGACCAGCACTCTCCAGTCAGCTTTCTATTAAATGATTAAAAAAAAATATATATATATATATATATCCACTAATAGTTTGTGTGTGTGAGTGTGTATATATATAGGGAGTTTTGAAGCAAGGGGGAGGAAATGGGTCAAAGTAGGTTTTCTTGATCCGTGATCTTGGGAAAAGCTGTCTACTTCGTGATGTCGGCTGTTTCTGGGGCCTGGGTTTTGGCCCTCGAAATCCTTAGTTTAAGGTCTCCTGTGGGGATTATCTCCCAGTTGTCTTGAGAGCGATGTTCTGGGTCTATTTTGGCGTGGCTCGCATGGATCCAGGAAGATTTTTCTTTTATTTTGATGGCAGTGCAGGTCGTCAGTAAAACTTCATAAGGTCCTTCCCAGTGAGGTGACAGTGCGTGGTTTTTTCTAAAGACCTTGATGTACACCAGGTCTCCTGGTAGAAAGGGATGGTAAGACTTGTCAGAAGGTGGTGGCCATGCCTCTTTTACCTGTTGACGATATGCTTCAAGTATACTAGTTAATTTTTGTATATAACAAGTCATAGCATCAAATTGTTCACTTAAGTTCCCATAATATTCATTTAATCCAGGAATTGAAGGTTTAGAGACGCCAGTAGGCATCGGACGTCCAAAAACTATTTCAAAAGGAGTCAGTCCATGCCTTCTATTTGGAGTATTTTGAATCTTCATAAGGGCCAAGGGCAGAGCCTCTGGCCATTTAAGTCCAGTTTCTTGACAGACTTTTCCTAGAGTTCTTTTTATATCTAGATTTTTACGTTCCACTTGCCCTGATGACTGAGGGTGATATGGGGTATGAAATTTTAATGAATACCCAGAGTTTTTGCAAGCAAGTTTATCTCTGCTGTAAAATGAGTTCCTTGGTCTGATTCAATCCATAAAGGAATGCCAAAGCGAGGAATAACTTCAGTTATTAATTTCTTTACCACTGTTGTGGCATCTGCATGTCTGGTCGGATAGCATTCAGTCCATCCACTAAACATGCAGACAATAACCAAACAGTGAGAGTAAGCTAAAGCTGAAGGCAGGTCTATAAAATCCATTTGGAGTGCCGCAAAAGGCAGCGTGGGCCTGGGAGGACTTCCTGGATCACACTGATTTCTCCCAGAGACTTGGTAAGATTTGCAAGTTTTGCACTGGGAGGTGATTTGGTCAGAAATGTTATGGATACCAGGGCAAAACCAATCGTCTTTTAGTTCCTTAACTATCCCCCGTTTGTACATATGTCCCATTTGGTGGGAGATAAGTGTAAGCCAAAAAGTCAAAAGAAAAGGAGCTACTGGAAGTCCATTTGGTCCAATGTATAATGCATCTGATAATTGTTTGGCACCCTTTTGTATCCAATTGTCTTTTTCAGATTGTGGGGCATTTGCCTAATAGTTAATAACATCAGTCAGGGATAAAGGCAGGTTTAAGAATTGGGTGGAAAACGGATAAGGGGGTCCATAGTGAGCTGCATGTTTAGCAGCTCTGTCAGCCCTGTCATTCCCTAAAGATATGACATCAATCTCCTTAGTATGGGCTGAACAATGAACAATGGCAATTTTTGAAGGAAGGTGAATAGCTTGTAATAAGGCTGCAATTAAGTGTCCATTAGCAATAGGAGTTCCTGCAGAAGTTAAGAATCCATGGGATTTCCAAATTGTGCCAACAGCATGGCAGACTCCAGAAGCATATTTGTGTAAATGAAAGAAAAACAAGATTAATGGTTAGAGCAAATTGTAAACCAGTTTTTGAGTTCAGAGGACAGCCAGTGAAGAAGAATTTTAGATGTCAGCGTCAAAGTATCTTTTGCAGTTTAAAATGTCTCTGATGGTGTCGTCAGGTCATCTCTTAAGTTTATATCAAGTTCATCAGCTTCAGTTTGTAAGGCTTCAGGAAAAAGGGCAGGTTCAGTCCTCAGTGATTTTAAATGAAAATGATGGAAAAAAATAAAAAACGTTAGTTTGGACATCTGTAGCCAGATATTTCAGGAGACTAGAAGAAATCAGGATCCAGTCTAGTCAACAGATATAAAACAAAAACCTCAAAAGACAACAAAACTAGGATCTAATATCTGCAAATTTATACTGAAATAGTTTTTACTGAAATATAATTTTTTTCTCTAAAATCACCCTCATTTTTATTGATAGCAAAATTAAAACTAGTTTGCAAAATAAGTCTAGTTCCAATAGAGTTTGCCCAATTATTTACATAAGTACAGCAAGAATAGCAGTTGATCACATAGGCTCTTTTAAATCGGCTTTGCTGGAACTTTTTATAAGGAATCTCACATTGAACTTTAAAGGTCTCTCGAGGCCAGGAAAGCCAAGCCAAGGATTTTGTCATCAGACTTTGCCTGCAATACCTATAGATTTGGGTGAATTCCTCTATTCCGAGGTTTCCCCAAAATATTTTAAGGTTCCTTGTACCTGCCAGATAAGTGACATTCTTTACTTATCCTGGTAAGTGCTGCTTGGAACATAAGGTACCAGGCTAATATTTCCATGTGGCTTTATTCCATAAAGTCCAATCTTCATTTCTCAAAGGCTGTATGGTTATATTGCAAATATGATGTTCCAGTCACAACCTTGGTAATAGAACCAGTGTTTCCAATTGTGTCCTGTTATAAGGAGAACAGATTCTTATTGAACTTATGCAAATAACTATATTGCCATGAAAACAACAATACTCACTTACTAAGAGTTTCTAAATTCGAGGGATCAGGTAGAGAGAAAAAGGTAAATATTTCAATTTTGCTTACAAAAGTATCATTTATCAAATTGTTATGTCATAGCTAGCTCAGGAGAAAAGAGAAAAAGTTTTCCTTAAATCTGAAAAAACAAAACATTAAAAATTCAGCAATACTTCAAATGAAAAATCATAAAAATTATAAGCATCCTTATCAGTTTATTCAGTCCTGTGTAATCCATTCTTGATCCCACTCTTTTTGTTAGTGGCTTTATGAAGTCATCAGTTTCTCCATCGGATTTCTGTAATTTTTTTACCAAGTTCAGTTTTATGATCAGAAAGTTTGTCAGAAACTTGTACTCCAGTGTAAATGTCAGAGTCCTTTCTATGAATTTTTCTGAAGTTGAAACATTTTGCAAAAGCATTAGAGCAAAGAAATAAGTCTGTAAACAACAAGACCTCAAAATGGCAATTGACAAGGAAATTTGGTTAATTTTGTGACATACAACACTTTAAAATAATAATAACCAGAATTATGACTGATAACCAGGACAGATCAGAATTTCAGTAATGTTATACAATTTTAAA
Organism: Diceros bicornis minor; assembly: GCF_020826845.1. Taxonomy (NCBI): domain Eukaryota; kingdom Metazoa; phylum Chordata; class Mammalia; order Perissodactyla; family Rhinocerotidae; genus Diceros; species Diceros bicornis. The sequence continues at coordinate 41,656,966 of NC_080770.1, read as the reverse complement.
ACACCTATGTCAATAACATTTGCCCACATAATAGCACCTAAGCAGGCTTATCATCACTGTTCTGACAATGCTTTCCATGTAATTGAACATATTGAATAAGCCTAATAAGTTTAGTATCTTTCCCCTTATAGGAAGAGAGCAAATATCTTTGAGAAGTTCCAGGGCCCTTTGAAAATTCCCAAAGAAATAAAAGTTAAAAAAAAGACTTTAAGATATGAATTTTGGGGGAGCTTGTCAAAAATATAAACAATCAAAGCAAACAGAGCATTAACAGTCCAAAAGTCTTAATAGAGAGACCTCAGTCTTTTGAACGTAGGAAATTATTTTAACAGTTTTTTTTTTTTTTCTGTCTTTTAGGTAGACTTACTCAAAGGTAAAGAAAAATCTTTTGTAACCTCTTTATCAAGTTTAAGCAAATTATCCTTTTAAGAGACAGAAGACCAAATTTTAATTTTGCACCAGCTTATTTCTGCTATTAAAACTCATTTACTTAAATTCATTTCAATCTTAGCCAACTTGACCATGCATAAAACTCCTTTTCCAGAATTCCTCTTCCACAAACCTTCTATAACTTTCTTTTTACATTCAAAATTTGTCCCATGTCTTTCTTTTCCCTCCTAGTACTTGAGGACAAATTTATCTTTCTTAACCAAACAAAATATTTCCATTCTTTGTACCTTTATACATCTTACTTTCCTTGTACACAGACACATTTTTCTTAATTTTTAGTAGCTTCAATCACATATACTAATTAGGAATTTTACCCCTTAGAAACCTTAATTTGTAAGTAAAAACTAAGTAAACAATTATAAACTTTCTTTTACATTAGTATCTTGTGGCTTGGAAAATTTATGAACACTTACTTCATCATTTCTGGAAACATGTTACTTTATAGTACAATCTTTTAATAAAACACATGTTTACCAATAGACCCAAAACACCTTTTAGTTTTCCTGTAATGAAAAGCCAAAAGTAGACAAATGTAAATTTAGCAATCAATGTCTAATATCTTATCTTATTTGGAAATGATGATACTCAGAGAATTTTTATCATAAAACTTAGCAAAACTCTCAAGTTTTAAGTCACCAAAAAGAGTTTGGAAGCTGTAACCACCATAACACATAATTATTGTTTAAAGTTCATCCAACATTCATCTTTTTCACAACTATTTAGTTACTTATTCCCAATAATTATTTAGATTGCCTACAAGACTTCATAAGACTTCAGATAAAATTAGCCATCATTTAAACTACTATTTTTGTTAAGCAGTTCTGTAATAGAAATAACAGTTTTTTTCTTACAAAATTTCATGTAAATTTCGTCACCTCTTATACCTTTAAACATAATTATCATTAAGATTTTTATCGATAGGTCCTGATCTTCTAATTTTGGACAAGAGGAGCATTCCCAGTCAGACATTTTAAAACATACTCAGGCAAAGTTGATGTAACCTCTTTGTATAAAATTAGCTCAAACATTCCAACCTTTATAATCTTATCAACACTTACACTTTTACATGTTCTCAATTTAATTGTAACCTGAGTCAAGGTCTTAAGACTAGTCAAATTTTTTCCTTCCTTTTTCTGGCCTTAATTCTTAGGTACCAATTAAGCAATTATGTGAGAGCTTTCAATACATTTTTTTTCCCCAATTTAGAAGTTTTTCCAATTCAAAGGATCCGTCGTCTGGCCATTGACGAGTAGGATCTTCATTTGTATATTTATTCCAATAGTGACTCGAACCAATAAGCCTTTTTAAGGAAAGACCCAGAGGTAACTTTCCACGCTTAAAATAAATCTTTCCCATGGACGCAAGAGGTGTCCCTGGTGAGGGCACAGATGATGTAGCCCCATCTACACTCCCTTTGGGAGTGTAGAATTCACTCCCAAAGATATTCAGACTCCCCTGAGAGCTTGGCACAGCCGGACAGAGACAGTTCGGAACCCCAGTCTACTCTACTGGCCACCAAGGTGCACCCCGGTAAATGCACCTTCCGTATGGTGGAGACCAAGGAGAATATTCTCACTGGTCACAAAGCCAAGTTTTCTCAGGACACAGAACAAGACAGAAGGAAAAACCTCATCCGGTTTTTTTTTTTTTCTTATGTGCACAATGACAGCTTTAGCCACGCCTTAGGTCTCTTGGAGCCAGAATAATACCTAGCAGGGGAGGTGCCGCGGGGTTGGGGACTGTGTGCTTTACAGAGTACCTCGTCATTGCACGGACATTTTCTTGCAGTTGGCGGGGGACCTGTGTCATCTACCCCGTTCCGTGACCCAACTTATCCTGACAGGGGAGTCTTTTGAAAGTGGCGAGAGCCCTAATGGCTCTTAACTGCTCGACCCGCGCCCACCAAATTTGCGGCCTTTTTGGCTTCCAAGATGCCCTTGGCAATGGCCTTCACTTCATGTGCATAATAACCCACAGCAAAGTTTGTAAACGCCGGTCTGGTGAGACCCGCAAACTCACCAGTCTGTGGGGCCTGCCCGGACAGCAGGCTTATACGGCCTATGCCTGTGTCCTACCCTATGGTATTTCCTTCTTATGACAAAAGACACAGACAAAAGAGAAAAACAGAGACTATCTCTGGGAGGAAAAGGGATCAAGATCAAAAACCAAGAGTACTCTACCAAATTTAAACCAAGAGTCACTAAAAGCCCAAGAAACTAGTTTCCCAAATATTTTCTCCTGCCAATCTAAATTTAGAAAGAGAAAAAATTCTCACCACTTCCTTCCGCCGGACTCCGCAGATAGAGATTCCGGGAGGCTGACGTGGTAAGAAGTCTTACCTTTTGCCGGCTTTCGTCAGGCGTTCCCGTATCTCACCATCTGCAGTAGTCCAGGGAGAAGGCAGGTCTTCCAGCCAGAGAAGGCAACTTACCAGCCAGTGCTTCTCCTGGCTGGCTCGCAAAAACTGTCGGGGGAAGAGGGAGAATCTCCCTCTGCCCTTTCCCTTAAGGTTCTTCTGGCTGGCCAAATAATCAACAAGACAGGTTAGCAGGAGAAAATAATACCAAGTTTAATAACATGTATACATGGGAGAAAGCAGGGACACTGCGTTTCTCAACACAATAGCAGAAATTCTCGTCTTAAATATCATTTTCAGCCAATGACAAAGGAGGATTTTGGGGGTGGGGGGAGTCAGTTACAGGAGATTACCACTAAAGCACAGTAAACAAGAGTAAGTTTTATTATACAGCCCCAAGGCCTCATCTTCCACATTGATAAGTTACTAGAAATGAGCTCAGCCCCCCTTTTTCTCAATACAGAGAGGGAGATACCTTTACAAATGGAGACTTCCCTTGTAAAGGATTGTCTGACAACTCCTCGCAGGGCCATCCAAAGAATGTGGCCAGAGAGACAGGACTCCTGATAAGATGGGCTTGTTGGTGCCTTTTCTATTGTAACCTCTATCCTAAATTATCTTTTATAGCAGTCATGATAATAACCCCTTCCTGAAACAGATTTTTTGGTTTTAAATTCTTTAGGCAGTTTGGGAGGGGAAACTCAAATATTTTTCCTGAGCTCTCTGAGTCCTTATTGTCTTCAGCTCGAAATAATCCGCATACCAGAGTGGTGCTTCCTGGGGCAGCTTGCCCTGAGCACCATCAATGTCTTATAGTTTTCATTGTATAGGTCTTTAACCTCTTTGGTTAAATTTACCCCTAGACACTTTTTTCTTTTTGTTGCAATTGTAAATGGGATTGTGTTCTTGAGTTCTCTTTCTGTTAGTCCATTATTATAAGAGTATAGAAATGCAACTGATTTTTGTAAGTTGATTTTGTACGCTGCAACTTTGCTGTAGTTGTTCATTATTTCTAATAGTTTTCTGATGGATTGTTTAGGGTTTTCTATATTTACAATCATCTCATCTGCAAACAGCAAGAGTTTCATTTCTTCCTTTCCAATTTGGATTCCTTTTATTTCTTTTTCCAGCCTAATTGCTCTGGCCAAAACCTCCAGTACTATGTTGAATGGGAGTGGTGAGAGTGGGCACATTTGTGTTCTTCCTGTTCTCAGAGGAATGGCTTTAAGTTTTTCACCATTAAGTATGATGTTGGCTGTGGGTTTGTGATATATGGCCTTTATTGTGTTGAGGTACTTTCCTTCTATACCCATTTTATTGAGAGTTTTTATCATAAATGGATGTTGGATCTTGTCAAATCTTTTCTCTGCATCTGTGGAGAGGATCATGTGATTTTTATTCCTCATTTTGTTAATGTGGTATATCACATTGATTGATTTGCGGATGTTGAACCATCTCTGCATCCCTGGTATAAATTCCACTTGATCATGGTATATGATCCTTTTAATATATTGCTGTGTTCGATTTGCTGATATTTAGTTGAGGATTTTTGCATCTGTGTTCATCAGCGATATTGGCCTGTAATATTCCTTCTTTGTGCTGTCCTAGCCTGCTTTTGCTGTCAGGGTGATGTTGGCCTCATAGAATGAATTAGGAAGTGTTCCATCTTCTTCAAGTGTTTGGAATAGTTTGAGAAGCATAGGTATTAAAGCTTGTTTGAATATTTGGTAGAATTCTCCAGAGAAGGCATCTGGTCCTGGACTTTTGTTTTTTGGGAGGTTTTTGATGACCATTTTGATCTCTTTGCTTGTGATTTGTCTGTTTATTTTCTCTATTTCTTCTTGAATCAGTTTTGGGAGGTTGTATGAATCTAATAATTTATCTATTTCTTTTAGGTTATCCAATTTGGTGGCATGTAAGTTGTTCAAAGTATTCTGTTATTATCCTGTGGATTTCTGTGGTATCTGTTGTAATTTCTCCTCTTTCATTTCTAATTTTATGTCTTTGAGGCCTCTCTCTTTTTTTCTTAGTGAGTCTGGCTAAGGGTCTGTCAGTTTTGTTTCAATCTTCACAAAGAACCAGCTCTTTGTTTCATTGATCCTTTCTACTGTTTTTTTTAGTCTCTATTTCATTTATTTCTGCTCTAATTTTTATTATTTCCCTTATTCTGCTGACTTTGGGCTTCATTTGTTCTTCATTTTCTGGTTCTATTAGGTGTAGTTTAAGGTTACTTATTTGGTATTTTTCTTGTTTGTTGAGGTGCACTTGTATTGCTATGAATTTCCTTCTTAGAACTGCTTTTGCTGCATCCCATAAGAGTTGTTTTGTTGTCTTTTCATTTTCATTTGTCTTCAGGTATTTTTTTATTTCTCCTTTGGTTTGTTCATTGATCCAATGTTTTTTCAGTCCTGTGTTCTTTAGTCTCCACATATTTGTAACTTCCCCATCTTTTGTCTTGTAGTTGATTTCTAGTGCCATAGCATTGTGGTCAGAAAAGAAGCTTGATATGATTTCAATCTTAAATTTATTCAGGCTTGTTTTGTTTCACAACATATGTTATATCTTTGAGAAGTTTCCATGTGCACTTAAGAAGAATGTGTATTCCGCTTTTTTGGGAGGGTATGCTCTATATATATCGATTAAGTTCATCTGATCATATGTTTCATTTAATTCCACTATTTACGTGTTGCCTTTCTATGCATGATCTATCTATGGATGTAAGTGGGTTGTTCAGCTCCCCTGCTATTATTGTGTTGCTGTTAATTTCTCCCTTTAGGTCTATTGATAGTTGCTTTATATTCTTTTGTGCTGCTGTGTTAGGTGCATATATCTTTATAAGTGTTATGTCCTCTTGGTGGAAAGTCCCCTTTATCATTATATACTGCCCCTCTTTGTCTCTCATAGTCTTTTTTATCTTGAAGTCTGCTTTGTCTGATATAAGTATGGAAACACCTACTTTCTTTTATTTGCCACTTGCTTGCAGTATTTTCTCCCCTCCATTCATTCTGAGCCTGTTTGTTTTTAGTGCTGAGATGTGTTTCCTGGAGGCAGCGTATTGTTGGGTCTTGTTTTCTAATCCACCCCACCACTCTGTGTCTGTTGATTGGAGAAGTCAATCGATTTACATTTCGAGTGATTATTGATACATGAGGGCTTAATCCCACCTAATCTATATTTCCACTGTTTCTCTTCCTTTGTGTTTCTGACTACCATTTCATTTTGGGGGTTTTCTGTGGAGGTTCTCTCTTTTTTTATGATCTATGGCTCTGCTCTGATTTTTTGTTTGCTGGTTATTGTGAGGTTTGTATGAAGATCTCATAGATGACATAGTCCATCTTCTGAGAGCCTCTTATCTCTATTAGCCTAAGCAGGTTCCATTCCTTTCCTCTTCTCCTTCTGAGTTATTGTTGTCACAAGTTATTCATTTTTGTGTTGTGCATTTGTGACTAAGCTGAAGTGTTCATAGTTACTTCTGATGCTTTCCTTCCCTTCTTCTTTTAAGTTATAATTAAGTATTTGCTACCCTGTTGTGAAGCAGAGCTGTAGCTTTCTGATTTTGTCTGTCTATTTATCTCTTTGCTCAAAGCTTTGTAGACATTTGCCTTCTTTTTGTTTCAGGTATGAGGGCGTTCTTGATCATTGCTTGTATGGGAGATCTAGTGGCGATGAACTCCCTCAGCCTTTGTTTATCTGGGAAAACTTTTATTTCTCCATTGTATCATAAGGATCGTTTCACTGGATAGAGTATTCTTGGCTGAAAGTTTTTGTCTTTCAGTATTTTTAATATATCATTCCATTCTTTCCTTGCCTGTAAAGTTTCTGCCAAGAAATATGCTGAAAGCCTGATAGGTGTTCCTTTGTAGGTTATTTTCTTCTGTCTTGCTTCCCTTAATATTTTTTCTTTGTCATTGGCTTTTGCCAATTTTACTATTATATGCCTTGGAGAAGGTCTTTTAGCATTGATGTAATTAGACGTTCTGTTGGCTTCATGTATTTGTAAGTCCGGTTCTTCCCCAGGTTTAGGAAGTTCTCAGCTATTATTTCTTTGAACAAGCTCTCTGCTCCTTTCTCCCTCTTTTCTCCCTCTAGGATACATATAATTCTTAGGTTGCTTTTATAATTGAGTCATATATTTCTCCAAGAATTCCTTCATTTTTTAAAAATCTGAGTCTTCTCTCCTCATCCACTGGAAGCATTTTTATATTTCTATCCTCTAAATCACTAATTCTTTTATCCATAATATCACCTCTGTTTTTTAAGGATTCTAGATTCTTTTTTATGTCATTAATTATGTTCTTCATATTCAGAATTTCTGCTTGTCTTTTTTTTAAATAGTTTTAGTCTCTTTGATGGAGTATTCCTTTGCCTCATTAATTTTATTCCTGAGTTTATCGAACTGTCTTAACATTCTTGTAACTTGGTGAGTTTCTTTAATGACAGTTATTTTGAATTCTCTGTCATTTAGATTGTAAATTTCTGTCACTTCAAGGTTCGTTTCTGGAGATTTGTCATTTCCTTCTGCTCTGAATTGTTAGTGTAGTTTCTGATGGTGTTTGATGAACTAATCTTTTGCCTGCGTATTTGTGGTAGTATCAGGTCACAGATTCCACCTGCTACCACTGTGGGGGAAGCATGAGCTGTGTTTCTGATCCCACCCCATATGCTGGAAGTTGTGTGGGTACAGTGAGTGTTCCCATCCACTGGGAAAGCATTCACACTGGGCTCAGAGCTGCCGTCACACGGAGGCACCTACCCACTTGTGAGACCGCAGCACTACTATGGGTATTTGTGCCATCTGGGAAAGCATTTGCATGTGTGCATATATCTGCTGCTGCCTTTTCTTATGCTCATGCCAGTCTCTGTACTTGGTATGTGGGACTTCTTCACGGGTTCTAAGCATTGGCCAATCATTGGGACTGCAGTGGCACGGTGGGCTTTCCAACCATCCAGGAAAGCATTCATTTGCAGGTCCAGGGCTGCCGCCAACACCTCCCAGAGTTGCACCAAGGCGCATTCCTACTTTTGGGGGTGCAGCAGTACTACTGGCTCTCACTCCAACCTGGGAAGCACTCGGGTGTGTGCACAGTGCTGCCAGGGAAGGGCTGGGGATAGGAATGAATTCATAGTACATGCAATGACAAGCATAAATCTCAAAATAATTATGCTGAGTGAAAGAAGCCAGTAAAAAATGAGTACATCGTATATGATCCCATTTATCAAAATCCTTGGAAAATACAGGAAAATCTATAGGGACATATACCGGATCACTTGTTGCCTGGGAATGAGAATGTGTTTGCAAACGGCAAGGAAGGAGGAATTAAAATGAGCATGAGGAAATTTGGGGAGGATGGGCATTCCTTTTCTTGATTGTGGTGTTGGTTGAATAAGTTATAATCAAAATGTATCAAATTGTTCACTTTAAATGTATGCAGTTTACTGTATGTCGTTAATACCTCAATTAAGCTAGAACATCTAGTGGAAAGAGAGGGAGAGAGAGCCGAAAGAGGGAAAAGGAAAGGAAAAGAAGGACTGAGGGTGAAAATTAAGTGGACAAAAGGAAGAGGGAGACACAGGAGGCATCAGGTCTCTGTGGCTTTGGCATCTCCTTCCCCTGGCGTCTCCCATACTGGGCAGCTGACTGGACCATTCTGATGTGCTCTCCTCACCTCACAAGTCATTGTCTGCCGGCGGTAGAAGGAGGGCGACTATGAGCTCCAGAGACGACGCCTGGGCTATTACCTGCCTCATGGTGAACTACGGAAGCTGCGACGATTAGATCTGACTAGATCTGAGGTCCCCTTTTCCCAGCTGAGGTCCAGACGAGCTTAGCTGGAATAGAACGAAACCACATTGGATGGACACAGGCTCCAAGCCTTTCTAGACTTGGCCCCTGACTGGCTCACAGGGGACTAAGCTGAAAGGTTTCACCTTCCTTAAGTCCTGAAAGTGACTACAACTTCTGTCCTGTGGTGTCACACCAATTCATCCCTCAGGGACACCAGAATTGGTGAAACCAGCACAGACATTGCCATCATGTAAAATCGTATCCCCACTTCAGTGCAAGGTTTCCCTTCTTAGGAAACTTTGGAACATCCATCCCCTTGACTCTGTGCAGCCATCACATCCCTCTCGGTTCCTCCATATTCCTCCCCCACTGAAGGCCTGGCAATCTCAGGTTCCCCTTTTCTGCTTCATTCTCTCAAGCTCAGATTCACGAGGACTTCCAGATCAATCACCCTCAATGTCTCCTCTCCCCACTCATGGGTCCTCCATGACGGGAAACAGGCCAAGATGGGAGGAGTGGGTGAGACATGACTCTGCAGTCACCTTGGGCCTTGGGAGCTGAAATGACTAGGTGTCTGGGAAGCCTGAATCCCAGAGTAACACCAAGGCTCTGGGAAGAGAGTATCTGCTCTGGATGTAAAAGTGAATAAAACACGGGGGGGGGGAATCTGAGGGAAAAGAAAGAGTCTTTTTTCATCTTTCTCTGTACAGAGTCCAACTAGCCTCACAGCAGAGGCTTCCCAACAAGCAGCCCAGAGCATCCCAGGCATGAGGCAGGCTGCATTGTTCTGCAGTGGGGCTGTGGGTACAGATTATATTATCTGTACACACTGTGCAGACGACCACAGCTGAAGATACCCAAGGGCTGAGAATTAAAGTCACGGTCATGCCACTCTCTCAGACTTTTTGTGTGTGAGCTTCACATTCTCAATCTTAAGCAGTGATTTTCTGAGAATGCACACTCTGAGGATTATAATGATTAATAATATTAATATATTATTATACATTGCATATATTATACATTATACACTGAACATTATAATTATAAATTAATGTATAATTATTATACATTAATATATTATTATTATATATTACATTATTATGATATAATTATAATGGTTAATAATCGTTATCATTATTGACTATTTAATTTCTCCTAAGCAACATGACTGGCAAGCTCTGCGTGTATTATCCCAGTTACAGTCACAATATTTAGGGTTTTATTCCCATTTTAAGGTAAAGATGTGGAGGCTCAGAAATATTAAATAACTTGACAAAGAAGGAAAAAATTACTACAAAGCTAAATGAAACACCTATTCACACTATGTTTCAAAGAAAGAAAGACGTTATCTGACTTACAAACAGACTCAAAGTTGACATCCCACAGGCCTGCAGTGAAAGAACCGGTAAAGAATGTACATCAGGAAGAAGAAATGTGAACCCAGGAAAACATAACAGGGGTCACATGGAAAGGAAAAAACCGTCTGTCTAATTTAGTATTAGTTTTAAAACAAGACATTAAAAACACATTCGAACCAAAATTCCAGATGATTACCACATGGAAGAATAGAGGAGAGAAGAATTAGCTAAAAAATAACTCATTTTTTAGGGAAGATATAAATACTAAGATACTCTATTATTGTTTAACACATTGCTCTCAGAAACTGATAAATCTGTGGGACAAAAGTAAGTAATGATAAAGAGGATTTGAAGAATGCAACATACTCGATCAGGCAAATAGACAAATCCCAATACACTGGCTTATTGTGAGACTTGTGATGCTGAAAACAGTCGTTCTCCTGACAGCATGATACCGCAATGGCATATCAATTTTCATGAATCAAATTTCCAATGCATATAAATCTAAAAAAATGGAAAATCCAGTATTTCATTGTATGCAACTAGTGATTCAACATGCAACAAATACCAGAAAAATAGAGACCCAGAAGTAGGTGTCTTTTTTGAGAAGACAGATATAACAGCTCTTTAGTGAAATGTTATGTTGGAATCTATTGCAATATTACACAAAAAGGATAATCCATTTAGACTAGGTATGTTTTCTCTGTGACTGTGATGGCAAAACTCTAAAGAATCCCCTGACTGCGATAACTCTTTGTTGATCTTAAAATACAAATACATAACACTCAGGAAAGGAAAGGAAGGAAAGATCTCCTTTCTCTCCTCACCTGAAACTCAATCTCCCACCTCAGAAGGATCACTGTCCGTATCTTCTCTGTTATGCAAAGGAATCAAAGAAAAGAAAAGTATTGGTATATATTAAAGTTTCAAGAGCTCAAAGCAAGAAAACCTAATGACCCCTGCAGAGGCATTGATGTAGTGTGAGCTCCATGTCATCTGCCCCGTCTTGTCTTTTATCACCGTGTTTGTCGGGACGTCCTTCTTGGCCCCTCACTCTCCCTGCCTCACTAGCCAGTCTGTCTGCATCAGTGCTACCACCAGTCTCTCTCTTGCCGTCTTCACTTTCTCTTCCTGTTTCCTGATATCTTCCTGAGTCACCAGAAGTTGTTTGCAAAGGAGCTGTGGGATGTACAGACCAGCTCCTGGGATCGTCTCTGCTGAATCTGAAGACCAGGCAGGGGAGGGCATGGGACTGGAGTTCAGACCACCTGCGAGCACACCTGGCAGGCATGCACCTGTGCAACTAGGTGCAAGATTCAGCAGGGTTTTGGCAAGGTCCAAAGGACTTAACGGTTCACCTGCACTCTGCAGGCCTGGAGACCTTGTAGTATCTTCTGCCAGCAGAGTTGTTGGGGCTGCTCCAACGTTTCCTCCCATTGATGGCATCCGACCTCATTGTCAGGATAGGATGTGATTCTAGTAACTGTCCTCTTGAATATGTAACTGGACATCCTCAAAGGGATGGAGATGCTCAAACCAGGCTTTGGGTTTGATTGGTTTCCACAATCATGTCGCTTCCTCTGTGATGATTTGACCACCATACTTCTTTTCCTCTTACCCTATAAAAATAAATTGTGAATGTCGATCAGAGTGATAAATGAAGCCTGCTTTCCCAGGACAATTATGTCAGATGCCTTGTACTTCTACCCTCCCTCTCTCCCTGTGGGGATTAATCTGACCTGTGTCCTGGGACGTCATCAAAGAGATTTGGGTCAAGAACAGAAAGCTCGAGGTCAAAATTCAGGACTACGGCAGGTCATTTCTTCTCCCCCATGTTGTTAGACACTTATGAGTATGACTTTATTCTCTTTTTGTCCTTGTCACTCTCAACAACAAAATCCCTGGTGCTCCCTGTCAGGACTCACGTTCCCCAGTCTTTTTCTAAATCCCAAATCATAGTATTCTTCTGTACTATATGACTATTCATTTGATTAACCCATTGACCAGTTGGTGTTCATAGCTCCATTAGAGCTTAAATCAGTAGTGAAATTATCATCCACCCCACTCCTAGTGAATCTTATTTTACAACTGTGAACATTAAATCTCAGTACAGAGAATGTATGTCTGAAAAAACTCAACTTACAAATGGAGAATGTGCTGTAAGTGAGAAGTACACACAGGATTTATGAAACCCAGGAAAAAAATGTAAACTCTCTCATTATTAAGTTTTGTATAGACTGACCCACATTGATGATATTTTGGTTATAGTGGGTTAAAATATACTATTAAAATTAGTTTCACCTGTTTGCTTTCATTTTTTAAAATGTGGCTACTAAGAAAAAAATTAAATTCTATAATATAGAGTGCTTAATGTTACTATTGGACAGTGCCGATGAAGCCATCAGTGAAAATAAATTCCAGAGAAAGTGGTCAGGGAAATTTTTTCCCTAGAAAAGGAGTCTACACTGGCCCACACTGCCAGATGCAGCAAAAACTGTCATACACACACACACACACACACACACACACAGACACTGACAGAATGAAACAAACCTCTTCCTAGAGTCACCACTTCTCCCATGGCATGAGGTTGCACTCCTACTTAGTCCTAAATGCACTAATCTCAAGAAAGAAGGCAGAAGTCAAGGTAATTTACCAGTTAGGAAGATCTAAAACCAGAGACTAAAGCTCAAGATATGTGGTGAATTTCCTGTCGTGGCTTCTGTTATTAATTCAATATGTTAAGGAGACTTTTCCAAGGAGGGTTGTTTTAAAACTCACTTTTTCTTTACTATGTAAAAATATACAGGCTATGTAAAGTATAATTACTCTAGCCAATCAATGAAAAGGAGATGATATAACACGAATACCCTTATTATAAGTCACTACTGGATTAGAGAGTCAGGGAACAGCTGACATTGGGTTAATTTGGCCTTAATTAGGCTGATTCTGATTTCATGATCGTCATATTGATTGTATTATGCTAGAACCTAGGAAACTTCCCAGCCTCCCTACTATTTAACCACAAAGGCCCACCAACCAGACCAGTCCTTGCTGACACATCCCCTGCCTCCATCCCTTCTGACAACCCTTGGAGGAATTTCCCCAAATCTCACTCTGTCCCTGTACTCTTCTACCTGCCCCATGGCCAGGGAATCATTTTCTCCAAGGCTCAGGCTCTGCGTGTGCCCAGCTCTGGGGATGGCACTTCTCCCTCGAGTGAAGACAAGGATCAGAGCGCAGACCCTGTGACCAGCAGCAATTGGACAAAGACTGGGGTTTGCTGACAGAAAAGAACCTTTAATGGGCACGGTTACCAGGGTCCAAGTAGCCCCAGTGATTCCTCCAGGGAATGTGATGCAGGACAGAGCAGGAATGTCTGCATGTGGTTCGGCTTGGGAATGCCTGTAGGGTGACATAGGTGACATTGGTAATGCATTCGCCAATGTTGTTCACTCATTTATTCATCGTATGTCATGGAGTGCATTCTACATACATCCAGGCAACAGTGTCACTCTCTGGGGCTCACAGGCAGTGTCAGAAGAATTTCTAAATTTTATTTCTAATATATAGGTACAACACTGGCAATACACTAGGTGTTCCAAGCATTTTTCAAACACTAACTTCTTTAATACTCTCCATAAACCTACAAAGTAGGTATGCTGATCATTATTGCCAACTGAGTGATGAAGAAACTGAGGCACCAATCAGGTAAATAACTCAGTCAATACAAATATCTAGTAAGGGATTGAGCTGGAATTTGGACATGAGGAGTTAGCTCCATACTCTGTGCTCTTAACCACGACATTTACTCTCTAAAGACTTCACATCATGAAAAAATTTGATAAGTTATTCATTTTCTTGGTGCATGGAGTAGCCACACTATTTTATCTGTGTCTGAAAAATAGAATACCTGCGTAGAAACTACTGCACATACTCACTCAAATTACATCTACCAATGTCCCCAGTCCCTGAAAATTAATACAGAGACAGGGACAGGGGTTGGGGGAGGGGCTGGATGGGATTTAACCCACCAGGAGCTGCTGGGACCAGGGTCTCACCAGGATCTGCAGGACCCTCTCAGTGGAGTTGAACGTGGCTGAGCCGTTGCTCATGTGTGATGAATACTGGAGGGTGGAGATGGTGACATTGACTATGAGGGTCTTCAGGTTGTGCCCCAAAGCTGCAAGACGAGAGGGAGAGCGATGGCCATCTCTGAAAGCTGGCCTGAGACCACACCAGAGTCCTGCACTCATTATAATCTGTCATCTTCTGTCCTAGTGGCACCACCACCCACCCGTGTGGTCACCCAAGTCAGAACCAGCATATCTGCTCAGCTCCTCCTCCCTCCCAGTAACACCCATTCACCTTGCACACTGGTCCTCACATACACTTCCTCTCTCCATCCCTGTCCTAGCTCAGGTCTTAACTTCCTTCACCCGGACCAACACCCCAGCAGACTCACTCGATGCTCTGTCTAAAGGATGTTCTACGTGGACTACTAGAAGGATCTTTCTGAAATGAATACCTCACTAGGGCCACCACTGCTCTAGTACCACCCATGGCTCCCTATGGCCTTCAGTTTTTAGTTCAACCTTCTTGACCTGGCACTCAAGGCTCTACTCAATCTGGCTCCTGCTGACCTTTCAGTCTCATTTTATCCATCTACTGCGGCTTAAACATTAAGCTTCACGCAACCCAAATTCTCCCCATAGGGCATGTTGTTTCTGGCCGGAGACTTTGCTCATGGAATCTTTCTGCCAGGAAAACCCTTCATCCTCTATTTGCCAGGTTCCCTCCTACTCATTCTTAAAGACTCCATCCTGGTGAAAATTTGTCTAGCAAGCTCTTCCCCTCCAAATTATGCCAGGTGCCTCTCCCCAAAATATCCCACATTGTATTATAATGGTGTGTTAATTTCACAAGACTAGGGCTCTCTGAGGGCTGGACTTATACTGAATCATTGGTATAATCTTTGTGATCAGCATGATTGCCCTAAAACCAGAATTTCACACCCTGGCTTCCCAGCTCCTGGATCACAACTGGCTGGTGGACGAGTAGGGCTGGAGAACTTCTCTTGAGAAGGAAAAGGGGCACCCAGATACCTGTGGTGGCTTCTGGTGGCACAGGTGATGATCAAGTATGCAGGGACGTGGTCACCGGCTCGGGAGCTGGGGCAACGGCTGTCATCAGGGAGGGATAGAGTGGGAGGATCCCCCAGGCTCATCCGGTCTCCAGCAGTGGCTTTCCCAGGACCACCATTCACAGGTGAAGCATAAAGGAGAGTGAGGGGACGGGTGACTGTGTGAGTAGAGGGATGAGCAAGCCTGTGGATGAGAGGAGCCCAAGAGAGAGAGATAGGTGAACAAGAGAGACTGAACTTGGTGGAGAGACAGATGGACGGAGAGAAAACTGGACAGACGGATGGAATATCTGGAAAAGGAGGACCAAGGGCGGGGCTTTAGGAGAATTAAAGTGAAAACCACGTGGGGTCAGAATGTGGTGGAGAACATGTCTGTGTCTAAGGCTTTCTCACACTGGGCTGGGACTCTCCACCAGAACCCGGGAGGGAGAGAAGGGATGAACTAGGGCCCTTCCAGGTGCTTCCATCACCAAGGACAGCAGGTGAAGGAGAACAAGTGCTCCCCAACCCCAAATGCGGATGGGACACAGGAGATCAGGACCAGGAATACTCACTGGTGGTAGTCGGGGCCACGGCTCCATAGGTGTAACCTGTGGAGAGAAGGCGAGAGGAGCTGAGCAAGAGTTGGGGTGAACAAAAGGATTAAGGGAGAGGGAGGATGTAGGGACCTTTGTGGGAACAGCAGAGGGTAAGTGGGGAGGGGTGTTCAGGGGGGAGGCAACGAGATGGAAAGAGGCTGGACCCAGTGATCACACAGTGATGAGAAGAGTGAACCCAGACCTGGAGGATAGAGCAATGGATCATAGCTCACTTTAGAGCAATGGAGGCAACACAGTTCTCCGACTGGGAGAGACAGTGTGGCTGTAGCACAGCCCCTCACCACTGACGTAGAGGCTGTCCCAGTCCAGGGTGAAGGAGCCCAGGTGGGTGACGCGCTGGGTCTCATGGCTCAACTCCCAGTTAGTCGCTCTCTGTCCAGCCTGGGACGTGCGGGGGTCAGAGTGGAAGGTGCAGATGAGGTCCACCCCAGTGTTTGCCCCACCCTTCTCAAGCCTGGGTGAGGAAGATCATGGGGATGTGGAATACTGAGCAGGGTCATTCTGGGTGTGGATAGCGAGAGAGGGGAAGGGAGGAGGCTGATGGAGATGCTGAAGGGGCTGCTCTGATGTCTGGAGGGGCTCTCCTCGGTGTCTCCCGTCTGAGACAACCCCCTCACAAGTAAGGCCTGACTTTCTTTAGGATGTGGAGGGGGCCTGTGAGTGGCAAAGAGGGGTGAACACACAGACCTGGGTGAGGGGGCGTCTGCAGGTCTGCACGGACAGCAGCGAGAACAGTCAGTGCCCTGTGCCATCTGACACATGCAGGCAAGAAAGTACCGTTATGTTCTCTCGGTTCTACACTCCAAAGTCTGTTCTTTCTACTTCTTTCTTACTCCACAGCCATCACCCAGGCCTAGGGAACAATCACTTTATTCCTAATCTTATTCCCAGCACCTCCCATCTTGCCTCTTAAGTCTTCATTCTTAACCATGAAGTCCATTTTAACCCACGTGCTTAGACCAAACGCTAATCACATCATCCTTCTACTCGCATCTCTCCAGAGTCTTCCCACTGGTCTTAGAACAGAGTCCTAAGTCACACCTGATCTGGTCCAGCCTGTCCCCCTCGCCAGTGTGGCTCACGCCCCTCCCCCTGTGTTCACTCAGCTCAGCCATCCCTGTTCTCAGTTCATGGACACACCAGGCTCTCTGCTTCAGGGGTGTCCTCATGCGGGTCCCTCTGCCTGAAATGCTCTCTTCAACACACTCCCACACCCTCACTCCAGTCTAACCCTCCAATTAGCTAAATCCAGTCCCAACTCTAGCTCTGAAGCTAAATATCAGTCCTTCTCAAGAGGGCTTCCCTGCCCCCTCAGGTTGATTCCCCTTGTGCCAAACTCCTACATCACTCTCATCATTAACATTTCAAAATCCAAATTCCCAAATACAATATAAATTCCATGGAGGTGGGACAAGGTCTCTCTGGTTCTCCAGGTCCCCATGCATGTGTCCCAGGGCCTAGCTCATGAGATGAGGAACCATCTCGGTATGTCTAGGACTGCCCTGGTTTGAACACTACCCGTCCTGTGTCCTGGAAATCCCCTCTTTTCTGAATAAGCGAGGATGGTTTGTCACCATAAATTATACACTCAAAGACTATCTATTGCATGACAAGCACACATTCCCCTCAAGAACATCACAGGAAAGCTAAAATGAAAAAGGCACACACACATACACACACAATTAGTAGAGGCCAACAACTAAATACAAAATTACTTAACAAGATTCTCTGCAACGTGAATCACCAGACCGTTATTTCAGAAAAGTTTCAAGAAACAAAGTTAATTCCCTTTAGAAGGCAAGGTGGTGAGGACAGTCTTTTTGGAGACTAGTGCCCTTCCCTGCAATCTACTCTGTTGCTCAGTACTCTTCCAAATGATTTGAAATGTCATAAAGAAAAAAAAATGCTCAAAATAAATCTGGCTACTGGCAAATTCAATTTTAAATTTGTTATTAAGTTCAAATCATCTTTTTCCCTGAATGCTCCTCTATTTCAAATTTTTGTGGAGGATTTATAGGACTTTAGAACTCAAACTGAATGGGTCTAAGGAATGTTGCTGAGTATCCCTCCTAATATTTAATGGGATGTCTTCTAATACTGCATACACACGCAAAACATTTTTGTATTTATATTATATATAAATCCTGACTTTTGAGTATTATGCAATGCAAGTAAATCTATATTTTCTACTATAATACACATTTGTAGTTATTTACGTTTGTTTCATGTGTTCTTATTTGCATATAACTGTACTTACTGAAATATTTACCACACAGAAACACACACAGCTTACCATCTTTCCCTTGAATATAATCCATCAAACATCAATAATTTTTCTCAAGATACCTTCACTCTCAGTGACTCCATGTGGTGACAACCCGAGCCCAGGAAATCTCACTAGCAGGTCTTCTGCACAGCAGAGGCTGCCGGAACCTCTTGGTACCAGGTCCACAGGGTACTCACCTGGCCACACAGAAATCCATGGATCAGCGAGGACAGGTGGACCCTGAGCCTGGTTTCACCTCAAACTTGAGCTCCACGGATGCTTCTCGTGTCTGAGGGGGGAAAAAAAGGCGCAAACAAGCTTTTGAGGCCTTTTATAGGGTGTTGGATGGAAAGTTCACCCCATTCACTCTTCTTTTTTTGTATTTACTGATTTAACTGTAACTGTTGGCTGTGACTGGATTTTCCCGATTCCTATCCAGCCACCTGCTCCCCAAGATGGGAGAAACCAGCTTCGTGCTGTCTGCACTTGACTCGCTCAACTCACTTGGCTGGACAGAGACTTTTTGGTGACTCCGGACCCTTTAAACAAGCTTGTCATTTAGGGACCCTGTAAGTGACTCGGCTGACTTGTCAAAAATTTCCACACTTCATTCAGGGCTCGGGAGATTTTCAGGCCCTGGAGCAGGTCTCCCAACCTCGGCACCACTGACATTTGGGGCCGGATAATTCTCTGTCGGGCCGTCCTGGGCCCTGGAGGACGCTGAGCAGCATCCCTGCCTCCCCCTCTAGATGCCAGGAGCGCCCCATTTGTAACAACCCAAACACCATCTGCAGATGTGGATAAGCCCCCTGGGGACAAAATCACACGGAGGACGATGACGGGGACTCTGAAGAGGGGACGGCGGCGCCCGGAGCCAGGAGGAACAGCAGCCTCGGGAGCCCTGAGCAAACAGCCCGGGGGGAAAATGGAGCTGCGGGGGGGACGGAGGGACGCCGGGCCCTGACGGGGCTGCCCGCGGCACAGGCCCCTACCTGGACCGTGACTGGAGCCGGGACCACCCGCCGCTCACTGCGTCCCGCCCCTTCGGCCAAACGTCCAAGGGTATCCTGTCCGCGCGTAGAAGAGGGGACACATTGCGTAGACCCGCCGCTCCTTCCACGGCGACGCCTGCGCTTCCACTTTCAGTCTCGGGCGGTCGTTCGGGGACGACGAAGGTTTGGGGGCTGTGAGTTGACGCGGCGAGCGGGGCGGGGCCGCGCACCCCAGCCTCGGGGCAGGTGTGTAATTTCTAGAGTGAGTGCGAAGCTGGAAAGCGGGCTGCGTCAGCACCAAGTACAGGGACAAAATCTAGGGGTGGAGCTGTGCACAGGAACCAGCTCTAGGGGCGGACTGTGGGCGGGGATTAGGGTGTGAGTGACTCCAGGACCGGGGGGGCGGTTCTGTGGGCAGTGGGCGGGGACCAGGCTGTGGGCGGAACCAGGCCCGAACGTTGTGGGCGGAGACCAGTTCCAGGGCCGGGAAGAGGCGGGGGTGTGGCTGGAATAAGTCAGACAGACTTCACAGGTGGAGGAAATCAGCTCCAGGTGCGGGGCTGGAGGCGGGGATCTCCGTGGACCCCTAGACTGTACAGGTAGCTGGATGTTGAACAGCTGTTCTTCAATCCTTTCCCCACGTTTACACAGCCTAATAGAATGATGGGCCCATATTTAGAATTCTAAATATTTGTGCGTGTTTGCTCTTTTTAATTTCGTTAAAAAATTGTATCATATATTTACATTTCTCTACAACTTGCTGTCCCAAGCCAGTAGATAAGGATATAACGCTATTTTAATTTTAAAAATCTGGGGGGAGGGAGGCCACTACATCGTAGATGCACATGTAGGAAAACTTCAAAGAGCGGTACAAAGTCAATAAAATATTCTCACTCTACCACTGTCTCCCAGTCCTTTTGCACAGAGATAAACGTCCTTTCCTCCTCTATCCTTCCAGACATACTGTGTATATGTGGGACGGTGTATATGTTCAAGCCCAAGAGGGATGTCCCCAAGCAAAACATTAAGTCCATGAATTGTCTCAAGAGTCAGAAGTTACTGAAAAGAGATTTAAATTTCTGGTGGAAGGAGATGAACCAGTGATGAATCCATAGGAAGACAACAAAGAACAAGAGAATTTTACCATTTAAAAGGTCAAAGGAAAAAGTGAGAAGGAAAATGTATTCATAATATCTGATGTAACACATCTCTCGATAACATTTGTATGCTATAAAATTGTAAACACTTATGTCATAAAACAGTAGACATTGAATTCTGATTTATCCTAATTCATTAAATAGTTATATTGGGCAAAGGGAATTATGTTTTTAACATATGTAAGAACTCTTCATGTTGATTTTTTCAGAGAAGAAAGAAAATATAAATAGTCAAAATAGGAAAAATGAAAGAGCTGTATGAATAGCTAATTTAGAAATATAGATTTTCAACCAGAAAATTAAAGAAGTTGTTTTTGGAACCAGAGTCAAGAGTGGGGAAGGTAGCTTTTCATTATAAGGCTTGAAGTATTATTGGAGAGATGTGCGTATACATACACACACACGCACACACACAGGAGCCTGAATTTGTATTCCAAAGGCATCTAACTCTACAAAGAGTTTGTAAAAAGGATTCACTTTACAACAGTAGAACGTATTTTGAAAACTACAGACTTCAAGCATTAAAAAAGCTGTCATCATCCCGGTGGAAAAATGAATGAGACATCACTTTCCCACCGACTTGGTGATAAGCATTTTACATACATTACTCTTGAGCATTTTCACAGCAACCCATAAGGAAGATGGTATTATCTATCTCCATTTTGCAGATGAGGAAATTGGTGACAACATATTGTTAAAATTTTCATATAAGTTCTCAATAGATATTGTTTTATGTTAAAATTGTTTATTGAATTTTCTTTTCATTAATAAAATGATATGTGCCATTCTTACAAATAAGCAAAGGGTGTGTAAAAACAATTTAGCAAAATGACAGTTTTCTTTTGATGTAATTAAATATAACAATCATTTTATTATTCTTCTGCTCTCTGCCTCACATCTACGAAGATATTTCCTATCCTAAAGGCTTACTAGAAAACTCTACTAAAAATCAAGAATCAGGGAATACCTGTATTATGCAAGGTTCCTGAATACATGCAAAAAAAGCCATTATAACAAATTTTTGCACGAAAATCTTAGCTCATTCATGAACTGATAACAACACAAATCATGATTAGGCAAGGTATTTCTGTAGAATGACAAATATTTAAACTTTAGACATTTAGAAAGGTAGTTCATTACAGTAACTAATGTGTATAAGAAGAATTTTTTCAAACTCACTAAGTGCCAGGAAATTGTTTGACAAAATGCACCGCAATATTATTCACAATAGCCAAGAGATGGAAACTACCTAATTGTGCATCCGTGGGTGAAAGGATGAAGAAAATCTGGGGAATCTATACAATGGAATATTAATCAGCCTTAAAAAGGAAGGAAATCCTGTATTCAGAATTGCTTGTCCGGATCATTTCAGTAGCCATGTGCTTTCTTGCTTAGTCCCCTCTTGTCCATTCGCCAACCAGATACCAGGGTGATCCTTTTACGATGTAAGCGCCGCGACCTCTAATGGATCCCTAAAAGAGATTCTGGAGGTAGACTGCCTGGGTACCAACTGTGTGACTTTGGTCAATTATATAACGTCTAATATTCCTCATCCATACAATAGGGGTTAATAGTATTGTCTCCATAGCATTGTTGTGAGGATTAAATGAGTGAATACATGTCAGATGCCTAGAATGTGCCTGGCACATGGTAAGGCAACATGAAAAATTTAACTGTAATTATAACCAAATTAAATATTGTGACGGCCTATTAATTAAGTTGAACCATATGAAATTTCCAATATTCAACCATTTTGACCCATTATTATTGTTGAATAAATGATAAAACTCAGTGAAGGCAGGTTGTGTAGAGTCAAAAAGGATCGGATAAATGAAAATATTTTTAGAAAAATAAGCTGAAATAGATTGCTTTGCAATTTACAAAACAGTTTCTCATACTTTGTTTCATTTAATCTCTATAGAATGCTTTTCAGGGTATTATTACCACTGTCTCTAAAGGAGTAACTGACTTTCCCCAAATCACACCACATTAAATAACACAATTAGAGTGGAAACATCATTTCAATATAAATCCCATATGATATTTTGTTTCTCCTTCATAATAACATCTGTCCTCTCAAGAAAGTGAGGAAATAATGCTGATTCATAGGAACTTAGTCTTAAAGAGACATACTCTCAGATGATAAACACTTTGTCTTTGAAACAGGGGTGTTGCGAGAATAAACTTGGGACCAATGCTTTCTGGGTTTTCAAGTCCATGATTAGAGTTCTGGGAAACAGTAAAATTAGGGAAAGGGTGAAAAATAGTCCAGAATGAAAAAAGTTTGACGTATGTGTAACTTTGTTGATCACCTCAAGTTTCTCTTTTAGTTTTTGGTCTGTGTCACCCTACTAGAATATAAATGCTCTTAGGATAGATCACTGCTATCGTGCAGCAAGTGGTAGGCGCTGAGTAAATATTTATTAAAGGAATGAAAGTGGCCTTGAATACATCTGCTCTTTACTCACCAGAGAACAGCCCCATAGCAGGCAAATGGCATCATTAACAAAATTTTAAAAATCATATCCTTATTAGCTCATAACCATGGATACAAGGCTCCCATTTATTTCATACTTTCTAAGTACTTCAGCATTCTGTTATATTAGGGAGTGTTTCCACAGCCTTGCTGTAAAATAAAGCAAGACTTTTTGGCCCATTGATTGCTGGTTCCAGCAAGGCCCATCCCTATACTTACCTCTAAACAATTAACTATAGATTTGTTATCCCAATGAACTGCGATTTGGTATGGAACCTGTTTTATCAGTGTCATGCAAAAGTAGATATTTGATATGTCTTTAAGTGGTGATATGGATAATAATGTTGATGCAGAAGAAAACTAAAAATTCTCTCTGGTCTTTGTCAAGGGCATGTGGGTGAAGGGTATCTTGGAGTCACTGGATTTGAGAACTCAAAAAGACTCATCCAACTCTTCATGTTACAGGTGAAGAAAATGAGGTCTAAAGAGGTTGAGAGATTTGACCAAGACTAATTCCTGTGACTAGAGAGCAATCCCCTGATTCTCAGCTGGCCACATTGCATAACATCTCCAGCTCCAAACAGCCACAAGAAGCAAGTCTGTTGATGTCCAGCTAGAAATGATTCCCCTTCACGTTTTTACTTTCTCTCTCTTAGATGCCTGCTCTGCCCTGACAAGGAATTTATCTGATGTTTACTCTACACTTAAGAAGAGGAAAATACTCATGGGAAACACTATTGTGATTCAGTGTGGCACTGGAGAGCACAGTCATGAAAAAATGAGAATCAAAAGAATAATAGGTACATAATATTAGAGAAGAAGAGAAAATCTATTATTTTAGTGGGACATAACTTATAAAGTTTAGAACTGGTAAATAAGTGGAGGAATGCGAAAGGAAGCTAGATTCCTATATGAAACTTCAAAAATACTGTGACATGAGCAAGAATTAGTTTAAACATGTTAATAATTATTCCATTCATAAGAGCAATGAATTATTTAAGATAAGTAGTTAAAATAATTGGAACTACACATTAATTATATGAAGAAAATTATAAAGAGATACAAAGCATGTAAAAGCTCAGGTTAAATGGAGAGATATACTATACTTGTGACTGAAAACAGTGTTTCAAAGATATCAGTTTTCCAAACATTATTCAGATTCCATATGCTTCAAATCAACTTTTAAAATGATGCAGTATTTGTTTTATAGACTAAAAGATATCCATTTGTAAAATAAAACACTGGACCATCAACTAACATTATTCACAAGTAAATCATTCCAAATGGATTATAGGGCTAAAATTAAAAGTAAAAATCCACCGCATATAACAGTGATGGATGACAATATAGAAGAATATCCATAATCTTAAAATTAGTGAAGATATTCTTAATATATATGCTTAAAGATGTCTGGTTCAAAAGAGGAAGGAGTAAAAGTAAAATGGAACATGATATGGTCTCTGTCTTTCAGAGACTTAATCTAGAGAAGAATATTCCAGTCTATGATATTGGATAAAGAAATAGAAATCTGTGATAATTACACAAATAATGAGAGGACATATTTATATGGTAGCATAATGTATCAGTTAGGTTCTGCTGTATAACAAAATATCCTAAAAATTGGTAGCTTCTAATAAGAATAGTTTATTTTTTCTCAAAGTTCTGTGGGTTAACTGGGAAGTTATTTTGATCTGGACCTATTGGTGGCTCAGCTGGGATTGAATGGTCTAGGACGGCCTTACTCACATATCTGATTGTTGACTTGAAGTCACCTGGAGTGATGGAGATGTGCAGTCTATCTAGACTCATTCACATATTGATGGCCTCAGGCTTCCCAAGGGCAGCCAGAGAAGGAGAAGTACCAAAAATGAGCAATTGTTTTTCAAGCCTTTGCTTATGTCATTTGCTAATGTCCCATTGGCCAAAGCAAGTTACAAGACCAAGTCTACCCAGAGTCAACGTGGGATGCTATGACCAAACAGACAGAGGGAGAGGACTAATGTGTGGCCATTTTTGCAATCTTTCACACATAATTTTAGAGGAGAATTAGTATGAATGTTTATGTATTTGTTCATTTGAATGACAGAGGAAAATTGTACAAAGCCAAAAGAAACGTAAAGCAAAAAATTAAGCAGAGATGTAAGGTAAGTTTAGTTGGTATTTAAAGTGGGTCTGCAAAAATGTGGTAGTTTATTTTTCAAGTGTATGCAAGTTCTTGTGACCTATGAAAATAACTTACATTTTGATTATTTTCTCCCCGAATGTGTTTTATTCGTTAACACTGTTGAAGTGTTTCTCTCTGGCCTTAGGAAAATAACGTAGCACTTGGGAGCAAATATGCAGCCTAATAGCCCCACACTGGAGGCCAAGATGGAGAAGACCACCACGGCCACCATGACCTTGCCCTTGGTGCTGTGGTAGACAGGGAGGAAGGTGATCCAGACACTGCAGAACACCAGCATGCTGAACGTCAGGAACTTGGCTTCATTAAACGTGTCAGGCAGGTTCAAGGCCAGGAAAGCCACTGTGAAGCTACCCAGGGCCAAGCAGCACAGGTGTCCAAGGACAGTAGAAGGCAGTGACCGAGCCCTTGTTGCACACGATGAAGATGTGGCGGTGTTCAGAGTGTGCATCTGTGTCAATGAAGGGAGGAGAGGTTCCCAGCCAGATTCCACAGAGACTCAGCTGGATAAAGGAGGAGATGGGAATGATGAAGTTAGGTTCCTCTGACACCAACCACTGCCTCATCCTTCTCCTTGGTGCAGTAACCTTGAAGGCCACAGCCACAGTCATAGTTTTGGCCAAGACACTGAAAACTGCCACAGTAAATACAACTCCAAATGTGATTTGTTGAAGACTGCAGGTGGCTGTGTTGAGACGACCAATGAAGAGTAAGGAGCAGAGGAAGCAGAGGGTGAGGGAGAAGAGCAAGATGTAGCTGCGAGTCCGATTATTGGCCTTGACTATGGAAGTGTCTTGGTGCTTCACAAAGACCCCCAGCACCACAGCTGTGAGGAGAGAAAAGCACAGAGCTGTGCAGGCCAGGGCCATCCCCAAGAGGTTCTCATAAGCCAGAAAGGTCACAGCTTTTTGGAGGCAGCGATCTTGCTCTCTGTTGGCATACTGATGATCTGGACACTTCACACACTGATCCATGTCTGGGGAGAGATGCAAAGTGTCCTCAGCCCAGGCTCAGTCATTCTCTCTTATTTGCATGCCCCCAAAGAAGACATTGGGTAAGTTTAGCCAATTGTCTTCCTTTGTTGCTCCAGGCACCAAATAACAGAATGCTCTGCAGAGAACCATTCCCAGTTAATACTGCCCATCTTCTTTCTGGTTAAGTAAACAAAGCTATTATCCTTCTCAGTAATTATCTTGCATATTCATGAATGCTCTTTTTTCTCAGCAGAAAACCAAAAGTCCTCCCTGTCTCTCTAAGCTGTACCCCTGTAAACTATGGCCTAGATTTACTCATTCAATGAGCAAGCAGTTATTGGAAAACCTCCATGAGCCAGATAATATGCTACATTCTAGGGAAACAGAGATGACCAAGTCATAGACCTCACTCCTAGGGAGTTTCAAAATAAGACCCTTTATACCATCTAAAATGATCTCCAGTACATTTCATCTTGATTTCGCTTCCACCACTTCTGTTAAGATTTTAGTCACTTCTCTCCTATGTTATCATAAGGTCTCTTTACTCTGGTTCCCTGCCCTTGTCCTGCATCACAAGTGATACTTCTACATGTAAGTGGAATCATACTTATCCTCCATTAAAAAATCCGACAAACTCTTAAGAAGACCAAAAAGACTGTATAACCTTGGTCTTGCCTACCTCTACTACCTCTGCTCTGATTTTTAAGATTCCCACATCTTCATGTGGTTCTGAAAGTGTTCCGTGCCCACTCATCCCTGCAGGTATCAATACATGCTTTGTCCTTCTACAGGGGCATTGCTTCTTCCTCTTTACATCCCCTTAAATTCTCTCACTTTTCACATTTAGAACTACAATCTGCCTGATAACGTTTTCTGTGGATGGTGTGAGTTATGGTTGGCGAGTCATTGTCTTCTTCATGAAGACAGCCAATTTACCCAACATGGTTTATTGAAAAGGCTTTCATTTTCCCACTCCTCCTCAGTGTTTCCTTGTAAATCAGACGTCTATACGTGAGTCCCTATATGAGCAGTTTGTATCTGAACTTACCATTTGGTTCCGTTGATTTTCTTGTTTATCATCTTGATGAACCTCCTCTATTGTGATGCTATAATACTTGATGTCAGGTAGAGTAAGTCCTCCCACTCTATTCTTTGTCTTCAAGATTTTCTTAGCTAAGTTTTTCCTTTATCATTTCCATAAGAATTGTATCAATTGTAATTTCCACAGAACGGGTCAGCATTTTAGCTGCAATTTTGTGGAAGCTGTAGATTAATTTGGACAGTTTTGATATCTGTAGAATTTTAAGTCTGTTCAGTCACGAATTTTGTTTATCTCTCCACTTCTTTCAATCTTCCTCCATTTTTCTAAATGCTGTTCTATAAATTAATGGACAGAAATCTTTTGAAAGTCTCATTAAAGTTATTTCTAGGTACTTCATACTTTAAGATCTTGTAAATGTCATTTTTTAAAATTTAAATTTTGAATGTCTTATGACGGGTAGATGGAAGCAAAACTTTGTATATTAACCTTGTATTCAGCCACCACTAAACTCAGTTAATCCATTAATTTATATGGATTTTACATTTATACCATAATATCATCTGAAGATAACATCAATTTTACTTCTTCCTTTGAAGTAAATTATTCCTTTTATTTCTTTTCCTGCCAATATTGTATCAGGCAAGACCTCCAGCAAAACGTCTAATAGAGGCAGTGATGTTAAACATTCTTCTCTTATCCTTGCTTTCAACAGTGCACCATAAAGTTCCATTCTGTGAATACTATATATGGGAGTAAGAGAGTTTCCTTCTGTTCCTGATTTGGTAAGGGTTGTTTCTGTTGTTGTTGTTTGTTTTAAAATATGAATAGGTGTTTAATTTTACTAGTTTTTCTTACAGTTATTGAGATTATTATTTCTCTTTTTTCAGAGATTAGTATACTGAATTACATTGCATGAACCTAATTTGGTCATGATATGTCCTTCTTATAAAATATAGCTAGATTTGGAACGTTGAATTGATGTGATTTTTTTTTTTATTTTAGAATAAATGAATTTAATCCAAGAAAGAGAGTGGCCTGTAATTTCCTTTCCTGCAATGATTTTGTTAGATTTTGGTACCAATGTTAATCTGGTCTCTCAAAGTGAGTCAAAAAGATTTCTGTATTTCCTATTCTCTGGAAGAGATTGAGTAGATGTATATTATTTCTTTCCTGAATGTTTGGGAAGATTCATCAGCTTTGTACCGAATAAATAGCCTACAATTCAAGTTTCTAGAAATGTTTTAAAGTATGGTCTCAATTTCTCTAATAGGTATGGAAATATTCAGATTTTTCATTTTTCTTGAGACAGTTTTGTAACTTTTATTTGCCTGGAAATTTGTGAATTTCCTCTAGATTTTCATTGTATCAACATGATGTTATTTATGTTTTCTTCATGCTAAAAATTTTCCATATGATCTGCACTGATTACTCCCTTTTCAGCCTTGGTATTTTTTTGTTGCAATTTTTCTCTTTTGTTGAACACTAGTACTAGGATTTTATTGAGTATATTTGTCATTTATTAGAATCTAATTTAGTTTTACTTATCCTTTTGATGTTTGCCTTTTATTGTGTTAACACTTCCTCTAATATTTACTATTTTGTGTTTTCTATTTTCCTTTTATTTTCTGCTCTTTTTCTAGCTTGTGATGAATGCTTAGAATTTAGAACTTCAACCTTTCTATATTTAAATATACACAATAATATATAAATATATATAATCAAGGCTTATATATTTCTCTCTAATGATAGTTCTAACTCCCCCCCATAAGATTTGATGAATAATATTTTTAATTGGAAATACATTCTAATATCCATCATAGTTTACTCATTAATCATCGGTTGTTTACAAGTGTATTTATTAATCCCCAAGCATGTAGGAATTGAAGTTAGTGGACGTAGTGTTCTTTAGATGTGCATATGGAACATATACCCAAATTTACCACGTGCCAAATGTGCATGTGGAAGCTTTATCCAAATTGACGATATGCCAGACTATATCATCAATCTCAGTACATTTCAAAAAAATTGAAATTATACAAAAGATGTTGTGAAAATAAGCTTCATATCAATCACAAAAATAAAATTAGATAATGCCACCATGGAGGTTATTCCAGCATTGCACCATTTAATATCATAAATCTGAGTAATTCCAAGATGTTAATTATGGTATGAAAAATCTTCAGTGTTGGTTTTCTGTCCCTCCTCTACTTCATGACCCAACTCCCAAACCCACATTGTCTGTGTTCTAGTCATGTTGAACCTCTACTCAGTTCCCTAGAATATTAAATGCAGGGCTAATTTGCCAGTTTCTGCCATTTCTAAGAATTCCACCAAGAATTTAATCCGCCTTCATTAGTCTGATATAATACTAATGCTACTGCCTCTATGAAGAAGTCCATGGCACTTCCCTCCCCACAAACATATATCCTATCACTTATTTCATCCCATGGGTCTCTGCGTACCTATATTGCAGCCCTATGTCACCACCTTGAATTCACATCACTACATGTTGTCTCCCCTACTCACCTGTGAACTCAAGGAGATCAGGGACCAAGCTGTACCATAAGCTCATTGTACACCATGGAAATACTTACTTCTTAAATCAAACACAACCTTCTGAGCTCCTGCTCTGTGCCAAGAACAGCACCAGACACTGGAAAGATAAGGATTTGTTCAATGTGATCTAAATGTAGCTTTAAAGAAGATGAAAAGTAAGGACTTACAATACCATGTATTAGATTCCATGAGAGAGATTTAAGTTAGGTTACTGTGGAGTGGTCATAAAGGGTTTCCTTGAGATGATAATGTCTGCAATGATGTTAAAATGAGTAAAGCAAGCTAGTTCAAGGTAGAGAGAGAGTGTATCATTTTCGGAGGAAATATTATTGGCTATAAAAGTTAAATTACTTAATGGAGGAAGGAAACATTTTGACCCTGCAGTCCTCATCCAGAGCTTTTCTGTTTCTTTGGGAGAACGGTGCATACAAAAGAGAGGTGGAGAGCCAGCCCTGATGGCCTAGTGGTGAAAGGTCAGTGCTCACCACTTCAGTGGCCCAGGTTGGTTTCCTGGTCATGGGACCACACCGTCTCTCTGTGAATTGCCATGCTGTGGTGGTGGCTCACATAGAAGAACTAGAATGATTACGACTAGGATATGCAACTATGTACTAGGGTTTTGGGGACAATAATAAAAGAGGAAGATTGGCAACAGATGTTAGTTAGCTCAGGACAAATGTTTCCCTTCAAAAAAATAACAGATGTGGAGAATGTCGCTGCAAGGCATATACTCACCTATCTCATTGGAAATCTCATCTCTTGGCAGGGAATGCAATCAAAACAACAGGCAGCCTTGCTCTCCTGAGTGCTCTTCCTGAATCCCGGACTGCAACTCTCACTGCATACAGAGTGTGGAGTCTGGAGAAAATCAGATAACACTTGGTAACAGCTGTGACTTTTACCTAATTTTCCAGTAACTAGAGTGTTTTAGAGTATTGAGTCTTAACAAAAGTAATCTTGAAATATCTTAATCCAATTCATTGGTTGGATGCCATGCTTATTGTATGATACAAAACACTGGTACACCTCAGACATATTGTGGATTTGTTTCCAGAGGACTGCAACAAATCAAATATTGCAATAAAGTGAGTCACGCCAATTTTTTGATTTCCTAGTGCATTAAGAAGTTATGTTTACTCTATACTGTAGTGTAATAAGTGTGCAATAACATTATCTCTAAAAAACATGTACATAACTTAATTTTTTTTTAATTTATTCCTAAAAATTACTAACCACCTTCTGAACCTTCAGCAACTTGCAGCCTTTTGCTAATGAAGGTCTTGCTTCCATCTTGGATTATTGGTAAAAGAAAAAATTACTTCAGTTGGAAGTGAATTGTTAAATTCCCATATGTGACCCTTTATGAAGCTCTGAGGGGGCACAAAACCCCAACAAGAGTTTGGTTATTCATGTGTGGTGTAAGTAATTATGATTGGGTTCAATCCACCTCAGTAATTCCCGTGTCCCACTCAATCACCTCCTCAGATAAAGACAATTCTTGACCACGTGGAGCATGTTGGGAATATTCTCCTACTTTCACCTTAAGTCCAAGACCTTCGGGAAAATTCCAAAAGTTGAGAATGGTTTACTCTGAATCTGATTTTCCTTCATCAGCCAAATTCACTGAGTCACCAGCAGGATTGTTAAATTCTATCTTCCTCATAAGGGGGTGCAGCTAAAAGAGACACATCATCCTGTGGTAAAGTGGGCCCGGGTGTTAAAGAGAAAACCCTGAATTGGGGACAGCCTTTCATTGTCTGTAATCCTTGCTTCATAATGTAACTTTATTACAAGTATCCAATGAAGTAAAGCAAATTAAATCATATGGAGAATTAAAATATCATAACGTTTCTAAAATATCTGTTAGTTTCAAGAGAAAATGCCTAAAGACAAGAATATCAAGACGATCAGTGGTGATAGGATTCAGACAAATCTCGAGTACAAGGTACAATCTAGCCACCCTCATGCACTCTCTGAATTTTCCCAGACCATCAATCTGCAAAATGATGTTAGCAATACCTAAATTTGTTGCAGAATTAAATGAGATCATTTATGTAAAGTATTCACTATGATGTTCAGCACAAGATAGGCACATAAAGGGTAAGTTCTCTTCTTCTTGGCATTGAAGAGCTTCATTGGAGAAGGCAGGATAGTCCCTATTGAAAGGTTAGGCCGGCAGAATGTTGGGATCCTTTGTGACACAAAGCATTGATATTGACTCATAGCTTACTTCCTCGTTTCCACTAGAACCTTCTTGTAGATGACTTACTACCCAAGACTTGATTTACCTCCTAGAGAGTGAAACAAGTACAGAAACTCTTGTGCTTTTCTTGGAGAAAGAATCCTAACTACTTGGTTTGAGCACCTGTGGAACCCCATAAGAAAGTCACTTTTACGAGTGTACATGTTGTTAAGGGGTAGAGACTTCACCTGCCAGGGACAATACCCCAGACATTTCCCACTTCCCATTGGCTGCCTTTCTGTATGTTGAAGAAGCATCTTGTGAAGGCTCCAGGCCACAGCATACACAGCATTTTACACACTGTAACTCCATTCAGTAATGGTTGTGTCAAAAATCTGCCAAGGCAACCATCCCAAGGAGGCATTGGGTGGACAAATCTCCAGTGTTTTACTGTCAGACTCAGAAATCGTGCAAGGAATAAAGGGGAACCACAACATTGTGAGGTAAACGTCTTCTGGATATTTGGAAGGGTTAACTCTCTGGATAAATTTTTCAAAGCCAGGGACCTCACTATGGTGGTGTGAAAAAATGAGAGTCCCATGGAATGAGTCAAGGATGAAATCTCTCACTGTGGATAAAATCCCACTGTGATGTCGTGACCCAGACTTTCTATATCACTAAATACTCCCAAGTAGAAAAGCTCAAGCTTATGAAAGAGTTGACATCACCATAAATGATAGCCACATTCCCTTCTGTTTCCTATAATTGCAAATCATATGGCCATGTCCTTGAGTAATATGACCTTTCAGTGACAGGGATCATTTCCACAAAGGCTGCACAGATTCAATTCCTGTAAATCTCTCCTCTCAAGTCTGAGAGAAACTCAACATCTTTCTTGTCTTCCAAGATGACCAGCCCCACCCAGCTCCAACTGAAATGAAGCAGCAAAGAGACCATGCCAATGGCTAGAGATGTGTGCCTGGGGGCCATCTAATAGAGAGATGGAAATTGCTCATCATCATTCAGGGTAAGATCAAAAGGACCATAGGTAAGCTAAAAGGAAAAGAAAATTGGAAGCAATATGAGGATGATGATTGGCAAAAATCAGAGTCTCAGTCCTGAAGGCTGTTCAGCAACACCTGGAGTGGTAGAAGGGGACAATTGCTCATTTCATTTTCTAATCATTTTCCACTCCCTGAAAGCTTTCTAGAAAATAAGATCAGTCAGTGTTCCAGGAAACTGCTTTCTCTCCTTCCCCCTCAACCTGCTCTCTACTCCAAAGAAAGGAAATGTCATACCCCATCAATGTCCTGTACACCTACCCTTTGAGATCATATCCTTTGAGAGATGCACAAACCCAGTGTCCTCCTCTCTTCCTTTTTAGGCACCTGAGAATGGCACCAAAGGAGACATGGTTTCATCTCTCCCCATCCCACGCAGTCTTACCTGTGGAAATTTGTACAGTTCCAGCAGTGTTCCAATCTGGGCAGAAATTGCCCAGGTGGTTCCTGTAAGGACCGCTAGAGACTTGCTGTCTCTCCTGCAGTTGTAATTAGGGATGTCCTTGCCCAACTCTGAAAGCCAAATCAGGGACCTCTCCAATGTCCTCCGTTCACTGGGCAGGGCATTATAGAGATCAAATTCCAGAGACATGTTGGGCAAAATATGAGGGTTCCTGTTGATTTCCTCAATGGCAAAAACCAAGGACAGAACATACTAGTAGTTCTTGTACTGAAACCTACATAGAGGGATAGGGATCCTTAGGGAAAATACTCAAAGTGACTTCCTTCAAATGCAATACAATGACTTTATTAAAATGAATTTACTATTGACTCGAATGTCTGTGGCAACAGATGGTTCTCCTGAAGCCTTAGAATTTATAACTAAAGGAAATCACTTGACTCCAGCTGTGGAACGTCCTTACTGAATTCCACACTCATGAAAGAAACTGGTTAAATACACAGAAGAAAGTACAATGAATGGAAAAACAGATCACATTCAGATTAGACTTGTAAATGGCTCTGTGGTTCAGGATCCAAAATGCTTGTTTATAAGAGTACACCATTAAATCCTTCCTAGAAGAGCAGCAATATTAGCATGAGATTGGACATAGCCCTGGGGAGGAAGAGTAATTGCAACTGAAAGATATGTGACAAGCATAGATGCATGACATGTGCACCTTGAGAATGGTGCAACAGAAGGCTGTCAATCAAATTGCCTAAGCCTCTGCCCCTTCAAACCTGTGCGTCTGCCACCATCAAAACCAGGAAACTAAGGTGAACTTCAGAGATCCAATGAAGGAAGAATCATCAACAGGCAGGAACAATTGACAGAATCAAGAAGGACTGAAAGGACTAGAAACACTTAGGAATCTAAGAGAGAGAGCATTGTAAAGTTTAAAGAGCTTCTCATCCATTTCTTATTTTAAAAATATAAAATTTAAATTAATCGTTAACGGTACCTATTCCTGATTGCCCATATTGTCTTCATCTTTTCTACAGACTTTCTACACACAAATAATACCTAAGCCAAAGAAAATTCTCTGCATTTCTATTGCCTGGGATCTGTAATAACATCAAGAATAAAATAGAGCAGTCACTTGTATTTATTTCAAGTGTTCTATTATTTGAGGATTGATTAGTACCCTAGTTCATGCTCACTGCTTGTTAATGTTCCCCGTGTCCTTGTGAAGAATAGGTGTTCTTCACTTGTTGGGTATAGGGTTCGATGTGCATCCACTAAATCAAACTTGCTAATTTATTTTTCAAATACTCTATTATTAGATATATGTTATGGTTTGTCTCAGAGGAAAGTTTAAATTCTTCACTATGATGATATATTATTTCTCCTCTTGCTCTGCCTCCTTCTCCTATACTTCCTCCTCCTCCACCTTCTTTTTCTTCTTGTCTTCTCCTCCTTCTCCTTCTCCTTCTCTTCCTTCTCCTCCTTCCTTTCCTAGTTGAGGCTATATTATCTTCACATGACATCGTGTGTAGTATAACAACGACTATGTCTTCATGATCAGTTGAACTTATATAGCATTGGGGATTAACCACTTAATTCCTAATTATGCTTTTTTCCTCATCTGTTTTTTCTGATATTATTATAGCTACCCTGGGTTGATTTTTGATTGGTATTTTCCTAGCATATCTTTATATCTTCTATTATATTTTGAATTTCTAGTTTTCCATGTTTTTTAGTTTTCACATCTTCTAAACAAGATACAGCTAAATTTGTCATTGTCGCATCAAATTTAACTATCTGTATTTAAGTGAAGAATTTATTCCATTTACATTTGTTGTGATTATTTATATCCTTGTTTTGCTCCCACTATCTATATGTTTTCCTTCTATTTTTTCCACAAGTTTTGTTACGTTATTTCCCATTAAATTTTATTGATTTATTCTTGTTTTCCATATTCTCTTGTATCTCCTCTATTTGGGTGAGAGTTATATTCTCTACTACTATTTTACCTCCAGCCCACATTGCCTGAAGCGGATATAGTTTCTTATCTCCTGAGAAATTTATAGACCCTTTAACTTTCAGTTTTACCCTCATGACTCACTTGTTTTTGTTGTACAGTATTTTATTTCTCTTTTTTCTTTACTCTCTCTCATCATCTCCATATCTACCTTATCTTTCATGTTTTCTAGTTCCTTGTCTTTCTATGCTGCATTCTGCTTCCTTCAGAATTCAAATTTAGTTTTCTATTCTCTCTTCTGTTGTAGAACTCATCTATGGAGTTTTAAAACTCAACATTTATTTATTTTTCATCTCTTAAAGTTCTATAAGGCCCTTTGACAAATATATCAGATCATTTCTAGAGTCTCCTGTTTGATTTTGTTATTCCATTTTATGTCTTTCCATTTTTTATACACAGTTATGTTATATCTTGAAGTTGGTAAATGTAATATTGGAGGTTTCAGTGTGTAAATCTATTGTTCTATTTTTAATTTGCTCATGATTTGATGACTCTTAGCGACTATGGCATGTATTCCTTATTTGTTTGATGAACTTTGATCATGAGCTCATTTTTGTCTGATTTTAATGTGTACAGAATGTAAGGCTTTAGTTTAGATTCTTTCCTCCAGGGAAGAATGTCACTGGTTTCTGCTCACAGTCATGTGAGGTGACACCAAGCTAAGTGACTTTTTTGTTTGACTCTCAACTAATCTGTGACTCCCACATTCATTCCCTCAAGTCACTGGTGACTCAAAGACAAATCCTTTAATTAGAGGATCGTACTGGCCTTAGACAACTGGGTGAATCCAAATTTGTCTGGTGCTTTCAATTTCCTTCTTCTTTCCTTTGAGATTTGGCTTACTTCATGTGAACTCAAGAATGCAATAACATTATATTTTATGGAAGATAGTGTTATGTGGAGGGAAACCCCTTAGAGGTATCTAGTCCTCCATACTCCTAGTATTTCATTCTCTTGGATACTCCTTTGGATTTCTTTCTTTTAATACAAATTCTTTCTTTAAGTTGAAAGGAAAATAAATTTTAAAATCAAACATGTGACCTTGGGAGCATAGAAATAACTTACACGCTATTCAACAAAATAAGTTCATGATATAGAAAATTTTATAGACCAGTAAAGTATGTATGGATTAGGTACATTTAACTGAAACTGAGAACCTCTATTTAGAACATATTTAATCAAATTTTAGGAGAATCATTGAGAGGCACACTCCAGGAACATTCTGTTTCCGTGAGGTGCACACACACTACACATATACCTGATGGTCATGTGACAAGCCATGGTATGGCCAACTTTAGTTCAACTTAGTTCAGATGTTATATGATCAATTAAACTTGAAGAAGGGAGAGTGTCCAGAATGTCCAGAAGCCCCATGTGTTCCCAATGTTAGAGCATTAAATACTGAGAACAAGGAAGATTGGGGCAGGTGTTGTAGAAACAAGTTGCAATGTCTAAAGAGCAGAGAACAGCATCCACATTAAACTTTTTGCAGATTGTGTGAGACTTCTGAAAATAAAGCACTCCTTTCTGAGGAAAAATGAAGAACGTTTGTGTGTCAGTTGGGGCCTCCAAATGCTGAGGTGGAGTTAAGAGTACAAGAAGATTATTGTGGCATAACACCTGTGAAGAATAAAAGGATTGGGTAGGGACAGCCCTCACACTGAGACACGGATTTTACTGCCTCTGAAATAAAAAAATAAGAAATGTTTGGCACAGGAACTTCCAATCACAATGTGGATATGCTAGTCCTCCAGCACCACTCGAGACCTACTGAATCAGAATGTCTTGGGTGGGGTCCAGCAAACCTTCTGTGTTTTAACAAGCCCTCTAGATAATTCAGATCCATAATCAAGTTTGAGGATGACGAGTTTCAAAAAAAAGCACCATACCCAAGAAGTAAACACTGAAAAAGTAAAAAAATTGTCTAAGTACTTTGTGTTAATGTGATTTTTTAAAATGCAAAATACAAACTACTTTAAAGAATGTGCATAAAATTTAAAACCACCTTGAACCAAGAGCTTAATCTATACCTAGAGACAATTAATTTGAGGAAAAAGAAAAGAAGTAAAATACTAATTAATTTTTCATCCAACATTAAGGAGTCAGTGAGGCAAGACTTCAGATTCTGGGTTCTTCTTACTTCTCAAATTAAAAATATTGTAAAATAGGGGCCAGCCTGGTGGCATAGTGGTTAAGTTTGCACACGCTGCTGGTGGCCTAGGGTTCGTGGGTTCAGATCCCGGGTGCGGACTTATGCACTGCTCATCAAGCCATGCTGTGGTGGTGTCCTATGTAAAGTAGAGGAAGATGGGCATGGATGTTAACCCAGGGCCAATTTTCCTCAACAACAACAACAAAAAAAATATTTCTAAAATAAAATGTGAAAAAGATGTATATATCCAACATGGTGGAGAAAAGTTTAATAAGGAAAATTACTTTAAATGGAGCAAAACTAGGAAAAAAGAAAAAAAGCAAAGTACGAAATTTAAAAGTAGAACCACAGAGATAATGCTACATATATTCATTATAGAATACTGAAGTTACTTTAATCATTTTTTCAATATTGAATGTTACTCAACATTCCACGAAGACACAGGAAAATAACACTGACACAGATGCTGAAAGAAAGGGGATTGTCACTGATATTCCATACATGTGCTCACAAATTAAAGGAACAACTAATATGAAACATTTATATATGAAGGTGTATAATGGTACACATATCTGAAGGCAAAATATTTAGGGAATAAAAGGTGGGTAGCAGTCAAAAAGTATATGTTCAATCATATATTTAAAAAAAAGGATTTTAAAAATATGAAGTAAAGTGAACCTAACTACAACCATAGAAAGAGTATTCAACTAACTTCTAAGTCTTCGTCCAAAAACAGTCACTATAGGAATCGTACATATTTTTAAACTTGATCTATCATTAAATATTTTTGGATACACACATATACAGACACACATGTGCCTGCATATAAATCTCAAACTTCCTACTCCAAAGCAAAGAAAGCATATTATTATAACATTAGGTCCTATCCTCATCCAGCAAGCAATTTCTACATAGTAATCAATTCCTGAAGCCACCAGAAGAGAGATACATGGGCAACCACAGAAATTCTGACTCAGTAGCTCATCAGAGGAACAGGCAGATTTGAAGTCCAGTTCCTTAAACAACTTGCACGCAAAAATGTTCATTAACTGCCAACATATCTTAAACAAATCAGGCAATTTATAAGCCACTAATCACTCTCATGAATAACTCTTTGGTCAAACAGGAAATCAAAACAATGATTAGAAAGGAATAACAAGGAGCCCTGGAGAGAGACGAGAGAGAAAGGAAGAAGAGAAGAAAACTGTCTGTTCTGAGAGAAAATATCTGAGCATTAAATATCTTGAATAGTAAATAAAAAGGAAAGCGAGTGAATTAAACTCTCAAAACAAGGAGAAGGGAGAAAGAAAACATAAAAAAATAATTTAGAAAAAGAGATAGAAGCAGAAATAAGAGTATAAAACAAATATAAAATAAGTCCAGAGGAAAAGTAATCAGTCACTCTGATTCTTTGGGAAACTCAATAAAATACGCATCATTCAGACAAGTCTGATAAAGAAAAACTGTTTGAGGAAGACAAACATCAACAATATTAGGTGAGAAAATGGGACCAGGAGCGAAGTCAGAGAGAATGTTGTGCATCTGCACATGGAGATGCCTTTTGGGATCTCAATGATAAAGCTGCTTTTTAAATGAAACTGGAATTACTCAAACTGGCTCAAATAGAAAATTATACAAATGTTCTTTATGGTTTCAAGAGAGTTTTTAGGAAAGAAAATTCCAAATATATGGTGGGTTAGATGTGTTTACAGATGAATTGTTTCTAAAACTTAAGAATAGATGTTTACTCTACCGGGAAACTTCCAGAATATAGAATCAGAAGATATATCTCTATTAATTATGAAGTTAACGTGAGCCTGTTACCAGCACCAAAAAGAAAATGTGAGCAAGGAATCATCTTAAACAGACTATTAGAAAATTAGATAATTTTTTAATATCTTCACTTTTAATGTCCTCACCTTTCTGCCAGGAAAAAAACACAATATGCTCATGAAGTATATAAAGCATTTGATAAAATTTAGGATCCACTTCTCTAAAACACATTCTTTTTGGAGGACACTTCCTTAACATGCTTTTGTAAAAATAACTAACACCAAAAAAAAGCGCTCTCGAGCCCTTGCTTAAAACAAAGACAATAAGTCACAACTACAGACGGATGAGGGACAGGCACACAGGGTCACTCCCACCCAGGGGCTCCTCTGTACAGGCTGGGATTCTCCCCCCAACAGATCTGAAGGTAGAACACTATGCAGCGGCAGCTGAGGCAGGAGGAAGGGCAGAGATGGTGGAGTATGTTGGTGGAAAGTGCTGTCTCACTAAGCTTCTAGCCCTGAAAATTGAACACTGAAAGGAAGAAAACTGGAAAATATAAAAACACTGTTCTCTCCTTTGAAGGAAGCAAGAAAGTCAGCGGGAAGAGACAGAGATAATAATGGACAGTTCTGGGAAGGTGGGGATGCCGGGGAAAGACAGGACAGGTGATGCAGAGCACCCTGGTCTATCCGTCCACAGATCCCATAGGCATCATTCATCATAATAATCAAGCAGAATATAAATAAAGGTTCACTTACCTCTGCAAAGTGACATCCTTTTTAGGCTTCTTGATCCCTCTGTGTAAGAAATAAGTATAAAGGGGGAAAACCCACAAATAACCACATCTCCATCCTTGTATGCACTGGGTTCCATTCTCAAAAAGCAGTCAGGATAAGCCAAAGGACACACAAATAGAGGAAACTGCAGCAACAGGAAGAAGAAAATCAAAAGGAACTACTTAGAAGCCTCTGCAAAGCCCTGCTTCTGCTTGAGGTGTCAGGCAGCAGAAGCAGAGGTGGAACATGCAGCCTAAGGAGATATCTACACATGTCACCTATAGTAACACAGACACAAATGCACACATGTGTATATGTTGTTTTTGTGGACTAGAAAAGCAATTCTAATGCCCCCCGATGCCTTTCAGCAGTCTCTTCCTCTCCCCTGGTGAGATCCAGACCCCTCTCTGCCCCGGGTCTCTGCATCTGAGGTCCTGTGTCCAGGTGAAAAACACCAGTTGGAAAACATGTTTGAGGAACATCCTCTCCAGCCTTAGGCACTATGATTTCACCCGCGTCTCTGGATAGCAAGGCTCCAGGGACCACCTCCTCTTGGGCAGATGGGGTCACAAGCCTTTGTCAACAAGCCATCCACATGAATGCCATTTGCGATGCTGCAAAATAACTGCATC
This sequence comes from Diceros bicornis minor, assembly GCF_020826845.1. Lineage (NCBI taxonomy): Eukaryota > Metazoa > Chordata > Mammalia > Perissodactyla > Rhinocerotidae > Diceros > Diceros bicornis. The sequence continues at coordinate 41,616,634 of NC_080770.1, read as the reverse complement.
AGAGGATGTGATATCAAATATAAGGTGAAAGACTCAGAAAGTATCCATGTCAGTCAGGGCTCAGCCAAGAACATTCCAGCATCTCTCCCTCCAAAGTCCAAGATAGGGAGGGAGAGCTTGATACACCCAGGGCCCAGGACAGCCACAGGACATTCCATGTGGGACGCATACAGGGCTGCACACCAATCATGAGTGCAGAAACACCATAAGCACATGAATCCCTGCCTGGGGAAGCAACAGTCAGGCTGAATTCAGAAAATTCCAAATCCATAACTCAAGATCAATGCAGAAATAAAGCTACATTTTTGATTCTTAAAAATCTTCCTTCTTTCCTCTTCCTCAGTTCTTTTAAACTTGTTAATCCCAGGGATCAATATGTTGTGATGATCCACTTCCACACCTTCAGCATTAGTTTCCTCCACTATTTATGCTGTTGTGAGAACATGGGACTATGTGGGAAATTCCTTTATTTTTCATCCTAAAGTGGAGGATACAAGCTGGAAAACACCTATGTTCCCATCACCCCAAACATCAATGACAAGGGCCACAGCTATACATCTATCTGGCCCTGGAGCACAGTGCACTTTTATGGCAGGAAAATGATTCTTCTGTTTGATACTGTAATGTAGGGCACAGGATACATTTCCCAAAACCCACAGAATGTACAAGACAAAGAGTGAACCCTAACGTAAACTATAGTTCTCAGTTAATAATGTATCAATCTTCTACCTGAATTATAGCTAATATACCACGATAATGCAAGATGTTAATAATAATGGAAACTGTGCTTGTGTGCAGGGAGGAGGGAGTATATGGGGACTCTGTACTCTCATCTCAATTTTTCCATAAATCTAAAACAGCTCCAAAAACATAATATCTATTAATTATTTTGTTAGCCAATCTGGTACCTACTGGCCATATGTCATTATTGAGCATTTAAAGTATGGTTAGTCCAAATTGAGATATGTTATGAGTGTAAAATATGCATGGATTTAAAAAAAAACTTTGTATGAAAAAAGTGAATAGAGAAGATCTCAATAATAACATTTATACTGATCATATATTGAGATCATAATACTTCTTGACATACTGGGTTAAGTAAAATATATTCTTAATATAAAAATATTAAAGTTACATGACTACTGAGTTGGGAATTGCAAAATGCATGCAATACTAACAGACATGAGACTCTGGCTGAGGCAAGGGCTTCCAGGTTTTACAACCACCACATAAACTTATGGCTTCCCACACTGAAACCCACCTCCTCTGACTTGAGACAAGGCTACTGTTAATTTTTTGAGTTGGTCCCCGCAAAAGGTAGAAATATGTACAGAAACATGTATAGTGAACAGAAATGTTACTGATTTTTATGTTGATTTTGTATCTTTTACTGAATTCATTGATTAGTTCTTACTTTTTTGGAAAAAAACGTCATGACATCATCTGCAAATTGAGACCATTTTAATTTTACTTTTCATATTCAGATGTCTTTTATTTTCTTTTTCTTCCCTGATTACTCTGGCTAGATCTTCCAGTAATATGTCGAATTGGAGTGGTGAGTGTGGGCCCCTGACAATCTGTAAGAACCTGTTTTAACCCCAAGTCCACCTACCAGTCCATCTCAGGACAGAGTTTGACTTAATCAACCAAACAAAAATTCACAAGGGCTAGTCTCACCTCTCACCTTACCATACCAGGATTGGGCACTCAGACCCATTCAAACTACAGCTTAGTGGTCCCCAGGCCTTAAAGATCCCCTCCACAAAGTCCTTACATCAAGCCCATCACTCCAGTTTCCTGCCAACTGCTGGCACACACACATTCTACATTAAGATGGTACCACTTGCCACACAACTCACACTGGTGGGAGCCATGTTCCACTTCCCACTTGCAAGCCTGTGTTCACCTTCTGGTGCTGATCTTGGTCCACTTCCAGTGCACGTCTTGGTTCAATTCCGGTGCAGCCACAAGTGCTCCATTGAAGTCCTGACTCTGAACCAGCAGGAAGTCCAGCATCTAGTGCATCTGAAAGATGCTAGGACAACTGCTAACGTTTGAGATCCATGTTCACCCTACTTAGCCCCCTTGTCTGAACTCTGGCACACTCCTACCCTTAACCTCATGGTGACAAGTCAAGGGACTTTGTGGAGCCCCTCCAGGTTGGGCAACGGCTGGACCTGGGACTTTTGGGTCTCCGGAATGACCCAAAGCTGGATCCCTTGTAGGGTGGAGGAAGTGAGAATTTGAGGTCAGGGTTTCAATGTCTTTGAACAAGTCTAGCCTAATGCTATGTATCCCAATCGAATACATAGTGGATTTTTTTGTTCTTTGTATGTGTAGATGTATTAGTTGTAGATGTATCATGTTGTCATGTCCTTTCTTGGCCCAGTCATGTTAAGTTTCCATTTAGATATTTAGGTACAAAGACATATTGCAACCCTCTCTTTGCATATTTACAGACAAAATTGCCTTATGAAATATCTATTTACAAACCATAGATAAGTATTTCCATACATCCTCTTCCTCAGACAAAAATAACATTGTGTGCTTGGCCAAGGGGCGTAGTGGTTAAGTTCCCGTGTTATGCTTTAGTGGCCTGAGGTTCACTGGTTCGGATTCCCGGCACAGGCCTCTACACCAGCAGACACTTAATGCACCACTCCTCAAGCCATTCTTGAGGAGTGGTGCATCCTACAGGCAAAAATTAGAGGAGAATTGGCTCAGATGTTATCTCAGGGGCAATCTTCCTCCCTAAGTGATGATGTGGATAACAATGTTGATGGAGAAGTAGATAACTGAAAATTCACTCTGATCTTTGTCAAGTGCGTCTGGGTAAAGGGCACCTTGGAATCATAGGACTATAAAACTGAAAAACACTTTTCAAGCTCTCCATAATACAGATGAAGAAAGTCTAAAGAGGTTAAACTATTTGACCAAGATTAATTCCTGGAACTAGAGTGAGATCCACTAATTCTCAGTGGGTACATTGTCAAAACATGTCTAGCACTAAATAGCCAAGAGAGGGAAGTCTGTTGACTTCCAGGTAGAAATGGTTTTTGTTTTTGTTTTCTTTTTCACGTGTTTGTTTTCTCTCTCTTAGATGACTGCTTTGCCCTGACAAAGAATTTATCTGGTGTTCATGCTACACTTCAGAAGAGGAAAATGCTCCTGGCAAACATTATTGTGATTCAATGTAGCACCAGAGAGCCCAGTCATTTAAAAATGAGAATAGATAGAATAAGGTAAATAATATTAGAGAAGAAGAGAAAAATCTGTTATTTTAGTGAGAAATAACTTATACAATTTATAACTTTTAAATACGTTAGCTAGTGTGAAAAGATACTAGGTAACCATATGAAAAATATGTTTATATGAGCCAGAACTAGTTTAAACCTATAAGTAATTATTCTAGTCATAGGAGAAATGAAATATTTAAAATAATTGGATTTATGCAACAGGAAGCCATATGTAGTTATATAATTGAAAATTTATGTGGGATAAATGAAGAAGATTACAAAGATACACCAAAGGACCTAGAAGCTCTGAAGAAATGGAGAGATATACTACAATCATGAATGAAAAGAATATCCATTTTCCAAGCATCATTCAGATTCACTGTATTTAAAATCAACTTTTAAAATGATACAGTAATTGTTTTATAGACAATAAGATATCCCTTTGCAAAATAAAACATTGGACCATTGACTAACATTATTCACAAGGAAATCACTCCAAATGGATTATAAGGCTAAAATTAAAAGTAGAAATTCTCAGTGCATAACAGTGGTGGATGACAATACAGAAGAATATCCATGATCATAAAATTAGTGAAGTTATTCTTAATATATATTCTTAAAGATGTGTTGTTGAAAAGAGGGATGAGGAATATACAATGGACGATGGTATGGTGTCAGATTTTCTTTTAGAAACTGAATCTTGAGAGGAATATTTTAGTCTACAGTATTGGATAAAGAAATAGAAATCTGTGGTAATTAAACCTATAATGAAACGACAAATTTCAATAACAGTATCATGTATCAGTTAGCTTTTGCAGTATAACCATCCTAAAATTTGGTGACTTAAAGGAAGAATGACTTATTTTTCTCAAGATTCTGTGGGTTAGCTGGGCAGATCTTTGATCTGGACCTATTAATGGTTCAGGTGGGATTGGATGATCTACCATGGCCTTACTCACATATCTGATTGTTGACTTGAAGTCACCTGGAGTGATAGAAATGTGCAGTATGTCACTTACATATTGATGGTCACAGGTTTCCGAAGCGCAGCCAGAGAAAGAGAAGTACCAATGAGAAGGTGTTTTTCAAGCCTTTGCTTATGTCATTTACTAGTGTCCAATTGACCAAAGAAAGTTACAAGGCCAAGTCCACACAGAGTCAAAGTGGGATGGTACTAACAAAACACACAGATGGAGGGAGAGGACTGATGTGTGGCCATTTTTGCAAGCTACCACAGATAATTTTAGAGGAAAATTAATCTGAGGTAATATTCATCTTTGTGTATTTGTGCATTTGAATGCCCGAGGATCATTGGACAAAGCCAAAGAAATGTAAAGCAATAAATTAATTGGAGATGTAAGGTAAATTTAGTTGGCACTTAAAGTCTGCTTGCAAAAATTTGGTAGTTTATTTTTCAGGTGTATGCAAATTATGGTAAAAAAAATACATGTTGATTATTTTCGCCTAAAGCATTTGTATGCCTTAACACTCTTGATGTGTTTCTCTCTGGCTTTAGGAAGATAATGCAGCACTTGGGGGCAAAGATGCAGTCTAATAGCCCCACCTTGGGGGCAAAGATGGAGAGATTCCCCACGGCCGGCATGACCTTGACCTTGGTGCTGTGGCAGATGGAGAGGAAGGTGACCCAGACACTGCAGAACACCAGCATGCTGAACGTCAGGAACTTTGTATCATGAAAGATGTCAGGCAGGTTCTGGACCAGGAAAGCAACAGCGAAGCTGCCCAGGGCCAAGGATCCCAGGTGTCCCAGGACACAGTAGAAGACAGTGACTGAGCCCTTGTTGTACACGATGAAGATGTGGCCGTGTTCAGAGTGTGCATCTGTGTCAATGAAGGAAGGAGAGGTTCCCAGACAGATCCCACAGAGACTCAGCTGGATAAAGAAGCAGATGGGAATGATGAAGTTAGGTGCCCCTGACACCAACCACTGCCACATCCTTCTCCCTGGTGCAGTGACCTTGAAGGCCACAACCACAGTAATAGTTTTAGCCAAGACAGTGGAAAGAGCCACAGTAAAAACAACTCTAAATGTGATTTGTTGAATAATTAGGTAGTTGCGTTGGGTCGGCCAAAGAAGAGTAAGGAGCAGAAGGAGCAGAGGGTGAGGGAGATGAGCAGGATGTAGCTGAGAGTCCAATTGTTGGCCTTGATTATGGGAGTGTCCAAGTGCTTCACAAAGACCCCAGGGACCACTGTTGTGACAACAGAGAAGCAAGGAGCTCTGCAAACCAGAGTCTTCCCTAAAGAATCTTCAAATGCCAGAAATGTCACAACTTTCATCAGACAGTGATTTCTCTCATTGTTTGCCCTATACATTGATCTCTATTTGAAAAGGAAAGGAAAGTCTTGGTGTTTCAGTCAGCCACTCTTCCACATTCCCAAGACCAAAAAACAGTCTCATTGGCACCATAGGGCCCACAGCCCACACCTTATTTGGTTGTGAGACACAAACTTGCATAGACACGTTAATAATATTCACATTAAACAGTCCCCTCCTATGTCGGAATTCTTTTAGCTTCAAGTAAGTGATAATCCATCTCTAAAAGTTCCAAGTTTGGGTCTTGTTTTAGTTGGATGTTCCCATAAACTTGAGGGATTAAGGGCGAATATTTTAGGTGGTGGGGATTTTGCAACACACCAGTGAGGTACTGGGAAATTGAGGCAGGAAAAGGAAGGCAGGGCATCAGGGACATCAAGTGCTTTACCACTGTGCTCACCTAGAGCTCAATCGCACTGGGGAGCTCTGTGAGCCAAGAAGAACACATGGGACCAAGTCATCTCAGCTGAGGGTGAAGCAGCTGCAGTGCCTATGCAGCCATGCCCATCAGCCATCATTCAAGGGCTGCGCCCTGGGCTATGAATTTGCATTTCGCAAACTTTTACTGTAAAGGGACAGAGAGCAAATATTTTAGGCTTTGTGGGCTATAGGGTCTCTGCCACAACTACTCAACTCTGACCTTGGAGCATGAAGCACCTATTCTTATTGTTGAAAGTGGGCATTCTTTTCTCGTCCCTATTTCTACAAATGATATTAGAACAATGCAATTACCGTAATTACAGCTTTTCTTTTTGAATCACTTTTCTATATAAATCCTGTTTCTCGATTTTTCTAACTTGATTTTTGTTTCGTAAAAAAGGTAGTAAAATTCTTAACTTTCAAAGTAAATTCCTTTGATAAAGTGGTTTGAACTGTTTTAAAGCTAAAAATTATTTAGGAAAGGATACAGACTTTTGTAATATTCAGACATTCCATTTGGGAAATTTAATGGCGCTAAATTTATTCATTTTCTTTTGCATTTCTCAAACACATTTTTAGCCAAAATTAAAACTATGCTTTGCATAACATACAGTAACTACCTACTTAGTATCCTTCCTCCATTTTACCTAGCTATTATAACCACAATTTTGAGTGAACAAAGCCGATTGTGACAGATCTAAGCTAATTTTTGCCAGAGTGTGCTCCACCTCACTTGTGGGTTATGTGCCATGGACATAAATCAATGACAATCTGATTGTATGGTCTCTTTCTTGCACTAAATAAAATGTGCATCAAATAGGATGCTATAGCTGACTCTTCCTCGTTCTTTCCCATGTGGATGCTGTGCAGTGGCAGACACTTGTAAAAATAAAATCCAACACACTAAGCATATTCAAGCAAAAGTTATATGGAGCCTGAGTCTTTGTTATCAAAATGTTGATAGAAAAAAAAGGCCTTTGCATCTGTCTATTTCTGAAATTCTTGTAACATAAATAACAAATGTCATGACTTAAGACCACTATGAGGTTCTCTATCACTTTCAGCTGAACGCAGTCTAACTAATGTACTTTGTGCATTAGATTTTTATGTTTTTGTGAGTGAGAATGAGATTTTAATACTGCATTATCAAACACTTTACTATTGATATGTAGGAAAATCATTACTATTGATACATTATTTTTATCTTTTATTTATTTATTCATTCATTCATTCATTCATTCATTTATCTTTTGATTGAGGAAGATTAGCACTGAGCTAACATCAGTGCCAGTCTTCCCCTATTTTGTATGTGAGTTGCCACCACAGCATGGCTGATATGTGGTGTAGGTCTATGCCTGGGATTTGAACCCATGAACCCAGGCCACCAAATTGGAGCATGCTGAATTTTAACCACTACCCTACAGGGCCGGCCTGCTACATTATTTTAGATCCCATTAATTGATTAGATATTTTTGCATTGTAATTTAAAATATTTTTTGCATTATGTAAGTAAACACGGAAGCAGATTCCACTGGTTGCCTATTCATGACCCATCTGTCCCCTTCCTACCAGCAGCTCAGTTGTGCTTAGACATTCAACTTCTTCCATGAGGCCGTGTGATTGAGGGGAGGTTGACAGCTCTAAATCAATTATAGTTGGCCCCACTTGGAGGATGTGTTTTTGAGTGGCACTTACAGTCAAGAGGACTAGATGCCCACTCTTTTTGTCTTTTTGTTCGCTTGCTATGGTCTAATACTTTAAACAGCGATGCCTTTGAGACCATAAGGAGCCCAGCCTGTAGATTAAGCTGAGAACCAAAGATGATAGAGCAAAATATGAGACTATCATGTGTGCTTGATTATATTTTTGAGCTGCTGAATTCTCTAATCCTGGAGTCATTATATTTCTGGCCTTTTTTTAAAATTGTTTCACTTTTTTTGTAAAAAGTGATATTTATGACAATATTCATCAACTAAACAGCAAATGGAATGAAACATATTTCCTTCTCCATCTTTATAATGCAACAACTGTGCTTTTATTTTTTCTGGCACAAAGAATCTTTGTAGTAAATTACTCTGGTCTTTTTTATGGGATATAATATTTGTTTTTTAAAAGGCACATTTAGTTTGTTTTCTTTTTAATTTACAGCCAGATGCATTCTAACAACAAACAATTTGTAAACATGCTTTCTCCTCCAGCCCGTTATTTATTTCTGTAATATGTTATTTCATGCATTATTTTACTGGACAGAACATTTAGCAATGTAAAGAGATAACTTTGGTAATAAGTATCTGTGAGTTGTTTGCTGTTTTGTTTGGTAAGACTGGAATATTGTACTTTAAAGATGATGGGCTTTTTTTTTTTCATTATGTGCCTATTCTGTCTTTTATCATCTCATTCCAACCATATTAGTCCTATTCCAAATGTCTGAATATGCCAAATAAAAACATTTTCAAAACACTTTATTGAGGTGTGACTGACATACAAAAAGCTGTACATACTTAATATGTACAACTTAATGTGTTTGGAGATAATATACACCCATGAAACTATCACTACAATCAAGTCCTTAACCTATTCACCACCTCCAAATATTTCCTCCTGTCCTCTTTATTTTTTTAATTTAACTTCCTTTTTTAAAATACTTTTTTTCTTTTGAGGTAGGAACACAACATAAATCTACCGTCTTACTAAATTTTTAAGTCTACAATACAATATTGTTAGCTATAGGCCCATGTTGGACAGTAGGTCTCCAGAAATTATTCATCTTGCATAACTTTGGTTGTTCAAAGTTCTATTGCCAAAAATCCCTCTTCGTCTTGAACTGAAAAATCCCACCATGGGGGGTGGATAGGGTTTATACCATATAAGTAAAGGAAAATGAAGAGAGAGAAGATAAAGAGAAAACAAGATAAACGGAAAGGTTTTCTTCTTATTAATGTTTCTGGCCAACAAATTTTGGAGTACACTGCTTGCTGATGTCCTTTCTAGCCAGTCTTATCCTTCAGCCGGCTTCTATAGACTTCTCCGTGCAGACAATGCCAAGTATGTAGGGAGCCAGGAGGTGACCAAAAGAGTCACAGGAATCTGCAGCCCATCTGCAGCTCACTGGTGGGGAGGGGCACTGAGGCGTCACCTTGGCCTTTCTTTCCAAGTTCACATAAAGGAGGGTCGGTTCCTTCCTCAATATATGAAGGTGGAGATAAACCTCTTTCACAGAATGGATTATGGATAAATTAATGTGAGAGCCATGAAAAAGGCAGAGGAGATAGCACCATGATCTGAAGTAACTGGACATGTGAATTAGTAACCAATATAAAGAAGAGCTGAAGACAAGAAAAAGGGCTAAAATCCAGTTCTCAATTTTCTAAGATGGAAATGCAAGTCTTTCTTCTTCAAAAAGAAAAAAGTCATTGAACCCTTTCCTTTAAAATAAAATTGAAAGGGGCCACAAATTGCAAATAATGGTTTTAACCATGATGTCAGTACACAATAATGTGTAGCAATCAGCTGTTAAGTGCACTGCAAATTGTTCATTCCTTAACAATTATGTTATCAAAGTTTGCAATTGATATATATATTTTAGTAAATTGTAGACTGTGTGCAAATTTGTCACCATATTATTGACAATGTTACTCTTACATATGAAAGCATGACTAGGAGCGAGGGGGTGGTGTGACCCGAGATTGCTAGAGTCACAGCAAGAAAAGTCAAGAAAGTGCCATCAGGTCATTTGGACAAAAGAATGCTATATGGCTGCTGGGTTTATAACAGATTAATTGGAGAAAAACAAGTCACTACAGTAAATTATTGTCTACTTACCTCAGTCACCCTCTCCAAGAACACATATTTTAAAATGAGACAAGTTATTATATTTAAAATTACCGGTTCTGGCATTTTAGAAACTACATCAAATAATGATGTAAAAAATAGGTTACGAACATCCTGGTATCAATACCAACTACCATCTTTTACCAAAATAAAACTCTAATTATCACCAATTCATTTGCAATCTAGTCCTCCTCCAATATACAAAATCAACAACTTCAAATGTTTCATAACTCTTTTTAACTTTCCCTAAAATTTTAGAAGATAATATATCTCTTGGAAAAGTTCAGAAAGATAGAGACACAAGATGAAAATATTACCCTAATAAATGATGTAAAACACAAGATATGAACAACTGTTAAAAGAATTCTCTATGAAATTGATAATTCTACTATCTGTACACCTGCTTATTACCTATCAGTAATTTGATACATAAACAAATAGAATAGTGTATTTAATGGGATCAATTCTTTCAGTTGTGTGCTTTTCCTTTTAAAACTACATCTGCTTTTATGTGCTGGCTTAATTTTCAGGTGGTATCACATTAGAACACCGTCATCTCTGAAGATTTTTGCAACAAGGAACTCTACCTTGGCCCTTGATCAACTGTAATCTGTGTTATGATAAAATCAGAGCCCTACACGGAACAATGTTTCCTAAATCCTATATCCCGTGCATTGTTCATGTCAGGGAGTAGATGCCACCAAGTAAACACTAAACAGTGTTTCAATAGCATGGGATATTAAAAGGAGTACATGCAGGGTTGGGTGTGGGACCCCATTCAGTGCCTCAGTGCCAAGAAGAAAGAGGTAAATGCATCCCTCCAGAGACTGGGATAAAAATAGGAGGTTATGAGTCCGAGGCTCCCTCTGCAGGCCATTAAGCAGGAACCTGGAATAAAACTGTTGACACCATGGATCATGGTTGGTTTGACAGGGAACTCACGAGGAAGTGAAGGACATGAAATAATGATAATTATAATAACAGCAGCAAACTCTTCTACTGAACCAGGCACTACACTCTGAATGTTAATTCTGTGCTTGAAGATACATTAACACACATAATCCTCAAAATATCCCGAAGTAGTAGATGTTGGTCTTTTCACAATTATATAGATGAAGAGACTGGGTACAATGGCTAGAAAACTCATCCAGGTTACACAGCTCATAAATGACAGAGCCCAAGCTCAATGCAGTTATGTTATGCTCTTTTACTACAACCCCAAGTTAAGTCTCTAACGACTATCTCCACTGGCAACTGCCAAGACCTTAGTAGTCCCGCCATGCAGGTAGGCATGGGCATGGCAGGGACCCGGCTGAGGGAGGCTAAAACACCCGAAGTGTGGCACAGCAGTTGTCAAGTGGCTTCCTCCTCTGACGGGGGTGAGAACACACCCAAAAAACTTGGCGGCAGGCACCAAGGCTCTTTCCTTCTGAGCTGGTCCTCCACGAAATGGGCCTGGAGCAGGAGGATGAGCGAATAGGCCAGCCTCTTTTGAAAAAAGCAGGCGATCTGCGCCAGCCTTCCTGTTGCCCTGGGCGTGCCATATACGCCCTCAGGCAGAGGGCCTCGCGCCTGCCCTCCATGGCGGATTTCTCGCCGGACCATGGTCTGGGCACTAGGATGGCCAGGCCTTCCCGACTCCAGAGAGGAGGCAGGGACCTGTCGCGGGAAGGACTAGTCCAGTATGGCCGTGGCTCCTTAGCCCTGGGGTGCCATATGCCAGTCACGGCTCTTCAGACTCCACAGAGCCTTTCCTACACCTGGCCTGGCTGCAGTCGCAAAGTGAAGACATGGGGTGAGGCCACGACTTTGTCTTTTCAGGAAGAAATGAGACCCGGGATGAAGCAGCTGGCCCAGGCACAGCCTTGAGATTGAAGCCCGGTATGCCTGTGGCCATCAGGACGTGAACAATGTTTCCAAGGCAGGGAAGCGGCCTCCAAGCTGAGTGGGAGTGGGGGAGGGGAGGGAGACAACAGCTGAAGCCAAGTCCAGAAGGGCGGTGATGGAACAGCTGTAGCTGGGTGGCGCCAGCCGGTCAGAGCCTGGCGGGAGGGCAGAGACTTCACTGAGGACCTCGAGGCAAGCCCTAGGCCCCGGTGGTCGCGCATACACCCTGGGCCTGTGTGGGGGTGTGGGGGGTTGAACCCAAGCCCACAGGGCTCCCGGAGAGGTCAGAGAAAGAAGGGTCCATGGGAGAAGTAAGTGAGGTGGGCAGGGCACAGCACCTTACAATCCTCAGGTCCCTGAGGGAGAGAGAGAGAGACAGAGAGACAGAGAGGGAGAGAGATAGAGACTCCTGGCCTCTGAGTTGCTGCCTCCACCACTGACTGGTGCCAACTCACACGTCATCCCACTTCCACCCACCGCCCTCACGCCCGCCCCGGGGCCAGCCCCACCACAGAGAGGCCAGTTCCTGCTCACCTCCGTACCGGCCCTTCCGGACCTGACCCCAGTGCAGGGGAAATGGTTCAGACAAGCCTTTACATGTCCCTTGGCATGACAATCATCTTCCTACCCTCTCCCTTCCCACAGGCCAACCCACGACATCCACCTTTGTCATTAGCTCAGGAGAGTATGCTAGATAAGAATCTCTGCCAGTGTGTGGAGAGACTCAGTTTCCCGTGTTTCTCCCATGGACACATGTTCTTCAGCTGGGTCTGATTTTCTCCAGACAACCTGTCTTGTTAAGGATTTGGCCAGCCCTAAGAACCTGTAGGGAAAGGGCGGAGGTGGATTATCTCTCTGCCCCCAACTGCCCCGAGCTGAGTCGGTCCCTCAGACCTGGCCAGGGGCAGCCCATCTCCAGGCGCCCTCTCCCTGGTCATCCTGGGACAGGCTAGACGGCAGCCCCACCCAACTCGCCACTACCACGACCATAGTCCTCCCTCAGGAGGCCTGGGCAGGACAGGGACCCGGGTCTGGCAGGCTGCCTGATGTCACCTCTGGCACACCTGTTGCCTGGCTGCTTCCTCCTCTGACGGGGCCCAGCACAACCCCCAGGAGACTTGACGGCTGTCCCCAGGGCTATGTCCTCAGGAACTTGTCCCCTTGGAAGTGTCCTGGCCCTGGTAGCATGTTCAGCTGGTTGTGCAGCCTCCTTTGGAGAAAGCAGGCGACCCAAGCCAGCCATCATCTCGCCCTCTGCCTGGCACCTTTGCACTCAGACATAAGGTCTCACTCGTGCCCTTCATCATGCTTTTCTCCCCAAAGCCATTTCCTGGGGTACTCTTAGTCTTACGTTACTGTTATGCTTGGTTTCCGTTTACTGTCAGTTTTAGGGTTAGGTTTCGTTTTTGGGTTAGTGTTAGGTTTATATTTAGGTATATGTTTCTGGTTAGGGATAGGGTTATGATTCGTTTTAATAGTATGTTGGAGTTTAGGTTAGTGTTAGGGTTGAGGTTAGGCTTATGGTTGGTTGCCAGGTTTGGGTGAGATTTCAGGTTAGGGTTAGGGTTCAGTTAGCATAGCGTTATCATCTGGTTAGTGTAAGGGTTAGGGTTTCTGTTAGTGTTGGGGTTAGGGTTATGGTTAGCATTAGGGTTATGGTTCTGGTTAGTGTTAGGGTTTGGGTTTGGTACAGGTTTGTTTTACGTGTAGGGTTAGTGTTAGAGTTTAGGGTTATGCTTAGGGTTAGGGTCAGTGGTCAGGTTCAGTTTAGCATTAGGGTTAGTGTTAGGGTTCGAGTTAGATTTAGGGTTAGGGTTAGGTGTAGTGTTAGTGTTAGTTTGCTGGTTAATGTCAGGGTCAGGGTTTGGTTTTGATATCGGTTTAGACTTAGGGTTGTGGTTGGGTTAGTCTTCAGGTTAGTGTTAGGGTTCTTGTTAGGGTTAGGATTCAGGTTAGTGTTCGCTTTAGTGTTAGGCTTTGGGTTAGGCTGAGGTTAGGGTTAGTATTCGGATTAGGGTTATTATTAGGTTTCAGGTTCGAAAAAGGCTTAGCTTTAGCGTTAGGTTTCTTGTTAGGGTTAGGGTTAGGGTTAGGGTTAGGGCTAGGGTTAGGGTTAGGCTTTGGGTTGGGTTCGGGTTAGGGTTGGGGTTAGGTTTAAGTTTTGGTTTCCGATTAGGGTTATGGTTAGGGTTAGGGTTCGATTTAGGTCTAGGGTTAGGGTTAGGGTTAGGGTTAGCGTTGGGTTTGGATTAGGGTTAGGGTTAGCATTAGGGTTAGAATTATGTTTAGAGTTCAGGTTAAGGTTAGGGTTAGCAGTAGGGTTCAGGTTAGGGTAATGTTTAGTTTTAGTGTTAGGGCTGGTGTTCGAGTTAGGGTTAGGCTTAGGGTTCAGTTTCGTGTTCTGGTTAGGCTTAGGGTTAGAGTCGGGCTAAGATTAGGTTTAGGGTTAGGGTTACAGTTCGGGCTAGGATTGCTGATAAGGTTAGGGTTAATTTTCATGTTAAGTTTAGGTTTAGGTTTAAGGTAAGGGTTGTTTTCGGGTTAGGGTTACGGCTAGGGTTCGAGTTCATTTTCCAGTTTGGGTTAGGGTTATGTTTTGCTTTGTTGGGACAGTTAGGATTAGGGTTACTGTTAGGGTTGTGTTAAGGTTTAGGGTGAGGTTAGTGTTTGGATTAGGGTTATGGTTAGTGTTTGGTGTCAGTATCAGGTTAGGTTTATTGTTAGGGTTCGAGTTAGCGTTTGAGTTAGGGTTAGGGTTTGGATTCGGGTTCGGGTTCGGGTTAGGGTTAGTGTTCACCTTAGGGTTAGGGTTAGTTTTAGGGGTAGGGTTGGGTTCTGGGTCGGTTTAGGGCTAGATTTCTGTTTAGGTTAGCGTTCTGATTTGTGTTCATGTTAGGTTTAGGGTTAGGGTTATTGTGAGGTTAGGCTTAGCTTTATTTTGAGGTTTGCCTTTGGATTAGGGTAAGGTTTAGGTTTCGGGTCGGGATAAGTTTAGGTTTAGGTTTAGTGTCGGATTAAGCTTCAGGTTAGGGTTAAATTTGGGGCCCGGTTTAGGGTTTGGGTTAGGGTTCGGCTTATGCTTAGGGCAAGGTTTAAGGTTAAGGTTGGGTTGGATTAGGTTTACTGTTAAGGTTCATGTTAGGGTTAGAGTTATGTTTAGTCTTAGAGTTAGTGCTCAGATTAGGGCGGGTTAGGTTTCAGGTTCGGGTTAGGGTTAGGATTAGTGGTAGGGTTCGGGTTAGTGTCAGGACTAGAGTTAGGGTTAGGGGTAGGGTTAGGGTGAGAGTTAGGGCCTGCGCTGGGTTATGTTTAGGGCTAGGGCTAGGTTTAGTGTTATGGTTATTCTTAGAGTTAGATGATGTGGTTTGTGTTTCCGTTAAGGTTAGGTTTAGCAGTCGGGGTAGGATTAGGAATAGGGTTAGTGTTTGTGTTAGGACTGGTTTAGGGCTACAGCAAGGGCTAGGGATAAGATTAGGGTTGGATTACATGTAGGGTTAGGGTGAGAGTTAGGAGTACGTGTAGTGACAGGGTTAGAGTTATGGCAAGAGTTATCGTTAAGGCTGGGCTTAGGGCTAAGTTTAGTTATTACATTTAGGGTTAGGTTTCTTTTTAGGTTTATCACTAGATTTATTTTTATGGTTTGGGATGGGGCGGGTTTTGAGGTTAGAGCTAGGTGTATGATTAGGGTTAGGTCTGACGTTAGTGTCCTGTGTGCCTTAGGGTGGGACAATGGAAAGTGTAGGATTAGGCGTAGGGTTTTGGTTTGGGTTAAGATTAGGGTTAGAGTTAGGGTTATGCTAGCGTTAGGGTTACTGTTACGGCTAGGGCTAGGACTAGGTTTTAAGTTGGGGTTAGAGTTGGCTTAGAGTTACAGTTACAGTGAGTCATAGGGGTAGGCATATTATTAGGGTTAGGGCTAGGGGGAGTTTTAGGGCTTGGGGTAGGTTTAGGGTTAGAGCTAAAGTTGGGTTAGGGTTCATGATACAAACCCCAACCCCAGCCCTAAAACTAATGTTAACATTAATCCGAACGTTAAGCCTAATTTTCATCATAGCCCTAAACCTAACCCTAACCCTAACCATAGCCCTAGACATAACCTTATACCTAACCCTAACCCTAAGTCTAAAGCTACAATTACCCCTACACTAAACCTAGGCCTACCACTAACCCTATACCTGACACTTAGTGCAACACAACACCAACCCAAACACTAACAGTAACAATAACAGTAATTCAAGAATTAGCACTAAGCCTAAGCCTAGCCCTATCCCTAACACCAACCCTAGTCCTAGACTTAACCCTAACCCTGGCACTATCCCTAGCCCTAAACTTAACCCTAACTGTAACCCTAACCCTAACCCTTGCCCTAGATCTAGACCTGACCCAACCTACAGCTGAAACTAATCCTAGCCCTAGCCCTAAAACCCAGACCTTACACTAGCCATAACCCTAACTCTATGTCTAAACCTAGCTCTTGCCCAAACCTTAACCCTAACCCTAACACTATGCTAACTCTAGTACACTAACTCTAAACACTAAGGCTAACACTATACTTAACTCTAATCCTAACAATAACCCTAACACTAATACAACCCTAGCCCTAACCCGAACCCTAACCATAATCCTTACCCTAAACCTAAATCTACTTCTAACAATAACCCTAACACTAACCTTGACCCAAGTCTTGAACTAACCCTAGCCGTAAACCCAGCCCCAACCCTAACCCTAATCATTGTCCTCACCTGACCCCTACACTATCCCTAGCCTTAACACTAACCCTAATGTTATCCATAATCCTAACACAAGCCCCAGCCCTAGACCTAACTCTAGCTGTAACCCTAACCCTAAAACTGGGCCTAAAACTTAGCCTAACCCCGAACACTAACACTAAACGCAGCCCTATGCTTAGTCCTGAATCTGACACTAAACCTAACAGTAAAACTGAACCTAACCCTAGTCTAAGCCCTAGACCAACCCCTAGCCATAAACTTAATCCTAGACCTAACTCTAGCCCTGGCCCTAATGTTAACCTTAATGCAATTCCCACAGCTAACCGTATCACTACCGCTAACCTTAACTGTAACCCTACCTCTATCCCTAAAACACTCTTTACCCAGACCCTAAGACTTAAAGTAACACGAACCCTAACACTAACCCAACCCTAAACCCAAACCTAACCGTAACCCTAACCCTAACCTTAAGCCTAACAATAACCCAATCCCTAGCGATAACACTAACACTAATCTTAAGAATAATCATAACACTAAACCTACCGCTACACCTAACCCTTACCCTATGCCTAACTGTAACCATAACCCTAAATCTTAGATAACCCCTACCCCTAAGTCTAACCCTAACTCTAACTCTAATGCTAACCCTAACCGTAACCCTATGCCTACCCATAATACTACCCTGAACACTAACATTAACTCTTTAACCCAACCACAAACCTAACCCCAACACTAATCTTAGCATTAAACCTAACCCAAACCCTTGCCCTAAACCTAGCACTAACCCTAACCCTAAAACCAGCCCTAGACCCAGCCTTAACCCTAACCCTAAACCTAAGACAAAGCCAAACACTAACCCTAATTGTACCCCAGACCTACCCCTAATCATAAACCTACCCTTAACCCTAACTGTGACTCTAGACCCTAATGCCAACTCTAACACTAGCAGTAAACCTAAATCTAACCCTAACCCTAAAACTAACCCTAACCCAATCCCTACAACAACCACTGGCCTTAACCCGAACACTAACCCTAAACCTATCCATACACCTACTCCTCCCTTAATCATAACCCTAACCGAAACCCTAGCCCCTCCATAACCATAGGCCAAACTCGAATGCAACCCTAACCCCAACCCTACCACTAACCATAAAACTAAACCTAACCCTAACCCAAACTTAACCTCAACTCCATCCCTAATAATAACACTATTCCTAACACTAGCCATAATCCTAACCTTACCCCTAGCCCTAACCCTAAACCTAACCCTAACCCTAAACTTACCCCTAACCCTAATGCTAACACTAACGCTAACACTATCCCTACACGTACCACTCTGTTAAACCTAACCTTAAGCCAAGCCTAACACAAACCTTAACCCCAGTTCTAGCACTAACACAAACCTTAACCCTAAGCCTAACTCTACCCCTACACCTACACACCTCCCCTAATCCTAATCCAAACCCTACCCCAACCCTAAGCTTAAACCTAACCCTAAAGGAAGCTTAAGCCCAAACATAACCCTAACGTTAACCATAAAACTAACATTAACTCTGTACGAAACCTAACCTTAACCATAAACCTTACCCTAACACTAATCCAAGTCCTGCACCTACACCTACTATTAACTCTAAACCTAACCATAATACAAACCGACCCATAACCCCACCCCTACCCCTACCCCTACCCCCACCCCTAAACCTAACGCGAACTCTAACCCAGCTCTACACATAACGCTACCCCTAACGTTAACCCTAACCCATTCATACCCCAACCTTAATCCTAGCCATAGCCCTAAACATAAAACCAACAACAGCCCTAGCCCTAAACCTGACCTAGCACTAACCCAGCCCTAAACTTAACACTAAACCTAGCACTAACCATAGTCCTATCCTAACCATTGCACTAACACTCCATCACCACCCTGAGCCCTAACTCTCACCCTAACCCAACCCCAACCCAACCTCAACCTTAAACCTAACCCTAACCCTAACACTATCGCTCACAGTAACCATAACCCTAGCTGTAACCCTAACCCTAGCACTAATCTCATCTGTAATGTTAACGTTAAACATTGACCTAGACCTAACACTAACCCAGCCCTACACATGAAATAAACCATAGTCCTAGTCCTAACTCTAAACTCAGGCCTAGCCCTAGACATAAATCTAGACCTACCCTTAACCCTAGCCATGGCCCAGACCTTAACCCTAACATTAACATATCCATAACCCTAGCACAAACACTAATGCTAACCCTGAACCAAACCAAACACTAAAAAGCCATCCCCATTACCCACTATAAAGCCATCCCCATACCCCTAACACTAACCCTACCCTTAACCTGAAACCTAGCCCTAACCGTGACCCTGCACTACACCTAACCCTAAAGCAAATCCTTACCCTACCAACTCCTAATCTTACCTTAATTCTAACCCTAATCCTACCCTCACGCTAGTGCTAGACCTAACACTAACCCTAACACTAACCCTAACTCTAGCCCTAGCCCTATACCTAGCCCTACCTTTAAGCCTAACACTAGTCCTAACCATAACACAAACCCTAAGACTACCCTATGCCAAACTCTACCTTTACACCTGACTCTAACCCTAACCATATCCCTAACCCTAACCCTCAATGCTAACCCTAACCCAACACAAATCCTAGCCCTAAATCTGACCCTAAACTTAGCCCTAGCCCTAGCCATAGCTCAAACTCTAACACTAACCCTAACTCTAACCCTAACTCTAACCCTAATCATAAATCTAGATCTAGTCCTAGCACTAACGTTAACCCTAACCCTGTCCATAGCCCTGGCTCTAACCGTAACCATAACACTAGCCCTATCACTAACCCTAACTCTAAAACTACCTCTAAACCTAACCTTAAACCATCTCTAACTCCAACCCTACCCATTCCCCTAAGCCTAACATTAACCCTAACTCTAACTCAGCCCTAGGCTAACCTTGACCCTAACACTTACCCCAGTCTAAGCCACAACCATAACCTTAGTTTGATCCCTAACACTAAACGTAACCCTATCCCTAACAAAAACCGAGCCCCAGCAATTGCCCTAGCCCTACCCCTAAACTAAACTTACCTCTAACACTAACTCTACCACTAAAAGTAAACTTAACCCTAGCTCTAGGACTAACCCTAAACTAAAAACTAATCCTAACTCTAATTCTAGCTCTAGGCCTAACCCCAACCCTAGCCTAGAGGTGACACTAACGTTAACAATAACCATCACCCAACACTAACCATCACCCATCATTAACCCTAACCTTAATGTTAACTATGCCCTAATCCTAGCCCTAACCCTAATGCCAACACTAGCCCATGTCCAAACCCTAACTCTAACCCTAGTCCTAATCTTACTTTTAACCATGATACTAGCCCTAAACCTGACACTAAACCTAAGCCTATACCTAACCCAAACCCTAAACCTAAATGTAACCCTAACCTACCACTAACCCTAGCTGTAGCCCTAAAATTGCCCCTACCCATAACGTTAACCATAACCCTAATCCTAGCCCTATTCTTAAACCTACTCCTAATGCTAGGCCCAACCCTAGCCCTCAGCATAATCCTAGCCCTAACCCTAACTCTAGCCCTAACGCTAACTCTCATGCTACCACCAGCCGTAACACTCATCATAACGCTAACCCTAACCCAACCCTCACCCTACCCCTAAGCCTACCACTCCTCTAACTCTCACCCTAACCCAACTCTTACCACTACACCAGCCCTAATCCTAACTTAACCCTTACACTACCTCTACCCCTACCCTTAACTGAAAACCTAAACAATCCCTAACCCTAACCATAACATTAATCCTAACCCTAGCCTTTATCCTAAGCATAGCCCTAGCCTTAACACTATCCCTAACTTAGTCGTAACCCTAATGAAAGCCCTAGCTCTAGCTCTAGTCCTAACTCTAGCCCAAAACTAACTCTAACCCTACTGTAATCCGAACTCTAGCCCTAACCCTAAACCAAAGACCAACCCTAGCCCTAACCCTAACTGTAGCGCTAACTCTAGACTTAACCCTAACTGTAGCTATAAACCTAACCTAAACCCTAAGGTTAAACCTAAGGCTAATCCAAGGCCTAAACCTAGCCCTAACCCTAACCCTTGTCCTAACAGTAACCCTAACGCTAGACCTCCCCGTAAATCTAGCACTAAACCTAACCTAACACAACAATAACCTTAACCATAACCATAGATCGAACCCTAACCCTAGCCCTAACTCTAACCCTATCTTAACCCTAGATGTAACTCTAACCCTTCCCCTAAACGTAAACCTAAATGTAGCTCTAGTACTAACCCTAAATCTAACCCTGACACTAAACCTAGACATAGACCTAGGGCTAACTCAAACCCTAGACAGAGACCTGAGACTAACCCGAGACCTACAACTAACCATAACTGTAACTGTAACCATAAACCTAACCATAACCGTAGCCATAGGCGTAACTTCTACCCTAGCCGTAGACCTGACCCTAACCACAACCTTAACCCTAACTCTAACCCAACAGTAGCCCTAACCCTAATGCTAACCATGACCTAATCATAGCCCTAACCCTAACCCCAACACAAGCCCTAGTCCTAACCCTAACCAAACCACAGACATAAATATAGCTCTAAACCTAACCCTAACCCTAAACATAGCCTTAACCCTAACCCTCACCCTAACCCTATGCCTAGCCCTAACCCATACTCTAACCCTAACAGTAACCCTAGACCTAGCCCTAGAACTAACACTAACACTAACCTTAGCCCTAGACCTAGTGCTAACCTTAACCCTACCCCTAACCCTAAGCCTAACTCTAGCCCTAACCCTAGCCCTAGCCCTAACCTTAATGCTAACACTAACAGTAGCCCTAAACCAAACCCTAACACTACCCCAACCATAACCCTAACGCTAACCCAACTCTAAACTTACCTCTAACTCTACCGCTACTCCTACCCGTCACCTTAACACTTACCCTATTTTTTCCCCCAAAGCCACAGTAGATAGTTGTATGTTATAGCTGCACATCCTTCTAGTTGCTGTATGTGGGACACGGCATCAGCATGGCCGGAGATGCAGTGTGTCGGTGTGCACCCGGGATCCAAAGCTGGGTCACCAACAGCAGATCCCGCGCACTTAACTGCTAAGCCATGGGGTCAGCCCCACGCTTACCCTAAATACAAACCTAACCTTACACATAACCCTAAAGTTAACCCTGACCCTACCCATAACCCAAATGCTAACACATGCAGCATTAACCCTAACACTAACCCTAATCCTAACCATAGCCATAAGCCTAAAGCCAGCCGCAGCCCTAGCCCTACCAGCAACCTAGCACTAACCCTAGCCCTAACACTAACCATAGCCATAAACCTAACTGAACTCTAACCCTAAACCTAACCTTAGCTCTAACCCTAGACCTAAAACTAAGCCTTTCCCAAAACCTAATCCTAACGCTAACCATACACCTGACCCTCACCCAAACACTAAACCTACCCCAAGCATAACTCTAACCCTAGCCCTAAGACTAACCAGAACTCTGTTCCTAACCCAACCCTAAGCCCTAACAATAACCCTATCCCCAACCCCAACCAAAACCGCTACCCATATTCCAGACCTAAGCCTAAAACAACCCTAAGCCTAAACCTAGCCCTATGCCAAACCCTAACCTTAAGTGTAAGGCTAACCTTAACACTTGTCCTAGATCTAATTCTAACCCAGCCCTAGACCGGACCCTTACACTAGCCCTAACACTAACCCTAACCACAGACCTATCCCTAGCCCTAAGTCTAACCCCAGTTCTAACCCGAGCCCTGGCCCTAACCCTAACTCTAACACTAACCTTATCCCTAACCGTAGCCACAACACTAATGCTAATCCTAACCCTAACCATGACCCTAAACCGATCTCTCCCATTCCCAACCAATAACCCAATCTTTAACCCTAAACCTAACAGTACCCCTGCCACTAAGTCTAACACAAACCATGACCCTAAACCGAACCATGATCCTAGCCATAGCCCTAACCATAACGCTAGACCTAGACTTAACTCTAAACCTAACCCTAGCCCTAACCTGAACCATGGCACTAACCCTAATGCTCAATCTAGCCCTAGCCATAACACTAACACTAAACCGAACTGTAGCCCCAAACCAACACCTACCACTATGTGTAACCCTAACCCTAAACGGAGTATTAATCCTAATGCTAACCCAAATCCTATCCATAAACCGAACCCTAACCCTAGCCCTAGTGCTATCACTAACATAACCTTAAAGCTAATGCTAATCCTAACCCTAATCTGTAACCTAACCCTAACCACAGCACAGACTTAATCCTAATTCTAACTTTAACCCTCACTCTAACCCTAAAACTGACCCTAACCCATAAGCCTAACCCTAAACCTCACCAAACCAGAAACCAAACACGAACCCAAACCCTTACCCGAACATAAACCTGAATCTGAACACTAACAAGAACCCTAACCTTGACCCCAGCACTAGGACTAACCCTAAACATAAACTTAACATTAACCATAGCCCTCAACCTAACTCTAACCCTAGCCCTAATGCTAGCCCTAGACCTAGACCTAGACCTAGCCCTAACCATAGGGTTACCACTGTAACCCTAGCCAGAACACAGGGCTTAGCCTTAGCTCTAGACCTAACACTAGCCCTAACTCTAAGTCTAGAGCTAACAGTATCCCTAGACCTAAACCTAGCACTAAATCTAATCCTAATCCTGTCCCTGGACATACCCCAGCTGTAACCCTAACCCTAACCCTAACACTAAACCTAACCATGACACTAAACTTAACCATAAGCCTAGCCCTAGCAGTAACCCTAACTCTAACCCTCACCCTCACCCTAACCCTAATACTAACACTAGCCCTAAACCTAACACTAAACCTAACTCTAATCATAGCCCTAACCCACACCCTAGACCTATCCGTAACCCTGGCAATAACCCTAAACCTAGCCCTCACCCTAGCCTTAGCCCTAAACCTAAACATACCCTAACCTAGCTAGGGCTATTAACATAGCCCTAAACCTAAACGCTAAACCTAACCCTCGCCTTAGACCCAGACCTAGCCTTAACCCTAACCCTAGTTCTATCCCTAACCTTAACCCTAACCAAAACTCTAAACCTAATGTTAACACTAACCCTAACCCACACACAATTGGTTTGATTTCAACATATGTGAAAGTTGTCACACACAATAGGTATGATGTCATACATAAAAATGTGAATTATGTCACAAAACAGGTGAATGGTGTCACACATATCAATGGGTGTGTTTTCACACACAAATGTGAGCCTTGTCACACATACACCATTGGTGTGATGTCACACACACATTGAGTGATGTCAGACACGCAATGTGTGTGAAGGCACACACCAACCTGGTGAAGTCACAGACAATGGGGGTGGTGTCTCTCAGGAAAATGAGTGTGAATTCACATATAATGAGTGTTACACAATACACACATGTGGGATTTAAGTCAGAGTAAAATGTGAGAGATTTCACAGACACCTAGGTGTTATTTCATACATAAGAGCGGATGTCACGGAGACAGAAGTCAAGATGGCGGCCTAAGCAGACTCGGAACTCACCTCCTCCCGTGGACACAGCCAATTTACAACTACTCGTGGAAAAATTACCCCTGAGACAGAACTGAAAACTGGATAAGGGGAACTCCTGCAACAACGGACAATCCTCACTGAGGTGGAAGAGGCAGAGACTCCCTTCTGGAGAGGAAAAATGCAGCCTTCACAAGCCGCCAGCTTCACAGCCGCCGGGAGCAGCGCACAGGTACGCAGCCATCCCTGAAGGCGCGGGACTCTGAGCCGGGGAGCATCCCCGCTGTGGGCATTTTGTGAACCCAGCACAATCAAGACCAGCGGCATAATATCTGACTGTGCCTGCTACTAAAACATTGGGGAGCACCCCCAGAAAACCCGGTTCACAAAGAAACTAAAACCGGCTCTTAAAGGGCCCATGCGCAAATTCACCCATTTCAGAAAGCATCCTAAAATCACCAGAAAGAAAGGTGCACAGTGCTGTGGTGAAAAGAGACTCACCTAATAGGCCCTGAGTGCATCTCGGTGAGGGGTGAGACCTCTCCAGGGACTGGGACATTGGCGGCGGCCATGGCTGTGGCCTGGTGTGGGCATGCTGACACAGAGGCAATTGGAGTTCTCCCTGGGACCTGCTAGCCCAGGGTCTGCCCCACCCGCTAGAGCACCGATTTAATCCAGCTCAGCCAGGGCGGGCAGCCCACCCTAGAGACTGGTCCCACCCAACAACAAGCCCTCAGGCAACTTGTGGGCCTGCATAGATTGGTGACTGGATTCTCTGCAGCCTGGCAACTGAGCCGACTTTAGCGTGGCAGGGTGTGCACAAGGAGCGGGTGGAGAGTGTGGGGCGGTGGTAGAGTGTGTGGGGCTCCTGCTGTGGAGAGACTGGGTCCGCTTGGGGAGGTCAGGGTGCGCACACGGGGCAGGACTGTGTTGACTGTGTGTGTGGACCTGTGGGCAGCAGAGCTTGTCAGTTGCAGAAGACTTGTGCTTCTCAAAGACCCACATAGGGGGTTTGCCCCACCTTCCAAAGCCTGAAGCAATTGGGTGCTCCTATGCCTGAGGCCAGCCCCACCCATCTGCAATCCTCAGAGAGCTGACAAGAGACCTAACAGGCTAGAGGCTTACAGCAACTGTAAGGCCCTGAGCCTAACAACCTGCCATGCTGGGGGCCTACTCACTTAAAAGATATACTGCAACACAAATGTTGTATTAGAACTTGCAGCCAACTGTGCTGGGGCTCCCCACACCTCATAAAGAGACTGAACAGCCCACAACAACTACAAGCAGCTCAGCATTACAACACCTGGCCAGGAGCATAACTTGGCCTCCCTGGGTGCCTACAGGGAGAGCAAACAGGCCACAACAGAAGGACACACGTAGCCCACATAGGGGTCACCTCTGGAACATTAAGAACTGAGGGAAGCACATTGGAAGCCTCTTAAGGCATCACTTACATAAGGTCACATATCCAAGAACAGGAGACGTAGCTGACCTACCTAATATGTACACACAAGCACAGGGAAAGAGGCAAATTGAGGAGGCAAAAGAATACATTCCAAGTAAGGGAACAGGACAAAACCCCAGAAAAGGAATTAAGTGAAACAGAAATGAGCAACCTACCCGACAGAGAGTTCAAACTAAGAGTGTTAAGGATGCTCACTGATCTGGGGAGAAGAATAGATGAACTCAATGAGAATGTCAACAAAGAAATGGATGATATAAAAAAGAATGAATCAGAAATGAAGAATACAATACTGGAAATGAAAAATTCATTAGAGGGACTCAAAAGCAGAGTAGAGGGTACAGAAGAACGGATCTGTGAGCTGGGTGAAAGACTAGAAGAAATTACCCAAGGTGAACAGGTAAAAGAGAAAAGAATTAAAAAGAGTGAGGACAGTCTAAGGGACCTCTGGGACAACATCAAGCGCACTAACATCCGTGTTATAGGTGTCCCGGAAGGAGTAGAGCGAGACAAGGGGGCAGAGAATCTATTTCAAGAAATAATAGATGAAAACTTCCCTAACCTAAGGAAGGGAACAGACATCCAGGTACAGGAAGCACAGAGAGCCCCAAACAAGATAAACCCAAAGAGAACCACACCAAGACACATTATAATCAAAATGTCTGGAATTAAAGATAAAGAGAGAATCCTAAAAGCCTCAAGAGAATGTCAAGTTATTTACAAAGGAAACCCCATAAGGCTATCAGCTGACTTCTCAGCAGAAAACTTACAGGCTAGAAGAGAATGTCATGATATAGTTAAAGTGCTAAAAGGAAAAAACTTACAACCAAGAATACTCTACCTATCATTCAAAATGGAAGGAGAGATCAAAAACTTCCCAGACAAGCAAAAATTAAAGGAATTTGTCACTAAGAAACCAGTGCTACAAGAAATGTTAAAGGGACTGATTTAAGGGGAAAAGAGAAGACCACAAATAAGAAAAATTATCTATTTCCATGATAAGAGGGTAATGGATACAAAAGCACAAAAAAGAGGTTAGATATGATATCAAAAACATAAAAGGAGGGAGGAGGGGCGTTAAAGAGTACAGCTTTCAGACAGAGGTTAAATTAAAATGACCATCAATTCTGTATAGAAGAAGAAAGGAACAGAGAAGGTCTACTAAAACACTGAGAAAAAAAAAGTTAAAAAATGGCAGTAAGTACATACTTATCAATAGCGACTTTAAACGTCAATGGACTAAATGCTCAATTAAAAAGCATAGGGTGGCTGACTGGATAAAAAAACAAGACCCATATATATGCTGCATACAAGAGACACACTTCAGACCTAAAGACACTCACAAACTGAAAGTGAAGGGATGGAAAAAGATACTCCACGCAAATGGCGTTGAAAAGAAAGCTGGGGTAGCAGTACTCATATCAGACAAAATAGACTTTAAAACAAAAACTGGAAAAAGAGACAAAGAAGGGCATTACACAATGATCAAGGGAACACTCCAACAAGAGGATATAACACTTGTAAATATCTACGCACCCAATGTAGGTGCACCTAAATATATAAAGCAATTATTAACAGACATAAAAACAGAAATAGACAGTAACACAATAACAGTAGGGGACTTTAACATTCCACTTACACCAATGGATAGATCACCCAAACAGAAGATCAATAAGGAAACATTGGCATTAAATGACACACTAGAACAGATGGACCTAGTAGATATATACAGAGCATTCCATCCAAAAACCGATGAATACACGTTCTTTTCAAATGCACATGGAACATTCTCCAGGATTGATCACATATTAGGCCACAAAACAAGTCTCCATAAATTTAAGAAGATTGAAATAATACCAAGCATCTTTTCTGACCACAACGATACGAAACTAGAAATCAACTATAGGAAGAAAATAAGAAAAACCACAAATATGTGGAGATTAAACAAAATGCTACTGAACAACGACTGGGTTAACGAAGAAATCAAAGAAGAATTCAAAAAATACCTGGAGACAAATGAAAATGAAAATACGACATGCCAGAATTTATGGGATACAGCAAAAGCGGTTCTAAGAGGGAAGTTTATAGCGATACAGGCCTATCTCAACAAACAAGAAAAATCTCAAATAAACACTCTAACAAGGCACCTAAAGGAACTGGAAAAAGAAGAACAAACAAAGCCCCAAATCAGTAGAAGAAGGGAAATAATAAAAACCAGAGCAGAAATAAATGAAATAGAGACCAAAAAAACAATAGAAAACATTAATAAAACCAAGAGCTGGTTCTTTGAAAAGATCAACAAAATTGACAAACCTTTAGCTAGACTCACCAAGAAAAAAAGAGAGAAGGCACAAATAAGTAAAATCAGAAATGAAAGAGGAGAGGTTACAACAGACATCTCAGAAATACAAAAGATGATAAGAAATACTATGAAAAGCTATATGCCAACCAATTCGACAATCTGGAAGAAATAGATAAATTCTTAGAATCATACAACCTTCCAAAACTGGAACAAGAAGAAGTAGAGAATTTGAATAGGCCAATCACCAGTAAGGAGATCGAAACAGTAATCAAAAACCTCCCCAAGAATAAAAGTCCAGGACCAGATGGCTTTCCTGGTGAATTCTACCACAGATTCAAAGAAGACTTAATACCTATCCTTCTCAAACTCTTCCAAAAAATTGAGGAGGGGGGGAAGCTCCCTAACTCGTTCTACGAAGCTGACACTACCCTGATACCAAAACCAGACAAGGACAACACACAAAAAAGAAAGTTACAGGCCAATATCACTGATGAACATCGATGCAAAAATCCTCAACAAAATACTAGCAAATCACATACAACAATACGTTAAAAAGATTATACACCATGATCAAGTGGGATTTATTCCAGGTATGCAGGGATGGTTTAACATTCGTAAATCAATGAACGTAATACACCACATTAATAAAATGAAGAATAAAAATCACATGATCATCTCAATAGATGCAGAGAAAGCATTTGACAAGATACAGCATCCATTTATGATAAAAACTCTGAATAAAATGGGTATAGAAGGAAAGTACCTCAACATAATAAAGACCATATATGAGAAACCCACAGCTAATATCATCCTCAATGGTGAAAAACTGAAAGCTATCCCTCTAAGAACAGGAACCAGACAAGGATGCCCACTGTCACCACTCCTATTTAACATAGTACTGGAAGTCCTAGCCAGAGCAATCAGGCAAGGGAAAGAAATAAAAGGAATCCAAATTGGAAAGGAAGAAGTGAAACTCTCACTATTTGCAGATGACATGATTTTACATATAGAAAACCCTAAGGAATCATCCAAAAAACTTTTAGAAGTAATAAACGAATACGGTAAAGTTGCAGGATACAAAATCAACATACAAAAATCAGTTGCATTTCTGTACACTAACAACGAAGTAGCAGAAAGAGAAAGTAAGAATACCATCCCATTTACAATTGCAACAAAAAGAATAAAATACCTAGGAATAAACTTAACCAAATAGGTGAAAGATCTGTACACTGAAAACTATAAAACATTGCTGAAAGAAATTGAAGAAGACACAAAGAAATAGAAAGATATTCCGTGTTCTTGGATTGGAAGAATTAACATAGTTAACATGTCCATATTTCCTAAAGCCATCTATAGATTCAATGCAATCCCTATCAAAGTTCCAACAACATTTTTCACAGAAATAGAACAAAGAATCCTAAAATTTTTGTGGAACAATAAAAGACCCCGAATAGCTAAAAGAATCCTGAGAAAAAAGAACAAAGCTGGATGTATCACACTCCCTGATTTCAAAATATACTACAAAGCTATGGTAACCAAAACAGCATGGTACTGGCACAAAAACAGACACACAGATCAATGGAATAGAATCGGAAGCCCAAAAATAAACCCACATATCTATGGACAGCTAATCTTTGACAAAGGAGCCAAGAACATACAATGGGGAAAAGAAAGTCTCTTCAACAAATGGTGTTGAGAAAACTGGACAGCCACATGCAAAAAAATGAAAGTAGACCCTTACTTTACACCGTACACAAAAATTAACTCCAAATGGATTAAAGACTTGAATGTAAGACCTAAAACTGTGAAACTTCTAGAAGAAAACATAGGCAGTACGCTCTTCAACATCGGTCTTAGCAACATCTTTTCAAACGCCATGTCTGACCGGGCAAGAGAAACAATAGAAAAAATAAACAAATGGGACTACATCAAACTAAAAAGCTTCTGCACAGCAAAGGAAACCATCAACAAAACGAAAAGACAACCTAACATTTGGGAGAAGATATTTGCAAACCATACATCTGATAAGGGGTTAATCTCCAAAATATATAAAGAACTCATGCATCTCAACAACAAAAAACTACCAACCCAATTAAAAAATGGGCAAAAGACCTGAACAGACATTTCTCCAAAAAAGATATACAGATGGCCAACAGACACATGAAAAGATGTTCAAAATCACGAACTATCAGGGAAATGCAAATCAAAACTACAATGAGATATCACCTCACGCCTGTCAGAATGGCTATAATTAACAAGACAGGAAACAACATGTGTTGGAGAGGCTGTGGAGAGAAGGGTACTCTCATATACTGCTGGTGGGAGTGCAAACTGGTCCAGCCACTATGGAAAACTGTATGGAGATTCCTCAAAAAATCAAGGTTAGAACTACCATATGATCCAGCTATTCCACTGTTGGGTATTTATCCAAAGAACTTGAAAACACCAATTTGTAAAAGTACATGCACCCCTGTGTTCATTGCAGCGTTATTGACAATAGCCAAGACTTGGAAGCAACCTAAGTGCCCATCAAGGGACAAATGGATAAAGAAGCTGTGGTATATATACACAATGCAATACTACTTAGCCATAAGAAACGATGAAATCCAGCCATTTGTGACAACATGGATGGACATTGAGGGTATAATGCAAAGTGAAATAAGTCAGAGGGAGAAGGTCAAATACCGTATGATTTCCTTCGTTAAGTAATAGATAATAACAACAATAAACAAACAGATAGGGACAGAGATTGGATTGGTGGTTGCCAGGGGGGAGGGGGGAGTGAGGGGGGTGAAGGTGATGGTTCGGTACATGTGTGTGGTGATGGGTTTTAGTTGGTGTTTTGGTGGTGAACATGATGTAATCTGTGCAGAAGTGGAGGTGTAGTGATGTACACCTGAAATTTTTACAATGTTGTAAACCAATGTTACTGCAATAAAGAAAAAATTTAAAAAAAAAGAGCAAATGTCACATAACACTGAATAATATGACTGCCGTCACATGCAATGGGGTTATATCACACAATATGTGAGATGTGACTGGCTATCCTAGTGTTACCATAATCAAGGTGTGCGATGTCCAAAAAAGGGGGTGATGTCACACATAACAATTGCAGTGATGTCACACACAAAATGTGAATGATGTCGCAAGCACAACGTTGGAGTGATGTCAAACACACTATCAGAGTGATGCCACACTCAATTGGTGTGATGTCATACATAATACTGGGAGTGACACCAACATAACGACAGTTGGGATATCATATCCTAATTAAGGTTGATGTCACACGCAATTGATGTGATGTGACACAAGATGAGGATGTTGTCACACACACAAGTGGTGTGATGTCACCCATAACCGTGTGTGTCATGTCAGGCATAACAATGGGTGTGATATCCCATGCACACAATGGGAGTGATGTCACACGATAAAAGGTGAGTTGTGTCAAAAGGGACATGACGATGTCACACATAGCAGTGAGAGTGTTGTCACACAATTCACATGATGTCACACATAATGTGAGTGATGTCACACAGAAACAGGTGAGTAATACAGCAGAGGACTCGTGACTAATGTCACACATGTGTGTCAGTGATGTCACATTATTTTGTGATGTCATAAAAACAACAGGCATGTTGTCTCAAATAACAGAGAGATGTCACTCCAAATATATGAGTGAAGTCACAGAAACACCATGAGAGTGATCGCACAACAATAGTAGAGTGATGTCCTCAAGAATTAGTGTGACGTCACAGAGAATATTAGTAGTAACATCACACATAATAGCAATTTCATATGCTAAATTGCATTCATGTCACACGCAATTGGTGTGATGTCAACATCTGTGAATGTTGTCACACTCATAATAGGTGTGATGTCATACATGAAAAAGTGTCTTGTCTTATGCCACAAAAAAGTGAATGGTGTCACACATATCATTGGGTATGTTTTCAATCACAAATGTGAGCCCTGTCAAAAGTACACCATTGGTGTGATGTCAGACACACAATGAGTGTGAAGGCTCACACCAACCTGGTGATGTCACAGACAACAGGAGTGGTGTCTCTAAGGAAAATGAGTGAAGATTCACACATAGCAATGAGAGTTACACAAAACACACCAGTGCGATATGTCAGAGTAAAATGTGAGAGATTTCACAGAAACCTGGAAGTGACTTGATACATAACAGTGGGTGTCACATCACAGTTAAGAATATGACTGCCATCACACACAATGGGAGTGATATTACACAATTTGAGAGATGTGACCGTCTATCTTATTGTTAGCACACTCATGTTTTGTGATGTCCCAAAATGGGTGTGATGTCCCATACAACGATTGGAGTAATGTCAGACACAAAATGTGAACCACGTCACACTCCATTGGAAGGATGTCAAACACTATCAGAGTGATGGCACACTCAACTGGTGTGATGTCATACGTAATACTGGGAGTGACACCACACATAATAATGGTTGGTATATCATACGGGAATTAAGGTTGATGTCACACACAAATGTTGTGGTGTGACACACAATGAGGGTGTTGTCACACCCAAACAATTGATTTGATGTCACCAAGAAGCATGTGGTCATGTCACGCAAAATAGTGGGAGTGATATCACATGCACACAATGGGAGTGATGTCACCCTTTAAAATGTGAATTATGTCACTAGGGACATGTCACTGATGTCACACATAGCGGGTGTGATGTCACACTATTGATGTGATGTCACACATAATGAGACTGAGGTCACACATAAACATGTGAGTAATACCACAAAGGACATGTGACTGACGTCACACATATGTGGGAGTGATGTCACACTATTGGTCGGATGTCATACAACACAACAGGTGTGATATCACACATAACAGAAAGATGTCACCCAAAATATATGAGTGAAGTCACAGAAACACCATGCGAGTGATGTCACAACACTAATAGAGTGATGTCCTCGAGAATTAATGTGACATGACACAAAATATTGGGAGTGACATGACACTTAACAATAGCCATTTCATATGGTAAATTCAAGTGATGTCACACACAATCGGTGTGATGTCAACATATGTGAATGTTGTCACACACACAATAGGTGTGATGTCATACATAAAAATGTGAATTATGTCACAAAAATGTGAATGGTGTCAGACATACCAATGGGTGTGTTTTCACACACAAATGTGAGCACTATCACACATAAACCGTTGGTGTGATGTCAGACAGACATTGAGTGACGTCAGACACACAAAGTGTGTGAAAGTACACACCAACCTGGTGATGTCATGGACATTTGGAGTGGTATCTCTAAGGAAAAGGAGTGTGAATTCATACATAACAATGAGAGTTACATAAAACACACAATAGGGATATAAATCAGAGTAAAATGTGAGATACTTCACAGAAACCTGGGAGTGATTTCATACAAAACTGTGGATGTCATATTAAAGTTAACAATATGACTGCCCTCACACAACGGGAGTGATATCACACAATTCGAGAGATGTGACAGTCTAACCTAGTTTTATCATGCTCAAAGTGTGTGATGTCCCAAAATGGGTGTGATGTCACACATAACGATTGGAATGATGTCACACACAAAATGTGAGCGATGTCACACACTGTTGGCATGATGTCAAACACACTATCAGAGTGATGTCACAATCAAGTGGTGTGATGTCATACATAATACTGGGAGTGACACCACACATAATAGTGGTTTGATATCATATGACAATTAAGGTTGATGTCACTCACAATTGATGGGATGTGACACGCAATGAGGATGTTGGCACACACAAAGGGCTGTGATGTCACCCATAAACAAGTGTGTCACATCACACATAACATTGGGTGTGATATCACATGCACACAGTGGGAGTGATGTCACAATTTACACGTCACTGATCTCACAGATAGCAGTGGGAGTGATGTCACACTATTGATGTGATGTAACTGATAACAATGGGTGTGATTACACACATAAATGAGCAATCTCACAAAGGACACATGACTGATATCACACATAACCTGTTAATAGTCTACACTCAGGTTTCTATCCAATGTATCGAAAGAGCACTTCTGCTGAATTCAGCTTGCCAATAGCTGTAGGGAACATACTCTAACGAGACCTTTTATACTTTTCACTACAACTGGTACAGCATATCTGTAACATCCATTCAATGAAAGTACATTGTGAAGAAAAACTCCTTTTTTTATCTGTTTATGATCGTCTTGAAAAGTCCCTTTTCAAAGGTTGCAATTTACTTCTTTCATTTGGGCTTTCTCTTACATGGAACAAAAGAATGTGCTTGTTGAGCTTGGTTGGCCAGTAGCTGTTAGGGAGCATCATCCTATGAGAGGGCCTAAATTTTTCACTACACAAGGAAGAGAATATCTCTAATATGCATATATGAAAAGCACAGTGTGGAGAAAAACCCTTGCTTGTACCTGTTTAGCATCTGCACTGAAAAGTACTTTTTCAAACATTGTAGCTCACGACATTTACTCAGGCTTTCTCTCACATTATAGGAGAGAATGTTCTTACTGAGCAAAGGTTGCCATTAGATGTAAGTAAGATCTTCCCATGAGAGCTTTGATCCTTCACTACTGCTGGGAGAAAGTATCTATAACATCCATTGAAATAACATACACGGTGGAAAAAAACTCATTTTAGTTGTTGAGGATCATCTTGATGAGTGAACTTTTCAATCATTGATCTTCATGGCCTGCACTCAGGCTTTCCCTCAAATATAATGAAAGAACACCCGTTCTGAACCCAACAGCCCTGTAGCTGTAAGTCAGCCCTTCCTTGGAGGGCTTTTAAACTTATCACTACAGCTAGGAGAGAGTATCTGCAACATTCATAAAATGAAAGTCAAGTGTGCAGAAAATCTCTGGCTGGTATGTCTATAGGATCCTCCTGCAAATTTCCTTTTCCATCATTGTAGTTAACAACCGTCATTCAGGCTCTCTCTCCTATGTAAGGCAAGAAACTACTTGCTGAACTCAGCTGGTAGGGAGCTTTAAGCAGGATCCTCCTTTGAGAGCTTGTAAACTTGTACTGCAGCTGCAAGAGAATATCTGTAACATCCATTCCATGTAAGTTCTCTGTGGAGGAAAACACTTCCTTTTAGCTTTTTAGGATCATATTGTAAAGTGCCTTTTATCTTTGCACTTGATTGCATGCACTCAGGTTTCCTACCTGATATAAAGGAAAACACCCCTGCTAAACCTACATTGCCAGTGGCTGTTGGGAACACCTTCCTAGGGGAGTTTCCAATTTTCACCACAGCTCGGAAAGAAGCTGTATCACATCCATTCAATGAAAGTACACCATGAAGAAAACCTCCTCTTGTAAGCGTTTATGACCATGTTCTTAAGTGGCTTTACACTGCAGTTCAATCTGTATTCAGGGTCTCACTAGCATATCATGATGACCACTATTGCTTATCACAGTTTTCCAGTATCTGATAGTAACATCTTCATATGAGAGGATTTAAAATTTCAGTAACACTGGGAGAGTGTATCTATAACATCCATAAAACGAAAGTCCAGTATGTATAAAATTTCTTGCTTCTATCTGTATACGACTATCCTGATAATTGCCTTTATCAACATTGCAGTTAACTACCTTCAATCAGGAATTCTTCCCCATGTAAAGCAAGAAAGTTCTTGCTGACCTCTGCTTCCAAGTACTTTACAGGAGGATCTGCCTCTGAGAGCTTTTAAACTTTCCACTGCAGTGGGGCGAGTATTACTCTAACATCCATTCCATGAACCTATTCTGTGGTGAGCAACTCTTAAAGATAGCATTTTAGGATATGTTAAAGTGCCTTTTCCTCTTTGTCGCACATTGCCTGCACTGAGGCTCTCTTCCCAACCGAAAGACAACTCACCACTGCTCAAACAAGTTTGAAAGTAGCTGTAGGAACAGTGTGCTATGACAGCTTTCCAACTATCACTACAGGTGGTGCAGATGATCATTACCATCCATTCAATAAAAGTTGACTGTTCAGAGCAACTCCTGCTTGTAGGTGTTTAGGATCATCTTGAGAAGAGTCTTTTAATTACTGCAGTTCAATCTGCTTTCGGGGTCTGAGTAGCATATTATGATGAACACTATTGATTAACACAGGTGGTCAATATCATAGGTTACATCTTCTTATGAGAGGTTTTTCAGTTTCACTGCAGCTAGAGGAGAGTATCTATAACATCCATAAAATGAAAGTCAAATGTGGAGAAAAATCTCATCCTTGCATCTATATAGAATCTTCTTGCAAATTGCCTTTTCCCTCTTTGCAGTTAACGACCTTCACTCAGGCTCTCTCTCCCAAGACATGCAAGAAAATGTTTGCTGAACTCAGCATGCAAGTATCTCTGAGGAGGATTTTCCTCTGAGATCTATTAAACATTTCACTGCATCTGGGAGAGAATATCTCCAACATCCATTCCGTGAACATACTCTGTGCAGAAAAACTCTTCCTTTTAGGTATTAGGATCATATGGTAAATTGCCTTTTCCTCTTTGCTGTTCATTGCCTGCAATGATGTTTCCTTCACTATATAGAGACAAAACAGCACTGCTCAACCAATTTTGCCAGTAGCTGTAAGGAACATCTTCGTATGAGAGATTTCAAAGTATTACTACAGGTTTTGCTGATTATATTTAACATCCATTCCATTCAAGTTGAATCTTCAGAGAAACTCCTGATAGTAGCTGTTTAGGATCATCTTGAGAAGAGATATTTAATACACTACAGTTCAATCCACTTTCAGGCTCTCATGAACATATCATGACAAACATTATAGCTTAACACATGTGGCCTATATCTGTAAGTAACATCTTCATCTGAGACGTGTTAAAATTTCAGCACAGCTGGGAGAGGCTATCTATAACATCCATAAAATGAAAGTGAAATATGCAGAAAATCTGTGGCTTGTCTCTTTATGGGATCAGCCTGCATATTGCCTTTAGATCACTGCAGTTAACGACCTTCGCTCAGGCTCTCTATCCCATGTAATGCAAGAAAGTGTTTCTTAACTTGCCTTGCAGGAATCTTTAAGGACGATCTTCCTCTGAGAGCTTGTAAACTTTTCACTGCAGCTAGGAGAACCTATTCATTACATCCATTCCATGTAAGTACTCTGTGGAGGAAAACACTTGCTTTTAGCTTCTTTGGATCATATTGTCAATTGCATTCTCATCTTTGAATTTCATTCCCTGCCCTCAGGCTTCTCCCCGATGTAAAGAAAAAACACCACTGTTAAACCTACTCTGCCAGTAGCGATTAGGAACACCTTCCCATGAGAGTTTACACTTTTCACCACAGCTCAGAAAAAAGCTCTATCACATCCATTTAATGAAAGTACACCGTGAAGATAACTTCTGCTTATAATTGTTTAGGGTCATCTTCATAAGTGACTTCAAATACACTGCAGTTCAATCTGCGTTCAGGGTCTCACTAGCATGTCATGACGAACACTATTGCTTAACACAGGTGACGAATATCTGTTAGTAACATCCTCATTGGAGAGGTTTTAAAATTTCAGTACGGCTGGGAGACAGTATATGTAACATCCATAAAATGAAATTTCACTTTGGAGACAATCTCTTGTTTATATCTGTATAGGATTATCCTGAAAATTGCATTTTACATCATTGCTGTTAACGACCTACACATAGGAGTTCTCTCCTTGTAATGCCAGAAAGTTCTTACTGAACTTGCTTGCAAGTATCTTTAAGGAGCACCTTCCTCTGAGAGCTTTTAAACTTTCCATTGCAGCTGGGAGAGAATATCTATAACATCCATTCCAGGAACATACTGTGTGGTGGAATAGTCTTCCTTTTAGTTTTTTGGATCACATAGTAAAGTGCCTTTTCCTCTTTGTAGTTCATGTCCTGCACTGAGGCTTCCTTCCCACAGGAAAGACAAAATACCAGTGCTCAAGGACGTTTACCAGTAACTCTTTGAAACACTCCTAGGAGAGCTTTCAAACTATCACTACATGTGGTGCAGATTATCATTACCCTACATTCAACGAAAGTGGACTCTTCAGAGAAACTCTGCTTGCAGCTGTTTGGGATCATCTTGAGAAGAGACTTTGACTATACTGCAGTTCAGTCTGCCTTCAGGTTTTCAGTAACGTATCATGATAAACACTATTGCTTATCACAGTTGGCCAATATCTACATGTAACATCTTCATATGAGTGGTTTTCAAATGTCAGTACAGCTGGCAAAGGGTATCTATAACATCCATCAATTGAAATTCAGGTGTAGAGAAAATCTTTTGCGTGTATCTGTATAGGACTATTCTGAAAATTGCCTTTTCCAACGTTGCAGTAAATAACCTTCATCCGTGCTCTTTCTCCCAAGTCAGGTAAAAAATGTTTGCTGAACTCAGCTTGGAAGTATCTTTAAGGAGGCTCTCCCTCTCAGAGCTTTTAAACTTTTCACTGCAGTGGGGAGCGAATATCTATAACATCCATTTCAGGAATGTACCCTGTGGAGAAAAATTCTTCCTTTTAGCTTTTTAGGATCATATTGTAAAGTGCCTTTTCCTCTTTGTCGTTCATTGCCTGCACTGAGCCTCCCTTCCCAATGGAAATACAAAACACTCCTGCTCAATGACCTTTGCCAGTAGCCATCAGAGCATCTTCTTAGGAGAGCTTTCGAACGATCACTACAGGTGGTGCAGATTATTGTTATGATCAACTCAAAGAAATTTGACGCTTCAGAGAAACTCCAGCTTGTGGCTGTTAAGGGTCATCTTGAGAAGAGACTATTAATAGACTGCAGTTCAAACTCTAGTCAGGGTCCCACTAGCATCTCATGATGAATTATATTGCTTAAGACAGGTGGCCAATATTTGAAAGCAACATCTTCATCTTAGGGGGTTTAAATTTCAATAGTGCTGCGAGAGAGTATCTATAACATCCATAATATGAAAGAGAAGTTTGGTGAAAATCTCGTTCGTGTAACTGTGTACATTCATCATGCAAATTGCCTTTTCCCTCATTGCATTTAATGGCCTTCACTCAGATCTCTCTCCAAAGTAAAGCAAGAAAGCGTTTGTTGAACTCAGCTTGCAGGGTCCTTTAAGAATGATCTTCTGACAGCTTTTAAAATTTTCACTGCAGCTGGGAGAACTTATCTATAATATCCATTCCATGTAAGTACCATGTGGAGGAAAACACTTGTTTTTAGCTTCTTCAGATCATATTGTCAATTGCATTTTCATCTTTGCATTTCATTGCCTGCACTCACGTTGCCTCCCTGATTTAAAGAGAAAACACTACTGCTAAACCTACTCTGCCAGTAGCTGTTAGGAACACCTTCCTTTGAGAGTTTCAACATTTCAACACACCTCGGAAAGAAGCTTTACCAAATCCATTCAATGAAAGTATACCGTGAAGAAAACCTCTTCTTGTACCTGCTTAGGATTATGTTCATGAATGACTTTAAAGGCACTGCAGTTCAGCCTGCATTTAGGGTATCATTAGCATATCATGATGAACACTATTGCTTAACACAGGTTGCCAATATCTGTTAGTAACATCTTCATATGAGAGTTTTTAAATTTTCAGTACAGCTGGAGAGAGTATCTATAACATCCATGAAATGAGAGTTCAGTGTGGAGAAAATCTCTTGGTTGTATCTGTATAGGAGTATCCTGAAAATTGCCTTTTCCACCATTGCAGTTAACGACCTGCACTTAGGAATTCGCTCCCAGGTAAGGCAAGAAAGATCTTGCTGAACTCAGATGGCAAGTAGCTTTCAGCAGATCTGCCTCTGCGAGCTTTTAAACTTTCCACTGCAGCTGGGACAGAATATCTATACCAAACATTACATGTAAGTACACTCTGTGGAGGAACATACGTCCTTTTAGCTTTTTA
This sequence comes from Diceros bicornis minor, assembly GCF_020826845.1. Classification (NCBI taxonomy): domain Eukaryota; kingdom Metazoa; phylum Chordata; class Mammalia; order Perissodactyla; family Rhinocerotidae; genus Diceros; species Diceros bicornis. The sequence continues at coordinate 41,576,934 of NC_080770.1, read as the reverse complement.
AGATCATCTTACAAAGTGCCTTTTCATCTCTGCAGTTATTGCCTGCACTCAGGTCTCCTCCACAACGTAAAGACAAAACACCACTGTAAACCTACTTTGCCAGTTGCTGCTAGGAGCACATTCCTATGAGATGTTAAAATTGTCACCACAACCGGGGAAGAAACTCTATCACATCCATTCAACGAAAGTACCATGTGAAGAATATCTTTACGTGTCGCTGTTTAGAATCATACTCATGAGTGACATTAAAAACATTGTAGTTCAGTCTACCTTCAGGGTCTCACTAGCATATTATTATCAACACTATTGTTTAACACAGGTTGCAAATATCTGTTAGGAATACCTTCATATGAGAGGTTTTAAAATTTCAGTACAGATGGGAGTATCTATAACATCTATAAAATGAAAGATCATTGTAGAGAAAATTTCTTGCTAATATCAGTATAGGACTATCCTGAAAATTTCCTTTGCATCCTTGCAGTTAACAACATTCACTTAGTAATTCTCTCCCTATTTAATGAGAGAAAGACCTTGCTGAACTCAGATTGCAAGTAGCTTTCCGCAGGATCTGCCTCTGAGAGCTTTTAAACTTTCCACCGCAGCTGGGACACAATATCCATAACATCCAGTACATGAACGTACCCTGTGCAGAAAAACTCTTCCTTGTAGATTTTTGGACGATGTGGTTCAGTGACTTTTCCTCTTTGCCGTTCATTGCCTGCACTGAGGCTGTCTTCCCAATGGAATGACAAAACACCACTAAGCAACCAAGTTTGCCAGTAGTTTTCAGGATCATCTTACTAGGAGAGCTATCACTACAGGTGGTGCAGATTATCCTTACCATCCATTCGATGACAGTTGACTCTTCAGAGAAACTCCTCCTTATAGCTGTTTAGGATCATCTTGAGAATTTGAATACACTGCAGTTCAAACTACATTCAGGGTCTCACTAGCATATCATGACGAACATTTTTGTTTAACACAGGTACCCAATAAGTGTAGGTAACATCTTCATATGAGAGGTTTTAAAATTTCAGTACACTTGGGAGATAGTATCTATAGCATCTGTAAAAGGAAAGGCCAGTCTGGAGCAAAATTCTTGCTTGCATCTGTAGAGGACTATCCTGAAAATTGCCTCTCCCAACATTGCTGTTAATGACTTTTACTTAAGAATTTTCTCCCTGGGGCCTGCCTGGTGGCGCAAACGGTTTCGTGTGCATGCTCCACTTTGGTGGCCTGGGGTTTTCAGTTTCCCAACCCTGGGCACGCACCAACGCACTGCTTGCCAGGACATGCTGTGGTGGCGTCCCATATAAAGTAGAGGAAGATGGGCACAGATGTTAGCTCAGGGCCAATCTTCCTCAGCAAAAAAGAGGAGGATCAGCATCGGATGTTACCTCAGGGCTGATCTTCCTCCCAAAAATAAAAGAGAATTCTCTCCCATGTAATGCCAGCAAGTTCTTGCTTAACTCTGCTTGCAAGTACGTTTAAGGAGCATCTACCCCTGAGAGCTTTTAAACTTTCCACTGCAGCTGGGAGAGAATATCTATTGTATCCATCTAATGAACATACTCTGTGGAGAAAAACATTTCCGTTTAGTTTTTGAGGATCATAATGGAAAGTGCCTTTTCTTCCTTTTGGTTCGTTGCCTGCACTTAGGCTGCCTTCTCAATGGAAAGACAAAATACCACTGCTCAGGCACTTTTGCCAGTAACAACTAAGGAAATAACTTCGTGCCCTGTTTCTCTTCCTTCCAGCAAATGAGGTCCACCTTCCTTAACCAGGTTGGGGACATATTGCCATTTCAGGCCTTGAGAAGGAATATCACATTCCTTTGAGAAGGCAATTTCTGATCCCGGGTTCTCAGTAGAGCTCTAGGAACGAGTTAGTAATTGAATTTCAATGATTACTGGAACTTAGCTGAACTATGTATAACACCCATTGTTGGAAATAACTTCATGCCCACTATCTCTTCCTTCCATCTCATAAAGATCAGAAACCTAAAACAGGTATATAACAGAATACAGTTTCAGGCCTTGAGATTGAATCTCATATTCCTTTGAGAGGGCACTTTCTGACCCAGGCTTGTTAGCAAATGTCTAGAAACGACTTTGTAGATGAGTGGCAATCATCACTACAGCTGAGCTCATCTGTATAAAATACCCATCCCTGGAAGTATCTTTGTGCTCACTCGCTCTTCCTTTCAGCTAGTGAGAATCACCTTCTTAAACCAGGTTTAGAACATAATGCTATTTTGGTCGTTGAGAGCAAATCTCACATTCCTCTGTGAAGACACTTACTGATAACTTCTTGTAAGTAGATGTCTAGGAACAAGTTTATATTGGAGCATCAATCAGTACTACAACTGAGTAAAATGATTTATAATACCCATTCCACGAAATAGCTTCATGTAAAAACTCTCTTCCTTCTAGCACTAAGCGTCACTAAACTAAACCAGTTTTGGACCATATTGCCTTGTTGGGCCCTGAGAAGGATTCTCGCATTCCTTTGAGAAGGCACTTTCTGATCCCAGAGTGGAAGTAGATGTCTAGGAACAAGTTTGTATATGAGTGGCAAGCGTTACTACAGCTGAGCTAAGCTGTGTATAATACCCATTCCTGAAAATAACTTTGTGCCTCATCTCTCTTCCTTCCAACTCATAAGGATCACAAAGCTAAACCAGGTTTGGAACATATTGCCATGTCACTCCTTGAGATGGAATCTCATATTCCTTTGAGAAGGCACATTCTGATCCTGTCCATAATGTTGAAGTCTAGGAATAAGTATGTATATGAGTGTTAATCGTTACTAGACCTGAGCTCAACTGTCTATAACAACCGTTCCAGGTAATACTTTTTGCCTCATCTGTCCTCCTTCAATCTCATAAGGATCACAAATATAAACCAAGTTTCATGCATCGTGCCATTTCAGGCCTTGAGAATGAATCTCACACTACTTTGAAGGCACTTTCTGATCCCTGCTTCTAAGTAGCTGTCCAGGACAAGATTCTATATAAGTGGCAATCGTTACTACAACTGAACTATTCTTTGAGTAACACCCAATCCTGAAAATAACTTCATGCCCAATCTATCTTCCTTCCAGTTCATAATGAAGACCTTCCTCAAGCAAGTTGGGAACATATTGCCATTTCAGACCTTGAGAAGAAATCTCACATTCCTTTGAGACAGCAGTTTCTGATCACAGCCTACACGTAGACGTCTAGGATCAAGTTTGTATGTGATTGGCAATCACTAATAGAGCTGTGCTTCTCTCTTCCTTCCATCTCGTAAGGATCACAAACCTAAATCAGGTTTGGAACATAATGCCATTTCAGGCCCTTGAGAACAAATCTCACACTCCTTTGAGAAAGCACTTTCTGATCCCGGCTTGTAAGTAAATGTCTAGTAACGAGTTTCTAAATGAGTGGCAATCATTACTACAGCTGAGCTAAACTATGTATAAGAACCATTCCTCAAAATAACTTCCTACCCCATCTCTCTTCCTTCCAGCTCTAAATGATTACATTCTTAAGCAAGGTTTTGAATGTAATACCATGTCAGGCCTTGAGAATGAATCTCACGTTACCTTGAGAGGGAACTTTCTGATCCCAGCTTCTAAGTAGATCCCTAGAAACAAGTTTGTATATGAGTGGAATCATTACTACAACTGAGCTGAACTATGAATAACCCCTATTCCTGAAAATAACTTTGTGCCGGTCTCTCTTCCTTCCAGATCATAAGGCCCACCTTCCTCAACCACGTTTGGAACATATTGCCATTTCCGGCCTTGAGAAGGAATCTCATATTCCTTTAAGAAGGCACTTTATGATCACTGCTTCTAAGTATATGCCCAAGAACAAGATTCTATATAAGTGGCAATCGTTAGTACAACTGAGCTATTCTATGAATAACATCAATTCCTGGAAAAAAACTTCATGCTCAATCTCTCTTACTTCCAGCTCGTAAATACGACCTTCCTCGACTAAGTTTGGAACATATTGCTGTTTCAGACCCTCAGAAGGAATGTCACATTCCTTTGAGAAGTTGCTTTCTGATCCTGGGGTTATGTAAATGTCTAGGAACAGGTTTGTATATGAGTGGCAATCATTACTACACCTGAGTTAATCTATGTAGAAAACTCATTCATGAAAATGTCATTGTGCCCAATCTCTCTTCCTTCTATCCAATAAGGATCACAAACCTAAGCCAGGTTTGGGACATATTGCGATTTTGGGCCCTGAGAAGGAAAGTCACATTCCTTTGCGAAGGCCCTTTGTGTTCCCGACCTGTATGTAGGGAACTTGTTCTGTGAACAAGTTTGCATATGAGTGGCAATCACGACGACAGGAGCTAACGTATGTATAACAGCCATTCCTGGAAATCACTTTGTGCCTAATCTCTCTTCCTTTATCTCATCAGGATCAGCTTGCTCAACCATGTTGGAACATCATGGTATTTTGGGCCTTGAGAAGGAACCTCATAGAGTCCAGCCCCATGGTGTAGTGGTTAAGTGTGCACCCTCTGTTGCTGGTGGCCCGCGTTCAGATACCGGGCACACACCGACACACAGTTTGTCAGGCCATGCTGTGGTGGCATCCCACATAAAGTGGAGGAAGATTGGGACGGATGTTAGGTCTGGGCCAGTCTTCCTCAGCAAATAGAGGAGGATTGGCATGGACGTTAGCTCAGGGCTGATCTTCCTCACAAAGAAAAAAGAGAGGGAACCTCATATTCCTTTCAGAAGGAACCTTGTTATCCCGGCTTCTAAGTAGAAGTGTAGGAACAGGTTTCGTTTGGCAATCATTACTACAGCTGAGCTAAACTGTGACTAACAGCCATTCCTGGAAATAGCTTCATGCCCAAACTCTCTTCATTCCGGCTCGTAAGGACCACATTTGTCAACCAGGTTTGGAATATAGTGCCCTCTCAGGCCTTTAGAAGGAATCTCACATTCTTTTGAGAACACACTCTCTGATAACAGCTTCTAAGTAGATATCTAGGAACAAGTTTGTATAGACGTGACTGTCATTACTACAGCTGACAAACTTGGTATAACACCCATTCCTGGAAATCACTTTGTGCCTAGTCTCTCTTCTTTCCATCTCGTAAGGATCACAAACCTAAACCTGATTTGGACCATAATGCCATTTCAGTCCTTAAGAAGGAGTCTCACAGTGCTTTCAGAAGGAATGTTCTGTTCCTGGTTTTTACGTAGATGTCTAGGAACAAGTTTGTATATGATTGGCAATCATTACTACAGTTGAGGTGAACTTCACATAACACCCATTCCTGGAAGAAACTTTGTGCCTAATCTCTCTTCCTTCCATCTCATAAAGATCACAAACCTAAACCAGATTTCGAACCTACTGTCATTTTGCACCTGGACAACAAAACTCACATTCCCTTGAGAAGGCTCTAAGTAGATGTCTAGGAAAACGTTGCTATATGAGTTTCAATCATTAGTAGAGGTGAGCTTTATTTTGTGTAACACCCATTCCCGGAAATAACTTTGTGCCTTATCTCGCTTCCTTCAATCACGTAAGGATCACAACCCAAAACGAGGTTTGGTAAATAATGCCAATTCGGCCATTGAGAACGAATCTCACATTTCTTTGAGAAGGCAATTTCTGATCCTGGCTTGTAAGTAAATGTCTAGGAGCAAGTTTGAATATGAGTGGGTGGCAATCATTACTACAGCAGAGATGAAATATATATCACCTATTCTTGAAAATAACTTGGTGCCCAACCTCTCTTCCTTCCAGCTCGTAAGCATCACCAACCTAAATGTTTTGGAACATACTGGCATTCGGACCCTGAGAAGGTATCTCACTTTCTTATGAGAAGGCACTTTCTAATCCCAGCCTATATGTAGATATGCAGGAACAAGTTTGTAAATGAGTGACAATCATTATTAAAGCGGAGTTAAAAGGTGTATAACACCTAATCCCTGAAACAACTTTGTGCATAATCTCTCTTCCTCCCATGTTGTAAGGATTACTTTGCTCACCCAGGAACATAATTTGGAAAACAATGCCATTTCTGGACCTGAGAATTAATCTCACATTCCTTTGAGAAGGAAATTTCTGATGCAGGCTTCTAAGTAGAAGTCCATGAACAAGTTTGTATATGAGTGGCAATCATTCCTACAGCTTAGCAAAAGTATGTGTAACGCCCATTCCTGGAAATAAATTTGTGCCTAACCTCTCTTCTTTCCATCTTGTAATGGTGAAAAACCTGAACCCGGTTTGGAGCATAATGCCATTTTGTGCCCTGAGAACGAATCTCATACTCCTTTGATAAGGCACTTTCTGAACCACCTTGTAAGTAACAGTCTAGGAACAAGTAGCTATATGAGTGGTAATCGTTAGTACAACTGAGCTAACCTATGTATAGCACCTGTTTCTGGACATGACTTCATGCCCAATCTCCCTTCCTTCCGGCTGCTGCAGATCTCCTTCCAAAAGCAGGCTTGTAAACAGGGCCATGTAGGGCCTTGAGAGAGAATCTGACGCACATGCCTTAGAGAAGGAACTTTCTTATCCCGGTTTGTAAGTAGATGGTAAGAAACATCTTCCTATCTGAATGGCATCACTACTACAGCTGAGTTAAACTATGGATAACGCCAGTTCCTGGAACAAAGTTCAGGCCCAATATCCCTTCCTTCCGTTACATGAGGATCGCCTTCCTAAGGAAGGTATGGAACGAGGACCACGTAGTGCCTTGAGACAATCTCACTCACAAACCATAGAGAGCACACTTAATGATAGCGGATTCTAAGTAGATGGTTAGGAACATGTTTGTATCTGAGTGGCAAGAATTGCTACAGCTGAGCTAAACTAAGTATAACACCCATTCCTGGAAATGACTTAGTGCCCAATCTCCCTTACTTCCAACTCCTAACGATTGCCTTCTCAAAGCAGGTTTGGAAACAGGACTGTGTATTGTCTTGCAACAACATCTCACTCATAAGCCATTGAGAGCGCGTTTTCTCATACTACAGTCTAAGTAGATGGCTAGAAGCATGTTTGTATCTGAGTGGCAGGCATTACTACAGCTGAGCTAAACTAAGTATAACTCCCATTCCTGGAAATTACTATGTGCCCAATCTCCCTCCTTCCAGCTCCAAAGGATCACTTTCCCAAAGCAGGTATGGAAACAGGGCCATGTAGGGCCTTGACACAGGATCACTCTCAAATGCCTTAGAGAACGGAATTTCTTATCCTGGGTTGGAAGTAGATGGCTAGAAACATCTTTGTTTGTGAGTGGCAATCATTACTACAGCTGAGTTAAACTATGTATAAGACCCATTCCTGGAAACAACTTGGTGCCCAATCTCCCTTTCTCCCAGCTCCTAAAGATCGCCATCCAAAACCAGGTTGTGCACAGGGCCACGGAGGGCCTTGAGAGAGGATTTCACACACATGTCTTAGGGAAGGCACTTTCTTATCTCGGCTTGTAAGTAGATGGAAAGAAACATCTTCCTATCTGAGTGGCAATCACTACTGATGCTGAGTTAAACTATGTATAACACCCATTCCTGGAAAAAACTTCTTGCCAGATCTCCCTTCCTTCCAGTGCAAAAGGATCGCCTTGCCAAAGCAGGTTTACACAGGCCCATGAAGGGCCTTGAGAGACAATCTCACATGATTTAGAGAAAGCACTTTCTTATCCTGGCTTGTATTTAGATGGTAAGAGACATCTTTGTATCTGAGTGGCAATCACTACTACAACTCGGATAAACTATGTATAGCACCCATTCCTGGAAGTAACTTCATGCCCCATCTCTTTTCCTTCCCACTCCTAAAGATCGCCTTCCCGAAAAGGTTTTGCACAGGCCCACATAGGGCCTTCAGAGAGAATCTCACTCACTTGCCTTAGACCGGGCACTTTCTTATCCTGGACAGTAAGTAGATGTTGTGAAACATCTTTCTATCTTTGTGGCAATCACTACTAGAGCTGAGTGAAACGATGGATACCAGCCATTCCTGGAAGTAACTTCATGCCCAATCTCCTTTCCTTCCAGCTCCTAAGGATGGCCTTCCCAAAGAAAGTTGTGCACAGCACCATGTAGGGCCTTGAGACAGAATCTCAGTCAAATTCCTTAGAGAAGGCACTTTCTTATCCTGGCTTTGTGAGAAGATGGTAAGAAACATCTTGGTATCTGAGGGGCAATCACTACTACAGCTGAGTTAAACTATGGATAACATCCATTCCTGGAAGTACCTTCATGCCCCATCTCCCTTCCTTCCACCTGCTAATGATCACCATCCGAAAGGAGGTTTGGAAACAGGGCCGTGGAGTTCCTAGGGACAGGAACACTCTCAAATTCCTTAGAGAACACACTTTCTTCTCTCGGTTTGTAAGTTGACAGAAAGAAACATCTTTGTATCCAAGTGTGAATCATTACTAGCTTTTGGGTTAAGGTTCGTGTTAGAGTTTGGGTTAGGGATCGGGTTAGGTTTAGGGTCAGGATTAGGGTTCGGGTTCGGGTTAGGGTTAAGGTTAGGCTTAGGGTTCAGGTTAGGGTTTGTGTACTGGTTTGGTTTAGGTTTAGGGTTAGGTTTAGGGTTGGGGTTAGGGCTAGGGTTAGGGTTAGGGTCAGGCTTGGGTTTAGGGTTAGCTTTCGGGTTCGGGTTCGGGTTAGGGTTAGGGTTATGGTTGGGTTCCGCTTAGGGTTAGGGACAGGGTGCAGGTTAAAGTTCAGGCTGGTTTATGGCTAGGGTTACATTTAGGATTGGGGTTAAGGTTAGGCTTAGGATTCTGGTTAGTGTTAGGGTCGGGTTAGGCTTTGGGTGAGGGTTAGAGTTAGGGTTCGGGATTGAGTTATAGTTAGGCTTAGGGTAAGTGTTACTGTTTGCTTAGAATTAGGGCTATCATTGCCTTCCCGTTAGGGTTAACGTTTGGGTTATTGTTAGGGTTCAGGTTAGGGTTAGGGTTATGGTTCCGGTTAGGGTTTAGTTTAGGGTTAGGGTTGGGGTTAGGGTTAGGGTTAGGGTTAGGGTTCTGGTTAGGGTTGGAGTTAGGGTTCGTGTACTCTTTTGGTTTAGGTTTAGGGTTAGAGTTAGCCCTCAGGTCAGTGGTCGGGTTAGCTTTTGTTTAAGGTTCGTGCTAGGGTTCAGGTTAGGGTTAGGGTTAGGTTTAGCGGTCTGGTTAGTGTCAGAGTTAGGGTTAGGGTTAAGGTCGGGTCCATCTTCAGGTTAGGGTTAGTGTTAGGGATCGGTTTAGGGTACGAGTTAGGGTTAGGGTTCGTGTTAGGATTAGGGTTAGGTTTAGGGCTATGGTTGGGTTCGTGTTCGGGTTAGGGATAGGGTTCTGGTTATGGTTAGGGGTCAGGTTCTGGTTCGGATTAGATTTAGCATTAGTGTTCACGTTAGGGCTAGGGTTCGGGTTCTGGTTAGTGTTAGCATTAGGGTTAGGTTTCAGGTTAGGATTAGGGTTAGGCTTAGGGTTAACGTTAAGTTTAGGCTTAGGTTTAGTATTATGGTTCGATTTCGGGTTAGAGTTACAGTTAGGATTCATGTTAGGGTAAGGGCTATGGTTTGGGTTAGCATTAAGTTTAGTTTTAGTGTTACTATTTGGACTAGGGTTATGGTTATGTTTCAGGTTTGGTTTAGGGTTAGCTTTAGCGTTAGGTTTCACATTAGGGTTAGGATTACGGTTGCCTCCAGTTTAGGGTTGGAGTTGGGTTATGTATAGGGTTATGTTTAGTGTTCGGATTAATGTTACGATTAGGTTTCAGTTTCGGTGTAGGGTTAGCCTTAGCTTTAGGGGTCGGGTTAGTGCTAGGGTTAGGGTTGGATTCGGGTTAGGGTTAGGGTTAGAATTAGGGCTGGATTTAGGGTTATGGTTTGGTGTAGTGTTAGGTTTAAGGTTAGGTTAAGGGTTGGGGTTAGGGTTAGGATTGGGTTTAGGGTTAGAGTTAGTGTTCAGGTTAGTGTTAGGGTTAGGGTTCAACTTCAAGATCATGTTAGGGTTAGGGTTAGTGTCGAGCTAGGTGTCGGGATAGGGTTAAGGTTACGGTTCAGGTTAGGGTTTCTGAAAATGTTAGGGTTAATATTCGTGTTAGGATAATGGTTAGCTATAGGGTTAGGGTTGGGTTCATGTTAGGGTTAGATCTCTGGTTCAGCTTAGGTTTAGGTTTCAAGTTCTTGTTCTGGTTAGTGTTAGTGTTACGTTTCGGGTTATGTTTAGGGTTAGGATTAGGGTTACAGTTATTGTTAGTGTTACATTTAGGGAGAGGTTAGTGTTCGGATTAGGGTTAGGGTTAGGGTTCAGGTTCTGGATTGTGTTAGGGTTTCGGTTATTGTCGGGTTCGGCTTCGTGTCAGGGTTAGGTTTTGAGTTCAGTTTAGTTAAGGATTAGGGTGAGGGTTAGTGTTAGAGTTTGGTTTCGGGTTACTATTAGGGTTGGGGTTGGGGTTAGGATTAGGCTTCGGTTTAGTGCTAGGGTTAGGGTTAGGGTTGGTTTGGGTTAGGGTTAGAGATTGTTAGGGTTAGGGGTAGGACTGGGTTAGGGTCAGGGTTCGGGTTTGGGTTAGGATTAGGGTTAGTGTTAGGGTTTGGGTTAGGGTTAGGCTTCAGGTTAGCGCTAGGGTTAGGGTTAGGGTTGGGTTGGGTTACAGATAGCATTAGGGTTCAAGTTTAGGTTAGGGTTAGGGTTCGTTTAAGGTTATGGTTCAGGTTAGGGTTAGGGTTGCTGTTAGAGTTCAAGTTATGGTTAGGCTTAGGGTTAGGGCTAGGTTTACTCTTAGGCTTTGGTTGGGTTAGCGTTAGGGTTAGGGTTTGGGTTAGTGTTTGTGTCATGGTTAGTTTCCAGTTTCTGGTTAGGGTTAGGGATAGCGATAGTGTTCAGGTTAGTGTTAGGGCTAGAGTTCGGTTTAGGTTTGGTTTTGGGTTAAGGTTAGGGTTCGGATTCGGTTTATGTTTAGCGTTAAGTTTAGGTTTCGAGTGAGGATTAAGGTTAGAGTTAAGGTTACAGTTAGGGTTAGTGTTAGGGTTAGGGTACAGGTTAGGTTTAGAGTCAGAGTAAGAGTTAGAGTAAGAGTTAGGGTTAGTTTTATGATTCGACTTCAGGTTAGGGTTTTGATTAGGTTTCGTGTTAGGGTAAGCCTTACAGTTTGGGTTAGGGTTAGGTATAAGGTTAAGTTTAGTTTTAGGGTTAGTGTTTGGATTAGCGTGAGAGTTCCTTTTCAGGTTAGGGATTGGTTATGGTTAGGGTTAGGCTCGGGTTAGGCTTCAGGTTAGGATTAGGGTTAGGGTACGGGTTAAATTTAGGGCTAGGGTTAGTGTTCCGGTACGAGTTAGTGTTAGGGTTAGGCCTAGGGTTAGTGTTAGAGTTGGGTGTGGGTTCGGGTTAGGGTTAGGGATATGGTTACTCTTAGGGTTAGGTTTATGGTTATGGTTGGGTTCCGGTTAGGTTTAGGGTTAGGGTTCAGGTTAGGGTTAGGGTTAGGATTAGGGTTAGGATTAGTGTTAGTTTCAGGACAGGGTTATGGTTAAGGTTACTGTTAGGGTTACGCTTAGGCTCTGTTTGGGTTACAGTTAGGTTTAAGGTTAGGGTTCAGGTTAGGGTTCGGGTTAGTGTTAGTGTTAGGGTTCAGGTTAGGGTCTGGGTTAGGGTTTAGGGTTTGGGTTGTGGTTAAAGCTAGGGTTAGGGGTCTGTTCAGTGTTAGGGTCAGGGCCAGCACCGGTTTTCTTTAGGCTTAAAGTTAGTCTTAGGGTTTAGGGTTAGGTTTATGATTAGTGTTAGCTTTATTGTTGGGCTAGGGTTGGGGTTAGGCTTCGTTTTGGGGATCTAGGAAGTTTTGGGGTTAGGGTTGCCATTCGGATTAGTGATAGGGTTACTGCTATGGTTTGGGTTATGTTTAGGCTAAGGTTTATGGCTAGGTTTAGAGTTGGGTTAGATTAGGGTTAGGGTTAGGGTTAGTGTTAGTTTTCAGGCTATGGTTAGGGTTAGGGTTATGTTTAGGGTTACTCTTAAGGTTAGGGTTAGTGCAAGGGTTAGGGTTCGGTTTTGGCTTAGGGTTATGGTTAGGTGTAGGATTAGAGTTAGTGGTCTGATTGGGGTTCTGGTTCCACTTCGGGTTCGGGATTTGGATTAGGGTTAGAGTTAGGGTAGGATTAGGCTTCGGGTTAGGGTTAGGGTTAGGGTTTGCGTTAGGATTAGGGTTAGTGTTAGGGTTAGAGCTCGGGTTCAGGTTTGGGTTACATTTAATGGTAGGATGGCGTCATGCTTTGGGTTACAGTTACCATTTGGTTCAGGTTAGTGTTTGAGTTAGGATTATGCTTAGCGTTAGAGTTCTGGTTAGGTTTAGGGTTAGTGTTCAGGTTAGGGTTTAGTTGGGTTAGAGCTAGTGTTTGCTTTAGGTTTAGGGTTAGTTTTAGGGTTAGGCTAAGGGTTCAGTTTAGTGTTATGTTAGGGTTAGGGTTCGGATTCACGTTAGTAATTGTGTTCAAATGTGGTTTAGGGTTAGGTTTTGGGTTAGGGTTTGGGTTAGATTTAGGGTACCAGTTAGGGTTAGGGTTATGGTTCGGGTTAGTGGTAGGATTAGGGTTTGAGTTAGGGTTAGCTTTAGTGTTAGGGTTCAGGTGGGTTAGGGTTAGCATTCTTGTTAGGGTTATTGGTAGGTAGAGTTTTAGGGTTAGGTTTGGGGATAGGGTTAGGGTTCATGTTAAGTATACTGTTAGGATTAGCTTTCATGTTAGGATTAGGGTTGAGTTAGATTAATGGTTAGGATTAGGGTTATGGTGTAGGTTAGGTTTAGGGATAGGGTGAGTGTTAAGGTTAGGGTTCAGTTTCAGGTTACGTTTAGTGTTAGATTCAGGGTTTGGTTTCAGGTTAGGGCTACAGTTGGGTTCACGTTAGGGTTCTGGTTAGGTTTATGGTTTTGCTTAGGTTTAGGTTTAGTGTTATAGTTAGTGTTCAGATTTGGTTAGGGTTAGGGTTCGGGTGGGATCCTGTTAGGGTTAGTGTTAGGGTTAGGCTTCTTGTTAGCGTTAGCACTAGGGTTCAGGTTAGGTTTAGCGTTACGATTAGGTTTAGGGTTATGGTTATGGTTAGGTTATGCCTCAGGTTATGGATAGGTTAATGATTCATGTTAATGTTATGGTTAGGGTTAGGGTTGGGATTAAGGTTATGTTTATTGTTGGTGTTAGGTTTCTGGTTAGGGTTAGGCTTAGGATTCAGCTACATGTTAGGTTAGTGTTCGGATTCAGGTTAGGGTTAGGGTTATGATCAGGTTAGGGTGAAGGTTAGTGTTACTGTTGTGGTTAGTGTTAGCATTAGGGTTCTGTTTAGGACGAGGCATTACTATTCTGGTTAGTGTTAGTGTTAGGGTTAGGATTCAGTTTCAGTTTACAGTTAGGATTACATTCGGGTTAGGTATTAGGGACAGGCTTAGTGTTCGGGTTAGCTTTATGGATTGGGGGGGTTTCCTTCTCTGCCCCCGACAGCCCCGAGATGGGTCGGACCCTCAGACCTGGCCAGGGGCAGACCGTCCCCTGGCGCCCTTCCCCATGACATTCAAGGGCAAGCTGGGCGCCAGCCTCACCCTGCTCGCCACTGCCACGACCATCGCCCTACCTCGGGGGGCCTGGGCAGGACAGGGACCCAGGTGTGGGAGGCCTCCAGATCTCAGGTCTGGCACACCGTTTACCAGGCTGCTTCCTCCTCTGACGGGGGCCTAGCACACCCCCCAGGAGACTTGGCAGCCGCCCCCAGGGCTCTAGCCTCTGGAACTCGTCCCCTTGGAACGGGCCTGGCCCAGGTGCCAGGTTCGGCTGGTCGGCCAGCCTCCTCTTGGGAAAGCAGGCAAGCCGAGCCATGCTTGCAGTGGCCCTGGCGTGACACCTGTGACCTCAGGCAGAGATCCTCCCGCGTGCCCTCCATGGCGGATTTCTCCCCGGATCCGTGGCCTGGGCACTAGGAAGGCCGGGCCTCCCCGACTCCCGGGAGGAGGGGCTAGCCCCGTTGCGCCCTGGCCCCCAAAGCCTGCGGTGCCATCTGCCTGTCTCGGCACTTCTGACTCCACAGAGCCTTTCCTACACCTGGGCTGGCTGCAGTGGCAAAGTGCAGGCGTGGGGTGAGGCTAAGGCTTTGTCTTTCCAGGAAGAAATGAACCACTGGCCGAAGCAGCTGGCCCAGGCAGAGCCTTGAGCTTGCAGCCCAGTACGCCTGTGGTCATCAGTTCCAGAGCAATGTTTCCAAGGCAGGGAAGCGGCCTCCAAGCTGAGAGGGAGTGGGGGAGGGGAGGGAGACAACAGCTGAAGCCGAGTCCAGAAGGGCGGCAAAGGAACAGCTGCAGCTGGGTCAGAGCCTGGAGGGAGGGCGGGGCATTCACTGAGGACCCCTGAGGTCAGCCCTAGGCCCCGGCGGTCGCGCATGCGCCCTTGGCCTGTGCGGTGGGTGGGGGGTTGAAGCCAAGCCGGCAGGGCTCCCGGAGCGGCCAGAGAAAGAAGGGCCCATGGAGAGGTAGGCGAGCTGGGCAGGGGGCGACACCTTACTCTCCTCAGCTCCCTGAGGGAGAGAGAGAGAGACAGAGTGAGAGATCCCTGACCTCTGAGTCTCTGCCTCCACCGCTGGCTGGTGCCAACTCACGCACCATCCCACTTCCAGCCATCACCCCCACGCCTGCCCCGGGGCCAGCCCCACCACAGAGAGGCCGGTTGGTTCCTGCTCACCTCTGTGCGCCCTGGCCCCCAAACCCTCTGGTGCCATCTGCCTGTCTCGGCATTTCTGACTCCACAGAGCCTTTCCTACATCTGGTCTGCCTGCCGTGGCAAAGTGCAGGCGTGGGGTGAGGCCATGGCTTTGTCTTTCCAGGAAGAAATGAGCCCCTGGCCGAAGCAGCAGGCCCAGGCAGAGCCTTGAGCTTGAAGCCCAGTAGGTCTGTGGCCCTCAGGGCCAGAGCAATGCTTTCAAGGGAGGGAAGCGGCCTGCAAGCTGAGTGGGAGTGGGGGAGGGGAGGGAGACAGCTGAAGCCGAGTCCAGAAGGGCGGCGATGGAAGAGCTGCAGCTGGGTCAGAGTCTGGAGGGAGGGCGGGGCCTTCACTGAGGACCCCCTCCCAGGCCAGCCCTAGGCCCCGGCGGTCGCGCATGCGCCCTTGGCCTGTGCGGTGTGTGGGGGGTTGAACCCAAGCCCGCAGGGCTCCCGGAGAGGCCAGAGAAAGAAGGGCCCATGGAGAGGTAGGCGAGGTGGGCAGGGGGCGCCACCTTACTCTCCTCAGCTCCCTGAGGGAGAGAGAGAGAGACAGAGACAGAGAGAGAGATCCCTGACCTCTGAGTCTCTGCCTCCACCGCTGGCTGGTGCCAACTCACGCGCCATCCCACTTCCAGCCATCACCCCCACGCCTGCCCCGGGGCCAGCCCCACCACAGAGAGGCCGGTTGGTTCCTGCTCACCTCTGTGCCGTCCCTTCCCGACCTGACCCCAGTGCAGGGGATAAGCTTCAGACAAGTCTTTCCATGTCCCTCTACATGACAATAGACTTCCTCCCCTCTCCCATTCCACAGGCCCACCCGGGACATCCACCTTGGTCATTAGCTCAGGAGAGGATGCAAGATGAGAATCTCTGCTATTGTGTGGGGAGACTCAGTTTCCCGGGTTTCCCCCATGGACACATGTTCTTCAGCTGGGTCTGATTTTCTCCAGACAAGCTGTCTTGGGAAGGATTTGGCCAGCCCTAAGAACCTGAAGGGAAAGGGCGGAGGGGGGTTCTCTCTCTGCCCCCGACAGCCCCGAGCTGGGTCGGTCCCTCAGACCTGGCCAGGGGCAGCCCATCCCCCGGCGCCCTTCCCCGGGGCATCCAAGGGCAGGCTCGGCGCCAGCCCCACCCCGCTCGCCACTGCCCGACCATCGTCCTCCCTCGGGGGGCCTGGGCAGGACAGGGACCCGGCTGTGGGAGGCCTCCAGATCTCAGGCCTGGCACACCGTTTACCAGGCTGCTTCCTCCTCTGACGGGGGCCCAGCACACGCCCCAGGAGACTTGGCAGCCGCCCCCAGGGCTCTAGCCTCTGGAACTCGTCCCCTTGGAAGGGGCCTGGCCCAGGTGCCAGGTTCGGCTGGTCGGCCAGCCTCCTTTGGAGAAAGCAGGCAAACCGAGCCAGGCTTGCAGTGGCCCTGGCGTGACACCTGCCACCTCAGGCAGAGGGCCTCCCGCGTGCCCTCCATGGCGGGTTTCTCCCCGGAGCCGTGGCCTGGGCACTAGGAAGGCCGGGCCTCCCCGACTCCCGGGAGGAGGGGCTAGCCCAGTTGCGCCCTGGCCCCCAAACCCTCTGGTGCCATCTGCCTGTCTCGGCACTTCTGACTCCACAGAGCGTTTCCTACATCTGGGCTGCCTGCCGTGGCAAAGTGCAGGCGTGGGGTGAGGCCATGGCTTTGTCTTTCCAGGAAGAAATGAGCCCCTGGCCGAAGCAGCAGGCCCAGGCAGAGCCTTGAGCTTGAAGCCCAGTAGGTCTGTGGCCCTCAGGGCCAGAGCAATGCTTTCAAGGGAGGGAAGCGGCCTGCAAGCTGAGTGGGAGTGGGGGAGGGGAGGGAGACAGCTGAAGCCGAGTCCAGAAGGGCGGCGATGGAAGAGCTGCAGCTGGGTCAGAGTCTGGAGGGAGGGCGGGGCCTTCACTGAGGACCCCCTCCCAGGCCAGCCCTAGGCCCCGGCGGTCGCGCATGCGCCCTTGGCCTGTGCGGTGTGTGGGGGGTTGAACCCAAGCCCGCAGGGCTCCCGGAGCGGCCAGAGAAAGAAGGGCCCATGGAGAGGTAGGCGAGGTGGGCAGGGGGCGCCACCTTACTCTCCTCAGCTCCCTGAGGGAGAGAGAGAGAGACAGAGACAGAGAGAGAGATCCCTGACCTCTGAGTCTCTGCCTCCACCGCTGGCTGGTGCCAACTCACGCGCCATCCCACTTCCAGCCATCACCCCGACGCCTGCCCCGGGGGCCAGCCCCACCACAGAGAGGCCGGTTGGTTCCTGCTCACCTCTGTGCCGTCCCTTCCCGACCTGACCCCAGTGCAGGGGATAAGCTTCAGACAAGTCTTTCCATGTCCCTCTACATGACAATAGACTTCCTCCCCTCTCCCATTCCACAGGCCCACCCGGGACATCCACCTTGGTCATTAGCTCAGGAGAGGATGCAAGATGAGAATCTCTGCTATTGTGTGGGGAGACTCAGTTTCCCGGGTTTCCCCCATGGACACATGTTCTTCAGCTGGGTCTGATTTTCTCCAGACAAGCTGTCTTGGGAAGGATTTGGCCAGCCCTAAGAACCTGAAGGGAAAGGGCGGAGGGGGGTTCTCTCTCTGCCCCCGACAGCCCCGAGCTGGGTCGGTCCCTCAGACCTGGCCAGGGGCAGCCCATCCCCCGGCGCCCTTCCCCGGGGCATCCAAGGGCAGGCTCGGCGCCAGCCCCACCCCGCTCGCCACTGCCCGACCATCGTCCTCCCTCGGGGGGCCTGGGCAGGACAGGGACCCGGCTGTGGGAGGCCTCCAGATCTCAGGCCTGGCACACCGTTTACCAGGCTGCTTCCTCCTCTGACGGGGGCCCAGCACACGCCCCAGGAGACTTGGCAGCCGCCCCCGGCGCTCTAGCCTCTGGAACTCGTTCCCTTGGAAGGGGCCTGGCCCAGGTGCCAGGTTCGGCTGGTCGGCCAGCCTCCTTTGGAGAAAGCAGGCAAGCCGAGCCAGGCTTGCAGTGGCCCTGGCGTGACACCTGCCACCTCAGGCAGAGGGCCTCCCGCGTGCCCTCCATGGCGGGTTTCTCCCCGGAGCCGTGGCCTGGGCACTAGGAAGGCCGGGCCTCCCCGACTCCCGGGAGGAGGGGCTAGCCCAGTTGCGCCCTGGCCCCCAAACCCTCTGGTGCCATCTGCCTGTCTCGGCACTTCTGACTCCACAGAGCCTTTCCTACATCTGGGCTGCCTGCCGTGGCAAAGTGCAGGCGTGGGGTGAGGCCATGGCTTTGTCTTTCCAGGAAGAAATGAGCCCCTGGCCGAAGCAGCAGGCCCAGGCAGAGCCTTGAGCTTGAAGCCCAGTAGGTCTGTGGCCCTCAGGGCCAGAGCAATGCTTTCAAGGGAGGGAAGCGGCCTGCAAGCTGAGTGGGAGTGGGGGAGGGGAGGGAGACAGCTGAAGCCGAGTCCAGAAGGGCGGCGATGGAAGAGCTGCAGCTGGGTCAGAGTCTGGAGGGAGGGCGGGGCCTTCACTGAGGACCCCCTCCCAGGCCAGCCCTAGGCCCCGGCGGTCGCGCATGCGCCCTTGGCCTGTGCGGTGTGTGGGGGGTTGAACCCAAGCCCGCAGGGCTCCCGGAGCGGCCAGAGAAAGAAGGGCCCATGGAGAGGTAGGCGAGGTGGGCAGGGGGCGCCACCTTACTCTCCTCAGCTCCCTGAGGGAGAGAGAGAGAGACAGAGACAGAGAGAGAGATCCCTGACCTCTGAGTCTCTGCCTCCACCGCTGGCTGGTGCCAACTCACGCGCCATCCCACTTCCAGCCATCACCCCGACGCCTGCCCCGGGGGCCAGCCCCACCACAGAGAGGCCGGTTGGTTCCTGCTCACCTCTGTGCCGTCCCTTCCCGACCTGACCCCAGTGCAGGGGATAAGCTTCAGACAAGTCTTTCCATGTCCCTCTACATGACAATAGACTTCCTCCCCTCTCCCATTCCACAGGCCCACCCGGGACATCCACCTTGGTCATTAGCTCAGGAGAGGATGCAAGATGAGAATCTCTGCTATTGTGTGGGGAGACTCAGTTTCCCGGGTTTCCCCCATGGACACATGTTCTTCAGCTGGGTCTGATTTTCTCCAGACAAGCTGTCTTGGGAAGGATTTGGCCAGCCCTAAGAACCTGAAGGGAAAGGGCGGAGGGGGGTTCTCTCTCTGCCCCCGACAGCCCCGAGCTGGGTCGGTCCCTCAGACCTGGCCAGGGGCAGCCCATCCCCCGGCGCCCTTCCCCGGGGCATCCAAGGGCAGGCTCGGCGCCAGCCCCACCCCGCTCGCCACTGCCCGACCATCGTCCTCCCTCGGGGGGCCTGGGCAGGACAGGGACCCGGGTGTGGGAGGCCTCCAGATCTCAGGCCTGGCACACCGTTTACCAGGCTGCTTCCTCCTCTGACGGGGGCCCAGCACACGCCCCAGGAGACTTGGCAGCCGCCCCCGGCGCTCTAGCCTCTGGAACTCGTTCCCTTGGAAGGGGCCTGGCCCAGGTGCCAGGTTCGGCTGGTCGGCCAGCCTCCTTTGGAGAAAGCAGGCAAGCCGAGCCAGGCTTGCAGTGGCCCTGGCGTGACACCTGCCACCTCAGGCAGAGGGCCTCCCGCGTGCCCTCCATGGCGGGTTTCTCCCCGGAGCCGTGGCCTGGGCACTAGGAAGGCCGGGCCTCCCCGACTCCCGGGAGGAGGGGCTAGCCCAGTTGCGCCCTGGCCCCCAAACCCTCTGGTGCCATCTGCCTGTCTCGGCACTTCTGACTCCACAGAGCCTTTCCTACATCTGGGCTGCCTGCCGTGGCAAAGTGCAGGCGTGGGGTGAGGCCATGGCTTTGTCTTTCCAGGAAGAAATGAGCCCCTGGCCGAAGCAGCAGGCCCAGGCAGAGCCTTGAGCTTGAAGCCCAGTAGGTCTGTGGCCCTCAGGGCCAGAGCAATGCTTTCAAGGGAGGGAAGCGGCCTGCAAGCTGAGTGGGAGTGGGGGAGGGGAGGGAGACAGCTGAAGCCGAGTCCAGAAGGGCGGCGATGGAAGAGCTGCAGCTGGGTCAGAGTCTGGAGGGAGGGCGGGGCCTTCACTGAGGACCCCCTCCCAGGCCAGCCCTAGGCCCCGGCGGTCGCGCATGCGCCCTTGGCCTGTGCGGTGTGTGGGGGGTTGAACCCAAGCCCGCAGGGCTCCCGGAGCGGCCAGAGAAAGAAGGGCCCATGGAGAGGTAGGCGAGGTGGGCAGGGGGCGCCACCTTACTCTCCTCAGCTCCCTGAGGGAGAGAGAGAGAGACAGAGACAGAGAGAGAGATCCCTGACCTCTGAGTCTCTGCCTCCACCGCTGGCTGGTGCCAACTCACGCACCATCCCACTTCCAGCCATCACCCCGACGCCTGCCCCGGGGGCCAGCCCCACCACAGAGAGGCCGGTTGGTTCCTGCTCACCTCTGTGCCGTCCCTTCCCGACCTGACCCCAGTGCAGGGGATAAGCTTCAGACAAGTCTTTCCATGTCCCTCTACATGACAATAGACTTCCTCCCCTCTCCCATTCCACAGGCCCACCCGGGACATCCACCTTGGTCATTAGCTCAGGAGAGGATGCAAGATGAGAATCTCTGCTATTGTGTGGGGAGACTCAGTTTCCCGGGTTTCCCCCATGGACACATGTTCTTCAGCTGGGTCTGATTTTCTCCAGACAAGCTGTCTTGGGAAGGATTTGGCCAGCCCTAAGAACCTGAAGGGAAAGGGCGGAGGGGGGTTCTCTCTCTGCCCCCGACAGCCCCGAGCTGGGTCGGTCCCTCAGACCTGGCCAGGGGCAGCCCATCCCCCGGCGCCCTTCCCCGGGGCATCCAAGGGCAGGCTCGGCGCCAGCCCCACCCCGCTCGCCACTGCCCGACCATCGTCCTCCCTCGGGGGGCCTGGGCAGGACAGGGACCCGGCTGTGGGAGGCCTCCAGATCTCAGGCCTGGCACACCGTTTACCAGGCTGCTTCCTCCTCTGACGGGGGCCCAGCACACGCCCCAGGAGACTTGGCAGCCGCCCCCAGCGCTCTAGCCTCTGGAACTCGTCCCCTTGGAAGGGGCCTGGCCCAGGTGCCAGGTTCGGCTGGTCGGCCAGCCTCCTTTGGAGAAAGCAGGCAAGCCGAGCCAGGCTTGCAGTGGCCCTGGCGTGACACCTGCCACCTCAGGCAGAGGGCCTCCCGCGTGCCCTCCATGGCGGGTTTCTCCCCGGAGCCGTGGCCTGGGCACTAGGAAGGCCGGGCCTCCCCGACTCCCGGGAGGAGGGGCTAGCCCAGTTGCGCCCTGGCCCCCAAACCCTCTGGTGCCATCTGCCTGTCTCGGCACTTCTGACTCCACAGAGCCTTTCCTACATCTGGGCTGCCTGCCGTGGCAAAGTGCAGGCGTGGGGTGAGGCCATGGCTTTGTCTTTCCAGGAAGAAATGAGCCCCTGGCCGAAGCAGCAGGCCCAGGCAGAGCCTTGAGCTTGAAGCCCAGTAGGTCTGTGGCCCTCAGGGCCAGAGCAATGCTTTCAAGGGAGGGAAGCGGCCTGCAAGCTGAGTGGGAGTGGGGGAGGGGAGGGAGACAGCTGAAGCCGAGTCCAGAAGGGCGGCGATGGAAGAGCTGCAGCTGGGTCAGAGTCTGGAGGGAGGGCGGGGCCTTCACTGAGGACCCCCTCCCAGGCCAGCCCTAGGCCCCGGCGGTCGCGCATGCGCCCTTGGCCTGTGCGGTGTGTGGGGGGTTGAACCCAAGCCCGCAGGGCTCCCGGAGCGGCCAGAGAAAGAAGGGCCCATGGAGAGGTAGGCGAGGTGGGCAGGGGGCGCCACCTTACTCTCCTCAGCTCCCTGAGGGAGAGAGAGAGAGACAGAGACAGAGAGAGAGATCCCTGACCTCTGAGTCTCTGCCTCCACCGCTGGCTGGTGCCAACTCACGCACCATCCCACTTCCAGCCATCACCCCGACGCCTGCCCCGGGGGCCAGCCCCACCACAGAGAGGCCGGTTGGTTCCTGCTCACCTCTGTGCCGTCCCTTCCCGACCTGACCCCAGTGCAGGGGATAAGCTTCAGACAAGTCTTTCCATGTCCCTCTACATGACAATAGACTTCCTCCCCTCTCCCATTCCACAGGCCCACCCGGGACATCCACCTTGGTCATTAGCTCAGGAGAGGATGCAAGATGAGAATCTCTGCTATTGTGTGGGGAGACTCAGTTTCCCGGGTTTCCCCCATGGACACATGTTCTTCAGCTGGGTCTGATTTTCTCCAGACAAGCTGTCTTGGGAAGGATTTGGCCAGCCCTAAGAACCTGAAGGGAAAGGGCGGAGGGGGGTTCTCTCTCTGCCCCCGACAGCCCCGAGCTGGGTCGGTCCCTCAGACCTGGCCAGGGGCAGCCCATCCCCCGGCGCCCTTCCCCGGGGCATCCAAGGGCAGGCTCGGCGCCAGCCCCACCCCGCTCGCCACTGCCCGACCATCGTCCTCCCTCGGGGGGCCTGGGCAGGACAGGGACCCGGCTGTGGGAGGCCTCCAGATCTCAGGCCTGGCACACCGTTTACCAGGCTGCTTCCTCCTCTGACGGGGGCCCAGCACACGCCCCAGGAGACTTGGCAGCCGCCCCCAGCGCTCTAGCCTCTGGAACTCGTCCCCTTGGAAGGGGCCTGGCCCAGGTGCCAGGTTCGGCTGGTCGGCCAGCCTCCTTTGGAGAAAGCAGGCAAGCCGAGCCAGGCTTGCAGTGGCCCTGGCGTGACACCTGCCACCTCAGGCAGAGGGCCTCCCGCGTGCCCTCCATGGCGGGTTTCTCCCCGGAGCCGTGGCCTGGGCACTAGGAAGGCCGGGCCTCCCCGACTCCCGGGAGGAGGGGCTAGCCCAGTTGCGCCCTGGCCCCCAAACCCTCTGGTGCCATCTGCCTGTCTCGGCACTTCTGACTCCACAGAGCCTTTCCTACATCTGGGCTGCCTGCCGTGGCAAAGTGCAGGCGTGGGGTGAGGCCATGGCTTTGTCTTTCCAGGAAGAAATGAGCCCCTGGCCGAAGCAGCAGGCCCAGGCAGAGCCTTGAGCTTGAAGCCCAGTAGGTCTGTGGCCCTCAGGGCCAGAGCAATGCTTTCAAGGGAGGGAAGCGGCCTGCAAGCTGAGTGGGAGTGGGGGAGGGGAGGGAGACAGCTGAAGCCGAGTCCAGAAGGGCGGCGATGGAAGAGCTGCAGCTGGGTCAGAGTCTGGAGGGAGGGCGGGGCCTTCACTGAGGACCCCCTCCCAGGCCAGCCCTAGGCCCCGGCGGTCGCGCATGCGCCCTTGGCCTGTGCGGTGTGTGGGGGGTTGAACCCAAGCCCGCAGGGCTCCCGGAGCGGCCAGAGAAAGAAGGGCCCATGGAGAGGTAGGCGAGGTGGGCAGGGGGCGCCACCTTACTCTCCTCAGCTCCCTGAGGGAGAGAGAGAGAGACAGAGACAGAGAGAGAGATCCCTGACCTCTGAGTCTCTGCCTCCACCGCTGGCTGGTGCCAACTCACGCACCATCCCACTTCCAGCCATCACCCCGACGCCTGCCCCGGGGGCCAGCCCCACCACAGAGAGGCCGGTTGGTTCCTGCTCACCTCTGTGCCGTCCCTTCCCGACCTGACCCCAGTGCAGGGGATAAGCTTCAGACAAGTCTTTCCATGTCCCTCTACATGACAATAGACTTCCTCCCCTCTCCCATTCCACAGGCCCACCCGGGACATCCACCTTGGTCATTAGCTCAGGAGAGGATGCAAGATGAGAATCTCTGCTATTGTGTGGGGAGACTCAGTTTCCCGGGTTTCCCCCATGGACACATGTTCTTCAGCTGGGTCTGATTTTCTCCAGACAAGCTGTCTTGGGAAGGATTTGGCCAGCCCTAAGAACCTGAAGGGAAAGGGCGGAGGGGGGTTCTCTCTCTGCCCCCGACAGCCCCGAGCTGGGTCGGTCCCTCAGACCTGGCCAGGGGCAGCCCATCCCCCGGCGCCCTTCCCCGGGGCATCCAAGGGCAGGCTCGGCGCCAGCCCCACCCCGCTCGCCACTGCCCGACCATCGTCCTCCCTCGGGGGGCCTGGGCAGGACAGGGACCCGGCTGTGGGAGGCCTCCAGATCTCAGGCCTGGCACACCGTTTACCAGGCTGCTTCCTCCTCTGACGGGGGCCCAGCACACGCCCCAGGAGACTTGGCAGCCGCCCCCAGCGCTCTAGCCTCTGGAACTCGTCCCCTTGGAAGGGGCCTGGCCCAGGTGCCAGGTTCGGCTGGTCGGCCAGCCTCCTTTGGAGAAAGCAGGCAAGCCGAGCCAGGCTTGCAGTGGCCCTGGCGTGACACCTGCCACCTCAGGCAGAGGGCCTCCCGCGTGCCCTCCATGGCGGGTTTCTCCCCGGAGCCGTGGCCTGGGCACTAGGAAGGCCGGGCCTCCCCGACTCCCGGGAGGAGGGGCTAGCCCAGTTGCGCCCTGGCCCCCAAACCCTCTGGTGCCATCTGCCTGTCTCGGCACTTCTGACTCCACAGAGCCTTTCCTACATCTGGGCTGCCTGCCGTGGCAAAGTGCAGGCGTGGGGTGAGGCCATGGCTTTGTCTTTCCAGGAAGAAATGAGCCCCTGGCCGAAGCAGCAGGCCCAGGCAGAGCCTTGAGCTTGAAGCCCAGTAGGTCTGTGGCCCTCAGGGCCAGAGCAATGCTTTCAAGGGAGGGAAGCGGCCTGCAAGCTGAGTGGGAGTGGGGGAGGGGAGGGAGACAGCTGAAGCCGAGTCCAGAAGGGCGGCGATGGAAGAGCTGCAGCTGGGTCAGAGTCTGGAGGGAGGGCGGGGCCTTCACTGAGGACCCCCTCCCAGGCCAGCCCTAGGCCCCGGCGGTCGCGCATGCGCCCTTGGCCTGTGCGGTGTGTGGGGGGTTGAACCCAAGCCCGCAGGGCTCCCGGAGCGGCCAGAGAAAGAAGGGCCCATGGAGAGGTAGGCGAGGTGGGCAGGGGGCGCCACCTTACTCTCCTCAGCTCCCTGAGGGAGAGAGAGAGAGACAGAGACAGAGAGAGAGATCCCTGACCTCTGAGTCTCTGCCTCCACCGCTGGCTGGTGCCAACTCACGCACCATCCCACTTCCAGCCATCACCCCGACGCCTGCCCCGGGGGCCAGCCCCACCACAGAGAGGCCGGTTGGTTCCTGCTCACCTCTGTGCCGTCCCTTCCCGACCTGACCCCAGTGCAGGGGATAAGCTTCAGACAAGTCTTTCCATGTCCCTCTACATGACAATAGACTTCCTCCCCTCTCCCATTCCACAGGCCCACCCGGGACATCCACCTTGGTCATTAGCTCAGGAGAGGATGCAAGATGAGAATCTCTGCTATTGTGTGGGGAGACTCAGTTTCCCGGGTTTCCCCCATGGACACATGTTCTTCAGCTGGGTCTGATTTTCTCCAGACAAGCTGTCTTGGGAAGGATTTGGCCAGCCCTAAGAACCTGAAGGGAAAGGGCGGAGGGGGGTTCTCTCTCTGCCCCCGACAGCCCCGAGCTGGGTCGGTCCCTCAGACCTGGCCAGGGGCAGCCCATCCCCCGGCGCCCTTCCCCGGGGCATCCAAGGGCAGGCTCGGCGCCAGCCCCACCCCGCTCGCCACTGCCCGACCATCGTCCTCCCTCGGGGGGCCTGGGCAGGACAGGGACCCGGCTGTGGGAGGCCTCCAGATCTCAGGCCTGGCACACCGTTTACCAGGCTGCTTCCTCCTCTGACGGGGGCCCAGCACACGCCCCAGGAGACTTGGCAGCCGCCCCCAGGGCTCTAGCCTCTGGAACTCGTCCCCTTGGAAGGGGCCTGGCCCAGGTGCCAGGTTCGGCTGGTCGGCCAGCCTCCTTTGGAGAAAGCAGGCAAGCCGAGCCAGGCTTGCAGTGGCCCTGGCGTGACACCTGCCACCTCAGGCAGAGGGCCTCCCGCGTGCCCTCCATGGCGGGTTTCTCCCCGGAGCCGTGGCCTGGGCACTAGGAAGGCCGGGCCTCCCCGACTCCCGGGAGGAGGGGCTAGCCCAGTTGCGCCCTGGCCCCCAAACCCTCTGGTGCCATCTGCCTGTCTCGGCACTTCTGACTCCACAGAGCCTTTCCTACATCTGGGCTGCCTGCCGTGGCAAAGTGCAGGCGTGGGGTGAGGCCATGGCTTTGTCTTTCCAGGAAGAAATGAGCCCCTGGCCGAAGCAGCAGGCCCAGGCAGAGCCTTGAGCTTGAAGCCCAGTAGGTCTGTGGCCCTCAGGGCCAGAGCAATGCTTTCAAGGGAGGGAAGCGGCCTGCAAGCTGAGTGGGAGTGGGGGAGGGGAGGGAGACAGCTGAAGCCGAGTCCAGAAGGGCGGCGATGGAAGAGCTGCAGCTGGGTCAGAGTCTGGAGGGAGGGCGGGGCCTTCACTGAGGACCCCCTCCCAGGCCAGCCCTAGGCCCCGGCGGTCGCGCATGCGCCCTTGGCCTGTGCGGTGTGTGGGGGGTTGAACCCAAGCCCGCAGGGCTCCCGGAGCGGCCAGAGAAAGAAGGGCCCATGGAGAGGTAGGCGAGGTGGGCAGGGGGCGCCACCTTACTCTCCTCAGCTCCCTGAGGGAGAGAGAGAGAGACAGAGACAGAGAGAGAGATCCCTGACCTCTGAGTCTCTGCCTCCACCGCTGGCTGGTGCCAACTCACGCACCATCCCACTTCCAGCCATCACCCCGACGCCTGCCCCGGGGGCCAGCCCCACCACAGAGAGGCCGGTTGGTTCCTGCTCACCTCTGTGCCGTCCCTTCCCGACCTGACCCCAGTGCAGGGGATAAGCTTCAGACAAGTCTTTCCATGTCCCTCTACATGACAATAGACTTCCTCCCCTCTCCCATTCCACAGGCCCACCCGGGACATCCACCTTGGTCATTGGCTCAGGAGAGGATGCAAGATGAGAATCTCTGCTATTGTGTGGGGAGACTCAGTTTCCCGGGTTTCCCCCATGGACACATGTTCTTCAGCTGGGTCTGATTTTCTCCAGACAAGCTGTCTTGGGAAGGATTTGGCCAGCCCTAAGAACCTGAAGGGAAAGGGCGGAGGGGGGTTCTCTCTCTGCCCCCGACAGCCCCGAGCTGGGTCGGTCCCTCAGACCTGGCCAGGGGCAGCCCATCCCCCGGCGCCCTTCCCCGGGGCATCCAAGGGCAGGCTCGGCGCCAGCCCCACCCCGCTCGCCACTGCCCGACCATCGTCCTCCCTCGGGGGGCCTGGGCAGGACAGGGACCCGGCTGTGGGAGGCCTCCAGATCTCAGGCCTGGCACACCGTTTACCAGGCTGCTTCCTCCTCTGACGGGGGCCCAGCACACGCCCCAGGAGACTTGGCAGCCGCCCCCAGGGCTCTAGCCTCTGGAACTCGTCCCCTTGGAAGGGGCCTGGCCCAGGTGCCAGGTTCGGCTGGTCGGCCAGCCTCCTTTGGAGAAAGCAGGCAAGCCGAGCCAGGCTTGCAGTGGCCCTGGCGTGACACCTGCCACCTCAGGCAGAGGGCCTCCCGCGTGCCCTCCATGGCGGGTTTCTCCCCGGAGCCGTGGCCTGGGCACTAGGAAGGCCGGGCCTCCCCGACTCCCGGGAGGAGGGGCTAGCCCAGTTGCGCCCTGGCCCCCAAACCCTCTGGTGCCATCTGCCTGTCTCGGCACTTCTGACTCCACAGAGCCTTTCCTACATCTGGGCTGCCTGCCGTGGCAAAGTGCAGGCGTGGGGTGAGGCCATGGCTTTGTCTTTCCAGGAAGAAATGAGCCCCTGGCCGAAGCAGCAGGCCCAGGCAGAGCCTTGAGCTTGAAGCCCAGTAGGTCTGTGGCCCTCAGGGCCAGAGCAATGCTTTCAAGGGAGGGAAGCGGCCTGCAAGCTGAGTGGGAGTGGGGGAGGGGAGGGAGACAGCTGAAGCCGAGTCCAGAAGGGCGGCGATGGAAGAGCTGCAGCTGGGTCAGAGTCTGGAGGGAGGGCGGGGCCTTCACTGAGGACCCCCTCCCAGGCCAGCCCTAGGCCCCGGCGGTCGCGCATGCGCCCTTGGCCTGTGCGGTGTGTGGGGGGTTGAACCCAAGCCCGCAGGGCTCCCGGAGCGGCCAGAGAAAGAAGGGCCCATGGAGAGGTAGGCGAGGTGGGCAGGGGGCGCCACCTTACTCTCCTCAGCTCCCTGAGGGAGAGAGAGAGAGACAGAGACAGAGAGAGAGATCCCTGACCTCTGAGTCTCTGCCTCCACCGCTGGCTGGTGCCAACTCACGCACCATCCCACTTCCAGCCATCACCCCGACGCCTGCCCCGGGGGCCAGCCCCACCACAGAGAGGCCGGTTGGTTCCTGCTCACCTCTGTGCCGTCCCTTCCCGACCTGACCCCAGTGCAGGGGATAAGCTTCAGACAAGTCTTTCCATGTCCCTCTACATGACAATAGACTTCCTCCCCTCTCCCATTCCACAGGCCCACCCGGGACATCCACCTTGGTCATTAGCTCAGGAGAGGATGCAAGATGAGAATCTCTGCTATTGTGTGGGGAGACTCAGTTTCCCGGGTTTCCCCCATGGACACATGTTCTTCAGCTGGGTCTGATTTTCTCCAGACAAGCTGTCTTGGGAAGGATTTGGCCAGCCCTAAGAACCTGAAGGGAAAGGGCGGAGGGGGGTTCTCTCTCTGCCCCCGACAGCCCCGAGCTGGGTCGGTCCCTCAGACCTGGCCAGGGGCAGCCCATCCCCCGGCGCCCTTCCCCGGGGCATCCAAGGGCAGGCTCGGCGCCAGCCCCACCCCGCTCGCCACTGCCCGACCATCGTCCTCCCTCGGGGGGCCTGGGCAGGACAGGGACCCGGCTGTGGGAGGCCTCCAGATCTCAGGCCTGGCACACCGTTTACCAGGCTGCTTCCTCCTCTGACGGGGGCCCAGCACACGCCCCAGGAGACTTGGCAGCCGCCCCCAGCGCTCTAGCCTCTGGAACTCGTCCCCTTGGAAGGGGCCTGGCCCAGGTGCCAGGTTCGGCTGGTCGGCCAGCCTCCTTTGGAGAAAGCAGGCAAGCCGAGCCAGGCTTGCAGTGGCCCTGGCGTGACACCTGCCACCTCAGGCAGAGGGCCTCCCGCGTGCCCTCCATGGCGGGTTTCTCCCCGGAGCCGTGGCCTGGGCACTAGGAAGGCCGGGCCTCCCCGACTCCCGGGAGGAGGGGCTAGCCCAGTTGCGCCCTGGCCCCCAAACCCTCTGGTGCCATCTGCCTGTCTCGGCACTTCTGACTCCACAGAGCCTTTCCTACATCTGGGCTGCCTGCCGTGGCAAAGTGCAGGCGTGGGGTGAGGCCATGGCTTTGTCTTTCCAGGAAGAAATGAGCCCCTGGCCGAAGCAGCAGGCCCAGGCAGAGCCTTGAGCTTGAAGCCCAGTAGGTCTGTGGCCCTCAGGGCCAGAGCAATGCTTTCAAGGGAGGGAAGCGGCCTGCAAGCTGAGTGGGAGTGGGGGAGGGGAGGGAGACAGCTGAAGCCGAGTCCAGAAGGGCGGCGATGGAAGAGCTGCAGCTGGGTCAGAGTCTGGAGGGAGGGCGGGGCCTTCACTGAGGACCCCCTCCCAGGCCAGCCCTAGGCCCCGGCGGTCGCGCATGCGCCCTTGGCCTGTGCGGTGTGTGGGGGGTTGAACCCAAGCCCGCAGGGCTCCCGGAGCGGCCAGAGAAAGAAGGGCCCATGGAGAGGTAGGCGAGGTGGGCAGGGGGCGCCACCTTACTCTCCTCAGCTCCCTGAGGGAGAGAGAGAGAGACAGAGACAGAGAGAGAGATCCCTGACCTCTGAGTCTCTGCCTCCACCGCTGGCTGGTGCCAACTCACGCACCATCCCACTTCCAGCCATCACCCCGACGCCTGCCCCGGGGGCCAGCCCCACCACAGAGAGGCCGGTTGGTTCCTGCTCACCTCTGTGCCGTCCCTTCCCGACCTGACCCCAGTGCAGGGGATAAGCTTCAGACAAGTCTTTCCATGTCCCTCTACATGACAATAGACTTCCTCCCCTCTCCCATTCCACAGGCCCACCCGGGACATCCACCTTGGTCATTAGCTCAGGAGAGGATGCAAGATGAGAATCTCTGCTATTGTGTGGGGAGACTCAGTTTCCCGGGTTTCCCCCATGGACACATGTTCTTCAGCTGGGTCTGATTTTCTCCAGACAAGCTGTCTTGGGAAGGATTTGGCCAGCCCTAAGAACCTGAAGGGAAAGGGCGGAGGGGGGTTCTCTCTCTGCCCCCGACAGCCCCGAGCTGGGTCGGTCCCTCAGACCTGGCAGGGGCAGCCCATCCCCCGGCGCCCTTCCCCGGGGCATCCAAGGGCAGGCTCGGCGCCAGCCCCACCCCGCTCGCCACTGCCCGACCATCGTCCTCCCTCGGGGGGCCTGGGCAGGACAGGGACCCGGCTGTGGGAGGCCTCCAGATCTCAGGCCTGGCACACCGTTTACCAGGCTGCTTCCTCCTCTGACGGGGGCCCAGCACACGCCCCAGGAGACTTGGCAGCCGCCCCCAGCGCTCTAGCCTCTGGAACTCGTCCCCTTGGAAGGGGCCTGGCCCAGGTGCCAGGTTCGGCTGGTCGGCCAGCCTCCTTTGGAGAAAGCAGGCAAGCCGAGCCAGGCTTGCAGTGGCCCTGGCGTGACACCTGCCACCTCAGGCAGAGGGCCTCCCGCGTGCCCTCCATGGCGGGTTTCTCCCCGGAGCCGTGGCCTGGGCACTAGGAAGGCCGGGCCTCCCCGACTCCCGGGAGGAGGGGCTAGCCCAGTTGCGCCCTGGCCCCCAAACCCTCTGGTGCCATCTGCCTGTCTCGGCACTTCTGACTCCACAGAGCCTTTCCTACATCTGGGCTGCCTGCCGTGGCAAAGTGCAGGCGTGGGGTGAGGCCATGGCTTTGTCTTTCCAGGAAGAAATGAGCCCCTGGCCGAAGCAGCAGGCCCAGGCAGAGCCTTGAGCTTGAAGCCCAGTAGGTCTGTGGCCCTCAGGGCCAGAGCAATGCTTTCAAGGGAGGGAAGCGGCCTGCAAGCTGAGTGGGAGTGGGGGAGGGGAGGGAGACAGCTGAAGCCGAGTCCAGAAGGGCGGCGATGGAAGAGCTGCAGCTGGGTCAGAGTCTGGAGGGAGGGCGGGGCCTTCACTGAGGACCCCCTCCCAGGCCAGCCCTAGGCCCCGGCGGTCGCGCATGCGCCCTTGGCCTGTGCGGTGTGTGGGGGGTTGAACCCAAGCCCGCAGGGCTCCCGGAGCGGCCAGAGAAAGAAGGGCCCATGGAGAGGTAGGCGAGGTGGGCAGGGGGCGCCACCTTACTCTCCTCAGCTCCCTGAGGGAGAGAGAGAGAGACAGAGACAGAGAGAGAGATCCCTGACCTCTGAGTCTCTGCCTCCACCGCTGGCTGGTGCCAACTCACGCACCATCCCACTTCCAGCCATCACCCCGACGCCTGCCCCGGGGGCCAGCCCCACCACAGAGAGGCCGGTTGGTTCCTGCTCACCTCTGTGCCGTCCCTTCCCGACCTGACCCCAGTGCAGGGGATAAGCTTCAGACAAGTCTTTCCATGTCCCTCTACATGACAATAGACTTCCTCCCCTCTCCCATTCCACAGGCCCACCCGGGACATCCACCTTGGTCATTAGCTCAGGAGAGGATGCAAGATGAGAATCTCTGCTATTGTGTGGGGAGACTCAGTTTCCCGGGTTTCCCCCATGGACACATGTTCTTCAGCTGGGTCTGATTTTCTCCAGACAAGCTGTCTTGGGAAGGATTTGGCCAGCCCTAAGAACCTGAAGGGAAAGGGCGGAGGGGGGTTCTCTCTCTGCCCCCGACAGCCCCGAGCTGGGTCGGTCCCTCAGACCTGGCCAGGGGCAGCCCATCCCCCGGCGCCCTTCCCCGGGGCATCCAAGGGCAGGCTCGGCGCCAGCCCCACCCCGCTCGCCACTGCCCGACCATCGTCCTCCCTCGGGGGGCCTGGGCAGGACAGGGACCCGGCTGTGGGAGGCCTCCAGATCTCAGGCCTGGCACACCGTTTACCAGGCTGCTTCCTCCTCTGACGGGGGCCCAGCACACGCCCCAGGAGACTTGGCAGCCGCCCCCAGCGCTCTAGCCTCTGGAACTCGTCCCCTTGGAAGGGGCCTGGCCCAGGTGCCAGGTTCGGCTGGTCGGCCAGCCTCCTTTGGAGAAAGCAGGCAAGCCGAGCCAGGCTTGCAGTGGCCCTGGCGTGACACCTGCCACCTCAGGCAGAGGGCCTCCCGCGTGCCCTCCATGGCGGGTTTCTCCCCGGAGCCGTGGCCTGGGCACTAGGAAGGCCGGGCCTCCCCGACTCCCGGGAGGAGGGGCTAGCCCAGTTGCGCCCTGGCCCCCAAACCCTCTGGTGCCATCTGCCTGTCTCGGCACTTCTGACTCCACAGAGCCTTTCCTACATCTGGGCTGCCTGCCGTGGCAAAGTGCAGGCGTGGGGTGAGGCCATGGCTTTGTCTTTCCAGGAAGAAATGAGCCCCTGGCCGAAGCAGCAGGCCCAGGCAGAGCCTTGAGCTTGAAGCCCAGTAGGTCTGTGGCCCTCAGGGCCAGAGCAATGCTTTCAAGGGAGGGAAGCGGCCTGCAAGCTGAGTGGGAGTGGGGGAGGGGAGGGAGACAGCTGAAGCCGAGTCCAGAAGGGCGGCGATGGAAGAGCTGCAGCTGGGTCAGAGTCTGGAGGGAGGGCGGGGCCTTCACTGAGGACCCCCTCCCAGGCCAGCCCTAGGCCCCGGCGGTCGCGCATGCGCCCTTGGCCTGTGCGGTGTGTGGGGGGTTGAACCCAAGCCCGCAGGGCTCCCGGAGCGGCCAGAGAAAGAAGGGCCCATGGAGAGGTAGGCGAGGTGGGCAGGGGGCGCCACCTTACTCTCCTCAGCTCCCTGAGGGAGAGAGAGAGAGACAGAGACAGAGAGAGAGATCCCTGACCTCTGAGTCTCTGCCTCCACCGCTGGCTGGTGCCAACTCACGCACCATCCCACTTCCAGCCATCACCCCGACGCCTGCCCCGGGGGCCAGCCCCACCACAGAGAGGCCGGTTGGTTCCTGCTCACCTCTGTGCCGTCCCTTCCCGACCTGACCCCAGTGCAGGGGATAAGCTTCAGACAAGTCTTTCCATGTCCCTCTACATGACAATAGACTTCCTCCCCTCTCCCATTCCACAGGCCCACCCGGGACATCCACCTTGGTCATTAGCTCAGGAGAGGATGCAAGATGAGAATCTCTGCTATTGTGTGGGGAGACTCAGTTTCCCGGGTTTCCCCCATGGACACATGTTCTTCAGCTGGGTCTGATTTTCTCCAGACAAGCTGTCTTGGGAAGGATTTGGCCAGCCCTAAGAACCTGAAGGGAAAGGGCGGAGGGGGGTTCTCTCTCTGCCCCCGACAGCCCCGAGCTGGGTCGGTCCCTCAGACCTGGCCAGGGGCAGCCCATCCCCCGGCGCCCTTCCCCGGGGCATCCAAGGGCAGGCTCGGCGCCAGCCCCACCCCGCTCGCCACTGCCCGACCATCGTCCTCCCTCGGGGGGCCTGGGCAGGACAGGGACCCGGCTGTGGGAGGCCTCCAGATCTCAGGCCTGGCACACCGTTTACCAGGCTGCTTCCTCCTCTGACGGGGGCCCAGCACACGCCCCAGGAGACTTGGCAGCCGCCCCCAGCGCTCTAGCCTCTGGAACTCGTCCCCTTGGAAGGGGCCTGGCCCAGGTGCCAGGTTCGGCTGGTCGGCCAGCCTCCTTTGGAGAAAGCAGGCAAGCCGAGCCAGGCTTGCAGTGGCCCTGGCGTGACACCTGCCACCTCAGGCAGAGGGCCTCCCGCGTGCCCTCCATGGCGGGTTTCTCCCCGGAGCCGTGGCCTGGGCACTAGGAAGGCCGGGCCTCCCCGACTCCCGGGAGGAGGGGCTAGCCCAGTTGCGCCCTGGCCCCCAAACCCTCTGGTGCCATCTGCCTGTCTCGGCACTTCTGACTCCACAGAGCCTTTCCTACATCTGGGCTGCCTGCCGTGGCAAAGTGCAGGCGTGGGGTGAGGCCATGGCTTTGTCTTTCCAGGAAGAAATGAGCCCCTGGCCGAAGCAGCAGGCCCAGGCAGAGCCTTGAGCTTGAAGCCCAGTAGGTCTGTGGCCCTCAGGGCCAGAGCAATGCTTTCAAGGGAGGGAAGCGGCCTGCAAGCTGAGTGGGAGTGGGGGAGGGGAGGGAGACAGCTGAAGCCGAGTCCAGAAGGGCGGCGATGGAAGAGCTGCAGCTGGGTCAGAGTCTGGAGGGAGGGCGGGGCCTTCACTGAGGACCCCCTCCCAGGCCAGCCCTAGGCCCCGGCGGTCGCGCATGCGCCCTTGGCCTGTGCGGTGTGTGGGGGGTTGAACCCAAGCCCGCAGGGCTCCCGGAGCGGCCAGAGAAAGAAGGGCCCATGGAGAGGTAGGCGAGGTGGGCAGGGGGCGCCACCTTACTCTCCTCAGCTCCCTGAGGGAGAGAGAGAGAGACAGAGACAGAGAGAGAGATCCCTGACCTCTGAGTCTCTGCCTCCACCGCTGGCTGGTGCCAACTCACGCACCATCCCACTTCCAGCCATCACCCCGACGCCTGCCCCGGGGGCCAGCCCCACCACAGAGAGGCCGGTTGGTTCCTGCTCACCTCTGTGCCGTCCCTTCCCGACCTGACCCCAGTGCAGGGGATAAGCTTCAGACAAGTCTTTCCATGTCCCTCTACATGACAATAGACTTCCTCCCCTCTCCCATTCCACAGGCCCACCCGGGACATCCACCTTGGTCATTAGCTCAGGAGAGGATGCAAGATGAGAATCTCTGCTATTGTGTGGGGAGACTCAGTTTCCCGGGTTTCCCCCATGGACACATGTTCTTCAGCTGGGTCTGATTTTCTCCAGACAAGCTGTCTTGGGAAGGATTTGGCCAGCCCTAAGAACCTGAAGGGAAAGGGCGGAGGGGGGTTCTCTCTCTGCCCCCGACAGCCCCGAGCTGGGTCGGTCCCTCAGACCTGGCCAGGGGCAGCCCATCCCCCGGCGCCCTTCCCCGGGGCATCCAAGGGCAGGCTCGGCGCCAGCCCCACCCCGCTCGCCACTGCCCGACCATCGTCCTCCCTCGGGGGGCCTGGGCAGGACAGGGACCCGGCTGTGGGAGGCCTCCAGATCTCAGGCCTGGCACACCGTTTACCAGGCTGCTTCCTCCTCTGACGGGGGCCCAGCACACGCCCCAGGAGACTTGGCAGCCGCCCCCAGCGCTCTAGCCTCTGGAACTCGTCCCCTTGGAAGGGGCCTGGCCCAGGTGCCAGGTTCGGCTGGTCGGCCAGCCTCCTTTGGAGAAAGCAGGCAAGCCGAGCCAGGCTTGCAGTGGCCCTGGCGTGACACCTGCCACCTCAGGCAGAGGGCCTCCCGCGTGCCCTCCATGGCGGGTTTCTCCCCGGAGCCGTGGCCTGGGCACTAGGAAGGCCGGGCCTCCCCGACTCCCGGGAGGAGGGGCTAGCCCAGTTGCGCCCTGGCCCCCAAACCCTCTGGTGCCATCTGCCTGTCTCGGCACTTCTGACTCCACAGAGCCTTTCCTACATCTGGGCTGCCTGCCGTGGCAAAGTGCAGGCGTGGGGTGAGGCCATGGCTTTGTCTTTCCAGGAAGAAATGAGCCCCTGGCCGAAGCAGCAGGCCCAGGCAGAGCCTTGAGCTTGAAGCCCAGTAGGTCTGTGGCCCTCAGGGCCAGAGCAATGCTTTCAAGGGAGGGAAGCGGCCTGCAAGCTGAGTGGGAGTGGGGGAGGGGAGGGAGACAGCTGAAGCCGAGTCCAGAAGGGCGGCGATGGAAGAGCTGCAGCTGGGTCAGAGTCTGGAGGGAGGGCGGGGCCTTCACTGAGGACCCCCTCCCAGGCCAGCCCTAGGCCCCGGCGGTCGCGCATGCGCCCTTGGCCTGTGCGGTGTGTGGGGGGTTGAACCCAAGCCCGCAGGGCTCCCGGAGCGGCCAGAGAAAGAAGGGCCCATGGAGAGGTAGGCGAGGTGGGCAGGGGGCGCCACCTTACTCTCCTCAGCTCCCTGAGGGAGAGAGAGAGAGACAGAGACAGAGAGAGAGATCCCTGACCTCTGAGTCTCTGCCTCCACCGCTGGCTGGTGCCAACTCACGCACCATCCCACTTCCAGCCATCACCCCGACGCCTGCCCCGGGGGCCAGCCCCACCACAGAGAGGCCGGTTGGTTCCTGCTCACCTCTGTGCCGTCCCTTCCCGACCTGACCCCAGTGCAGGGGATAAGCTTCAGACAAGTCTTTCCATGTCCCTCTACATGACAATAGACTTCCTCCCCTCTCCCATTCCACAGGCCCACCCGGGACATCCACCTTGGTCATTAGCTCAGGAGAGGATGCAAGATGAGAATCTCTGCTATTGTGTGGGGAGACTCAGTTTCCCGGGTTTCCCCCATGGACACATGTTCTTCAGCTGGGTCTGATTTTCTCCAGACAAGCTGTCTTGGGAAGGATTTGTCCAGCCCTAAGAACCTGAAGGGAAAGGGCGGAGGGGGGTTCTCTCTCTGCCCCCGACAGCCCCGAGCTGGGTCGGTCCCTCAGACCTGGCCAGGGGCAGCCCATCCCCCGGCGCCCTTCCCCGGGGCATCCAAGGGCAGGCTCGGCGCCAGCCCCACCCCGCTCGCCACTGCCCGACCATCGTCCTCCCTCGGGGGGCCTGGGCAGGACAGGGACCCGGCTGTGGGAGGCTTCCAGATCTCAGGCCTGGCACACCGTTTACCAGGCTGCTTCCTCCTCTGACGGGGGCCCAGCACACGCCCCAGGAGACTTGGCAGCCGCCCCCAGCGCTCTAGCCTCTGGAACTCGTCCCCTTGGAAGGGGCCTGGCCCAGGTGCCAGGTTCGGCTGGTCGGCCAGCCTCCTTTGGAGAAAGCAGGCAAGCCGAGCCAGGCTTGCAGTGGCCCTGGCGTGACACCTGCCACCTCAGGCAGAGGGCCTCCCGCGTGCCCTCCATGGCGGGTTTCTCCCCGGAGCCGTGGCCTGGGCACTAGGAAGGCCGGGCCTCCCCGACTCCCGGGAGGAGGGGCTAGCCCAGTTGCGCCCTGGCCCCCAAACCCTCTGGTGCCATCTGCCTGTCTCGGCACTTCTGACTCCACAGAGCCTTTCCTACATCTGGGCTGCCTGCCGTGGCAAAGTGCAGGCGTGGGGTGAGGCCATGGCTTTGTCTTTCCAGGAAGAAATGAGCCCCTGGCCGAAGCAGCAGGCCCAGGCAGAGCCTTGAGCTTGAAGCCCAGTAGGTCTGTGGCCCTCAGGGCCAGAGCAATGCTTTCAAGGGAGGGAAGCGGCCTGCAAGCTGAGTGGGAGTGGGGGAGGGGAGGGAGACAGCTGAAGCCGAGTCCAGAAGGGCGGCGATGGAAGAGCTGCAGCTGGGTCAGAGTCTGGAGGGAGGGCGGGGCCTTCACTGAGGACCCCCTCCCAGGCCAGCCCTAGGCCCTGGCGGTCGTGCATGCGCCCTTGGCCTGTGCGGTGTGTGGGGGGTT
The DNA here is from genome assembly GCF_020826845.1 of Diceros bicornis minor. Classification (NCBI taxonomy): domain Eukaryota; kingdom Metazoa; phylum Chordata; class Mammalia; order Perissodactyla; family Rhinocerotidae; genus Diceros; species Diceros bicornis. The sequence goes on along the minus strand of NC_080770.1, from coordinate 41,539,872 downwards.
GAACCCAAGCCCGCAGGGCTCCCGGAGCGGCCAGAGAAAGAAGGGCCCATGGAGAGGTAGGCGAGGTGGGCAGGGGGCGCCACCTTACTCTCCTCAGCTCCCTGAGGGAGAGAGAGAGAGACAGAGACAGAGAGAGAGATCCCTGACCTCTGAGTCTCTGCCTCCACCGCTGGCTGGTGCCAACTCACGCACCATCCCACTTCCAGCCATCACCCCGACGCCTGCCCCGGGGGCCAGCCCCACCACAGAGAGGCCGGTTGGTTCCTGCTCACCTCTGTGCCGTCCCTTCCCGACCTGACCCCAGTGCAGGGGATAAGCTTCAGACAAGTCTTTCCATGTCCCTCTACATGACAATAGACTTCCTCCCCTCTCCCATTCCACAGGCCCACCCGGGACATCCACCTTGGTCATTAGCTCAGGAGAGGATGCAAGATGAGAATCTCTGCTATTGTGTGGGGAGACTCAGTTTCCCGGGTTTCCCCCATGGACACATGTTCTTCAGCTGGGTCTGATTTTCTCCAGACAAGCTGTCTTGGGAAGGATTTGTCCAGCCCTAAGAACCTGAAGGGAAAGGGCGGAGGGGGGTTCTCTCTCTGCCCCCGACAGCCCCGAGCTGGGTCGGTCCCTCAGACCTGGCCAGGGGCAGCCCATCCCCCGGCGCCCTTCCCCGGGGCATCCAAGGGCAGGCTCGGCGCCAGCCCCACCCCGCTCGCCACTGCCCGACCATCGTCCTCCCTCGGGGGGCCTGGGCAGGACAGGGACCCGGCTGTGGGAGGCCTCCAGATCTCAGGCCTGGCACACCGTTTACCAGGCTGCTTCCTCCTCTGACGGGGGCCCAGCACACGCCCCAGGAGACTTGGCAGCCGCCCCCAGGGCTCTAGCCTCTGGAACTCGTCCCCTTGGAAGGGGCCTGGCCCAGGTGCCAGGTTCGGCTGGTCGGCCAGCCTCCTTTGGAGAAAGCAGGCAAGCCGAGCCAGGCTTGCAGTGGCCCTGGCGTGACACCTGCCACCTCAGGCAGAGGGCCTCCCGCGTGCCCTCCATGGCGGGTTTCTCCCCGGAGCCGTGGCCTGGGCACTAGGAAGGCCGGGCCTCCCCGACTCCCGGGAGGAGGGGCTAGCCCAGTTGCGCCCTGGCCCCCAAACCCTCTGGTGCCATCTGCCTGTCTCGGCACTTCTGACTCCACAGAGCCTTTCCTACATCTGGGCTGCCTGCCGTGGCAAAGTGCAGGCGTGGGGTGAGGCCATGGCTTTGTCTTTCCAGGAAGAAATGAGCCCCTGGCCGAAGCAGCAGGCCCAGGCAGAGCCTTGAGCTTGAAGCCCAGTAGGTCTGTGGCCCTCAGGGCCAGAGCAATGCTTTCAAGGGAGGGAAGCGGCCTGCAAGCTGAGTGGGAGTGGGGGAGGGGAGGGAGACAGCTGAAGCCGAGTCCAGAAGGGCGGCGATGGAAGAGCTGCAGCTGGGTCAGAGTCTGGAGGGAGGGCGGGGCCTTCACTGAGGACCCCCTCCCAGGCCAGCCCTAGGCCCCGGCGGTCGCGCATGCGCCCTTGGCCTGTGCGGTGTGTGGGGGGTTGAACCCAAGCCCGCAGGGCTCCCGGAGCGGCCAGAGAAAGAAGGGCCCATGGAGAGGTAGGCGAGGTGGGCAGGGGGCGCCACCTTACTCTCCTCAGCTCCCTGAGGGAGAGAGAGAGAGACAGAGACAGAGAGAGAGATCCCTGACCTCTGAGTCTCTGCCTCCACCGCTGGCTGGTGCCAACTCACGCACCATCCCACTTCCAGCCATCACCCCGACGCCTGCCCCGGGGGCCAGCCCCACCACAGAGAGGCCGGTTGGTTCCTGCTCACCTCTGTGCCGTCCCTTCCCGACCTGACCCCAGTGCAGGGGATAAGCTTCAGACAAGTCTTTCCATGTCCCTCTACATGACAATAGACTTCCTCCCCTCTCCCATTCCACAGGCCCACCCGGGACATCCACCTTGGTCATTAGCTCAGGAGAGGATGCAAGATGAGAATCTCTGCTATTGTGTGGGGAGACTCAGTTTCCCGGGTTTCCCCCATGGACACATGTTCTTCAGCTGGGTCTGATTTTCTCCAGACAAGCTGTCTTGGGAAGGATTTGTCCAGCCCTAAGAACCTGAAGGGAAAGGGCGGAGGGGGGTTCTCTCTCTGCCCCCGACAGCCCCGAGCTGGGTCGGTCCCTCAGACCTGGCCAGGGGCAGCCCATCCCCCGGCGCCCTTCCCCGGGGCATCCAAGGGCAGGCTCGGCGCCAGCCCCACCCCGCTCGCCACTGCCCGACCATCGTCCTCCCTCGGGGGGCCTGGGCAGGACAGGGACCCGGCTGTGGGAGGCCTCCAGATCTCAGGCCTGGCACACCGTTTACCAGGCTGCTTCCTCCTCTGACGGGGGCCCAGCACACGCCCCAGGAGACTTGGCAGCCGCCCCCAGGGCTCTAGCCTCTGGAACTCGTCCCCTTGGAAGGGGCCTGGCCCAGGTGCCAGGTTCGGCTGGTCGGCCAGCCTCCTTTGGAGAAAGCAGGCAAGCCGAGCCAGGCTTGCAGTGGCCCTGGCGTGACACCTGCCACCTCAGGCAGAGGGCCTCCCGCGTGCCCTCCATGGCGGGTTTCTCCCCGGAGCCGTGGCCTGGGCACTAGGAAGGCCGGGCCTCCCCGACTCCCGGGAGGAGGGGCTAGCCCAGTTGCGCCCTGGCCCCCAAACCCTCTGGTGCCATCTGCCTGTCTCGGCACTTCTGACTCCACAGAGCCTTTCCTACATCTGGGCTGCCTGCCGTGGCAAAGTGCAGGCGTGGGGTGAGGCCATGGCTTTGTCTTTCCAGGAAGAAATGAGCCCCTGGCCGAAGCAGCAGGCCCAGGCAGAGCCTTGAGCTTGAAGCCCAGTAGGTCTGTGGCCCTCAGGGCCAGAGCAATGCTTTCAAGGGAGGGAAGCGGCCTGCAAGCTGAGTGGGAGTGGGGGAGGGGAGGGAGACAGCTGAAGCCGAGTCCAGAAGGGCGGCGATGGAAGAGCTGCAGCTGGGTCAGAGTCTGGAGGGAGGGCGGGGCCTTCACTGAGGACCCCCTCCCAGGCCAGCCCTAGGCCCCGGCGGTCGCGCATGCGCCCTTGGCCTGTGCGGTGTGTGGGGGGTTGAACCCAAGCCCGCAGGGCTCCCGGAGCGGCCAGAGAAAGAAGGGCCCATGGAGAGGTAGGCGAGGTGGGCAGGGGGCGCCACCTTACTCTCCTCAGCTCCCTGAGGGAGAGAGAGAGAGACAGAGACAGAGAGAGAGATCCCTGACCTCTGAGTCTCTGCCTCCACCGCTGGCTGGTGCCAACTCACGCACCATCCCACTTCCAGCCATCACCCCGACGCCTGCCCCAGGGGCCAGCCCCACCACAGAGAGGCCGGTTGGTTCCTGCTCACCTCTGTGCCGTCCCTTCCCGACCTGACCCCAGTGCAGGGGATAAGCTTCAGACAAGTCTTTCCATGTCCCTCTACATGACAATAGACTTCCTCCCCTCTCCCATTCCACAGGCCCACCCGGGACATCCACCTTGGTCATTAGCTCAGGAGAGGATGCAAGATGAGAATCTCTGCTATTGTGTGGGGAGACTCAGTTTCCCGGGTTTCCCCCATGGACACATGTTCTTCAGCTGGGTCTGATTTTCTCCAGACAAGCTGTCTTGGGAAGGATTTGGCCAGCCCTAAGAACCTGAAGGGAAAGGGCGGAGGGGGGTTCTCTCTCTGCCCCCGACAGCCCCGAGCTGGGTCGGTCCCTCAGACCTGGCCAGGGGCAGCCCATCCCCCGGCGCCCTTCCCCGGGGCATCCAAGGGCAGGCTCGGCGCCAGCCCCACCCCGCTCGCCACTGCCCGACCATCGTCCTCCCTCGGGGGGCCTGGGCAGGACAGGGACCCGGCTGTGGGAGGCCTCCAGATCTCAGGCCTGGCACACCGTTTACCAGGCTGCTTCCTCCTCTGACGGGGGCCCAGCACACGCCCCAGGAGACTTGGCAGCCGCCCCCAGGGCTCTAGCCTCTGGAACTCGTCCCCTTGGAAGGGGCCTGGCCCAGGTGCCAGGTTCGGCTGGTCGGCCAGCCTCCTTTGGAGAAAGCAGGCAAGCCGAGCCAGGCTTGCAGTGGCCCTGGCGTGACACCTGCCACCTCAGGCAGAGGGCCTCCCGCGTGCCCTCCATGGCGGGTTTCTCCCCGGAGCCGTGGCCTGGGCACTAGGAAGGCCGGGCCTCCCCGACTCCCGGGAGGAGGGGCTAGCCCAGTTGCGCCCTGGCCCCCAAACCCTCTGGTGCCATCTGCCTGTCTCGGCACTTCTGACTCCACAGAGCCTTTCCTACATCTGGGCTGCCTGCCGTGGCAAAGTGCAGGCGTGGGGTGAGGCCATGGCTTTGTCTTTCCAGGAAGAAATGAGCCCCTGGCCGAAGCAGCAGGCCCAGGCAGAGCCTTGAGCTTGAAGCCCAGTAGGTCTGTGGCCCTCAGGGCCAGAGCAATGCTTTCAAGGGAGGGAAGCGGCCTGCAAGCTGAGTGGGAGTGGGGGAGGGGAGGGAGACAGCTGAAGCCGAGTCCAGAAGGGCGGCGATGGAAGAGCTGCAGCTGGGTCAGAGTCTGGAGGGAGGGCGGGGCCTTCACTGAGGACCCCCTCCCAGGCCAGCCCTAGGCCCCGGCGGTCGCGCATGCGCCCTTGGCCTGTGCGGTGTGTGGGGGGTTGAACCCAAGCCCGCAGGGCTCCCGGAGCGGCCAGAGAAAGAAGGGCCCATGGAGAGGTAGGCGAGGTGGGCAGGGGGCGCCACCTTACTCTCCTCAGCTCCCTGAGGGAGAGAGAGAGAGACAGAGACAGAGAGAGAGATCCCTGACCTCTGAGTCTCTGCCTCCACCGCTGGCTGGTGCCAACTCACGCACCATCCCACTTCCAGCCATCACCCCGACGCCTGCCCCAGGGGCCAGCCCCACCACAGAGAGGCCGGTTGGTTCCTGCTCACCTCTGTGCCGTCCCTTCCCGACCTGACCCCAGTGCAGGGGATAAGCTTCAGACAAGTCTTTCCATGTCCCTCTACATGACAATAGACTTCCTCCCCTCTCCCATTCCACAGGCCCACCCGGGACATCCACCTTGGTCATTAGCTCAGGAGAGGATGCAAGATGAGAATCTCTGCTATTGTGTGGGGAGACTCAGTTTCCCGGGTTTCCCCCATGGACACATGTTCTTCAGCTGGGTCTGATTTTCTCCAGACAAGCTGTCTTGGGAAGGATTTGGCCAGCCCTAAGAACCTGAAGGGAAAGGGCGGAGGGGGGTTCTCTCTCTGCCCCCGACAGCCCCGAGCTGGGTCGGTCCCTCAGACCTGGCCAGGGGCAGCCCATCCCCCGGCGCCCTTCCCCGGGGCATCCAAGGGCAGGCTCGGCGCCAGCCCCACCCCGCTCGCCACTGCCCGACCATCGTCCTCCCTCGGGGGGCCTGGGCAGGACAGGGACCCGGCTGTGGGAGGCCTCCAGATCTCAGGCCTGGCACACCGTTTACCAGGCTGCTTCCTCCTCTGACGGGGGCCCAGCACACGCCCCAGGAGACTTGGCAGCCGCCCCCAGGGCTCTAGCCTCTGGAACTCGTCCCCTTGGAAGGGGCCTGGCCCAGGTGCCAGGTTCGGCTGGTCGGCCAGCCTCCTTTGGAGAAAGCAGGCAAGCCGAGCCAGGCTTGCAGTGGCCCTGGCGTGACACCTGCCACCTCAGGCAGAGGGCCTCCCGCGTGCCCTCCATGGCGGGTTTCTCCCCGGAGCCGTGGCCTGGGCACTAGGAAGGCCGGGCCTCCCCGACTCCCGGGAGGAGGGGCTAGCCCAGTTGCGCCCTGGCCCCCAAACCCTCTGGTGCCATCTGCCTGTCTCGGCACTTCTGACTCCACAGAGCCTTTCCTACATCTGGGCTGCCTGCCGTGGCAAAGTGCAGGCGTGGGGTGAGGCCATGGCTTTGTCTTTCCAGGAAGAAATGAGCCCCTGGCCGAAGCAGCAGGCCCAGGCAGAGCCTTGAGCTTGAAGCCCAGTAGGTCTGTGGCCCTCAGGGCCAGAGCAATGCTTTCAAGGGAGGGAAGCGGCCTGCAAGCTGAGTGGGAGTGGGGGAGGGGAGGGAGACAGCTGAAGCCGAGTCCAGAAGGGCGGCGATGGAAGAGCTGCAGCTGGGTCAGAGTCTGGAGGGAGGGCGGGGCCTTCACTGAGGACCCCCTCCCAGGCCAGCCCTAGGCCCCGGCGGTCGCGCATGCGCCCTTGGCCTGTGCGGTGTGTGGGGGGTTGAACCCAAGCCCGCAGGGCTCCCGGAGCGGCCAGAGAAAGAAGGGCCCATGGAGAGGTAGGCGAGGTGGGCAGGGGGCGCCACCTTACTCTCCTCAGCTCCCTGAGGGAGAGAGAGAGAGACAGAGACAGAGAGAGAGATCCCTGACCTCTGAGTCTCTGCCTCCACCGCTGGCTGGTGCCAACTCACGCACCATCCCACTTCCAGCCATCACCCCGACGCCTGCCCCGGGGGCCAGCCCCACCACAGAGAGGCCGGTTGGTTCCTGCTCACCTCTGTGCCGTCCCTTCCCGACCTGACCCCAGTGCAGGGGATAAGCTTCAGACAAGTCTTTCCATGTCCCTCTACATGACAATAGACTTCCTCCCCTCTCCCATTCCACAGGCCCACCCGGGACATCCACCTTGGTCATTAGCTCAGGAGAGGATGCAAGATGAGAATCTCTGCTATTGTGTGGGGAGACTCAGTTTCCCGGGTTTCCCCCATGGACACATGTTCTTCAGCTGGGTCTGATTTTCTCCAGACAAGCTGTCTTGGGAAGGATTTGGCCAGCCCTAAGAACCTGAAGGGAAAGGGCGGAGGGGGGTTCTCTCTCTGCCCCCGACAGCCCCGAGCTGGGTCGGTCCCTCAGACCTGGCCAGGGGCAGCCCATCCCCCGGCGCCCTTCCCCGGGGCATCCAAGGGCAGGCTCGGCGCCAGCCCCACCCCGCTCGCCACTGCCCGACCATCGTCCTCCCTCGGGGGGCCTGGGCAGGACAGGGACCCGGCTGTGGGAGGCCTCCAGATCTCAGGCCTGGCACACCGTTTACCAGGCTGCTTCCTCCTCTGACGGGGGCCCAGCACACGCCCCAGGAGACTTGGCAGCCGCCCCCAGCGCTCTAGCCTCTGGAACTCGTCCCCTTGGAAGGGGCCTGGCCCAGGTGCCAGGTTCGGCTGGTCGGCCAGCCTCCTTTGGAGAAAGCAGGCAAGCCGAGCCAGGCTTGCAGTGGCCCTGGCGTGACACCTGCCACCTCAGGCAGAGGGCCTCCCGCGTGCCCTCCATGGCGGGTTTCTCCCCGGAGCCGTGGCCTGGGCACTAGGAAGGCCGGGCCTCCCCGACTCCCGGGAGGAGGGGCTAGCCCAGTTGCGCCCTGGCCCCCAAACCCTCTGGTGCCATCTGCCTGTCTCGGCACTTCTGACTCCACAGAGCCTTTCCTACATCTGGGCTGCCTGCCGTGGCAAAGTGCAGGCGTGGGGTGAGGCCATGGCTTTGTCTTTCCAGGAAGAAATGAGCCCCTGGCCGAAGCAGCAGGCCCAGGCAGAGCCTTGAGCTTGAAGCCCAGTAGGTCTGTGGCCCTCAGGGCCAGAGCAATGCTTTCAAGGGAGGGAAGCGGCCTGCAAGCTGAGTGGGAGTGGGGGAGGGGAGGGAGACAGCTGAAGCCGAGTCCAGAAGGGCGGCGATGGAAGAGCTGCAGCTGGGTCAGAGTCTGGAGGGAGGGCGGGGCCTTCACTGAGGACCCCCTCCCAGGCCAGCCCTAGGCCCCGGCGGTCGCGCATGCGCCCTTGGCCTGTGCGGTGTGTGGGGGGTTGAACCCAAGCCCGCAGGGCTCCCGGAGCGGCCAGAGAAAGAAGGGCCCATGGAGAGGTAGGCGAGGTGGGCAGGGGGCGCCACCTTACTCTCCTCAGCTCCCTGAGGGAGAGAGAGAGAGACAGAGACAGAGAGAGAGATCCCTGACCTCTGAGTCTCTGCCTCCACCGCTGGCTGGTGCCAACTCACGCACCATCCCACTTCCAGCCATCACCCCGACGCCTGCCCCGGGGGCCAGCCCCACCACAGAGAGGCCGGTTGGTTCCTGCTCACCTCTGTGCCGTCCCTTCCCGACCTGACCCCAGTGCAGGGGATAAGCTTCAGACAAGTCTTTCCATGTCCCTCTACATGACAATAGACTTCCTCCCCTCTCCCATTCCACAGGCCCACCCGGGACATCCACCTTGGTCATTAGCTCAGGAGAGGATGCAAGATGAGAATCTCTGCTATTGTGTGGGGAGACTCAGTTTCCCGGGTTTCCCCCATGGACACATGTTCTTCAGCTGGGTCTGATTTTCTCCAGACAAGCTGTCTTGGGAAGGATTTGGCCAGCCCTAAGAACCTGAAGGGAAAGGGCGGAGGGGGGTTCTCTCTCTGCCCCCGACAGCCCCGAGCTGGGTCGGTCCCTCAGACCTGGCCAGGGGCATCCCATCCCCCGGCGCCCTTCCCCGGGGCATCCAAGGGCAGGCTCGGCGCCAGCCCCACCCCGCTCGCCACTGCCCGACCATCGTCCTCCCTCGGGGGGCCTGGGCAGGACAGGGACCCGGCTGTGGGAGGCCTCCAGATCTCAGGCCTGGCACACCGTTTACCAGGCTGCTTCCTCCTCTGACGGGGGCCCAGCACACGCCCCAGGAGACTTGGCAGCCGCCCCCAGCGCTCTAGCCTCTGGAACTCGTCCCCTTGGAAGGGGCCTGGCCCAGGTGCCAGGTTCGGCTGGTCGGCCAGCCTCCTTTGGAGAAAGCAGGCAAGCCGAGCCAGGCTTGCAGTGGCCCTGGCGTGACACCTGCCACCTCAGGCAGAGGGCCTCCCGCGTGCCCTCCATGGCGGGTTTCTCCCCGGAGCCGTGGCCTGGGCACTAGGAAGGCCGGGCCTCCCCGACTCCCGGGAGGAGGGGCTAGCCCAGTTGCGCCCTGGCCCCCAAACCCTCTGGTGCCATCTGCCTGTCTCGGCACTTCTGACTCCACAGAGCCTTTCCTACATCTGGGCTGCCTGCCGTGGCAAAGTGCAGGCGTGGGGTGAGGCCATGGCTTTGTCTTTCCAGGAAGAAATGAGCCCCTGGCCGAAGCAGCAGGCCCAGGCAGAGCCTTGAGCTTGAAGCCCAGTAGGTCTGTGGCCCTCAGGGCCAGAGCAATGCTTTCAAGGGAGGGAAGCGGCCTGCAAGCTGAGTGGGAGTGGGGGAGGGGAGGGAGACAGCTGAAGCCGAGTCCAGAAGGGCGGCGATGGAAGAGCTGCAGCTGGGTCAGAGTCTGGAGGGAGGGCGGGGCCTTCACTGAGGACCCCCTCCCAGGCCAGCCCTAGGCCCCGGCGGTCGCGCATGCGCCCTTGGCCTGTGCGGTGTGTGGGGGGTTGAACCCAAGCCCGCAGGGCTCCCGGAGCGGCCAGAGAAAGAAGGGCCCATGGAGAGGTAGGCGAGGTGGGCAGGGGGCGCCACCTTACTCTCCTCAGCTCCCTGAGGGAGAGAGAGAGAGACAGAGACAGAGAGAGAGATCCCTGACCTCTGAGTCTCTGCCTCCACCGCTGGCTGGTGCCAACTCACGCACCATCCCACTTCCAGCCATCACCCCGACGCCTGCCCCGGGGGCCAGCCCCACCACAGAGAGGCCGGTTGGTTCCTGCTCACCTCTGTGCCGTCCCTTCCCGACCTGACCCCAGTGCAGGGGATAAGCTTCAGACAAGTCTTTCCATGTCCCTCTACATGACAATAGACTTCCTCCCCTCTCCCATTCCACAGGCCCACCCGGGACATCCACCTTGGTCATTAGCTCAGGAGAGGATGCAAGATGAGAATCTCTGCTATTGTGTGGGGAGACTCAGTTTCCCGGGTTTCCCCCATGGACACATGTTCTTCAGCTGGGTCTGATTTTCTCCAGACAAGCTGTCTTGGGAAGGATTTGGCCAGCCCTAAGAACCTGAAGGGAAAGGGCGGAGGGGGGTTCTCTCTCTGCCCCCGACAGCCCCGAGCTGGGTCGGTCCCTCAGACCTGGCCAGGGGCAGCCCATCCCCCGGCGCCCTTCCCCGGGGCATCCAAGGGCAGGCTCGGCGCCAGCCCCACCCCGCTCGCCACTGCCCGACCATCGTCCTCCCTCGGGGGGCCTGGGCAGGACAGGGACCCGGCTGTGGGAGGCTTCCAGATCTCAGGCCTGGCACACCGTTTACCAGGCTGCTTCCTCCTCTGACGGGGGCCCAGCACACGCCCCAGGAGACTTGGCAGCCGCCCCCAGCGCTCTAGCCTCTGGAACTCGTCCCCTTGGAAGGGGCCTGGCCCAGGTGCCAGGTTCGGCTGGTCGGCCAGCCTCCTTTGGAGAAAGCAGGCAAGCCGAGCCAGGCTTGCAGTGGCCCTGGCGTGACACCTGCCACCTCAGGCAGAGGGCCTCCCGCGTGCCCTCCATGGCGGGTTTCTCCCCGGAGCCGTGGCCTGGGCACTAGGAAGGCCGGGCCTCCCCGACTCCCGGGAGGAGGGGCTAGCCCAGTTGCGCCCTGGCCCCCAAACCCTCTGGTGCCATCTGCCTGTCTCGGCACTTCTGACTCCACAGAGCCTTTCCTACATCTGGGCTGCCTGCCGTGGCAAAGTGCAGGCGTGGGGTGAGGCCATGGCTTTGTCTTTCCAGGAAGAAATGAGCCCCTGGCCGAAGCAGCAGGCCCAGGCAGAGCCTTGAGCTTGAAGCCCAGTAGGTCTGTGGCCCTCAGGGCCAGAGCAATGCTTTCAAGGGAGGGAAGCGGCCTGCAAGCTGAGTGGGAGTGGGGGAGGGGAGGGAGACAGCTGAAGCCGAGTCCAGAAGGGCGGCGATGGAAGAGCTGCAGCTGGGTCAGAGTCTGGAGGGAGGGCGGGGCCTTCACTGAGGACCCCCTCCCAGGCCAGCCCTAGGCCCTGGCGGTCGTGCATGCGCCCTTGGCCTGTGCGGTGTGTGGGGGGTTGAACCCAAGCCCGCAGGGCTCCCGGAGCGGCCAGAGAAAGAAGGGCCCATGGAGAGGTAGGCGAGGTGGGCAGGGGGCGCCACCTTACTCTCCTCAGCTCCCTGAGGGAGAGAGAGAGAGACAGAGACAGAGAGAGAGATCCCTGACCTCTGAGTCTCTGCCTCCACCGCTGGCTGGTGCCAACTCACGCACCATCCCACTTCCAGCCATCACCCCGACGCCTGCCCCGGGGGCCAGCCCCACCACAGAGAGGCCGGTTGGTTCCTGCTCACCTCTGTGCCGTCCCTTCCCGACCTGACCCCAGTGCAGGGGATAAGCTTCAGACAAGTCTTTCCATGTCCCTCTACATGACAATAGACTTCCTCCCCTCTCCCATTCCACAGGCCCACCCGGGACATCCACCTTGGTCATTAGCTCAGGAGAGGATGCAAGATGAGAATCTCTGCTATTGTGTGGGGAGACTCAGTTTCCCGGGTTTCCCCCATGGACACATGTTCTTCAGCTGGGTCTGATTTTCTCCAGACAAGCTGTCTTGGGAAGGATTTGTCCAGCCCTAAGAACCTGAAGGGAAAGGGCGGAGGGGGGTTCTCTCTCTGCCCCCGACAGCCCCGAGCTGGGTCGGTCCCTCAGACCTGGCCAGGGGCAGCCCATCCCCCGGCGCCCTTCCCCGGGGCATCCAAGGGCAGGCTCGGCGCCAGCCCCACCCCGCTCGCCACTGCCCGACCATCGTCCTCCCTCGGGGGGCCTGGGCAGGACAGGGACCCGGCTGTGGGAGGCCTCCAGATCTCAGGCCTGGCACACCGTTTACCAGGCTGCTTCCTCCTCTGACGGGGGCCCAGCACACGCCCCAGGAGACTTGGCAGCCGCCCCCAGGGCTCTAGCCTCTGGAACTCGTCCCCTTGGAAGGGGCCTGGCCCAGGTGCCAGGTTCGGCTGGTCGGCCAGCCTCCTTTGGAGAAAGCAGGCAAGCCGAGCCAGGCTTGCAGTGGCCCTGGCGTGACACCTGCCACCTCAGGCAGAGGGCCTCCCGCGTGCCCTCCATGGCGGGTTTCTCCCCGGAGCCGTGGCCTGGGCACTAGGAAGGCCGGGCCTCCCCGACTCCCGGGAGGAGGGGCTAGCCCAGTTGCGCCCTGGCCCCCAAACCCTCTGGTGCCATCTGCCTGTCTCGGCACTTCTGACTCCACAGAGCCTTTCCTACATCTGGGCTGCCTGCCGTGGCAAAGTGCAGGCGTGGGGTGAGGCCATGGCTTTGTCTTTCCAGGAAGAAATGAGCCCCTGGCCGAAGCAGCAGGCCCAGGCAGAGCCTTGAGCTTGAAGCCCAGTAGGTCTGTGGCCCTCAGGGCCAGAGCAATGCTTTCAAGGGAGGGAAGCGGCCTGCAAGCTGAGTGGGAGTGGGGGAGGGGAGGGAGACAGCTGAAGCCGAGTCCAGAAGGGCGGCGATGGAAGAGCTGCAGCTGGGTCAGAGTCTGGAGGGAGGGCGGGGCCTTCACTGAGGACCCCCTCCCAGGCCAGCCCTAGGCCCCGGCGGTCGCGCATGCGCCCTTGGCCTGTGCGGTGTGTGGGGGGTTGAACCCAAGCCCGCAGGGCTCCCGGAGCGGCCAGAGAAAGAAGGGCCCATGGAGAGGTAGGCGAGGTGGGCAGGGGGCGCCACCTTACTCTCCTCAGCTCCCTGAGGGAGAGAGAGAGAGACAGAGACAGAGAGAGAGATCCCTGACCTCTGAGTCTCTGCCTCCACCGCTGGCTGGTGCCAACTCACGCACCATCCCACTTCCAGCCATCACCCCGACGCCTGCCCCGGGGGCCAGCCCCACCACAGAGAGGCCGGTTGGTTCCTGCTCACCTCTGTGCCGTCCCTTCCCGACCTGACCCCAGTGCAGGGGATAAGCTTCAGACAAGTCTTTCCATGTCCCTCTACATGACAATAGACTTCCTCCCCTCTCCCATTCCACAGGCCCACCCGGGACATCCACCTTGGTCATTAGCTCAGGAGAGGATGCAAGATGAGAATCTCTGCTATTGTGTGGGGAGACTCAGTTTCCCGGGTTTCCCCCATGGACACATGTTCTTCAGCTGGGTCTGATTTTCTCCAGACAAGCTGTCTTGGGAAGGATTTGTCCAGCCCTAAGAACCTGAAGGGAAAGGGCGGAGGGGGGTTCTCTCTCTGCCCCCGACAGCCCCGAGCTGGGTCGGTCCCTCAGACCTGGCCAGGGGCAGCCCATCCCCCGGCGCCCTTCCCCCGGGGCATCCAAGGGCAGGCTCGGCGCCAGCCCCACCCCGCTCGCCACTGCCCGACCATCGTCCTCCCTCGGGGGGCCTGGGCAGGACAGGGACCCGGCTGTGGGAGGCCTCCAGATCTCAGGCCTGGCACACCGTTTACCAGGCTGCTTCCTCCTCTGACGGGGGCCCAGCACACGCCCCAGGAGACTTGGCAGCCGCCCCCAGGGCTCTAGCCTCTGGAACTCGTCCCCTTGGAAGGGGCCTGGCCCAGGTGCCAGGTTCGGCTGGTCGGCCAGCCTCCTTTGGAGAAAGCAGGCAAGCCGAGCCAGGCTTGCAGTGGCCCTGGCGTGACACCTGCCACCTCAGGCAGAGGGCCTCCCGCGTGCCCTCCATGGCGGGTTTCTCCCCGGAGCCGTGGCCTGGGCACTAGGAAGGCCGGGCCTCCCCGACTCCCGGGAGGAGGGGCTAGCCCAGTTGCGCCCTGGCCCCCAAACCCTCTGGTGCCATCTGCCTGTCTCGGCACTTCTGACTCCACAGAGCCTTTCCTACATCTGGGCTGCCTGCCGTGGCAAAGTGCAGGCGTGGGGTGAGGCCATGGCTTTGTCTTTCCAGGAAGAAATGAGCCCCTGGCCGAAGCAGCAGGCCCAGGCAGAGCCTTGAGCTTGAAGCCCAGTAGGTCTGTGGCCCTCAGGGCCAGAGCAATGCTTTCAAGGGAGGGAAGCGGCCTGCAAGCTGAGTGGGAGTGGGGGAGGGGAGGGAGACAGCTGAAGCCGAGTCCAGAAGGGCGGCGATGGAAGAGCTGCAGCTGGGTCAGAGTCTGGAGGGAGGGCGGGGCCTTCACTGAGGACCCCCTCCCAGGCCAGCCCTAGGCCCCGGCGGTCGCGCATGCGCCCTTGGCCTGTGCGGTGTGTGGGGGGTTGAACCCAAGCCCGCAGGGCTCCCGGAGCGGCCAGAGAAAGAAGGGCCCATGGAGAGGTAGGCGAGGTGGGCAGGGGGCGCCACCTTACTCTCCTCAGCTCCCTGAGGGAGAGAGAGAGAGACAGAGACAGAGAGAGAGATCCCTGACCTCTGAGTCTCTGCCTCCACCGCTGGCTGGTGCCAACTCACGCACCATCCCACTTCCAGCCATCACCCCGACGCCTGCCCCGGGGGCCAGCCCCACCACAGAGCGGCCGGTTGGTTCCTGCTCACCTCTGTGCCGTCCCTTCCCGACCTGACCCCAGTGCAGGGGATAAGCTTCAGACAAGTCTTTCCATGTCCCTCTACATGACAATAGACTTCCTCCCCTCTCCCATTCCACAGGCCCACCCGGGACATCCACCTTGGTCATTAGCTCAGGAGAGGATGCAAGATGAGAATCTCTGCTATTGTGTGGGGAGACTCAGTTTCCCGGGTTTCCCCCATGGACACATGTTCTTCAGCTGGGTCTGATTTTCTCCAGACAAGCTGTCTTGGGAAGGATTTGGCCAGCCCTAAGAACCTGAAGGGAAAGGGCGGAGGGGGGTTCTCTCTCTGCCCCCGACAGCCCCGAGCTGGGTCGGTCCCTCAGACCTGGCCAGGGGCAGCCCATCCCCCGGCGCCCTTCCCCGGGGCATCCAAGGGCAGGCTCGGCGCCAGCCCCACCCCGCTCGCCACTGCCCGACCATCGTCCTCCCTCGGGGGGCCTGGGCAGGACAGGGACCCGGCTGTGGGAGGCCTCCAGATCTCAGGCCTGGCACACCGTTTACCAGGCTGCTTCCTCCTCTGACGGGGGCCCAGCACACGCCCCAGGAGACTTGGCAGCCGCCCCCAGCGCTCTAGCCTCTGGAACTCGTCCCCTTGGAAGGGGCCTGGCCCAGGTGCCAGGTTCGGCTGGTCGGCCAGCCTCCTTTGGAGAAAGCAGGCAAGCCGAGCCAGGCTTGCAGTGGCCCTGGCGTGACACCTGCCACCTCAGGCAGAGGGCCTCCCGCGTGCCCTCCATGGCGGGTTTCTCCCCGGAGCCGTGGCCTGGGCACTAGGAAGGCCGGGCCTCCCCGACTCCCGGGAGGAGGGGCTAGCCCAGTTGCGCCCTGGCCCCCAAACCCTCTGGTGCCATCTGCCTGTCTCGGCACTTCTGACTCCACAGAGCCTTTCCTACATCTGGGCTGCCTGCCGTGGCAAAGTGCAGGCGTGGGGTGAGGCCATGGCTTTGTCTTTCCAGGAAGAAATGAGCCCCTGGCCGAAGCAGCAGGCCCAGGCAGAGCCTTGAGCTTGAAGCCCAGTAGGTCTGTGGCCCTCAGGGCCAGAGCAATGCTTTCAAGGGAGGGAAGCGGCCTGCAAGCTGAGTGGGAGTGGGGGAGGGGAGGGAGACAGCTGAAGCCGAGTCCAGAAGGGCGGCGATGGAAGAGCTGCAGCTGGGTCAGAGTCTGGAGGGAGGGCGGGGCCTTCACTGAGGACCCCCTCCCAGGCCAGCCCTAGGCCCCGGCGGTCGCGCATGCGCCCTTGGCCTGTGCGGTGTGTGGGGGGTTGAACCCAAGCCCGCAGGGCTCCCGGAGCGGCCAGAGAAAGAAGGGCCCATGGAGAGGTAGGCGAGGTGGGCAGGGGGCGCCACCTTACTCTCCTCAGCTCCCTGAGGGAGAGAGAGAGAGACAGAGACAGAGAGAGAGATCCCTGACCTCTGAGTCTCTGCCTCCACCGCTGGCTGGTGCCAACTCACGCACCATCCCACTTCCAGCCATCACCCCGACGCCTGCCCCGGGGGCCAGCCCCACCACAGAGAGGCCGGTTGGTTCCTGCTCACCTCTGTGCCGTCCCTTCCCGACCTGACCCCAGTGCAGGGGATAAGCTTCAGACAAGTCTTTCCATGTCCCTCTACATGACAATAGACTTCCTCCCCTCTCCCATTCCACAGGCCCACCCGGGACATCCACCTTGGTCATTAGCTCAGGAGAGGATGCAAGATGAGAATCTCTGCTATTGTGTGGGGAGACTCAGTTTCCCGGGTTTCCCCCATGGACACATGTTCTTCAGCTGGGTCTGATTTTCTCCAGACAAGCTGTCTTGGGAAGGATTTGGCCAGCCCTAAGAACCTGAAGGGAAAGGGCGGAGGGGGGTTCTCTCTCTGCCCCCGACAGCCCCGAGCTGGGTCGGTCCCTCAGACCTGGCCAGGGGCAGCCCATCCCCCGGCGCCCTTCCCCGGGGCATCCAAGGGCAGGCTCGGCGCCAGCCCCACCCCGCTCGCCACTGCCCGACCATCGTCCTCCCTCGGGGGGCCTGGGCAGGACAGGGACCCGGCTGTGGGAGGCCTCCAGATCTCAGGCCTGGCACACCGTTTACCAGGCTGCTTCCTCCTCTGACGGGGGCCCAGCACACGCCCCAGGAGACTTGGCAGCCGCCCCCAGGGCTCTAGCCTCTGGAACTCGTCCCCTTGGAAGGGGCCTGGCCCAGGTGCCAGGTTCGGCTGGTCGGCCAGCCTCCTTTGGAGAAAGCAGGCAAGCCGAGCCAGGCTTGCAGTGGCCCTGGCGTGACACCTGCCACCTCAGGCAGAGGGCCTCCCGCGTGCCCTCCATGGCGGGTTTCTCCCCGGAGCCGTGGCCTGGGCACTAGGAAGGCCGGGCCTCCCCGACTCCCGGGAGGAGGGGCTAGCCCAGTTGCGCCCTGGCCCCCAAACCCTCTGGTGCCATCTGCCTGTCTCGGCACTTCTGACTCCACAGAGCCTTTCCTACATCTGGGCTGCCTGCCGTGGCAAAGTGCAGGCGTGGGGTGAGGCCATGGCTTTGTCTTTCCAGGAAGAAATGAGCCCCTGGCCGAAGCAGCAGGCCCAGGCAGAGCCTTGAGCTTGAAGCCCAGTAGGTCTGTGGCCCTCAGGGCCAGAGCAATGCTTTCAAGGGAGGGAAGCGGCCTGCAAGCTGAGTGGGAGTGGGGGAGGGGAGGGAGACAGCTGAAGCCGAGTCCAGAAGGGCGGCGATGGAAGAGCTGCAGCTGGGTCAGAGTCTGGAGGGAGGGCGGGGCCTTCACTGAGGACCCCCTCCCAGGCCAGCCCTAGGCCCCGGCGGTCGCGCATGCGCCCTTGGCCTGTGCGGTGTGTGGGGGGTTGAACCCAAGCCCGCAGGGCTCCCGGAGCGGCCAGAGAAAGAAGGGCCCATGGAGAGGTAGGCGAGGTGGGCAGGGGGCGCCACCTTACTCTCCTCAGCTCCCTGAGGGAGAGAGAGAGAGACAGAGACAGAGAGAGAGATCCCTGACCTCTGAGTCTCTGCCTCCACCGCTGGCTGGTGCCAACTCACGCACCATCCCACTTCCAGCCATCACCCCGACGCCTGCCCCGGGGGCCAGCCC
This sequence comes from Diceros bicornis minor, assembly GCF_020826845.1. NCBI lineage: Eukaryota > Metazoa > Chordata > Mammalia > Perissodactyla > Rhinocerotidae > Diceros > Diceros bicornis. The sequence continues at coordinate 41,522,394 of NC_080770.1, read as the reverse complement.
CACCACAGAGAGGCCGGTTGGTTCCTGCTCACCTCTGTGCCGTCCCTTCCCGACCTGACCCCAGTGCAGGGGATAAGCTTCAGACAAGTCTTTCCATGTCCCTCTACATGACAATAGACTTCCTCCCCTCTCCCATTCCACAGGCCCACCCGGGACATCCACCTTGGTCATTAGCTCAGGAGAGGATGCAAGATGAGAATCTCTGCTATTGTGTGGGGAGACTCAGTTTCCCGGGTTTCCCCCATGGACACATGTTCTTCAGCTGGGTCTGATTTTCTCCAGACAAGCTGTCTTGGGAAGGATTTGTCCAGCCCTAAGAACCTGAAGGGAAAGGGCGGAGGGGGGTTCTCTCTCTGCCCCCGACAGCCCCGAGCTGGGTCGGTCCCTCAGACCTGGCCAGGGGCAGCCCATCCCCCGGCGCCCTTCCCCCGGGGCATCCAAGGGCAGGCTCGGCGCCAGCCCCACCCCGCTCGCCACTGCCCGACCATCGTCCTCCCTCGGGGGGCCTGGGCAGGACAGGGACCCGGCTGTGGGAGGCCTCCAGATCTCAGGCCTGGCACACCGTTTACCAGGCTGCTTCCTCCTCTGACGGGGGCCCAGCACACGCCCCAGGAGACTTGGCAGCCGCCCCCAGGGCTCTAGCCTCTGGAACTCGTCCCCTTGGAAGGGGCCTGGCCCAGGTGCCAGGTTCGGCTGGTCGGCCAGCCTCCTTTGGAGAAAGCAGGCAAGCCGAGCCAGGCTTGCAGTGGCCCTGGCGTGACACCTGCCACCTCAGGCAGAGGGCCTCCCGCGTGCCCTCCATGGCGGGTTTCTCCCCGGAGCCGTGGCCTGGGCACTAGGAAGGCCGGGCCTCCCCGACTCCCGGGAGGAGGGGCTAGCCCAGTTGCGCCCTGGCCCCCAAACCCTCTGGTGCCATCTGCCTGTCTCGGCACTTCTGACTCCACAGAGCCTTTCCTACATCTGGGCTGCCTGCCGTGGCAAAGTGCAGGCGTGGGGTGAGGCCATGGCTTTGTCTTTCCAGGAAGAAATGAGCCCCTGGCCGAAGCAGCAGGCCCAGGCAGAGCCTTGAGCTTGAAGCCCAGTAGGTCTGTGGCCCTCAGGGCCAGAGCAATGCTTTCAAGGGAGGGAAGCGGCCTGCAAGCTGAGTGGGAGTGGGGGAGGGGAGGGAGACAGCTGAAGCCGAGTCCAGAAGGGCGGCGATGGAAGAGCTGCAGCTGGGTCAGAGTCTGGAGGGAGGGCGGGGCCTTCACTGAGGACCCCCTCCCAGGCCAGCCCTAGGCCCCGGCGGTCGCGCATGCGCCCTTGGCCTGTGCGGTGTGTGGTGGGTTGAACCCAAGCCCGCAGGGCTCCCGGAGCGGCCAGAGAAAGAAGGGCCCATGGAGAGGTAGGCGAGGTGGGCAGGGGGCGCCACCTTACTCTCCTCAGCTCCCTGAGGGAGAGAGAGAGAGACAGAGACAGAGAGAGAGATCCCTGACCTCTGAGTCTCTGCCTCCACCGCTGGCTGGTGCCAACTCACGCACCATCCCACTTCCAGCCATCACCCCGACGCCTGCCCCGGGGGCCAGCCCCACCACAGAGCGGCCGGTTGGTTCCTGCTCACCTCTGTGCCGTCCCTTCCCGACCTGACCCCAGTGCAGGGGATAAGCTTCAGACAAGTCTTTCCATGTCCCTCTACATGACAATAGACTTCCTCCCCTCTCCCATTCCACAGGCCCACCCGGGACATCCACCTTGGTCATTAGCTCAGGAGAGGATGCAAGATGAGAATCTCTGCTATTGTGTGGGGAGACTCAGTTTCCCGGGTTTCCCCCATGGACACATGTTCTTCAGCTGGGTCTGATTTTCTCCAGACAAGCTGTCTGGGAAGGATTTGGCCAGCCCTAAGAACCTGAAGGGAAAGGCGGAGGGGGGTTCTCTCTCTGCCCCCGACAGCCCCGAGCTGGGTCGGTCCCTCAGACCTGGCCAGGGGCAGCCCATCCCCCGGCGCCCTTCCCCGGGGCATCCAAGGGCAGGCTCGGCGCCAGCCCCACCCCGCTCGCCACTGCCCGACCATCGTCCTCCCTCGGGGGGCCTGGGCAGGACAGGGACCCGGCTGTGGGAGGCCTCCAGATCTCAGGCCTGGCACACCGTTTACCAGGCTGCTTCCTCCTCTGACGGGGGCCCAGCACACGCCCCAGGAGACTTGGCAGCCGCCCCCAGCGCTCTAGCCTCTGGAACTCGTCCCCTTGGAAGGGGCCTGGCCCAGGTGCCAGGTTCGGCTGGTCGGCCAGCCTCCTTTGGAGAAAGCAGGCAAGCCGAGCCAGGCTTGCAGTGGCCCTGGCGTGACACCTGCCACCTCAGGCAGAGGGCCTCCCGCGTGCCCTCCATGGCGGGTTTCTCCCCGGAGCCGTGGCCTGGGCACTAGGAAGGCCGGGCCTCCCCGACTCCCGGGAGGAGGGGCTAGCCCAGTTGCGCCCTGGCCCCCAAACCCTCTGGTGCCATCTGCCTGTCTCGGCACTTCTGACTCCACAGAGCCTTTCCTACATCTGGGCTGCCTGCCGTGGCAAAGTGCAGGCGTGGGGTGAGGCCATGGCTTTGTCTTTCCAGGAAGAAATGAGCCCCTGGCCGAAGCAGCAGGCCCAGGCAGAGCCTTGAGCTTGAAGCCCAGTAGGTCTGTGGCCCTCAGGGCCAGAGCAATGCTTTCAAGGGAGGGAAGCGGCCTGCAAGCTGAGTGGGAGTGGGGGAGGGGAGGGAGACAGCTGAAGCCGAGTCCAGAAGGGCGGCGATGGAAGAGCTGCAGCTGGGTCAGAGTCTGGAGGGAGGGCGGGGCCTTCACTGAGGACCCCCTCCCAGGCCAGCCCTAGGCCCCGGCGGTCGCGCATGCGCCCTTGGCCTGTGCGGTGTGTGGGGGGTTGAACCCAAGCCCGCAGGGCTCCCGGAGCGGCCAGAGAAAGAAGGGCCCATGGAGAGGTAGGCGAGGTGGGCAGGGGGCGCCACCTTACTCTCCTCAGCTCCCTGAGGGAGAGAGAGAGAGACAGAGACAGAGAGAGAGATCCCTGACCTCTGAGTCTCTGCCTCCACCGCTGGCTGGTGCCAACTCACGCACCATCCCACTTCCAGCATCACCCCGACGCCTGCCCCGGGGGCCAGCCCCACCACAGAGAGGCCGGTTGGTTCCTGCTCACCTCTGTGCCGTCCCTTCCCGACCTGACCCCAGTGCAGGGGATAAGCTTCAGACAAGTCTTTCCATGTCCCTCTACATGACAATAGACTTCCTCCCCTCTCCCATTCCACAGGCCCACCCGGGACATCCACCTTGGTCATTAGCTCAGGAGAGGATGCAAGATGAGAATCTCTGCTATTGTGTGGGGAGACTCAGTTTCCCGGGTTTCCCCCATGGACACATGTTCTTCAGCTGGGTCTGATTTTCTCCAGACAAGCTGTCTTGGGAAGGATTTGTCCAGCCCTAAGAACCTGAAGGGAAAGGGCGGAGGGGGGTTCTCTCTCTGCCCCCGACAGCCCCGAGCTGGGTCGGTCCCTCAGACCTGGCCAGGGGCAGCCCATCCCCCGGCGCCCTTCCCCCGGGGCATCCAAGGGCAGGCTCGGCGCCAGCCCCACCCCCGCTCGCCACTGCCCGACCATCGTCCTCCCTCGGGGGGCCTGGGCAGGACAGGGACCCGGCTGTGGGAGGCCTCCAGATCTCAGGCCTGGCACACCGTTTACCAGGCTGCTTCCTCCTCTGACGGGGGCCCAGCACACGCCCCAGGAGACTTGGCAGCCGCCCCCAGGGCTCTAGCCTCTGGAACTCGTCCCCTTGGAAGGGGCCTGGCCCAGGTGCCAGGTTCGGCTGGTCGGCCAGCCTCCTTTGGAGAAAGCAGGCAAGCCGAGCCAGGCTTGCAGTGGCCCTGGCGTGACACCTGCCACCTCAGGCAGAGGGCCTCCCGCGTGCCCTCCATGGCGGGTTTCTCCCCGGAGCCGTGGCCTGGGCACTAGGAAGGCCGGGCCTCCCCGACTCCCGGGAGGAGGGGCTAGCCCAGTTGCGCCCTGGCCCCCAAACCTCTGGTGCCATCTGCCTGTCTCGGCACTTCTGACTCCACAGAGCCTTTCCTACATCTGGGCTGCCTGCCGTGGCAAAGTGCAGGCGTGGGGTGAGGCCATGGCTTTGTCTTTCCAGGAAGAAATGAGCCCCTGGCCGAAGCAGCAGGCCCAGGCAGAGCCTTGAGCTTGAAGCCCAGTAGGTCTGTGGCCCTCAGGGCCAGAGCAATGCTTTCAAGGGAGGGAAGCGGCCTGCAAGCTGAGTGGGAGTGGGGGAGGGGAGGGAGACAGCTGAAGCCGAGTCCAGAAGGGCGGCGATGGAAGAGCTGCAGCTGGGTCAGAGTCTGGAGGGAGGGCGGGGCCTTCACTGAGGACCCCCTCCCAGGCCAGCCCTAGGCCCCGGCGGTCGCGCATGCGCCCTTGGCCTGTGCGGTGTGTGGGGGGTTGAACCCAAGCCCGCAGGGCTCCCGGAGCGGCCAGAGAAAGAAGGGCCCATGGAGAGGTAGGCGAGGTGGGCAGGGGGCGCCACCTTACTCTCCTCAGCTCCCTGAGGGAGAGAGAGAGAGACAGAGACAGAGAGAGAGATCCCTGACCTCTGAGTCTCTGCCTCCACCGCTGGCTGGTGCCACTCACGCACCATCCCACTTCCAGCCATCACCCCGACGCCTGCCCCGGGGGCCAGCCCCACCACAGAGAGGCCGGTTGGTTCCTGCTCACCTCTGTGCCGTCCTTCCCGACCTGACCCCAGTGCAGGGGATAAGCTTCAGACAAGTCTTTCCATGTCCCTCTACATGACAATAGACTTCCTCCCCTCTCCCATTCCACAGGCCCACCCGGGACATCCACCTTGGTCATTAGCTCAGGAGGAGGATGCAAGATGAGAATCTCTGCTATTGTGTGGGGAGACTCAGTTTCCCGGGTTTCCCCCATGGGACACATGTTCTTCAGCTGGGTCTGATTTTCTCCAGACAAGCTGTCTTGGGAAGGATTTGTCCAGCCCTAAGAACCTGAAGGGAAAGGGCGGAGGGGGGTTCTCTCTCTGCCCCCGACAGCCCCGAGCTGGGTCGGTCCCTCAGACCTGGCCAGGGGCAGCCCATCCCCCGGCGCCCTTCCCCCGGGGCATCCAAGGGCAGGCTCGGCGCCAGCCCCACCCCGCTCGCCACTGCCCGACCATCGTCCTCCCTCGGGGGGCCTGGGCAGGACAGGGACCCGGCTGTGGGAGGCCTCCAGATCTCAGGCCTGGCACACCGTTTACCAGGCTGCTTCCTCCTCTGACGGGGGCCCAGCACACGCCCCAGGAGACTTGGCAGCCGCCCCCAGGGCTCTAGCCTCTGGAACTCGTCCCTTGGAAGGGGCCTGGCCCAGGTGCCAGGTTCGGCTGGTCGGCCAGCCTCCTTTGGAGAAAGCAGGCAAGCCGAGCCAGGCTTGCAGTGGCCCTGGCGTGACACCTGCCACCTCAGCAGAGGGCCTCCCGCGTGCCCTCCATGGCGGGTTTCTCCCGGAGCCGTGGCCTGGGCACTAGGAAGGCCGGGCCTCCCCGACTCCCGGGAGGAGGGGCTAGCCCAGTTGCGCCCTGGCCCCCAAACCCTCTGGTGCCATCTGCCTGTCTCGGCACTTCTGACTCCACAGAGCCTTTCCTACATCTGGGCTGCCTGCCGTGGCAAAGTGCAGGCGTGGGGTGAGGCCATGGCTTTGTCTTTCCAGGAAGAAATGAGCCCCTGGCCGAAGCAGCAGGCCCAGGCAGAGCCTTGAGCTTGAAGCCAGTAGGTCTGTGGCCCTCAGGGCCAGAGCAATGCTTTCAAGGGAGGGAAGCGGCCTGCAAGCTGAGTGGGAGTGGGGGAGGGGAGGGAGACAGCTGAAGCCGAGTCCAGAAGGGCGGCGATGGAAGAGCTGCAGCTGGGTCAGAGTCTGGAGGGAGGGCGGGGCCTTCACTGAGGACCCCCTCCCAGGCCAGCCCTAGGCCCCGGCGGTCGCGCATGCGCCCTTGGCCTGTGCGGTGTGTGGGGGGTTGAACCCAAGCCCGCAGGGCTCCCGGAGCGGCCAGAGAAAGAAGGGCCCATGGAGAGGTAGGCGAGTGGGCAGGGGGCGCCACCTTACTCTCCTCAGCTCCCTGAGGGAGAGAGAGAGAGACAGAGACAGAGAGAGGAGATCCCTGACCTCTGAGTCTCTGCCTCCACCGCTGGCTGGTGCCAACTCACGCACCATCCCACTTCCAGCCATCACCCCGACGCCTGCCCCGGGGGCCAGCCCCACCACAGAGAGGCCGGTTGGTTCCTGCTCACCTCTGTGCCGTCCCTTCCCGACCCTGACCCCAGTGCAGGGGGATAAGCTTCAGACAAGTCTTTCCATGTCCCTCTACATGACAATAGACTTCCTCCCCTCTCCCATTCCACAGGCCCACCCGGGACATCCACCTTGGTCATTAGCTCAGGAGAGGATGCAAGATGAGAATCTCTGCTATTGTGTGGGGAGACTCAGTTTCCCGGGTTTCCCCATGGACACATGTTCTTCAGCTGGGTCTGATTTTCTCCAGACAAGCTGTCTTGGAAGGATTTGGCCAGCCCTAAGAACCTGAAGGGAAAGGGCGGAGGGGGGTTCTCTCTCTGCCCCCGACAGCCCCGAGCTGGGTCGGTCCCTCAGACCTGGCCAGGGGCAGCCCATCCCCCGGCGCCCTTCCCCGGGGCATCCAAGGGCAGGCTCGGCGCCAGCCCCACCCCGCTCGCCACTGCCCGACCATCGTCCTCCCTCGGGGGGCCTGGGCAGGACAGGGACCCGGCTGTGGGAGGCCTCCAGATCTCAGGCCTGGCACACCGTTTACCAGCTGCTTCCTCCTCTGACGGGGCCCCAGCACACGCCCCAGGAGACTTGGCAGCCGCCCCCAGGGCTCTAGCCTCTGGAACTCGTCCCCTTGGAAGGGGCCTGGCCCAGGTGCCAGGTTCGGCTGGTCGGCCAGCCTCCTTTGGAGAAAGCAGGCAAGCCGAGCCAGGCTTGCAGTGGCCCTGGCGTGACACCTGCCACCTCAGGCAGAGGGCCTCCCGCGTGCCCTCCATGGCGGGTTTCTCCCGGAGCCGTGGCCTGGGCACTAGGAAGGCCGGGCCTCCCCGACTCCCGGGAGGAGGGGCTAGCCCAGTTGCGCCCTGGCCCCAAACCCTCTGGTGCCATCTGCCTGTCTCGGGCACTTCTGACTCCACAGAGCCTTTCCTACATCTGGGCTGCCTGCCGTGGCAAAGTGCAGGCGTGGGGTGAGGCCATGGCTTTGTCTTTCCAGGAAGAAATGAGCCCCTGGCCGAAGCAGCAGGCCCAGGCAGAGCCTTGAGCTTGAAGCCCAGTAGGTCTGTGGCCCTCAGGGCCAGAGCAATGCTTTCAAGGGAGGGAAGCGGCCTGCAAGCTGAGTGGGAGTGGGGGAGGGGAGGGAGACAGCTGAAGCCGAGTCCAGAAGGGCGGCGATGGAAGAGCTGCAGCTGGGTCAGAGTCTGGAGGGAGGGCGGGGCCTTCACTGAGGACCCCCTCCCAGGCCAGCCCTAGGCCCCGGCGGTCGCGCATGCGCCCTTGGGCCTGTGCGGTGTGTGGGGGGTTGAACCCAAGCCCGCAGGGCTCCCGGAGCGGCCAGAGAAAGAAGGGCCCATGGAGAGGTAGGCGAGGTGGGCAGGGGGCGCACCTTACTCTCCTCAGCTCCCTGAGGGAGAGAGAGAGAGACAGAGACAGAGAGAGAGATCCCTGACCTCTGAGTCTCTGCCTCCACCGCTGGCTGGTGCCAACTCACGCACCATCCCACTTCCAGCCATCACCCCGACGCCTGCCCCGGGGGCCAGCCCCACCACAGAGAGGCCGGTTGGTTCCTGCTCACCTCTGTGCCGTCCCTTCCCGACCTGACCCCAGTGCAGGGGATAAGCTTCAGACAAGTCTTTCCATGTCCCTCTACATGACAATAGACTTCCTCCCCTCTCCCATTCCACAGGCCCACCCGGGACATCCACCTTGGTCATTAGCTCAGGAGAGGATGCAAGATGAGAATCTCTGCTATTGTGTGGGGAGACTCAGTTTCCGGGTTTCCCCCATGGACACATGTTCTTCAGCTGGGTCTGATTTTCTCCAGACAAGCTGTCTTGGGAAGGATTTGGCCAGCCCTAAGAAACCTGAAGGGAAAGGGCGGAGGGGGGTTCTCTCTCTGCCCCCGACAGCCCGAGCTGGGTCGGTCCCTCAGACCTGGCCCAGGGGCAGCCCATCCCCCGGCGCCCTTCCCCGGGGCATCCAAGGGCAGGCTCGGCGCCAGCCCCACCCCGCTCGCCACTGCCCGACCATCGTCCTCCCTCGGGGGGCCTGGGCAGGACAGGGACCCGGCTGTGGGAGGCCTCCAGATCTCAGGCCTGGCACACCGTTTACCAGGCTGCTTCCTCCTCTGACGGGGGCCCAGCACACGCCCCAGGAGACTTGGCAGCCGCCCCCAGCGCTCTAGCCTCTGGAACTCGTCCCCTTGGAAGGGGCCTGGCCCAGGTGCCAGGTTCGGCTGGTCGGCCAGCCTCCTTTGGAGAAAGCAGGCAAGCCGAGCCAGGCTTGCAGTGGCCCTGGCGTGACACCTGCCACCTCAGGCAGAGGGCCTCCCGCGTGCCCTCCATGGCGGGTTTCCTCCCCGGAGCCGTGGCCTGGCACTAGGAAGGCCGGGCCTCCCCGACTCCCGGGATGGAGGGGCTAGCCCAGTTGCGCCCTGGCCCCCAAACCCTCTGGTGCCATCTGCCTGTCTCGGCACTTCTGACTCCAACAGAGCCTTTCCTACATCTGGGGCTGCCTGCCGTGGCAAAGTGCAGGCGTGGGGTGAGGCCATGGCTTTGTCTTTCCAGGAAGAAATGAGCCCCTGGCCGAAGCAGCAGGCCC